>NC_135891.1:7209609-7809609 GCF_964194155.1 Cetorhinus maximus
GGGTAGGGGGGGGCTGTAGAATTCCACCTGGCAGGGGTGGCAGTAGAATCCAGCCCGCCCGGCGGGACGGGGGCAGCAGAATCCCGCCGGGCGGGACTGGGAAGCAGTAGAATCCAGCCCGCCCGGCGGGACGGGGGCAGCAGAATCCCGCCGGGCGGGACTGGGAAGCAGTAGAATTCAGCCCGCCCGGCGGGATGGGGGAGCAGTAGAATCCCGCCGGGCGGGACGGGGACGGGGGCAGTAGAATCCCGCCCGCCAGGTGGACAGTAAAATCCTGACCAATAACTGTATCTATGTCCCTCTCTCCCGGAGCCGCTGAGTTGTTTCCCGCCCCGCCCTTTCTGTTTATATTTCGGATCTCCGCTTTAATTATTAACACTCTGGAAATCTCCTCCTGTCGCTTTGAAGGGCCAGTGAGGGGAGAGGGAATTCCCAATTCGCTTGTGACGCTAAATAACGCACGAGCTCATCGGAATCTTTCCTCCTGATCACTGCCCCGGAATGGGCAAAGCTGGGTCATGAGACCCGCCTCTCCCCTGCCCTCTCCCGCTAGTTTGCGGGAAGGACACACTTCAAACCATTAAATCCGCCTCCTTTTCCGTGTCTATAAATGGAACTTCCTACTCTGGCCCAGGTGGCCTTGGTCTCTTCTTAACCCCCCTCTCTCTCCTCTCCTCCCCCTCCCCTCTCACTCACCCTCCTCTCACCCCCTTCCCCCCTCCTCTCACCCTCCCCCACCCCTCCTCCCCTCACCCCCTCCTCTCACCCCTCTCTCCTCTCACCACCCCCCTCCGCCTCCTTCACCCCCTCCCCCAACCCTCCCCCCCCCCCCCTCCCCCCCCTCCTCTCACCCCCCCCCCCTCTCCCTCACCCCCCTCCTCCTCTCCACCCCCCCCTCCTCTCACCCCCTCCTCCCTCCCTCCTCCCCACCTCTCACCCCCTCTCCCCCCCTCCTCTCACCCCCCTCCTCTCACCCCCTCCTCTCACCTCCTCTCCCCCCACTCCTCTCACCTCCTCTCCCCCCCTCCTCTCACCTCCTCTCCCCCCACTCCTCTCACCTCCTCTCCCCCCTCCTCTCACCTCCTCTCCCCCCCCTCCTCTCACCTCCTCTCCCCCCCCTCCTCTCACCTCCTCTCCCCCCCCTCCTCTCACCTCCTCTCCCCCCTCCTCTCACCTCCTCTCCCCCCCCTCCTCTCACCTCCTCCCCCCCTCCTCTCACCTCCTCTCCCCCCTCCTCTCACCTCCTCTCCCCCCCTCCTCTCACCTCCTCTCCCCCCCTCCTCTCACCTCCTCTCCCCCCCCTCCTCTCACCTCCTCTCCCCCCCCTCCTCTTCCCCCCCTCCTCTTTCCCCCCCCTCCTCTTCCCCCCCCTCCTCTTCCCCCCCCTCCTCTCTCCCCCCCTCCTCTTCTCCCCCCCTCCTCTTCCCCCCCTCCTCTTCCCCCCCTCCCTCTTCCCCCCCTCCCTCTTTCCCCCCTCCTCCCCCCTCCGCCTGAGTTTAATTGTTAAGACCCCAAATGAAAGTGAAGCAGGAAAGAATACGAGAAGCTGAAAATGATTCCAAAGCCTAGAGGGGGGGGTTCCTCCCCACCCCAGTGATGGGTGCTGACGTGCCTGCTTTCTCTGTGTTTTCCCCAGCTCCGCTTTAGTTACATTGGGGAAAGCAAGAGTTTGCGGAAATTACGCTGCAGACGGGAGGCGGGGAGAGAGAGAGAGAGCGCAGAGCAGCACAGTATAAAAACCTAGGCGGCTTACACAGGGAGGCACTGCAGAACCAGTTTGCTGTCGGAGTCAGTTTCACGGTGTAACTCACCCACACCCACCACCTCCGGCTGTGACTTCGCACCCGATCCAGGGGGGGACAAAGGAAATTGACGCAAGAAACTCGCTCGCAAGTTTTTTATTTGTAGTTCGCAAGTTTCGGCCAACGCTCCCGTCCAAGAAGGAGAAGGAGAAGGGGAGAGTCGGAGTCAATAAGAACCGATTGCGAGAGAGAGAGAGAGAGAGAGCGCTACCCAGTCGGGTTTTAGACACAGACAGAGAGCGAGAGGACAAAAACAAAACAGGAGCCCATTAAAGTCCAGAGAAACTTCCAAAAATGTTGAGATTCTGGGCACTAGTTACGCTGCTTCTCGTTTCCCTCTGCGGCATTTCTTCAGTTAAAACGGTAAGTACCAGAATTATACAGATCTAAACTTTACCCACTGTTTTCAAACATCAATCCTTTCTTTATTTATTTTAATATATAAATAAAAGCCTCAGGACAGGATCCCAGCGCCTGGGCTGCTAAAGGCACGAGTTGCTGGGACCTTTTTCTTTTCGGTTTCGAGGTCTCTACATCTTTTACCTTTTCGATCGATTTATTATTTTATTGTTGATGTGGACAATTAAACGCCGATCGAGAAGGGGAGGGGGGTCAGTTAATGAGACGCAAACCGGTGTCTTCGGGTGAATTCTGCAGTTCATTTGACATGATTCAGCCGCATCTGTTTTACTCTCTCACTTGAGTTGGGACTAACTCGGAGGGAGGGAGGGGGTGTTAAATTCCTCCTTTAACGACAGTCGGAGGTATGTTTCAGACTCTATCTCTCTCTCCACAACTTTTAACGATTGAAATGGCAACAAGCGGGCTTACACATACCTCCCTGGGTTGGAGTCTGTTCGCTTTCTAGCCCCCGCCCCCCTGTATCTGTTTTCACACAGGACCTGAAACGTGACTTACAACACAACTTGAGTCGCTGCACTCTTGAGACCAGAAGACATTGGGTGGGAGGGGGGGGTGGTCTTGCAACTGAATGATTTTCATCCTCCGGGGTTCAGTCGAATTTCCAATGTGGGGTGGGTGAGTGGGGCAGTGGAGAAGGGTGAAAATACTGAACCCGAAAGGGGGTGGGTGCGGGTTGCTGAAACACTTTGCCCCCCCCACCAAATCTCTTTACCGCTAGTGATAATTGCCCCTTTGGACTGGTGTGAAGGGTAAATGATAATTACCATTTGTACTATTAGCCTTTTTTTTTTTTGTTTTGGTTTTGAATGTCTTTCCAATAAGTGTTTTTGAAGGCAACTGTAAGAAGGCTGAATCGCAAATGAATATTCCTTCCCCTCTCCCGGTGTAAACTTTATTGCCCCAGCATTATCAGCCACGTGTTAATCCTGCATTGAATTCTCCCAATGTACAGGTCAGCGCAGTGTTTTGAGTGCATTGGGCTAAGTAACTCGGGGGCTGATCCTGAACTTTGTTGAAGTGTTTGGTTTCTCCAGCTAAATCACAGCCTCTCGATCAAAAACAGAAACGAGAGATTTGCTGTGATTAGAATCTGTCAGCCGAGGAGATCATTTGGCTCATCACGTCTGTGCTGACCGAGTAGCATGGTTGTCCAATTAGTCCCGATCCGCTGTTCTTTCCCCACAGCCCTGTAATATTTTCTCCTTTTCAATTGTTAAATTATAACCCCATGGAAAATTACTGGCTGCATTTTTACTGACGGCTCTTACCCATGAGTTAAATTATTCCCTTTCAGTATTTTGAAAATGAGATGGGGATGTAGATAATGAAAAATGGTTTACTCACAGAAATTGATTGGTAATGTTCCAATATAATCTGCGGCACTGAATGGATAAAAGTTAATAGATTGGAAATTAACTCTGAAAGTCAAAATGTCATAAATATCGCCAGGGCAGTGATTCTCAAAAGGTGGTTGTTTGACTTCATAACTCTCAAGACCAATTATGAAAAGGGCTGTGTTGTTGACTACATCTTGGAGTTATGCCCCTTCTTAAGAGTGGTGTTTGTATGGCCGTCTCCTGCATTGCTTTAAAAAGTCCAGGTTGTAACTCTTTTCGAGTCAAAACAATAAACTAAATGAACAGAAACAAGGGAGAAATCAAGCACAGCCCCTAAGTCAGGTCAGCTGTAAGATCAAGGAAAAACTTCAAAGGAACCTTACAAACATCAAACTAAGATGTGATTAAAGGGGTCAACAAAACACCCCAGTCCCCGCGTTGCCCACCGTGCACGGAAAGCAAGTCCAGGTTGTATTCTAGATGAGCTCACTTGCCTTGTTACCAGGAAGCATGGAGGAGGCAGGGAATAACCCCCCCACACATAATCACCCATATGTGATATAACTCTAATGCCTTGTATTTGGAACCAAATATCAAGATTGCACTTCTCTGTTTGATTTCTGGAACTTTCTTTGGCTTCGTCTTTCATAAACGTGTGAGACTTTTTTTTTAAAAAAAAAGTTGTTTTAATTATTCAAGCTCTTTACCAAGTCTTGATAAGAATGTTATTTTGGAATGGTGCAGCCTAAAGCTGACCTATCATGCATTCCATATAGTGACAAGTGTGTTTTGTTGTTTTTTGCATAATGATTTGCCGAAAGCATCTATGTGCAAACATTTCAGGAATTCCTACAGTTTAAAAAGTTAGGTCACGGTTACTTGAGAGACCCTGGGGTTTGTTTCTCCTCAGTGGAAAAATTCCCTTACTAAATTGCTCTTGTAAACCAATAAGTTTTAATTAAAAGGGTTTTTTTCCCCTCTTAAACTGTACACAAAGGCCATGGCTCTGTTCTGTAGGGAGGTACAATGTAACTTTCACTGTTACCATGTGCAAGAATGTCATTTATCACAGCCCCTAGCTGCAGTGTTTGGCAAACACATAGGAAAAGTTTATCAAGGCCTGTTTTAATGAAGGCAATGATCTTTTTAGTTTGTTAACTTCCATGGCATTGGAAAGAATCAAGACTATAAAACAGCATCAGTTGCTACCATACAGGATATCTAGTGACCAATACATAACCCACCCCTCTATGGTCTGTTCTGTATTGGCTTATTCAGAATTGCCAATGTTTCGCATAGACTTGATGAATTTGGTACCCTAGCCTTGACTTTACTACTTGTGACTGAACTCTTGATGTTGCAAGAGTTTGTTTGCCTTTTTTTTTAGTTCAACCACCTTCTGTTTGTCATCGTCTTGGAACTGAGGTTTGAAGCTAATTTTTTTCACTGATTTACAGTACTGTAGTGAAATGACCAAGCAGGTTGGGCAACTAAACTGCAGAGGTTCTTTGTGTAATTGTAGCTGTGTTTTGGTTTTGTTGTCCAGTCCGTGCTGTGGTGGAATTGTAAATCTACCCCTTAATGCCTCTGGCAAGGCACTGTGCACAAGAACCAATGTTTGCCTCTGTGTGTCTGTGCATGAAGCTGAAAGAAGGAGCTTGCTTTGGGGTGTCTTGGAGATGCCATACAAAACTGCTTCAGCACCAAGAAGAATTCATTTTGCAATCCAGCCATTATGACCATAAGACATAGGAGCAGAAGTAGGCCATTTGGCCCATCAAGTCTGCTCTGCTATTCAATGAGATCATGGCTGATCTGATAATCCTTACTGCACTTTCCTTTTCTCCATAACCTTTGATTCCCTTACTGATTTAAAATCTGTCTATCTCCGCCTTGAATATACTTAATGACCCAGCCTCTACAGCCCTCTGCGGTAAAGAATTCCACAGATTCACTACTCTCAGAAGAAATTCCTCCTCATCCCTCTCTTAAATGGGTGACCCCCTTACTCTGAGATTATGCCCCCTGGTCCTAGACTCTCCCACAAGGGGAAACAACCTCTCAGCATCTACCCTGTCAAGCCCCCTAAGAATCTTATATGTTTCAATAAGGTCGCCTCTCATTCTTCTAAACTCCAATGAGCACGGGCTCAACCTCTCCTCATAAGAATATCCCTCTATCCCCAGGATCAACCTAGTGAACCTTCTCTGGACTGCCTCCAATGCCAGTATATCTTTCTTTCCTTAGATAAGGGGACCGAAACTGTTCACAGTATTTTAGGTGTGGTCTAACTAGTGCCTTGTATAGTTTTAGCAAGACTTCCCTATTTTTAAACTCCATTCCCTTTGAAATACCGATTTTAATTTTTTTTTATTTTAAAGAATTTAGTAAAAAGGCATCCTCTTTTACAGAGCGAAGTAAATCTCAGGAATTTTTTGTTTGTAAATCATACTTCAGAGGAGAGCTTTGCTTCGGAAGGAATATCTAATGCACACATCATTTTGCAAAACAACCTGCCCATCACTTACCAGATCTGTAGAGGGTATTGAAAGGGTAGCAGATTCGCCAGAATGTCACTGAGCTAAGTTAAATTATGAGATAAACTAAGCTTGTATTCCCTCGAGTATAGAAGATTAAAGGGGTGAGCTGATGATTAAAGGATTTGATAAATCTCTCGCTCTCTCAAAACTGAGAATTGAGGGTATTATGGGTTATGGAACCAAGGCGGACAGGTGAAGTTGAGATACGCTATGTTCTAACTGAATGGTGAAACAGGCCAAAGGGGCTGATTGGCCTCCTCAGGTTTCAGAGGATTGCAGACAGGCATCCAATCAGCAGTTCAGCCAAAGTATCAATGTTGTCAGTAGATTGTTACACCTCGGATTAATTCCCAACCTGTGACTGCTGTTAATGATTTCTATATTACATCAGTTTTAATAATCAGTCTAGTTGCAGGACATGGAATTAATTTAAATGCTGATTTACCTTACACATGACACAGATTAGTCTTTTTCTGAAGTTTATCTAATAAGCAGGATGACCAAATGTTCCAATCAGACTCTTAATTTTGTTTTTAACATTTTTGAATGAAACAGACAATGGTGCACTTAAACAACTTGGACAATGGAAGCTGCAATGTGGTGATATTAGTGTTGCAGAAATTGGAGTGCTTTCTTCAAAGAGAGACTTGCATTTATATAACACTTTTTCATGACCATGGGGTGTCTCAAATTACTCTACATCTGTAATGCAGGACACGTGGCATCCAATTTGCACACCAGCTTTCACAGACAGCAATATGATAAAGACCTGACCGCTTTTCTGATCTGAGGATACATCATTGACCAGGACACTGGGGAGACCTTCCCTGCTCTTTAAAATAGTGTCATGTGATCTTGTATGTCCATTTGAGAAAGGCAGGTGGGACCTTGGTTAAACATCTCATCTGAAAGAAGGTGCCTCTGACAGTGCAGTGCTCCCTCGGTACTGCAGTGGAGTATTAGCCTTGGTTTTTTTTTGTGCTCAAGTTCTGGAATGCAACCTCCCCCTGAATGAGTTCAAGAGTGTTCTTGAGCCATGACCCTTTGCACCAGCTGGGAGGGGTGAACTCTTATTCCATTGATCTGGGTTGCCAGAGATGGTGATCCCAGTAGATTTTGTTCTTGGTCTGCATACACACCAGGCAAAAAAAATCGACATCTTCCCAAAACACCCTATGCAATGCTCAAACAGCATTGGATATAGGCTTCATGACGCTTGAAGAACAAAGGTTACACTGAAAGTGCAGTAGGACATGGGTAGGTCATATGTAGGCTTCAGATAAAATTCACATAACCTTCCCCTGCAATAAAGTGATAAAAGGCTTAATGGGCCATTGCATTCAGACCAAGGTCCATCCTTGTATTGTCTCCATTTATAATGAATGCAACTAACTTTGCTGAAAGTGGCCCTTTGTGTAACAGCTGGGCATGCTCCCTGAGGAATATTTGTTTTAAAACCTCATGGAGGGGCTGAAACTAAATGAATGCACAGTGAATCCTAAACTAATGAGCCTAGAGTTCCATTGCAACCGAATAGGAGAGATGAGATTGAAGATGCAGTGATGCCTGCTTCTGGTGAAGTGAACTCTCGCTGTCCAACTGATCTAATTGGCTGATACTGAGCATCTCCAATTCCTGTTGGCAGGTCGTGGGGAAGTGATTCCCACCGCCCCCCCCGAGCCCCTATGAGAGCGTAGATCACCCAGCCCAGGAGGCCAGTTAGCCAAATGAAACCTGCACCAACTCTAAGAGCAACCCAGTTATTCCCACTCCTCTGCTTCACACACACACACACACACACACACACACACACCCCTTCCCCTCAATATTCTTTCACTTTTTTTTTCTCCTAGTAATTATCCATTTCCCTTTTTGAAAGCCAGTATCAAATCTGTCCAGCAGCGCATTCCAAATACTAACCTTGGCTGGCTGGAGTTATACAACCCTGTTGGGTCAGGGCTGTAAAATGCAGCAAGCCATTCTGAACTCCCATTGACTTCGGGAATGTAAAATCCTGTCCCCATGTGTTTCATAAAACCTTTTTCCTCATGTCAACATGGGTTCTTTTACCAATCACCTTAACTCTGTGCCCTCAGGTTATTGCCCTTTCAGCCATTGGAGGCTGTTCCTCTTTGCTCACTCTATCCAAACTCTATCTGACTTTAATCAGATCTGGTCTTTTCTGCTCTGAAGAGAGCAGCCCTAGCCTCTTCGGTTTATCATTTCTTATCCCTGGATTCATTCTAATAAATCTCTAACCCCCTCTCCAAAGCCTTCATGTCCTCCCTAAAGTCTGGTACCCAGACTTGGACACTACTCCAGCTGGGGCCAAACTAGTATTTTATGTAGGTTTAGCAAAATTTCCTGCCTTTTATGCACATGCCCCCTGTCTGAAGATTTGTGCATAAGCACCCCATGTCTCTGTCCATGCAGCCCTTTTTACAACTCTATTTAGAGACTCCTGACATAAATATACAAGTTTCATTCCGAGTTTCATCTGTCATGCGTCCTCTCGTTTTGCCAGCCTGCCCATATTCTCTTCCTCAATGTTTACTACATTTTCCAAATTTCATATCATCTGAAAATATTGATGCAAGTGTTGAAATAGCCATTCATGTAACATTGATTGTTATCTTGCCACCATGTGCCTTCTGCGCTCAAAGCTGTGGAATTCCTCCCTAACCCCCTCCCCTCCTGTGACGAGTTGCTTGAAACCTATGTCTTTAATCATGCTTTTAGTGGCCTGTCCTAATATCTCCTTTGTGTCTCGGTGCCCCCTTTTTTTTTCTCTTGTCTGGTTATGTTCCATGGTGTGTTCTGTTAATGGTGCTATATCGATACAAGTTTGGGATGGTAAAGAGTTTTTACTGTGGGATCCTTGGGAGCATTTAGCAGCTTGCAGAGTGTGCCTGCCACTTGGTGATGAGACACCAGTTTCCCCCTTGTTCAGTGAAAGCATTTTATCCTCCAATTGAACTAATTTCTGTGGCCAAAGGGTCTAAACTACTGTAACATGAGCATTGCAGAAATGCGTGTTTATGCATCAGCTTTTTTTTTTTAGTCGTGGGGTGTTTTTGTAGTCCTCCATGGGTGTATTTTAAAACAATGCTCTGGCTGACAGAGCCAGGCGGAAAGGGCCACTTCTGAGTCGATGGGATGGGGTTAAGGTCAACTTGTTTTTGTACAGTTCAAAGTGAAAGATTGTAGCAATAATGGTTGGCAAAAGGAGCACTGAGCCTGGTACAGAGACATTGACTCAGAAAGGGTTACATTGCATGGCGTGACCTTGCTTTCAGATGTTTGGCAGAGTGCGTTTGAATTCCATCTTGAAATGACTAAGTACTTTCCACTGTCCTCCTGAAGGGGTTCTGTGGGCATTGGTATCTACAGTGGAAATGAGCCTGGATCTTTGAGGGTAGCTGCACTTGTGTGTAGTGCCTTCTACACAACATTGGGAACTCCTCAGAATGCCTCAAAGGCTCCTCCTCCTGATCAGTGACTAAACTGCACTGTCATTTAAAAACATAATCATTTTCATAATATTGATTTTACTGTAGAGGTAGGTTAACAGTGGGATTTGGGTTAGTTTCTCTGTGTGCAGGAGATTGAATTGAATTGGAGGCAGCTGGTTTGGAGCTTTTGAGTTACCAAAAGGGAAGTTAAGTTTGAAATGCTAAATACATAAGCGGTTGAAAATTTAGAATGTGAGGTGTGAGGAACATTTGCATTTTTTTTTTAGATAAACCAGAGTAGTGAATTTCAAAAAGATGCTAAGGTGTTACACCTAGCCAAAAGAGGCTAAGTGAAACTATATTTATCTTTCCCCAAAGGTTACTGATAATATGAGTACTATGAAAAGATTAATATTATGAGAAAAGTAAAGTTGCAAAGACGTCTTGGAACAATGGGAGTTACATTTAAAAAGGGAGAAACATGCACAACGGAGATGGGGTTACACGTAAGGGGGAAGGCATTCTAAGATCTAAGGCAAGTGTGAAAAGCCTCTGGGCATCAAGGAACCGAAGCTAAAAACTCACTTTGAATATCACTGCCCAGGGTGTTGTGCGCTTTGCTTGGATCTGTTGAAATCTATTTTATTTTACTGTTGCCTTAATGGAGGTGTAACTGGGGGTCAGATTAATTAGAGGACAGACCTATGTATGTGCTTAAAATCTTTTAATGACTTTTTTGTAAAAAAAAAAGGAGTCCACCGAGACGTGGTTTACTACTGAAGTCAAGGCATGCGTCTCAAAATAAAATGCAAATTGCAAAAGAGTTGTGGCAGCTGTTTCAGGTTTCCCACTGGGATTTGAGCAGCTCGGCATTTACCATCTGCTGTGCTGCCATAACTGGCAATTCTTGCCAACCAACCCAAGTGCCATCCATGGAGGGAACAGTGAAAGGGTTTAGCAGTTTGGGAATAGACCTTTTATGAGAACTGGAAGATATTACATTTAAGCAGCCTTCCTTTTTTTTTTAAAGAGAAGAGGGTAAATGAGTGTGTAAATAGAACAATAGAATAGAAAACAAGACTGTTCAAAGATTGATTACTATGTGACATAATGAGAAATCTCAAATACACTCAGAACACAACATGTGTGAATGGGCACAGGAGGTTTCAGCCCCTCAAGCTATTCCACTGTTCAATTAGATCACAACTGATCTGTATCTTAACTCTATTTGCCTGCCATCTTTCCAGGCGCCTTTAATCCTCTTGCCCAAAAGAATGCGGCTGATTTAAAAATTGGAAGCAGGGGAAAGTGGCCCAGGTGAACACTACTTCACCTGTAAGCTGCTACCTGACAGGCTTCCAAACCTGGCTCTGTCGTTGCCTAAACATTAATTCTGCAAGGAGTTGCAGTAACAGATAGTGATGAGTAGCAGAATCCCAGGCTAACCTTTCCCCCTCCCCTACTACTCCTGGGTGCAGAACCCAGTCAGCGCTGCTACCACCAACCCTATCAAATGTTGGCCAAAGCTGAACTTGTGATCTACTCTTGTGTGACTATGCACATTTGGCTGTATTTTCCCACTTGTTTTGTGGTCACAACCTATTGAGGCACAACAGATGTGTGGTGGCTTTCTGCGATGCAGAGCTTCATTGACTTGTCAGTCTTTGGGATGTTCTGAGGCAGTGAAAGATGCTATATAAAGACAGTTTCCTTGTTGTTTACCTGAGGTATGGTTGATGTTGGAGAGGAGCGGTGTCTCTCTTGATCCATTGTTTACTAACTTCAAAGAAATGATTTGCATTATATAATACTTTTTCAGGATGCCTTGAAGTGCTTTACAGCCAATTAAGTGCTTTGAAATATATAAAAAGGAAATGCTGGTAGGCCAGTCAGCATCTGTGGAGAGTAACAAAGTATAAGGCTTGAGGTCATACATTTTTGCAAAAGATCAATCACTTTTGTAATGCAGGGAAATGCTATATCTGGTTTTTGTCCACATTAAGGTGCCACAAACAGCACTGAGGTAAATGACCAAACTACTGGCTGAGGGATAAATATTGGACAGACCACCTCAAATTTCCCCTGCTTTTCTTTGAACTTAGCACCATTGTCTCTTTTTGATCCAGTTGATAGGGGGCAGGCAGGGCTTGGGTTTAACGTCCCATTCCAAAGAAGGCCCCTCAGGCAGTGCAGCACTTACCTCTGTCCTGCACTGGAGTTTTAGCATGGATTATATGTGCTCCAGTTTCTGCAGTGGAAATGGAACCCATGGCCTTCTGACCCAGAGGTGAGAGCTGCCCACCAAAGAACAGTGGACATCAGTGTACTCTACAACCTATTGTGTAGTGAATTGCTAAGGCTTGTTGATGTTGTGCCTGTCCCAGTAGTTTGATACCCCTGTGGCAGCGTGGTTGACACTAGGCTGACATTGAAAGCCCCATTGACCAGTTCTACTGGGATGTTTACTCTGGTGGGGCTAACTGAGTTGCTCTAGCAGAGGGCTGGCATGGACACAATGGGCTGCATGGCCTCTTTCTGTCTTGTGACCATTCTATGAAATGTTTTTGCTTTCTTGGCATGAAACTTGAGTCATTGCCAAGGTGGGTGGCATGTCACACTGTGATTAGCTTCGTAAAACTAGGCTCAAGCAGATAATTTTGTAATTGAAGAGCCTTGCTTCAGAAGGAGACTGCAATGTCGGATAAGATGAATCCCATGTTTCATATAGGAGTAGATCAGTTTCTCCCCTACGCTTTTTCCCCCCCCTCTCTCTCCCTCCTCCTCTAGATGGCAAGTTTTTTTTTCTCTTTGGTGGACTCACTGACCCCTTTTTAAACTGCTACTATCGGTGAGGCTTGGTGCTATTTACAGAATCAAATGGAATGCAGTCCCCCTAGATTAAACATAGTCTGCAATCCAAAGGGGTGTTTTCAATTGGAAAGCCCGTTGCATGTTGATGCTTAGCTGCTTTGATAAGCACTTTGAACTAGGATGTTGAGGTCTTGTGATCTGAAGGCTGTGGTTTTCTCTGAGCAGATAAAATTCTATTGAATGGTTTGAGAGAAGTCTTTGTAACTTTGACATTTTATTACCTAGTTAAAATGACTTATGTATAGAATAGGTGATCTGTGCCTCTATTGCTACCATTAACATCATTGTTCTCGTAAGCAGTTCTTTTAATTTGCTCTTGCTCTCTTGGATTGAGGGATCTATTTGTTGACCCTACCCATTTCTTGAGCTAGTTGTTCTCAGCCTGGTCAGAACTGTACCCCTGGGTTAGGGCAGATGGGGACAAATCAGCCAGTGTACTTACTACATGTAGTCTGGCGAGGGCAGAATCTGGTTTGTATTGTGCTGCCTCTCACAGTGGATCAGCTGACTACCTAGACTGGAAAATGCAAAAGAATAGCCTCTCGGAGAGGACAAAAAAAGGTAGGATGACTGTGTAAGCCTTCAGAAGATGGATCTAATGGTGGGATGCCCCTTTAACAGAAATCCCACACAATGTTAATGCTTCTATAGCCTGCCCTTTATTACCAACGAGAGGCTGACTTGAGTTATTGCAAATCTTCACTCCACAAGGAATAACCGATTTGTAAGTAAACCTTTTCTATCTTGAGGCTTTAAAACATTTTTCTTCCTCCTGTGACGGTGCCAAAATACCCAGTCCAGTTTCTCCTGTACTCAGGCCCTCGGGCCTGAACCCCACACCCTCCTGAGACCAGCCTTGACCTTTTCTGTTTCATTCGGTATCAAAGTTCCCCTTCAGAACAGGGAGTGGCTGCAAAACATTCCTTTACCGGACGGCAATGCAGCAGAATTCATTAAATTGCGCAGCAAATCTTTCTAACAATTTTTAATTGTTGTGATGTTATTGTTAATCCAGCACCTCTACCTCTTTGCTTTACATAATGGAAAATACAGGGGTGCTCCAGTGGCTTCTAAATTGAAGAGATTTTGCTTGTGTTTTCTGGGGGAGGCACGCGTGTGCTATTGAGCTGAATCACATGGGGGCCCTTTTTTTTTGCTGTTGGTTCCCCCCAGAGGCCATGAGATCAACTTCTTAACCTTCAGACTCGCCAAAGCGTTTTACAGCCAATGCAGTCATCACTTGCAATGCCGGAAACAATAGTAGCCAACTTGCATATAGCCAGTTCTCAGAAGCAGCTGTGTGATAACAACTGGATAGCTTGTTTGTAGTGATGTTGGCTGAGGGACACTGACCATTCTGTTCAGTGTACAGATCAGCTGGGGCTGCAGGTTGTGCCTCAGGTGCTTGATATCTCCAGTGGATGTAGGGTTGGGGTGGGGGAGGGAGGGAGGAGTAAGAGGTGGGAAACACAATCTAAATCTCGAGCCCTTGATTTTAATGCGTTCCAGAAAGAAACTTTATTCTTGAGGCAAACGAGTTGGAGACTGTGTATAGAACTTGAGCCTCTTAAACCACCCCGCCTCAGTGCATGGCAGAGGCTTTTAAACTCTGCCTGGGAGTCACTGTCTGTCTCTCTTTCCCTCCCAGCCCCCACCATTGTCTTCTGTTTCAAGTGTAAATAATATGAATGTAGAAACCATTGTCGAGCAAAACAAAGGAAATCAGAATGACAGCCAAGTTTTTTTTTCTCACTCAGGAACAGTGTTTGAAGGCCTCATTGACCCTTTGGCTACAAAAAGGCTTTTTTGTCACATTTGTAGTGCATAACCGGGGCAAGAGTTGAGGTGGAATTCTGTTGTCTCTTAATGACCAAGGCCACCAAGGAACTTTCAACCAACACTGAAAAGTTAGAAAATGAAGAAATGTGCACAAATTGGCTGCTACATTATAATAATTACTACACGCCAACTGCTTGGAGATATCTTGCAGTTGTGAAAGGTGCAAAGAGCAAATTTTCCCCCCCTCCACTCCCCTCTTGACTGCCGAAGAGACTTGGACAGAGTGTAACACCCCCAGCACCATGGCAGTGCTACTTCCAAGAACTTGAGGCCATCCTTTGGTCTTTGATCCACCAGGGAGCACAGTTTGGTGTGAAGAGATGCCATGAGTGGCATATTTAAATCTCTAAACTGGCTTCCCTTGCAGTGCCAGCTCACCTAGGAATGCCAAAACCAGGTTTTTAAAAAATATATTTGAAAGCCTTTAGATGTACTGAAGGTATGCAACCTAGTTTTTGTTGTTAGAAAAGAAGTTGTGGATCCAGGAGCCTACACAAGTCTATTAATCCCCAACTGGCTTTATTAGCAACTTTCGACCCCTTTAACATGTTGTTTTTTGGCTGTTGAATGCACTGCCTGCTGATTAAGATTAATGGTGCTCTGAGGACACTATCACAGTCATTAATTCCTTCCCCTCTGCCATCAAACCTGCCTCCATCTGTTGTGGCTGGGTACAGACCCTGGCCGCAGTTATTTCAGGTCAGATGTTGTTTTTTTGTGTTAAATAGCTGCCCCATACTGACAGCAGAACCAATGAGATTTGACACACCCTGCTGCTCCTGCTACCCAAGAGGTAACTTTGTCTCGATGTGATCTAGGCCATATTTTCGCTACTTTTAATAAGCTGGGCTGCTGAGTTGTAATGAAATGAAATTTTGTTGACTTGTTTTTGATGGGTTTTCTCAGCAGGGGCTAACATTTTATCCCCTTTTTTTTAATTTCCTGCTGTTTTGGGCATATGGATCCTAACTGTCCATTCTACCCATCCCCAGCCTGTCTGATTGGACTTCTTTATTTAACTACCAGTCGCTGTACTACTGCCAATGCATAGCTCTCAACTTGCACATCAGTAACGGTCAATAAAGAGTTTGCAACTACGATTGTTCATAGCCGTGTTAGCATGGTGTCGGAAACAAAAATGTTCTGGTGCAGTAGAAAACACTCAGCATGCATTTATATAGCACCTGTTTTTTTTTAAACGTAGTAAATGTCACAAGATGCTTCACGGGAGCATTTTCAAACAAAAAATTTTGTCACTGAGCTGCGTAGATTAGGACAGGTGACCAAATGCTTTGATTTAAGGAGGTAGTAATATATAAGGGAGAGGGGCGAGAAATAGCAGTTTAGGGAGAAAATTCCTGAGCTTGGAGCCCAGCCATTTATAGGTAGTGATGGAGTGATGAGCTATTTAAAAAGTTGTGGGGTTGGAGCAGGGAGGATTGAGGCCATGGAGGGATTTGTAAATGGATGATTTTCTTTTCCAGTCCTGGGAGTAGCTGCAGAGTAAAGAGCACTTTGAATTCCGAATTAGCATGGCAAGAGTTGGAATTATTTAATGCCAGAGCTTTATTATAATATGGAATTATACTTTATAACAAGTGACTGTTCAAACTTGAGTCATTTGGAGACATTTTGAGGCAATTAGTGTGAAATTATTAAAGGGCACAAGGAAATTGTATTGAAGTAGATAGCTCCCCGGAGAGCAAGTACCATCCACATAGGCTTCCTCCAAATGAAAATGTCTGTCATTTTGATGCTACCTAAGATCGCACCATTTCACCTCTGCACAAATGGGAGGAAATTGCACATGAGTGTGTGTGAGAGTTGCCAGGAGGTCTTGAATTTGGACAGCTCCCAGGAGTTACAGGTTCAGACTTGAGAAGGATCAAGAGATCGTTGCGTGATCAATATTGAAACTGAGAATAGTGAAGTCACTCCCCGTATGCTTAGCTTGTTTTCAGATGAAGTTAAAAATACCCTAATTATTGGTGTATTTCTACTCCCTTGGTATTGTCAAAGGACCCAGTGTGGTATCCACCCCTCTTTAACATTGCAGCAAACAAAATAAAACTGGGAGTGGTTTGGAAAGTTGCTGAGTATTGGGTCATTATCTCTCTCTCTCTTTCCTTGTTGCAACAGAACGACCCATGCATTGATAGCGAGTGAGAAGTCCGTAAGATTGGCCTTTGTGGCAAGGCTTGAGTTGCTTGGCTGGGAAGTGCTGCATCCTTCAAGTATAGGTGGAAGCAAGTTCGGAATTTCCATTCCAACCTGGAATAATGTGTGTGTGTGTGTGTGTGTGTGTGTGTGTGTGTGTTCCTTCAACTGATCGGAGCTTTTTAATTAGGCGGAATAATGAGTGAACTTTAATCAAATCCAGAAGGTTAGTTAGATATTTGTGGAGATCAAATGAGATTGCTCCCACAGAAATGGCTCTTTACATGAGAGGAAATGCAATGGTCACCATAATCCGTTGCTAACATGGTATTGTGTTCAACTTGGCAAAAGGCCACTAATTTAATTGCTGTAAATCCCGAACTTCATTGAGAATTAAGACTTTCTTGTTAAGCCTAAAGTTGACACCAATGACTTTTCAGAGACCCCCTTCACATTTCCTTTGGAAATGCAGCAACTCGAGCATGACATCCACCAGACTTTCTTTATAGTTGAAAATGCTCTGTTCATATCACCTGTTCACTAGAAAGAAATGAGATTATCAACTGGAAATCACACTGCAATGAGTTAGGATCTAGAACATAAATAGTGTTTAAATTTTTGTTTTTATTGACATTAACAGCCAAATGCTTCCGCTTAACCTTGACCTAGGGTCACATTCCCTGGAATATTAGATTAAAGGTTGATTTGCTCGAAGTTTGAGATATTAAAGTGGAGGAAAGAATTGTTTTCGCTTGTGGAATCTAGAACTAGAAACTTAAAAATAAGTCAGATTCAGAGTTGTCTTTACATGAAAAAGGATGGTAGAAGTTTGGAACATTCTTCCTCCAAAGGACAATTGGTGTTGGGTCAATTTTAAACCTGAGATATTAAGGGATATGGGGCAAAAGTGGGGAGCTTTTTAAAATTCACTCAAGATGTGGGTGTCCCTGGCTAGATGAGCATTATTGCCCAATGTAATTGTGGGTGAATCTAGAACTAGGGGTCACTCATTTGAGACCAAGATGAGGAGAATTCTTTTTGAGGTTTGAGTCTTTGGAACACTCCTTTTAAAGGTGGTGGAAGCAGAGTTTGAATATTTTTAAGGCAGGGCTAGATAGATACTTGATTAACAAGAAGGTGAAAGGTTTTTTTGGGGGTAGGCAGGAATGTGGGGCTGAGGTTACAATCAAATCAGCCGTGATCTTATTGAATGGCACAGCAGGCTCGAGGGGCCTACTCCTGCTAATTCATATATTTGTTTGTAATTTCCCTTGAAGGTGGTGGTGAGCTGCAGTCCATGTGGTGCAGGTATACCCACAGTGCTGTTGGGTCCAGCTCAGTTTCTGGTCAATGGTAACCCTGCACCCCCACGATGTAGAGTTGGGTCATAGATCTGCCATTATTTAATTGAACGGTGGGACAGGTTGAAGGGGCTGAAATAGCCCACTCCTGTTCCTGTTTTTACATATTGTGACTATTTTCAAGGTGACCAGGGATTAGAAGCCCAGGCATTTTTCCCCCTTTCTGTGATAGAACTACTATTCTCATGGGGACACTGTTATGTTTTTCTTATATTGAAACTTTGTAGATCTGTGACTTGTGCTGTGGCATGCTGCACTGCAAGTTGTAAGGGATAGGGTTAAATGGAGGATTAGTAACTGGATGTGCCAAGAATAGAATCTTGCAGGGTAAAGAGAGGCCATTTGGCCCATGATGACTGAGCCAGCTCTTTGAAAGAACTATCCAATTTAGTCCCACTCCCCTGCTCTTCTCTTTCTCCCATCATTTCCTCCCCCGCCCTCAACCACAAACCCTAAAAATTGGTCCTCTTCACATACAGGTCTGCTTGCCATTTCAGAAGTTACTATGGGGTCTGGTTCTACCACAGAATCCTTTTCATCTGGGTTTTTCCAAAAAACAGAATCTGCAGATTGCAAGCGGAAGGGATAAATGGAACGATGGTCTATTTTTCCTGTACTGTCCAACCTTATTAGAGTTAGAAATGGTCTGATTAGCAGTGTATTTTTCAGAGTTGTCCGTGACATTTATTTCTGTGGCTCTCCACTTGAGGCTACTGTATGAGTACTGACACTGCAGTCTTGCTAACTGGTGGTGGTGGTGTGTTAGTATTTGCAAATCTGACACCTGTTTGATTTCAATCAACCTTTTTTTTAAAAAAAAAGAATGCAAGTTGCTTTTGTGAAGACATGTAACATGACCCCATTTTCTACATGTGGGAGCAATCATTCAACTGTGCTACACAGAATTTGACAGCAGTGTTTAATTAAACCGGAAGATTTATCATTAAGGGCGCAATCGTTAGGCTGCAGAGAATGGGAAGTGTGATCACTTTACACAAAGCACAAAAAAGGGAGTGTAGCAGCATCAGCTGCAAACATCGTGATTACTTGGCCTTGGAAGGGATCAGTTGAAGACTGAGGTCTGAGAGCTCATAGCTGCAGAGGCAGTAATGGAGGAGGATTCGCGGTCCTGTGTGTGGTTACTAGGACCTTTGGGTGTTGGCTTGAATTACCTTGTGCTCGTGGTCTTGAATAGTACAACATGGAAGGAGGGAATTTGGCCTCTTGAACCTGCTCGCCCAACACATTGGCCATCAAGTCCATTTAGGTTGTTGATGGCTCCAAATTCACGATGCCTGTGCCGAATTTGCTTGTTTGGGTGATGTAGCTTGCCCTCTACAGCAGACCTTGGCTGTCTAAGGTTAGGAGGAGAGGAGAAATGGGGCCTTGAATCCTGCTAATCACAAAAATTGACCTCCATGGCAACTTCTCCACTGGGGTGTACCTGAATGGTGGTCTCAAAGGGACAGTCTATACCCTAGCCACACTAAGCAATGCCACAGGAGATCAGCAAGTAGGCGGGGGTGGGGGGAGATTTCAATTTGACTTATGTAAAACCATTCCAGGTTTTGCTTTAAATTGCTATGGAAGTCCGAGATTTGTGTGGCTCACACATGCAGCACATATGCTCTAGGTGACCCTTCCTATGATCAAGGTGCAAAGCTGTGGATGTGGGATGTGACTGCCCCAGGCTAGGAGTTATCCTGGCAGTCAACCAGCCAGATGCCAAGGCTGTTACCAGTCACACTGATTTTAATCAGAAAATATGCACTTTTCATCACCACCCGCACCTTCCATTTCAATCTTTTTGTTTTTCTCTGTTGCTTTAGTGTTTGGGGAGTTTCTCTGCTTCACTGTTCCTTTTTTGACTGTGCAGGCCATTGACCAAGCTACAACTCGCTCTGAGCACCCAGCCATGACTTTCTTGTGATGATGTTTTTGTGTTTTTATTCAGCCTTATCACTCAAATACCAGGCATTTACTGGAGTTTTGTGTGTTTACACAGCTGAAAGTGTGAGGGTGTTTTCGACTGACTTAATCTGGCTGGTGCTAATGAGCAGCTAATACAACAGCCCCTTTATCATAGTTTGTGATAAAACAACAACTTGTATAGCACTTTTTTTTTAAAAAAAAGCAGTAAAACATCCCAAAGCACTTTGCAAGAGTATCATCTGATATTTTTGATCGGAAGCCACGTAAAGAGCTATTGGGGCAGGTAACCAAACTGTCAATCAACGGTGCACATGCTAAAGGGGAGGGAGAGGGGGGCAGAAATGTTTATGGAGGGAATTCTAAAGCTTGGGTGCCAAGAGCACAAGAGGCCAGGATTGGAGGAGTGCAAAGATCTCTCAGGATTGTAGAGCAGGGGGAGGGAAGGAATAAGCCATGGAAGGATTTGAATATGAGGATGAGACACTGCCTTGGCAGTCATCTCCTGGCTGGGTGGTTGTGGCGTGTAGAGATTTGAGGTTTTATTGTGTGAGTAAATAGATATCCTCTAATGTGGCCTGCACAGATTAGAAGGCCTTGGATTTGACCACAGAAGAAGCAGAGGTTATGGAGATGGGTGATCAGCCAGGGTTTCCTTTTCTTATCAATGTTCAGAGACCTTTCTCGCTGTCCTTGCATGGGCAATGTGCCATTTGGGTCTGTTACTGGAGCTTGTGAAAATTGTGTCCTGGTGTGCCTTGAGGGGGAGAGGATTTGGCATGAGAGGGAAATTTTTGACTTGTACAAGTTTGTTAATTTTCATAACTAAGAAGGACATGTTGCAACAAGGACATGTTGCAACTCGATGACTCAATGTCCTAAACAAATTGTGTACGTAACCTTGTAGTCACTGGCTCTCCCCCTCCTCCATAATAATTCCCTGGTATTAATGCGCTCATATTATCTCGTATACATCCAAGAGGGATTCTGCAGCCCATCGGTGACTGCTGATCCACTCCCATCGGTTGTTATCAGCCATAGTTCTGGGTAGCAGTCTCTGATCATCAGAAGATTGTGGGTTCAAGCCCCAATCCCAGAGGCTAATGTACAAAACCTCCAACTGACAACCCAGTGCAGTTCTGTCTGAGACGATGTCCTTCGGGAAAAGCGATTAAAGGGCCAATCTGCCCCGTCAGGTTGGTGTAAAAGATTCCATGGCAGTAGCTCGAAGTTTTCTCCAGTGTCCTGGCCAATAGCTATCCCTCAGCCAACCTAATAAGATAGATGAAGTAGTCAACGTCGCGTTGCTGTTTATGGGACCTTGCTCTGTGCAAATTGGCTGCCCTATTACTACATTACAATAGTGACTGCACAAAATGCTTCATTGTCCATAAAGCACCGTGTGATGTGCTGAGGCTGTGGAAAGGCGCTATATAAATGCCAGTCTTTCTGTCAAAAATCACCAACAAGATCTTGTGTTCTATTCTCATTGCTTGGCTGTCACTTTGCATAGGTCATCTGAATTCAATATCCAGTAAGTTATGGAACGAGGCTTCCATTTGAGAGGGAGCGGGAGAGGTGAAAATAGCAGCCTTTCAAACCCAATCATTGTTAACACCAAGTGTTGGGCCTTGCAGTAATGTGACCGTGGTAACCTGTGCAGTTGGTAGCTTTATTTTGAAAAAGGTATGGTGATCTGGGATATGATTCCTCCATATCTTCTATGTATGAGAAGCGGGTTTGAAAAGGAAATTGACTGGAGACATGTACCATGGTAACTGTATCCCTGGATTAATTGGCTGGGAAACATCTTGCATTCCAGTTGCATGTTAGTGCTGTCATCAGCACATTGGATCCAACCCTTTTTGGAATTGCCCCAACCCCCTTTGCTGCATCTAGTTGCTTTTAAGTAGTTCTGGAAAAGGATCAAATCCCTGTCACATGGGATTGACTTGCACACGCTGAGACATTAGATCATTTTAAAAATGTAAATCCCACATGACACCAGATTTGATCTGCAGGGAAGGCACCAGTCTGAATGCACAAGTGGTAACTTTCTCCGTTGAAAAGCATCAGTTTTATTTTTCAAAGCTATTTGTTGTCACTTGCTGATGGAATGTTACATGTGTGGCTGTCAGGCTGATGGGCTGTAACTCTGTACCGCATCTATTTTAAATCTGCCATCTCTTCTACCCCATATTTTTGCACTTCTAGGCTTTCCAGAGCATGTTCACTGCTCTTGTTGTGGCCCAGGTGTGTCTTTCTCTCTCGTTCCCTGCCGTCCCTCATGTGCAGTGGTTGTCACTGCAGATGTTTGGTTGGTGTGTAGTCAGTCCCAGCTTGATTTTTTTTGCTTGCTACCTAAATTTACCTCAGGGGGCTCTTGGTTCTGATCTAGAATGGGAATCCTGGCTGATCTCCCCCTTCTGGTAACCTGAGACCAATTGTAGCAGTCAGTTGGTGTGATCTTTTCATCCCTATGGGTGAGAGTTTGATCATGATTCTACTGGCCAGCAATTGCAGTTCCACTTCAGAGGTGCCTGATGTTGCTTAGCTCATTTATAAACTGTAGTGGTTTACAAATGGGAGTCAGTACATCCGCCCCACCACCCTCCCAAACTGCCCCCAACTCTACATTTGTCATAACTCCTCACCTTTTGTACATGAGCCAAACCAGATCTTCCAGTCAACCTCTTCCCATTGTGAACCAGGTTCTGTCTGCTATAGCGAGTTGAATGTTGCTCTTGATGAGATGACAGTGCGACGTTAAGAGGTACATAATATTCGGATCAAATCACTTTTTTCCTGGTTCTGGTCGTATTTCAATGAAGTTTTTTAAAAATAATGGCAAGTAAATGGAAAGATTCGGAAGATTACATGTGGCAGAGTAGAAAGACAATTAATCTATCTGTCTCTTCCCCTCCAGTTGCACTAGTAACCAGGGTATATATTTATAACTTGTTTCCTGTTTACTGCCTGATTGGAATGTTTCTGCTTTAACAGCAAGAATGTAGCGCTTGTTTCTGTTTAACATGTGATTTGGAGCTTGTGCTAGACTGACCTCCTTGGGAAGGAAAGGTGGGGGGGGGTGGTGTAGATTAAAAGAAAAGTCTTAAATTCCCACTCTCCAACCATGAAAAAGAATGAATTAATATTGTTTAAATGTCTGGGAACTAAACCACATATTCGGTTAAGCTGCACAAGGTCTGGTTCCTGAATTGCATACTCTGTACTGATCTGAGTGTCCTCTCTCTCTACCTGATCTAGCAAAGGGAGTCCTTTCCTGAAAGGAACCACTTCAATGACCTGGAGGGTTCAGGGTTTGATGGACTAAATAAACTTCACCCTGATGAACTAGAAGATGGCTCTGGTTTTGCCTCTGGAGATGACAACGATATGGGTAACTATCTTGTTTCATGTTGTGTAGTTATACTAATCCAGGTTAATCGATGTGGATTGCGACTTGACAAGTTCTTTTTCACTTCCCCACCCGCCCCTGCAAGGGAAGCCAACAACTTTGCGCCTGAACTTAGCTTCTGGGCTCTTGAGTGGAGCTGAAAGCTTAATTGTTAGGAACAGAGACCAATGCGTTAACAAACTCCGTTCCAAGGTTCGAAGAACATTTATTTGCATCACTACAGCCCTTCTTAAAGAGACGAGACATTCACAGCTTCTCGCTGCCCCTCTGTGTGCAGCTGTTTGCTTAGTGTATAGGATTGTGCTCAGTCCCAGGGTGAAACAGATGAGCTAACTTAAGCACCTAACCATTCCTAATATCACAAGTCTCGAACGCATTGCAGTTCCACTAAGGACTCAAAACAGGTCCAATGCACACATCCATCTG
Organism: Cetorhinus maximus; assembly: GCF_964194155.1. Taxonomy (NCBI): domain Eukaryota; kingdom Metazoa; phylum Chordata; class Chondrichthyes; order Lamniformes; family Cetorhinidae; genus Cetorhinus; species Cetorhinus maximus. The sequence continues at coordinate 7,233,165 of NC_135891.1, forward strand.
TAACAAGTTGGTTGCTTTTTCCAACCTGGTTTGGGGGTAAAGGTCCTTACGAGCTTCAAGAGTTCAAAAGGATAGCTGTTCTTCATTCCAAAGGCAAATGGAATTTTGATAGCATTCTCCCAACAGTCCATCTTGCATAATCAATCTCTCATCATGAAACTCCATGCCCTTTGTATACATTAATGGAGCTGTAATATGAAATTATCTCTGCTTACTTCAGAAATAAGCAAGTCTCCTGCAATCCTCATCTGCCATTTGCAAGACGCGGTCTATCACATGCTAACAATTAACCTCATTCTACAATTAATCTGAGAACTATTTTTAAGCTCTCTTGCAGTTTACAATTTATGCCAAAATTGTATAAATTGTGCTTTTTATATAGCTTAGTTGACCGCATGTGTTCTGTAATCATTTATGTAGATGTTCCTTTCTTGTGGTTGGGGAGGGGGGGGTTTGGTGGCGTGTGTGTGTGTGTGTTCTCTCTATTTAAAAACTGTTTTGCAAGCCCACTCAGCCTTTTCAAAAGTGGGTGTACTTCTAGCTATTTAAAAATAGATTTTCAGCAAACCAAAAATGATTATTTTTCCTCATAAAATCCATATCCTTGGTTTGCTCACATAAATCTATCATTCTAGAGGGGCCCAGATTACCCCCCCCCCCCGCCCCCCCCACCCCCACCCAAACTCTGGGATTTGCATATTACAGGAGGCTGTGCCTGATTTAATCTAATCTATTTGAGTGGCCAGGCCAGTCTGTGCTTGGGTTGACCATTCATGGCATCTAGCTGTCACTGGCAAGACCAATGCGTATTGTCCATCCTTGGTTGCCCTTGAGGATCAGCCGCGTTAAATACGATGCTTGCAAAGCTATTTCGGGTTCGGCTGCGTTTTGTTGGCCTGGAGTCACGTACGGGTCAGTCAAGGAAGTGAATGGAGTCACTCTGGCCTTCCCTGACTTGATTTCAGATGAAAGGGAACCTGAAAAGGCAACAGGTCTGAGATGAAAGTTATTCCCGATGGGTGGGTGATGCTCTTGTTCCTTTTGCCTTCAGACAGGAAAAAACATCAAGTGCTTCAGGTGCCCTTCCCTCATCTTTGTTTTTGGGGAAAATTTCATATTTTTTTTTCCATGTTTGTTAACTAAATGTAGAATTTTAACAAAAACGTCCATGGATAAATGCCAGTGAGCACTTTTTTTTTTAATATATAAGAGCTAGAACTGGAGGTTTAGTAGGGTGCTGAGGGCTGGGAATTTTGACCTGTGGTTGAAGTACTGACATTCAGAAAGTTTGCAAGATTTTCATATCTCGATTCTCCCCTGCTCTCTCGTGGGGGCTATAACCTGCAGCTGAGCAGCTGGTGTTAGAGGAAGTGGTTTCAGCGAGGGAATGCAATGCTCTTCTATGAACCAGACTACAACTTCCGCAGTTCCTGTAAAAGTCTGTACAAGTGCAAGGGTTTTACTCCCGTCTACCTGTTGACACATTTCCCACCCCCACCATTACAAATGCACCTCATTGGCACACAGTGGAAATTCCAACTATCTTGAGTGGAAACTACATAACAGCTCACTTGAGATTGACGTCACCTAATGCTGAAGCAGGAGTTTAATTCTCTTCTTGCCTTGGGTGGGTCTGTGTTCAGCAATGTTTTTAACTACACGCTTGACTGTCCATTGGACTCCATCCATTCATGACCATCATATTTGCTGGTAGCATCACCAAGCATGTAGCGCAATTTCTGAAATAATTCTGTTAGCTGCAACCACTCCTGCTTTCTGCCCTTGGCTCTTGACTGCAGTTGGGCACGAAATGAAAGGAAAATCTTGCAGGTATATAAAGCTATTACAATCTTGTGACACCCCCCAAAACACTTCGGCTCCATTTCGTGTATTCATTGGCTGCAGTGTGATGCAGGAAACCGAGCCAAGTTATGCACAGCAAGCTCCCATGAACAGCAATGCCACAATGACCAGATCATCTCTTTTATGGTGATGGTTGAGGGATAAATTTTGGCCAGGACACCCCCTGCTCTACTTTAAATATTGTCATGGGATGTTTTACATCCACCTGAAGAAGAGGACAGACTAGTTAGCATCTCAATTGAAAGAGGGCACTTCCAACAGTCCAGTACTCCCTCCAGAACTGCATCAGTGTGACTGCCTAAATCTTTGCTCTTGTCTCTAGAGTAGAAGTACAAGCATAACTCTAGACAGTCTGATGCTATTTGCATTGCTATTATACCTAATCATTCAGATGTACTATATTCTTTGAGCCTCATATACTGCTTATCTAGATTTTACAAGTTGCAATGCTTAACCTGTTAATTCTTTACTTGCAGATGGGCGTGCAGAACCAATCGATGATGAGGTGAGATGTGCTTCATTCTTTACTAACTGTCTTTAGGGTGATATGATTTTCATAGTGCGCAGGATACATGAAGTCAAGTGAGCCCAAAAGCATAGGTGATTGGGAGAATAGTTGACTTTACAAAGCACCAGTGAATTTCATGGGATTTCTCCACTGACTTTAGGACTTTGGTTTTGTACAAGCTTCCCAACCATAAAATGTTACTGCACAGAGGCCATTCGACCCATCGCCTACAGCAGCTCTGTGCTAGTGTTACACAAAGTTAATGCCACTGCCTTGGACTATTTCTGTAATGCTATTGCATTGAGCTGACACTACAACAACCAAAGTTTTGGTATGTTGGCACCAATAAAGGACAACCTGACAGGAGCACAATTAGGGTTGTTGCAATATTTTGCTGTCCATGACTAAATGATGCTCCTAGATATGTTGCTGAATCACAGTGCCTTGGAAGATCCTATCATCAATTCACTAACTGTGCTAAGTTGAGCCCTGATCTAAGCTAAAGTGGCAACAATTGGACTCTGTGCCAGAAAAAGGGAAGGGAGGGTGGCGATGGTAGAAAGGAGGTGACCAGTATTACCAGAGCTCCCAATGCCCACTGGCCCTCCAGCAATGCCTGTTGGTAAGGGAGCAGTACTGAATTACCCATCACCTGGGTTATGACCAAGAGCTGACACCCATCACAACAAACAGTATTTTTGGCTTCCCTTCTCATTAAAAGAGAAGATTTTGGTGGGGGCGGGATGGTGGTCGGGAAAGGGAGAAGGGGACTAAGTGTAATGGAATTGACATTTCTGCTTAGGATGATTCTGACAACCGAATTGACGAAGTTGATGAGGCAACAGTTAACGACGTGGATACCGCTGTTAAGAAAAATGAGGTGCAGCAGATGAACAATGTCCCACCAGAGAAAGACCTTGACAACAGGGTTGCCATGGCAAGCACAAACAACGGCAGCAGTGTCTTTGAAAGCACAGAGATGCTAGCAGGTACCTGTCTGACACAACCTCAAGGGGCTGATACAAACATCTCATCCAACCACCACATACAGGAATGATCTGTACAGAATATTTATGCCCTCCCTACAAAACCCATCTTTGGTAGAGTTAACATTGTAGTAACAGGCCACTCTGACCAACCGGTCTGTGCTTTTTTTTTTTCTTCACCCGCCGCTCTTCATCTCATCCTCCTTTGTTTATCCAGCTTCACCTTAAATACATCTATATTATTCACCTCAACTACTCCCTGTGGTTGTGCATTCTAACCCATTAATTCAGTTTCTGCTGAATTCCCTATTGGATTTATTAGTGACTATCTTATGTTGATGGCCCCTAGTTCTGGTCTCTTCCCACAATTGGAAACTGCTTCCCAATGTCTACACTACCCTATTGAATGCTTTCCATAATCTTCAAGGCTTTCTATCAAGCCCTTGAACTGAATGCTCAGGCAGTTTGAGTGAACCACATTGCTGAGGATCTGGAGTCACATGTAGGCCAGACCGGGTAAGGACGGCAGATTTCCTTCCCTAAAGGGCGTTAGTGAAGCAGGTAGATTTTTCTGACAATTAACAATAGTTTCATAGTCACCGTTACTGAGATTCCCTTTATATTCCAGATTTATAAATTGCATTCATTCCGGCAGCTGCCGTGGTGCGATTTGACCCCTGTGTCCCAGAGCATTAGCTTGGACTCCTGTGCAGTGACATTATCATTACGCCACCCTCCCACTCCCACTCAAGGGAGACTGAGGAAATGCTTCATTGTCTGAGGTGCTGTCTTTTGGATAACGTGAGAAACACCAGCTGCCCTCATGGTTCAGGAAGATCCCATGGCGCTATTTTGAAAGGCTGGGGATGGACTCTTCAGGCATCCTGGCCAATTTTTAATCCCTTAACCCACATCAAAAACTGATTTTCATCTGGCTATTTATGGGAGCTTTGTGTGAAAGTTGGCTGTCACATCTGTTACAAAAGCAGCTACACTTCAGAAGAAGTGCTTCATTGGGCGTAAAGAACATTATTTCATGTCCCTGAGGTAGTGAAAGCCATTACATAAAACACAGTAAACTTGTGTGGTGGTGGTGATTTTTGTGACATCGAACATGCCTCCAATGTAAAACTACACTGACCGACTCTCCTTTATATTTGCAGCAATGATTGTCGGGGGTACTATTGGCCTTCTGTTTGCCATCCTTCTCATCCTGCTGCTAGTTTACCGCATGAGGAAGAAGGACGAAGGCAGCTACGACCTGAGCAAAAAACCCATCTACAAGAAGGCACCAACCACTGAGTTCTATGCGTAAGCCTCATGGGTGCCTGAGCTTCTGAACAACAGACTTTATCTTTCCAAGAGCTTCCGCCTTAAGACAAAGACAAAAGTGGAGCCAAATTCTGCAATTAGTTTAAAAACCTCCAATCAATATATATATATATATATGTATATGTGTATATATATATTAAAAAAAGGCCACTTTTAAGTGCTGGAAAATATGTTGCCTAACCCAGATTAAAAGCATTTTCAAATGGATGTGTCTGGACAAAAAAAAGTCATCTGTTATCGTCCGTGATGAGTATCTCTACCAAGATCTGTTGAGGGAGCGAAGAAAGGTTTCACATTTCCAATCCCTGAAATTGTAGCTGGTTTTCAATACTGCCAATCCTGGGCAGGCAGGAAAATCCACGGATTTTCACACAAATCCACGGATTAAACACTAATAGGCAACTTGATCAACGGCCTTTTTTTTTTATAAGAACCGCAGTTGCATTTCTACATTTCTTTTAAGAATTTTAAATATTTGACTGCTCATGTGTTTTTCCCCCATGCAGTAAACTATTAGTTACTTGTGTTTTCCCCCTGACCTTTAGAACAAATAAATTGGAATTTTTATAAATGGGTTGGTGACATACCTAAAGTAACAGATTATTACAAATACTAATAGCAAAAAATTATATTCCTATAACATCACTGTCAAAGAATTTTGCAGAACTGGTTCTAACTAAAATTTCATGCTTTTTTTTAAAAAAAAATAATTTATCTATAAAATATTTTAATTGCCGCCTCTTCATTTATTTCAAGGTGTGATTTATTTTGAATGTTTCAGTTGAATGATGTTTAATTCCAGGATGTACGTTTCTGCCATTTTTATTTTGTGAACAATATGACAGTACCACAGTTGGGTTTCATACTGGAATAGTCACTATTTAGAAGTCAGTGCATCACAGGATAATGTGGGGTCATTCACTCTGAAAGTGATAGAAAACATTTTACTGTTGTTGTTTTAAACCGGGTTTCTTTTTATGTATTTTTAATTTAACTCTGAATCCTGAAAGTGCCCCTTTTACATCCTGAGCAATTTTATGACCTCTCCGATCTTCATCCAATTAGTGACGAGCTTGACCTAGGCCCATGTTGTTGCTAGGAAACTCCAGACCTTCTGTGCAAGAAACATGCAAAAAGTCAAACCCTTTATCAGTTCAAGTTCCTCTTCCTGGCTATTTTGAAGTTGTTGTTTATTGTCCTCTCATTTCTTGTGTGTACACTAATTTTCACCCACAAGTCATCAGAATATCCAATTCGCTCTTTCCTACTGTATAAACTGCAGTAGTGTGGAGGCCTCAGGCTTTGCTGTTTTTAAGGCCTTGACGTAAACGGGCCTACGACTGTTGGATGTGTTCCTTAGTCAGCATTCTTGAGAATAAGATCCCATGACAATTAGAATGATTTCTTAAAATGTTAATTTATTCTTTAAAACATCAAATATCAAAGTTTTTAAATACAGCTCTCTTGACTTTGCCACTAAAACTGTTGGAAGTTTTAGTCTAAAGCTTTAGTCTAAACTAAACCTTCCAATGCCTCAATACTGGCACATTTTTTTTTGTTTGTACAAATGACAGAATTAGAGAGGGCAATTTATGGATTAAATTGTTTTATAAATAAAGGAATGTTTTCTCATGTGCAGCTGTAGATCCTATGATGTAAAAAGGGGTTTTGATGTGTTTCATAATTTAATAGCAATGCCATTGATACAGAAACACTAAGAGAAAATTCCCTTTGGTTCTCTCTCTGGTGGAAAAGCTGAGCTTTGAATTGGTATCCATGTGAGACTAAGAAGAAATACACTAAACAGTGTGGTGGTACCAGCTCTGCTGACAGGCCAAAATACAACAACAACATTTCTTCCGAAACAACACGCAGTTTTATATTTTTGTAATCAAACTTGTCACAAGAGCTTTGCAAAAGCATTTTTCAGACCACAATTGACTCTGCCACATTAGAGCAGCTTTTAAGGACAAGTTGATGAGTTTGGTTAATGTTTTTTTTAAGGAGAGGCTTAAAGGAAGAGAAGTTTAGGGAGGGAAATTGCAGAGCTGGGGCTTAGATGGTTGAAAGTATGGGTTTTTTAAATCCTCGAATGAGAATTCAGTCAGGCTTTTCAAAACCAGAAGTGTAATGTCAAAGGTTTAGTTTTAGCACTTTTTTTTAGTTTTGTTAAGTAGTTTCTTTTGACATCTTTTCGCTCTGCACATTTTGGGTATTCTCCACCAATTAGCCCCAATTCTTCTCCTTTAAACATGTGATTGCTACAGAGAGTAAGGTACCCCTTTAATTCTGGACTCTTTTTTTAATAGAGGTTAACATCCTTTGAACTGAATTAGATGACTTGCCAAAGTGACCTAGCAAATGGATAACAAGATGGCCAGAGGAGATGATGGCTTTGAAGCCATTAGCTTTTATCAATAAGGCCTCAATATCTGTTGCTTTGCTAGGGCCTAGGCCATTGGAGAGGCAGCCAGTATCCTCAATTACTATATAAAAAGAAACCATTTTGAGGGCTCATTTGGTTGAGTTAACATTTATATAGTAGGTGACCAAAACCCAACGTCCAACCATTATTCCCACCTCTTCAGCTGTTCAGTAAAGGGGATTGAAATCTAAAAGGTTATTTTCTTTAGTCAGAGTTTGTCTCTGAAAACTTTTAGCAAAAAGTGCTCACTTACTGGCTCCAGTATTTGAAAAGTGCACCAGGTACAGAACTTTATAAAAGTATAATGTTTTTTGGTTCTTCAATAAAACTATATATTTTGATATATAAAAGGAATTTGTGATTCTTTGGATTAATATTGGTGTAAATACTAATGGCAACATTCTTAATGGCAGCTTGATGTGGGGGTGGGATTGGGTTTTTAAGAAACTCCAATGCTTCCACTCCTTTGTGCAGCCAATTAGTGGCTGTTGAGTTGCATACCGCCCTTGGTGCTATTATACGCAAATAGAAAGTGTCATAAAATATAACTGGAGCAAGAGGTTCCAGCATCGTTTGTCAGGCTGGACCTTAAAAGTGAAGCTCCTTTCCTTAGCCCACAACTAAGCTTCGAATAACTGCAGGGTAAAAAGTGTCTGGATAAGGGAAGGAGCTTTCTACACGTTTCAGTATGTCACTACCTGCTTGTTGAAGATGTTGGGATGGTCGTGAGTTGGGACTGCTTTTGAACCGAGATATCCTGTTTATTGTAGCTCTTGCATCCCCGTTGTGCAATGCTTGTGAGGACATATCCTTGAAGCTCTTGTGATGCATGAGCACAGCGGGGTGAAGGAGAGGGGCAAGCCTGGGAGATTTTGGGATATCTCTCCCTTTTGATATTTATGGGGTTGGGGGGGTGGGTGTTGTGGGCAGAAGGCACCATTTCTTGCTCCCTGTTATATTCCAAGTATGATCTATGCTAGTAGATAGGAGTGCTTGGAAGTTTTAACCGATGAGTGAGTTTGGCACTGGTGGGTGCAACACAAGCTCCAATTTGAGTGTTGTTACTCTGAATACCTTTTTGTACATGCAGAATCCACACTGGTCTAGTCTTTGTAGTGATCCACATGGTAACTTCCAGTGCCCTATCTTGTGGGTGCAATTTTAACCCAAATTGCAGGATGGGGTTGCACGCCAGTTTCACATCCCTCCCAACATTGCTCTCTGATTTCAAGGGGAGTAAAACCGCCTGTTGTGTAAATACCTGTGTTGCTTCTGATCCTGCCAGTATTCCAATGAGCAGATTAGATTAAATGACTCTTTTTCACCCCCCTCCCCCCACCAACCCCCCACCCCCCCCAAAGTTCCAAACTGTCTTAGTACCAGTGGAAAAGCTGTAACTTGTCTTCCTGTTGACTAATTAGTTTGTCTATGGAGAAAAAAGTGATTTTTTTTTTTGCTATTTTCAGATCTGTACATATTCATGTTTTAATTTGTTCTATTGCTGGATGTATTGTGTATAAATAAAACATTATCTTTACACAAGGATGTCGCATCATTTTTTTTCTTCAATTAGTTAAGAAACACTGCACTTGTATTGCGCCGTGATCTCAGGACGTCTCTTTACAGTCAATGAACTTCTTTTGGAAGGTAGTCAGTATTGTAGGAAACATGGCAGTTGGCTTGCACACAGCAAGATCCCACAAACAGCAATACGATAATGACGTAACCTCTTTTTGGCGTAAGTTTAAAAATTGGCTAGGACACCAGGGAGAATTCCCCTGCTCTTCTTTCAAATGATGGCCATGGAATCTTTCTTGCCAACCTGATGGGGAAGATGGGGCCTCTGTTTAACGTCTCACCTGAAAACTGTCACTCTGACAGCACGGTGCTCCCTTGGCACTGAGCCTCTGACAGCACGCTGCTCCCTCAAGACACTTAGTGATAGGCAATACATGCTGGCCTTGCCGGTGCCAGCCATATCCAAGGAATGAATGAAAAATAATATTCGATGTCATTGACAGCAATGTTCTGAAAATCTCCAGAGTTATTTCCAAAGTCTTGGAGGGAGAGCAGCAGACCCTCGAGGATGGAAAATCCACGTGTAGCTGTTTGCTGCATTTTCCTGACCGATTCTGGCTAGTGTCTTGCCAGAGAGGGTATGTGGTAATTCCAGCCACACGTGGTTTACCTCAAGACATCATCGAGAGAGAGAGCGCACATTTCTTTAGTGGCATCCAATACCTGGGAGCTTTGTGTCACCTGAGAGCTAATGTTGCAGGCAGCATCACAACAGCTGGTGGTGGGCCCAAAATGCATATCTTTGTCAACTCAGACTTGACTATCCAAACCTTCTCATCATTGGTCTTCTGAATACATAAGCTTGATCTCATCAAAAACCCTGTTAGCTGTATTCTAACTCGCACCCATCATGAGTGTGCTCAATGACCTAGATTGTTTTTATTATGGTCGTTTGGTAGTACAGAACTTGAGTATTGCTGAAAAAAAGAGAGCCATTCGCTGACTCATTCCTCATGGCAATGCCTTGACCAATCAGGGTCAAGATGCCTGGTTTAAATTTAAAACAGTGCTTGGCAGTTAACTGTCAGTCGCCATCAAGTGGTGCATTCTCCATGGCCACACCTCTACTAATCAGTGTTCACTTGCCCAACTAATCAGCACACTCTTCTCGTACAGTTTAAATTGTTATTTTCCCCTTTAATTGGTTTTTTTTTTGATATTCATTCTTGGGATGTGAGCATCAGTGGAAAGGCCATCATTTGTTGCCCAACTATAAATGCCCTTGAGAAAATGATGGGGAACAGCCTCCTTGAACTGCTTCAGCCCATGTGGTGCACAACTGTGTCTTGCTCGGTGATTTTAGAGGACAGTTAAGAGTCAACCACATTGCTGTGGGTCTGGAATTACATTTAGGCCAGACCGGGTAAGGTTGGCAGATTTCCTTCCCTGAAGGACATTAGTGAATCAGATGGGTTTCTGACACTCCAATGCTGGACTGAGGGACTGCTGCACTGTCACAGGTGCTAACTTACAGATGTAATATTAAACTGAAGCCTGTCTGCCCTAGGTTGGTCAGCTCTGGGCTGAGGACAAGCAGCTGTGCCTGCCCAGCCTTGGTCAGGTGCTGCTGCCTCATATTATGGGCACCCTGCCCTGTATGAGAGAGGGAAGCGTGTCAGTGAGTCTAGTGCAACGTGTCTGGTTGATGTGGCTGCCACAGTTGAATAGGTGACAATGTGGGGAAGTTGTGAGACGTGGCGTGAGGCTTGCGGCAGTGCTAAGTGTGTGGCATTGAGGTAAGGTTATGACTGCAATGTATGAGTTGTGGCTGATAGAGACTGTTTAAGGTGAGTAAAGGTGGCGCGTGATGAACGGAGTAGCTAAGAATCTAATGGTGCAGTAGGTAGGATGTGGCATATTCACTCATGGACCTTGATCACTTGTGAGGTCATTGAACTTCTTCTGGCACTGCACCCAGGCCTGGGTTAGACTGCTTGCATTGACCTCATTTGCTATCTGCTCCCATTGCCGCCTTAGTATCTGCCTGGAGGACTTCCTAGCTCCCTGTGGGAAGACAACCCACTAATCCTTAAGTTAGTTGTTGCTCAGTTGATAGCACTCTTGCTTCTGAGTCGCAGGGTTTGTTGGATCCTGGTCTCTGGTTTAGTTGGATTAATGGATCCAGGTTGCACACTTGTTTTGGGATGACTGAGTTGGTACCATAGACATAGCAGATCAGTAGACGGTTCTTATGTAGAACACATTTTATTTATTTACAAAGGAACTCAGCAGCTACACTTGTGTACTTACAACTAAAACCCTGTCTCTATTTTACAGACTCTTACCCTAAACTACTGACTACAGACTACGAAGGTAGCCGGCTTTGCTCTGTCATTGGATAATACGATCATGTGATGTATTATAACATTCTTAAAGGTATATTACACATCAGATTACCACATCCCTCCCCCTTTACTCAGACATACATTTTACAGTTACAATTACAATTTTTCTCAAAACACCAAATTATTTACACAGATAAGTAATTTATAAATTCAGTCTCTCTGAGGGTTCCCTTATGCATGTAGAACATCTCAGCTCCACAGCTTCAGCTGGTTTGTCAGGAACCTGCTTTTCTGGTGCTGTCCGAAAATCAGGTTCTTCGGTGAGCACCTGCAAATCTGTTTCCTCACCTCTTGCAGGTACAGCCAATTCTTCAGACACATCTGTACTCAGTTGAGTTCCTTCAACAGGAGATGTTGAAGCAGTCGTGAACGCTGGAGGAATCATTTCCTGATACTTTGGTTCTCTCCTCCTTAAATGACCTATATGTCTCTGTATGACTTGGTCTTCTACTTTCACGTGGTAAGATTGAGGTCCAGTCACTGCACTTATTTCACTTGTAACCACTTAGGTTCTTCACCAAAATTTTTCACATACACCGTATCTCCTATGGTAAACTTTCTGTCATGAATATGCCAGCCATGTACAATTTTCTGACTTCCCTGACTCCTTTCCACCTCCCCCACTAAATCTAGCATTAGTAATCTCAATCTCATTCAGAGACAGCGTATCATCAACAATTCAGCAGGTCTGACACCTGTGTCGTGTGAGGGGCGGATCTATAATGGAAGAGAAAACATGCTAACTTGGTCACTATGGAATCTCCAGTTAATTTCTTCATTCCGCTTTTGGATGTTTGAACCACTCGCTCGGCCAGTCCGTTGGAAGAAGGGTGATAGGGTGAAGTTTTTACATGAGTGATACTGTTGAGGCTGATAAACCATTGAAATTCAGCACTCGTAAGTGCCGTGCTGTTGTCTGATATGACCACTTCTGGTAATCCGTTGATGGAGAAACTTTGACCTAGTTTGTCGATTGTAGCAGAAGATGTTGGCGGCTTCACCTCATTTATGCCCATCCATTTTGAGTGAGCGTCAACGATAAGGAGAAACATTGTTCCCAGAAAAGATGCTTGGGCTGGTAATGACTCTTCACAAGGTTCACTAAATCATCAAAACTTTTCGAATCCAGAGCACTGGATGCCATTAAGCTTCGGATCAATCCATATGTCTCACTCCCACTCGCGGATAAGAGGATTACCCTCCTCTTCTCTTCTCCCCTACCATCTCATTAGCTTGGAAAAAGAACGCGAGGCATTCAACATAATGAAACCACTGTTGGTTTGAAAGGATCAACTGTTGCAAACTGCGGCATGCTTCGAGAGGACTGCTTCAACGATCAGGATGGAAATTCTACTTACAATTACCGTGCGAGGTACGGTCTGATTTTGGTTTGCCTGATTTCCTTCCTCGCTTTTTCTTGCTTTTTCACCTCGTCGCCAGTTTGTTGAATAGTGGTCACTAGTTTAGTTGGACTAATGGATCTGGGTTGCACACTTGTTTCGGGATGACCGAGTTGGTACCATAGACAGAGCAGATTAGTAGACGGCTCTTATGTAGAACACATTCTATTTATTTACAAAGGAACTCAGCAGCTACATTTACAACTAGAACTCTGTCTCTACATTACAGACTCTCACTCTAGACTACTAACTACTGATTATACACTACGAAGGTAGTCTGCGCTACTCTGTCATTGGATAAAAAGATCATGTGATCTTCTATTATAACATTCTTCCTAAAGGCATATTACACATCATATTACCACAAAGTTCAAGTCTCGCCTGGTGTTTGAGCAGAAAAATCAAGACTAACATTCCAGTGCAGTACTGGGGGAGTGCTGACTGTTGGAGGTGCCGTCTTTCGGATGAGATGTTAAATTAAGCTGTCTCAGATGGATTTAAATGATTCCATGGCATTATTTTGGATAAGGGCAGGAGAGTTATCCCCGTTGTTCCAACAAATAGTTACCCCTCAATCAACATCACAAACACAGGTTATCTGATCACTGTCACATTGCTGTTTGTGGGAGCTGGCTGTGCACAAATTGGCTGCTGCTTTTCCTATTTTACAACAGTAACTAGGCTTCAAAAAAGTGTAAAGAGTAAGTGTAAAAGTGGCTCCAAAGTACTTTGGGACGTCCGGTAGTCATGGTAGACGCCTGGTGCTGCAGAAATGCAAGTCTTTCCTTTTCTCCTGCACCAAAGCTTCCAGCATTGCATCAGGGAACACATTATTCTCCGGACCACCTGCTCCTCTTTAACTCTTCCTTCACCCCCTTCAAGTCACTGCTGCAAACTGCAGCTCGTCTTTAAGAGGTGCAGCTTAGCTTTAATTGGTGTAGTCCCCCCAACACGGAGAAGCGCAGCCCCTCAGCAGTGCATTCACCGCTGGGCTGCACACCACACTCATTATAACTAGCACAAAATTTACCTGCTGCTTGCATTACTTCAGGTGGATGTGAGGTAATCACTACTGGTTTCAGGGCTTATTCAATTTTTCTCCCAAAATATTTTTAATGCTGCTTTTTTTTCCCCCTACTGGGTGTTGCTTGTGGTGGTGTTCTTGAAATTAATCTTCATTCCTATAGTGTCAAGGACAATCCTGGATGGCTGAGAACTTTAAATACAATTGATGAGATATAATTGTACTGAATGCTTCAATCACTTCACAGGAATGTTATCAAATAAGATTTGACACTCAGCCACATAAGGAGATATTATAACAGGCGACCAAAGGCTTGGTCAAAGAGGCAGGGTGCATCTTAAAGGAGGAAAGAGTGGTAGAGTGGTGGAGAGGTTTAGGGAGGGAATTCCTGAGTTTAGGGTTCAGGCAGCTGAAGGCACGGCCACCATTGGTGGAGAGATTAAAATCAGGGATGCTCAAGAGGCCAGAATTGGAGAAACTCAGACATCTCGGAGGGTTGTTGGGCTGGAGGACATTACACAACAAGGTAATCGCTTCTGGTGAACTTTATTCTAGCATTATATTTTCAAAGATTTCAATTACCGCACATTCCTGTTGTTTCTCTCTCCTTTGCCAAATGTATTGCTCAATATTGCTTCGTCACTTATGTCCTTCAGATAATCACTTCCCAGCAAGACAGAGGCAATCCTGGGATCAGCTGCCTTCTCCGAATTCTGGACCCAGAGAGTGCGTCAGTTCTTGTGGTGCGTGGTGGGCTGGTGGGGTGGGGGGGGGCGGGTGTCAAATGGGCAGATTTGTGTTTTTTAGTAGTTTCACAGCTAGTTGCTGACAAGCAAAGGAAGAAATGCCAATGGCGGATATTTCCAAAAAAAGAAGAGAAATGAAATTTGAGTGGGTGAAACTGATTCAAACAACACAGGAGAAATGATTCATGGGGTGAAGTCCAGATGTGGGTCACTGGGCTCAGTTAACAGCGAGGCCCTGTCATTTAAATGGCTTATTTAGATGTGGTGTTACGTAGGCATTAAGGGCCACGGGCCCATGCGAAGATCCATACAATCTACAAGAATCATCTGCTGGGTTTTCCCAGCCCCTCGGAGGGCGCTGGGAGGTGGGAGCCGGGAGGGCTGGCAAAACGGCGTCAGGATGGATTCTCGCCCCTCGGGGATATTCTGGCCAAAAGACAGCCATTTTACCGAGCCACCAGCATTTTACAAGCGTCAGAACTGCCCCACCTTGTGGCGAACTTGCCAGCTGCTGCCCAGCTGTCTGCCTGGAGGTGGGTGACCTTCCTTTCTGGAAGGTCCATGTCCCTAAGAGGGGCCCCCTCCTGGCGCTAATGGCCGCCCCTCCTGCACCCATGCTGCCCCTGCAGGATCCACCTCTCCAGTTGCCGGGCTCTGCCTGCCTGACCAAGGCATGACAGTACTTTTTAACGCCTGCCCTTAAAGAGCTCCTCAGTATGGAAGTGCCCTCTCTTTCCACGGCCACCTCTCTTGGTGGCGCTGCTGAGCTGCCGGCCCTCTGATTGGACCAGCAGCTCAGAGAGGTAGGCCAACGTCCTCAATCGGGACGGCGATCCCAGTGGCTGCTTCTTAATTGTCCACCATTGGTAAAATTGTCACAACAGACCCAGCATTTGCCTTTGCAGGCTTGGGACCTGCATTGTGTCCCAATGTCGGGAGCCACAGTGTGCCAATAAAATCCTAGCCATAGAATCAAACAGCACAGAATGAGGTCATTCGGCACATGGTACCTGTGCCTGAATCTATAAATAATGGTAGGATGGCATAACATCTTGAACATTTTCAGCCAATCAGAGAGCGTAGCTCATGAATTTGATTGAATTTTTTGAAGAGGTGACTCAAGTAGTGGACATGGGAAATGTTTACGGATGTTATTCAAATGGATTTCCAGGAGGCATTTGGTAAGGTCACTCAATAAGCTACTGTTTGCTAAAGCTAAAATCCACGGAATTGAAGGCAAATCATTGACCTGGTTAGGAAATTGGCTGAGCTGCAGGAGACGGAGAGCAAAGATAATGGGCAGATGCTCCAATTGGGAGCATGTGGCTAGTGGTGTCCCACAACAATCTGTGCTGGGACCTCAACTCTTCATCTTAGAACATTGTGAAATTCTGGCAGTCTGAGGTTTGATATGATTCAACCATATCTGGCAATGAATGGCGAAACATTTGAGCTTCCTGGCTAAAGGAAACCACAAATCAATACAACAAGGGGAAAACAAGCCCATAATATTATGATGAGTAAATATGAGTGTGTGCAGATGTAATTACCACATACTGGACCAAATTATATCATCTTCACTCTGTTGATAGAGCTCTCACCTATGAGTCAGAGGAGGTGGGTTCAGTTCTCATTCTTGGATCCCAGCACGTTGTTGAAACTTGCACTCCGGGGCGTGGCTTACCGAGTACCACACAAAAAAAAACCAGCTGGTGATTCGTCAACTGTTGTTTGTCAAATCTCCCTGTTGCAAATTGATGGCAAAACTCTGCTGCTCGTATCTTAACTCATAATAAGCCCCATTCAACTTCTGCACTCGCTGATTGGTTCCCAGTCCAGCAATGCCTCAATTTTAAAACTGTCATCCTCAGGTTCAAGTCTTTCCATGACCCCGGCCCTTCTCATCCACATAGCCTCCTCCACCCAGCCTGACAACCCTCCGACATCTCTGCACTCCCCCAATTCTGCTCTCTGGCACATCCCTAATTTTCATCATTCTACCTCTGGCAAATGTGCCTTCAGTTGTCTAGGAGCTGGAATTCTCTCACTACATCTCTCTGACTCTCTACTCTCCTATTAGCTTGGTGTCAGCTGTGGCTCAGTTGGTGGCACTTATGTCTCTGCGTTAGAAGGTTGTGGGTCCAGGACTTAGAGCTCAAAGACCATGGTAATCTCTCAAGTGGGGGAGTGCTGCAATGCCGGAGGTGCTATCATTTAGAGGAGATCTGTCTGCCTTTTCAAAAGAGCTTTGGTTCATTGGAATTCTACACAATATGAATGAACAGGAAAGGTTTGGGCTTTTACATTTGATGTCACAGATTTCTTTGTTAGAATTGTATACCCTATGTGTATTTAGATAGAGTAAATGAAGAGAAACTGTTTCCATTGGAGTGGGACAAACATTGTTGTTTGAAAGAGCCAGCATGGACTTGATGGGCCAAATAGCCTCTTCATGTGCTGTACTGTCCTATGATTCAATGCAGGAAACATTCAGCACATCTATTCTCTTGTTTCAACACCAGTTAATAAAAAGAAGGCATCTCCCTTTACTTTAATATATCGTTGATTGAATTATTTGAGCAGAAGCAACATGCTCCCTCTACCCCAGCTGTATGAGCTTCCTCTGCTGATTAAAGCGTGTGTCGTATGTGTATGAGGCTCTGTGTGTGGATGTGTGTGTGTGTGTGGGTGCGTGTGTGTATGTGTCCATGCTTGTGTGTCTTTCTGTGTGTGTGTGTGTGTGTGTGTGTGCATTTGTAGCCTGTATTTATACAGTGCCTTTAATCTTACAAAATGCCCTAAGATGCTTCACAAATATGTGTTATCAAAAATATCACTGACACTGAGCCATGTTATGAGACAATAGGGGACAGGACCAAAAAGCTTTTGATCAAAGACATAGGGCAGAACTTTCTAGGCTCCCCCCGCGATGGGTTTAATGGCGGGTGGGCGGGGGTGGGTCAATACGGTGGGAGCTGAATGATTGGTTTCCCGTCAGCATAAAATGATGGTGGGAATGTGTGCTCCCGCCCGTCACAGCGTTTGGCCATTCCCGCTAGAGGCCAGCGTGAAACCATCTTGCACCCGGTTAGTGGGAAGCAGGTAGAAGCCCAACCGGAACTCACCCCCACCACCCCCCGCAATCCTCCGTGTTGCCGGTGGAATTTCACGTCGGCACAGAACACGTCTGGACCAACATGGTGTGAACATGTCGGGACTTACCTGAAGAAGGCCTGGGGCAGCCTGTGCAAATCGGGATGGAGGTCTCCAGCGACCATGGACCCTGGAACACAACATGCAGCAGTGAGTGGGTGGAACATCATCCACATGGACCTTCACCCAGCAGGCAGACAGCTGCAGGCAGTGCTGTGGGGCGGCGATGGTCTGTGCTGGGGGGCGGGGGGATTTCTTTTTCATTCACTTACGGGATGTGGGCTTCACTGGCTGGGCCAGCATTTATTGCCCATCCCTAATTGCCCTTGAGGAGGTGATGGTGAACTGCCTTCTTGAACCACTGCAGTCCATGTGGTGTCGGTACACCCATAGTGCTGTTAGGGAGGGAGTTCCAGGATTATGACCCAGCGACAGTGAAGGAACGGAGATATATTTCCAAGTCAGGATAGTGTGTGACTTGGAGGGGAATTTCCAGGTGGTGGTGTTCCCATCTATCTGCTGCCCTTGTCCTTCTAGATGGTAGTGGTCGTGGGTCTGGAAGGTGCTGTTGAAGGAGCCTTGGTGAATTCCTGCAGTGCATCTTGTAGATGGTACACACTGCTGCTACTGTGCATCAGTGGTGGAGGGAGTGAATGTTTGTGGAAGGGGTGCCAATCAAGTGGGCTGCATTGTTCTGGATGGTGTCGAGCTTCTTGAGTGTTGTGGGAGCTGCACTTATCCAGGCAAGTGGGGAGAGTATTCCATCACACTCCTGAATTGAGCCTTGTAGATGGCGGACAGGCTTTGGGGATATCAGGAGGTGAGTTACTCGTCACAGGATTCCTCGCCTCTGACCTGCTCTTGTAGCCACAGTATTTATATGGCTAGTCCAGTTCAGTTTCTGGTCAATGGTAACCCCCAGGATGTTGATAGTGAGGGATTCAGTGATAATAATGCCATTGAGCATCAAAGAGTGATGGTTAGATTTAGTCTTGTTGGAGACGGTCATTGCCTGGCACTTGTCTGGTGTGAATGTTACTTGCCACTTGTCAGCCCAAGCCTGGATATTGTCCAGGTCTTGCTGCATTTGGACATGGACTGCTTCAGTACCTGAGGAGTTGCGAATGGTGCTGAACATTGTGCAATCATCAGCTTACACAGGGAGGAGAGGGTGAAGAGGTGGGGCAAGTGTGGAGGCGCAGAGGGGGCCGGAGAGGTTGGGTGTGGTAGGGGGAATACAGAGATGCTACAAGGGGTTGTTGAAAGGGTAAGGTGGTATGGAGCAGGGGGACGGGAAGGACTGTGCTGGAGTCCAGGCCGAGTGGGTGGGGGGAGGAAGGGGGTGCGTTGTGCAGGTGTGAATGGGTATGGGGGAGTTGTGAAGGTGTGAACTGGCATGGGGGGAAGAGGGGAAAGGGGTTCAGAGGGAGGGGTCTGTGGTGTCAACTGATGAGTCCTGGGGAGGGCCATACTGAGGGAATGGGTGATTGGAAGGGATGGTAAGGGTTAAAGGCGGCAGTGGGAGCTGATAAGGTGGGAGGGTGAGGGTCCTGCGACATTGGGAAAAGGGGCGCTGAGTGTTTGTTGGAGGGGATACGGAAGGAGAAGTAGATTCTGGGGTAGGCAGGATGAAGTGGGGGGGGAGCTCTTCAGGAAGGTAGGTTACATCAACATTCACCTGCACGGGACAGAGGGTGATGGGGGCGGGTTGAAGGGTAACTGCGGGGAGGTCAAATTTTACAACTGGGGGAGGGGGTCAATAGTTATGGGGGGAGGGTGTGGGTCATCATGGGAGGGATAAAGGCAATGGCGTAGTGGTATTCTTGCTGGACTAGCAATCCAAAGGACCCAGGGTAATGCTGTGGGGTACCCGAGTTCAAATCCCACCAAAGTACATGGTGGAATTTGAATTCGATAAAAATCTGGAATTAAAAATATAATGATGACCATGAAATGATTGTTGTAAAAACCCATCTGGTTCACTAATGCCCTTTAGGGAAGGAAATCTGCTGTCCTTACTTGGTCTGGCCTACATGTGAGTCCAGACCCACAGCAATGTGGTTCACTCTTAACTGCCCTCTGAAATGATCCAGTAAGTCACTCAATAGTGGTTCAAGAAGGCTGCTCAGCATCACCTTCTCAAGGGCAACTTAGGATGGGCAATAAATGCTGGCCCAGCCAGTGACACCCACATCCTGTGAATGAATAGATTAAAGGTATTTGACTGCACATTGTTGGCAATGGCAACCATGGCTACTCACAACTATGCAGAGTCCTTGTGGTGGAGATCTTGAGATGCTGCATGGGGAGTCGGGTCACCTGGGCTGAGTGGAGATGCAGGTCAGCTCAACTAGACAACTGAAGGGGAACCCCAGCACGTAGTATTTACAATGCTTGGGAATTGGCACAGATGAATGTGTGGAGGGCAAAGGCTCAGTGTCAAAGGGGGGTAGGGGGTGGTCCGGTTTACTCTGTCTGTCCTGCTGCAGGGCAGCTGCTCCCTCTGCAGTCACAGAGGGTGAAGCTTAAAGGGTCATAGGAAAGGGGGATTCCAAAGGGCCGAACACCCTCAGAGTCTTGGGTGGAAGTCCCATGGTTGTCGCACAGCCGCTTCTCCTCCCTTTGGGTGCCCGAGGGCCCTGCCTGGCTCCTTGAGGGGAAGGGGCGCCTGGACGGAGGCCGAGATGTCCCGTCTCTCTCTTGCAAAGCCACAGCAAAAGCTCAACCACTCACTATGGCAATGGGGTGCAGGTCTGCGCACATCTCCAGCAGAAACTAGTCGTTCTACTGGACCAGGTTCTCTATGGCGTCAGTCACCCTCCCCATGGAGACCTCCACGTGTGCACAGGTCAGAGCCACTTCATCAGAGAGCAGGCAGACAGACTCTTCCACCTCCCCTGCCACTCTGTGAGGGCCTCTGACACCTCTGCCTGGTGTTCCCCCCTCCTCCCGCTGCATTTCCAGCATCTCAGGTAGGGCCCCATCCCTGTGATCTGTCACCCGACTTGGACATCGTAGATGCCTCTTCCCCAGAATGTCCTCCAAGTGCTGGTGAGCTTGGCTGACCTTGCCTCCTCCTGCTGCGGGCGTGCGTCTGAGCGGTGACAGCCAGAATGTGAGACCTGGCCTGAACTAGATCTAGTCCCCACCGAGGTGTGTGTCTCTGTGCTGGTGGAGAGTTCAAGTGGCTGCTGTGACGCCTCTACAGGTGCACTTTGTTCCTCCCCTCCAATGTCCTGGGTCATCTGTGGGCTGGATGAACCATAGGACAGGGTCTCCTCTTGTTCCCTTGCCCTCTTCCTACTGGCACCTGTAAGTGAGAGAGGAGAGAGCGAGTGACTATATGAGTTGCCTCCAACATGGAGGAACGCATGACCCTTAGTTTATTCTACGTGACATCATGGATCTTTACTGGGTGGAGGCCCCCTGCCAAACTCTCCATCACCACCGGCTCGGTCTGGCTCCCCCCCAGCCAGCTGGGCTGCCCATTCCCTGAAGTCGGTGAG
This sequence comes from Cetorhinus maximus, assembly GCF_964194155.1. Classification (NCBI taxonomy): domain Eukaryota; kingdom Metazoa; phylum Chordata; class Chondrichthyes; order Lamniformes; family Cetorhinidae; genus Cetorhinus; species Cetorhinus maximus. Next base: position 7,254,031 of record NC_135891.1, read on the forward strand.
GTTCTTGTGGTCAGGCTGGCCCCCTCCGTCTTCTCTCTCTCTCTCTCTCCTGTTGGTGCCTCAAGTGTTCCTGCGCAAAGAGAGAAGATGGGGTTGAGAGCAATTGGGTTTCAGGTATCTTTCTCATTCTTCCACTCTTACAAATAGCCCACTGGATTGTGCGCCATGTGATTGATGCACTGCAGGTTGTCCACAAGGGTTCTGGTGCAGCACCCTCTAGAGTGGTCAGCTCATGCAGTTAGAAGGATAAGGGCCACAGAGGCACGTCATTAGCGGTGCTTGCTGGTACCCTCAATACCTGACTGCCCATCCCACCTCCCCCTCAGACAGCATCTGAGCTTCTCTGTGTGGAAGGGTCAGGGACCCACAGTGGCCTCGCCACCTGCAGATTAGATGAACTGCAGTGGGACTATGAAGCATCACCTTATCGTGTTGAGTCTCTCTTTTCTGCAGAGGCTGCACGGGTGATGCCCTTGCCACTGAAGCCCATGTCCCCTGTACCATTCAGTGAGGTGAGTGTGAGCAGCTGAGTGCTCACTTACCCTGGTGGAGTGACTGAGGTCATTCATCGGTTTGTGGCGCTGCAGGGCAATCCTCTGGTGGGAGGCCCTGGGCACTGTCCTCCCGTGCAGGGTTGGTCTGATGGAGCCATATTTCATATGGCGCCCGGATATGTCGGTAGAGAACATTCCATTCAGCACCCCCCCACACCATGAAAAATGCAGCAAACCCCCCCAACTGTATAATGAATGAGGCCAGCCTCGCGCAATACGGTGTGAATTCCTACTGGCCTCTGCAGCGGGAAACATTCCCGGCTCCTGCCCCTGGCCAAGGGACTTAACCCTAGAGTGGAAAATTCTGTCCATAGATTTTAAGGGGTATCTTAAAGGAGGATAGAGAGCTGGGAGGTTTAGGGATGGAACTCTCCTCAAGTACTGAAACATGCCGTGTCCATATACAGTAAGATCTGTACAACGTTCAGGTTTGGGCTGATAAGTGGCAAGTACCAACCATGCCACACAAGCGCCAGGCAATGATTATCTTCAACAAGAGAGAATCTAACCATCTTGACATTCAATGGCATTACCATCACTGAATCCCCCACCATCAACATCCTGGGGTTACCATTGACCAGAAACTGAACTGCACTAGCCATATAAATACTGTAGCTACAAGAGCAGGTCAGAGTCTGGGAATTTTGCAGAGAGTAACTCTCCTCCTGAACCCCCAAACTCTGTCTATAAGGCAAGGAGTGTGATGGAATACTCTCCACTTGACTGGATGAGTGCAGCTCCAACAACTGTCAAGAAGCTCAATGCCATCCAGGACAAAGCAGCCCACTTGATTGGCACCACATCCACCATCTTCAATATTCAGTCCCTCCACCAACAGCAGCTGTCTGTACCATCTACAAGATAGCAACTACAGCATCTACAGCAACTCGAAAAGTGTCTTTTGACAGCACCCTCCAAACCCATATTCTCTACTACCTAGAAGCTCAAGGGCAGCAGACACATGGGAACACTGCCACTTGGAAGTTACCCTCCAAGCTACTCACCATCCTGACTTGGAAATATATCGCCGTTCCTTCACTGTCACTGGGTCAAAATCCTGGAACTCCTTCCCTAACAGCACTGTGGGTGTATCTACACCACATGGACTGCAGCGGTTCAAAAAGGCAACTCACCACCACCTCCTCAAGGGCAATTAGGGATGGGCAGTAAATGCTGGCCTAGATAGAGATGCTCAAGTTACATGAACAAATGAAGAAAACTTTATCCAGTGGACAGCTAGGCAATCCTAATCCCACCCCATGTCTGGGAAACATCCTCAATGGTGGGAATGCAACATGGAGCCTCCCATATGGCTTTCCCCGATTTTCCCAGCACCCTCATTCCTTCGCCTCCACTCTTGCCACACATGCCAGGGAAAATCCTGCCCTGAATATTGTCAATAGGACCACAAACAGTAAAAGGAGAAGTGGGCCCAATTAGGGACTATCAAGGGAATTTACACATTGAAGCAGAGGCCATGGTTGAAGTATTTAATGAACACTTTGCGTCTGTCTTTCCCAAGGAAGAAGATGCTGCCCAAGTCATAGTGAATGAAGAAATAGTTGAAAAACTTGATGGTCTAAAATTTGACAAAGAGGAGGTGTTGGATAGGTTGGCTGTACTTAAAGCTGTTGTGACCAGATCAGATGTGTCTGAGGGAATAGAGAGTGGAAACTGTGGAGGCACTGGTGTTACAACTGCATGAGGAAGGCTGAAATGGCTCTCCCATTCTTCCTCTTTAGGTCTGACCATAACAGGGTTTTTTCCTTTGTGAATTTAGAGAGGATGTGCTATGCCAATTCTGTAAGAGTCCCACTGTTTTCTCTTTCAGACTGTAAAGGATTAGTCAGACAGGTTTTCTTAGCTTAAACAAAGAACAAGATAAGTTCATTGGAACTACTTCCTGAACTAAAACAAAACTAGGTAAATCGCAACCACCATTCATACGTCACATGCATTCATCTGCGCCCACACACACCCCAGTACAGATGGCAGAGTAAGAGGCTGAAAGGATTTTTACAGTTCATGAAAATTAAAGCAGAGAAGTATAGGTCCTGGGCTGGTCTTGATGCGGTGATTTTACATTGCAGCCGTTTTGTTCTGCTATCTTCACGGATGTAGTTGTACAGAGCAGATTTCCACATTTTTTTGTCAAAGGGTCTTGGTTCGCAGTAGGTTTCTCTTCTCAGGATGGTTACTTTGCAAAACTGGGCACAACACTTCTGAGAGAGAGAAAGAGAGACAGAGTCAGCGCGCAGCTGTAGCAGCCTGTGTTCAGTACAGCATTGTTGTTTTGTTCTCACTCTGCTGCTTGGTAAGGAGCACATAAAGTATCTTGCTGGCTGTATATTCCAAAGAAATTCTATTAGTCCATGTCTGCTGCAGTTACTGTTGCAAAACAGGTAATTGCATTTTGATGTCTCATCTCGGAAACATTTGAAAAGTCTCAGGACGGTGTGAAGCCAACAGGAAATAGGGTCATTCACACTCCCCAGGGGGTTGTGTCTGCTTTTCATCCACTTGGTGGAATGTGAGATTGTAGCAGTCTGAACAGTTTTGTCATTGTTTCTGGAGGGTTCCAGTTTTTCAAAAACCCAACCAGGAAAATGAAAATTAGAAATTATATTTTTAAAAAGCACATCCTCGTAACACTGGCCAGAACCTTGCAATGCTGCTTAGATACAGGGGTGGGCCCAGAGGACTGCAGAATTGCAAATGTACAAAAAAATGGGTGTAAGGAAAAACCCAGCAATTACAGTCAAGCCAGTTTAACCTCAGCGGTGGAAAAGCTTTTAGAAATGATAATCTGGGACAAAATTAACAGTCACTTGGACAAATGTGGATTAAAGCCAACATGGATTTGTTAAAAGCAAATCTTTTTTTGATGACATAACAGGGAGGATTTATGAGGGTAATGCAGTTGATATGGTGTTCTTGGACTTGTATAAGGTGTTTGATAAAGTGCCACATGACAGGCTTGCCAGCAAAGTTAAAGTCCATGGAATAAAAGGGATAATGACAGCATGGATACAAAGTTGGCTAAGTGACAGGATACAGGGAGTAGAGGTGAACGGTTGTTTATTGGACTGGAGGTTGATATAGAGTTGGGTTCTCCAGGGAGCAGTATGAGGACCACTGCTTTTCTGGATCTACATTATTGGCCTAAATTTGGGTGTGCAGGGCGCAATTTCAAAATTTGTCGATGACATGAAACTTGGAAATATTGTGAACTGTAAGAGGATAGTGATAGGCTTCAAGAGGGCATAGACAGGCTGGTGGAATGTACAGACATGTGGCAGATAAAATTTAATGAAGAGATGTGTGAAGTGATCCATTTTGGTAGGGAGAATAAGGAGAAGCAGCATAAAATAAAGGGTACAATTCTAAAGAGGGTGCAGGAGCAAAGGGACCTGGAGATTTTTGTGGACAAGTCATTGAAAGGCAGGATGAGAAATCAGTTAATAAAGCACATGGGACCCTGTTCTTTATAAATAGAGGCACAGCCGGGATTTTTTGGCCCCGTCAAAAGCCCATTGATTTTCGGCGGCACCGATAGGTCCCGGTAGCAGGTAGGGCCGGAAAATCCCGGAAAATGGATTGAGAAACAAGCACGCTATGGTGAACATTCATAAAATGCTGATCCAGACTCCACTGGAGTATTTTGTCCATTTCTGGGCACCACCCTTTCAGAAATGCACTTGAGAGGGTGTGGAAAAGATTCATGAGAATGGTTCCAGGGATGAGAGAACTTCAGTTACATGGATAGATCGGAGAAGCTGGAGCTGTTCTTGTTGGAGGAGAGAAGGTTGAGGAGATTTGATAGAGGGGGGTCTGGACAGAACTGATAGTGAGAAACCGTTTCCATTGACAGGAGTGTCGAGAACCAGAAGGCACCGAGTTAAGGTGATTGGCAAAAGAACCAAAAGAAACGTGTGGTTAGGATCTGGAATGCACAGCCTGAGAGTGTGGTGGAGGCAGATTCAGCTGTGGCTTTCAAATGGGAGTTGGATAATTATCTGAAGAGAAAAGGTTTGCAGGACTATGGGGAAAAGGGCAGGGCAGTGGGGCTAGCTGAGTTGCTTTTGCAGAGATTTGGCACAAATAAGACAGTCAAATGACCTCCTTCTGTGCTGTAACCATTATATAATTCATCATGATTTTGACTTGGCATTCATCCAGCTCTCATATATCAAACTGCAGCCGCTGATTTTAGAAATCAAGTGGCTTTTCTCTATGAAATATTGTTTCATTCAATGCTTTTCCATTTAGTCTGAATTGCTGAATGAATGATGTGTGTAGTTGTAGCAAGACTGAACAAATTACTGTCTTTCTCTGCAGTGTGCGATGAATCTGATGCTTTTTAATCCTGATTCAAGCTGAGCGCCAGTTGGCAAAGTGGTTACATGTTTATCAGGACTAGACCCTGCATGTTAAAGTCTGCTACAACCTCCTTTAATCTGTGTCGGTTTTCAAACAAAAAAATTATCCCCTATTCATTTCCTTGGTAGCCTCCTGTGTTAATTCAACAGTTGCCATGGAGAATTTTGTAAAGAGTAACTAGCACTCCTCGTAAAAAAAAACATGCTCGGGAGTGGCTTTGTAACCTTTTTAAAGTAAAAACTTACCAGCTGGACACAAGTGAGTTGCGTAAATACCAATGCTTCGGGTCCAGTAGCTGCTTTTGTTGCCAGTCCTGGTGGATGTGCTGCATGCAAGTACTGCCCATGGAAGCAGCAATGCATTCCCTCAAAGAATGGCTGAACATGAGGGTGGAGAAAAGGCCTGCAAGGACAACAACTTGTATCTCTACTCTGCCTTTAGCTGAACAAAACACCTCAAGTCCATTTAGAGGAGGGAAAATCAGACCAAAAGAATTGACATTGAGCCACATGAGGAGATGTTAGGTCGGGTTATTGAGTCATAGAGCTGTAAGGGCAGTGAAGGAGGCCACTTGGCCCATTGAGTCCATGCTGGCTCTCTGTGCAGCAATCCCAGTCGGTCCCACCCCCACATTCTATCCCCGAAGGGCTGCAAGTTCCCTCAAATACCCATCTACTTTCCTTTGAAATCATTCATCATCTCATTCCACCACCCTCGCAGGCTGTGAGTTCTAGGTCATTACCACTTGCTGCATTAAACCGTTCTTCCTCACATTCTGTACCACAACCAACCCCCACCCCCAGCCCATATGTCTTGACCAAAACCTTATTTCTGTGACCCCCACTTGCCCTCGTACCATCAGCCAATGGGAACAGTTTTTCATTGTCTACTTTATCAAACCTTACACACCCCTATCAAATCTCCCCTCAATCTCCTCTACTCCAATAAGCTGCCCCAAAAAGCTTGGCCAAAGATGTAGGTTTTTTGGAATCGAGGTGGAGTGGAGTGGAGAGGAGCGGCTTCCAATGCCTGGGCCTTAGGCTTTGTGCTTCTATTGCTTTACAGTAGGTGGATATGCATTGAAGGGAAAGGCGTGTGCGCTGAAGGCTTGATATAAAGTTCTGGGGTGAGAGGTGGAGAAATGATCTGGTGGTATCAATTTCTTCTTATGCTGCGGAATTTAGTGCAACCCAGTTTGGTTTGGGGCTTAGTTTGATCCTATTTTTCAAAGCTAATTTACTCTGAGAACATGAAAACTTAAGAAATAGGAGAAGAGTAGGTAGCTTGGCCCTGAGAGCCAGTTTCCTAACTTGATTACGTCATGGTCGATCTTATACATTAACTTTACCCACCCACACCCTAGCCCCATATCCCTTAATTCCTTTAGTACCCAAAAATCTATCCACCTCAGTCTTGAATACATTCAATAACTGAGCATTCACAGCCTTATGGGGTAGAGAATTCCAAAGTTTCACAGCCCTTTGAGTAAAGACATTTCTCCTCATTTCGGTCCGAAATGACTGTTCTATTATTCTGAGAGTATGATCCTAACCCTAATTCTGGAAGATAGAGTGTAACACACGATTTAAATATGGCAAATAAAATTCCTTGTCAAGACTTCAATATCGTTTCAGTATATTCAAACCTTCCTCACTGGGATTCTAGCGCCAGATAAACAACGTCAAACTTATTTACAAAATGCTGCTAAGTTAATGCCGAGACAAACTGGTTATAGCCCATCAGTCCCTGTTCGCAGAGCAGGTGGGGGAGGAGTGGGAAGTGTCAGCGGTGGGGGCAGGGAGGGGAGAAGGGGGGGTGGAGGGGGGTGGGTGGTGTGATTGTGGGAGGCGTAGTAGTTATCAGCATTAAGGGTGTGCTGATTTAATTAAACAAGCATCTTTTGTTTGAAAAGAGCTTGAGGGTAATACATATTAATCAAAACAAAACCCTAGAACTGAATCCTGATGAAGGGTCACACCCATGTATTAACCCAATTCAAGGTACATTAGTTTACTGTGCGTGGGACTTGTGGCTCGAGGAGTCAGCTATGGTTCAGTACTTGCTGCACTTACTTCAGGAAAGCTGTGGGTTCAAGCCCCACGTTGAAGACTTGAGCATCCAATCAATGATTGACACTCTGGTACAGTGCTGAGGGAATGTTCGACTGTTTGAGGTGATTGCCTTTCGGATGAGATGTTAAACTGAGGTCCTGGTCTCACAACCCCGTTTCATAAAGAGCAAAGGAGTTCTCCCTGGTGTCCTAGCCAATTTTTCTCCCTCAACCCGCATCACTAAATCAGATTACCTGCTCATTATCATGCTGCCGCTTGTGGGAGTTTGCTGTGTGCAAATTGGCTGTTGCATTTCCTACATTACAACGGTAATTACACATCAAAAACAAAAATAAAAATACCTGGAAAAACTCAGCAGGTCTGACAGCATCTGCGGAGAGGAATATAGTTAACGTTTAACGTTAACTGTGTTCCTCTCCGCAGATGCTGTCAGACCTGCTGAGTTTTTCCAGGTATTTTTATTGTTTTGGATTTCCAGCATCCACAGTTTTTTGCTTTTATCTTACATAGTAGCACATGCTTGGCAGTGAAGCATTTTGAGATGTCCTGAGGTTGTGAAAGGTTTTTTCCCATCCACAGAACAGAGCTTTCCCGATGGTTCAGTCGGGAAACGCACTGCCCCGGTTTGGAACTGAGCCCAACAGATCAAGAAAAGGTTCAGGGGTAATGGCAAATTTAGGACTTGTATCAGAAAGATCTCCACAGAAAGTATGGTTAACATTTGGAATAGATTCCTGGCAGGTTAAAACCATGGAATTAAAGAGAGATAGCAGGGGAATCGCAACTTGGTGTTCAATAATTTCAGATTGTAATGAATTCTTCCATTTGTGATGGCTCTGTGTTTGCCATTCACACCTCCTCTAGACCCAGCTTTTCTTTCTTTACTTGTCCCATTACCATCCCTTTATGCCCACCATCAACCCTTTAGTCATCTAATCTCTCCTATCTTCACCCCTATCACAGACCTTTCCCTGATGGTTCTTTCCTCCCCACTGTTGCTGGACTAGTAATCCAGAGGCCTCAGGCTAATGCTCTGGGGGCACAGGTTCAAATCCCACCACAGCAGCTGGTGGACTTTGAATTCAGGTAATAACATCTGGAGTTAAAAGCTAGTCTGAGTAACGGTGACCACGAAACCATTGTTGATTGTTGTAAAAACCCATCTGGTTCACTAATGTCCTTTAGGGGAAGGAAATCTGCCGTCCTTACCTGGTCTGGCCTACATGTGACTCCAGGCCCACAGCAATGTGGTTGACGTTTAACAGCCCTCCGAAATGGCCGAGCAAGCCACTCAGTACAAGGGATGAGCAACAAATGCTGGCCTTGCCAGCAATGCCGACATCCCATAAAAAAAAAACCTTCCCCTTGCCCTTGCCTCTGTACCTTTGTTTAAACTGTAACATTCCTAACATCTTCCAGTTCCATCAACTGAAAGGCCATCAGCATGAAACATTAATTCTGCTTCTCTCTCTGCAGATGCTCCTGACTTGCTGGATATTTAAAGCATTTTCTGATTTTATTTTGGGTTTCCAGCATCTGCAGTATTTTGACTTAAAGGGACAGTTGGATAGGGGAAAGAGGTGAGCTAAGATGTGCTATCTATATCTCTCTTATGACCTAGTGTGTACCCATCTTGAGTTGGTGTCGTGGTCGAAGTGCGATTCTTTTCCAAGTCTTCAAATTTGCAGTTCCCCACTCTAAAAAGCTCAGGAATAGGTAAGCTTATTCTCTTCAGGGAGTACTAAGCCGTATATCTTGGTGCCTCACCTGTCAGAGATAAAAAGAAGCTTTTAAGTGAACATTCTTCTTAATTTTCACAAATCTCGCACTGCAAATTCTAACAAGACTAGACACTCCGAATGAGAATTTACTCATCGGCGCTAAAATGGCCCTTTGTAAAGGACATCAAACAAATTAGAATGGTAGCAGGAGCGAAAGATTTCAGTTACGTGTGGAGAGTGGAGAAACAGGCTCTTCTTCGAGCAGGGAAGGTTAAGAGCAGATTTGATAGAGGTTTTCAAAACCATGAGAGGTTTTGATAGAATAAAAAGGAGAGAGTGGACTGGGTTTAATGCAGCCGGTTGTGACAGGAACCATGGCAACCAGGCCCACTTCATCGTGGGAGAAGCCCCATGTCCATCTCCTGGCAGTGGGAAAAGTTCCCCTGATTAATTCATAGGGCGGAAGGGACAGACGCAGGATTCCCAGTTTCCGGCGGGATATCAGTTAGGCTCATTAATTAATTGTCACCTGCTATCCCTGAGCCCACTACAATTTAGTGGTGCCTCAGGGATTTAAGGAGCCCACAAGGCCTAACCATACTCTCAGAAGGCCGCCCTAAAAAACCTGTTGAATATGCCAGCGGCCTCCCAGAGGGAGGCAATTTGTGCCCAAGCAAGGGGACCTGGCGTCGGGAAGTTGAAAGCCACTCCCCTGCCCTTGCCTCTGATCCCCATGCCTCCCAACCTGCTTCACCCCCACTCCACGATCCCATCCCGCCATCTACTCACCTTTGGCTGTGGGTGGGTCCTTCATCAACCCTGGGCCCCTGGTGATTGCAGTGCCATCAGCAGCCACCGATCCATCAAAATCTGGTGTCAATGAGAAACTGCCGGCCTCTGATTTTTCTGGCAGGTGAGACCCCCCGTCAGGTTGAGAGAACCCCGGCCATTGTTTCTTGTGGCAGGAGGGTTGCTAACCAGAGGACAAAGATTTACAAAAAAAAGAAGTGAGAACAGATCATAACAATTTGCTGTATTAAAAAATAAATCTCCTCATCTTCCCTCCTGCTTCGTTTGGCAATTACTTTAAGTCTGTGTCCCCTGGTTACTGACCCTCCTGACAATGGAAACAATTTCTCTCTATCCCTCTATCATAGCAATTCATAAATTTTAATACACGTGTAGCAGAAAATCACCGAGCGACTTCAACAGTATCTCCCAGCCATACAGCCCGTACCATCAATAAAGACAAGAGCAGAACCTCACAGGTACACACTCATTATGGCAGCAGAATCATGATGTACTGAATGGCCTCCTTCTGTGCTGTAGGGGTCCATGATTTGCCAGTAAGAGAAAGAATTGAATTTCTATAGCACCTTTCCAAGCCTTAGTGATTCCCAAAGTGCTTTGCAGGCATTGAAGTTTTTTTTTGAAGTGTTGTCACTCTTACAATGTAGGAAGCATGGCAGCCAATTTGAGCACAGCAAGCTCCCACAAAGAGCAATGTGGTAATGATCAGATAACCTACTTCTGGATGACGTGGATGGAGGGATAAATATTGGCCAGGACATTTGGGGAGAGCTCGCCTGTTCTTCTTTGAAATTGGAGATCTTTGACGTCCTCCTGTGGGAAAGACAAGGCCTTGTTTTCCTATCTCACCTGAAGGACAGTGCCCCTGACAGTGCAGCACTCCCTCCGTACCGGCACTGGGACTGCAGAAGCCTAGATGTTTCTGACTCAAGCCTCCTGACCCAGAGTTTACAATTAAGCAACTCATCTGTAAAAATGCGCTGACAATATTCAACTCTCGGGCTTGCACCTAACAAACAACAACATCACTGAAGTGCTGGAGAGCTTCCAATGTCTCTGGGATTTGCATACAACTTGTTGGCTTCGAAAACTCGGAGGGGAAATTGACGAGAAGGAAATAAATCAAAAATGTATTAAAACTGTTCCCTGTGACTGAAAAGGCAAGCTTGTTTGAGCTAGTATCTCCTCATATATCTCAGGGTCAAATATTACCTGTTAAGACTCCTGGCAAGCATCTTAGGGCATTCTACTCTAGTAAAGGTGCTAAATAAATGCACGTTGTTGTTGTAGTGAGTGAACATCTTAGCATAGCATTGTCCTGTGAGATCATTGGCCAGAGCTTTAATTTGTGTGTGAACAGTGTCTCAGTGGGTAGCCTGCTCATCTCTGAGTCAGAAGATTCTGGGGTCAAGTCCCACTCCAGAGACTTGAACACAAAAATCAAGATTGATCCTTGAGTGCAATGCTGAGTGAATGCTGTTTTGGATGAGATGTTAATCCAACTCAGGTTAACAGGAAAGATCCTATGGCAGTATTTCTAAGAAGAGCAGTGGAGAGCAGTAGGGAGGGGTGGGGGATTATCCCCAGTGTCCTGGCCAATATTTATCCCTTGTTCAATATCCCAAAACCAGATTATCTGGTCATTATCACGTTGCTGTTTGTGGGAGCTTTCTGTGTGCAAACATTCTACATTACAACAGTGACTATACTTCAAAAGCACTTCATTGGCTGAAAAGTGCTTTGGGATGTCCAGTGGTTGTAAAAGATGCCGTAGAAATGCAAGACTTTCTTTAAATTGATCTTAACAGAACCCATGTCGAAACTTCTGACAACGTTAGCAAAGGCGCCAGGATTAAGTGTTTAATCCAAAGTCCCCTCAGCCATGTTGTAGGTGCAGCCATGCATGTGTCCTCTCAGTGAACACCTACTGTCAGATGTGATGATTCTCCTCAGCCTGTTCGGCCATGATGTGATTACGCTTCATGTTTGAACAGGAACGTTATAGGTCTACCAACACAGAAGAGGCAAGATAAATGGGAAGGACTTGAATGCAAACAATCATGCTTCATCTTAAAGAGCCACGGTATCAATTTTGTAGAAATTTTGCTAACCAATTTTTTAATGCAAAATACCATTAATTTTGCTTCTCCTGCTCCTGTTTCTAATCATTGATGATGTAAGAGCAACGAACGCTCTGGAGTGGGAGAACATTTCAAAAAAATGTCCTGGTCAATTTTCCTTCTTGTTTTTGGAATGTGGGCGTCACCGGCAAAGCTGGTGTCCATCCCCCATTGGCCCCTGAGAAGCTGCCGCTTCCTTATCATCGCTGCAGTCTAGGTGGCACTGTGAAGGCCCGGCAATGAGAAATGAAGCAGGGGCCTTGGTGAGACCACACTTGGGAATATTGTGCGCAGTTTTGGTCTCCTTATCTGAGGAAGGATGTTCTTGCTATAGAGGGAGTGCAGCGAAGGTTTACCCAACTGATTCCTGGGATGGCGGGACTGACATATGAGGAGAGATTGAGTCAGTTAGGATTATATTCGCTGGAGTTCAGAAGAATGAGGGGGGATCGCATAGAAACCTATAAAATTCTAACAGGACTAGACAGGGTAGATGCAGGAAGGATGTTCCCGATGGTGGGGGAGTCCAGAACCAGGGGTCACAGTCTGAGGATATGGGGAACTGAGATGAGGAGAAATTTCTTCACCCAGAGAGTGGTGAGCCTGTGGAATTCGTTACCACAGAAAGTAGTCGAGGCCAAAACATTGTATGTTTTCAAGAAGGAGTTAGATATAGCTCTTGGGGCGAAAGGGATCAAAGGATATTGGGAGAAAGCGGGAGCAGGCTATTGAGTTGGATGATCAGCCATGATCATAATGAATGGTGGAGCAGGCTCGAAGGGCCAAATGGCCTACTCCTGCTCCTAGTTTCTATGTTTCTATGTTATGTCCAGGTCTGTGACTTGGAGGAAAACTTGGAAGTTCCCGTGACCTTGCTGCTTCTGATCCACTTAGATGGCAGAGGCCATGGAATTTTCCATCAACATTTTCCATACCTTCCAAGATGGCTGCTCTACGCTCCTTCCCCTGATGGCGCTGACTCTGTCCCAGAAATGAAATGCCTCTTATTTACAAGTCTTCAGTTGCCTGCCCAACCACCACCACTCCCTCACACCCTCTGTCCCCCTCCCTCTTCTGCCCCACCAGCCCTCTGTCCCACTCACCCTCCCCTTCTCCATTCCCTTGCCATTTGCTCCCCATTCAGCTCCCACTACCCCCCCCCGCCCCCATCCCTTCCTCCTTCACTTCATTCCCCTACCCTGGGCCTCCCGTTTTCCGGATGAGACATTAAATCAAGGACCCCTCTGCCCTCTTAGATGAAAGGAAAAGATCCCATAGAATTACTTCGAAATAAAGAAGGGGAGTTCTCCTAAGTGTCCTGGCCAATATTTATACCCCACCCAACATCACTAAAAAACGCGATTATCTGGGCCATTATCCCATTACTGTATGTGGGATCTTGCTATGCACAAGTTGGTTGCTGCGTTTCCTCCATTAGATGAGCGATTATACTTCAAAATGAACTCCAATGGCTGTGAAATGCTTTGAGATGCCTTAGGTCATGAAGCAATCCATGTAAATGTAAGTTCTAAATTAATTCTGTTTCAATTAAGTGCAAACTGTGCAGATCCATTTAAGAGCTCAACCGATGAGGTATTTCAATCTTTAATGTTTGTGGTAAAGCGTGTATGAAAATTCAATTCTCTGTCTCCAATGTAATTGATTTTAATTGAATCAATTCTGGGGGAAAAAATACCTCATTGGTGAAAAATACGGAATTCTTTCTCTTTCTGTGCCAAGTACCCTCAATTGGCTCGACCCAGGTGCTGGGGTAATTATTATAGGCACAGGGCCAGCTGGTGTTTAGCAGGGACTGCTTTGGCCTCGTGGTACTGCTGTTGTGTGGAAGCTTAGCTTTGGAGAGTGTGCTTTGAAATAAATGTGGTCTGCGTTGACTCACTGTAACTGGCAGTGCGCCCTAACAATTACCCCCACACCTGGACTGCACCAGCCATGTAGAGTGATGTGTGTGCGGTTTGCTATCTTCCCCAGTGAGAACGAGGCCACCAGCACCAGCACCTGTCTCAGTTAGTGGATTAAAACCTACAAAAACAGCAACAGTAACTTGCATTTGGATAGCACCTTTAATGTATACAACACTCCGAAGCAGGAGTGCTGTCATTATAGAGTTTAACACTGAGCCACATTTAAGGCAGGCGGCCAAGGACTTGGTCAAAGAGGTAGGTTTTAAGGAGCATCTGAAAGGAGGAGAGAGAGGTTTAGGGAAGGAATTTCAGAGTTTAGGGACTAGGCAGCTGAAGGCATGGCAGCCAGTGGTGAAGTGGAGGAAATTGGGAAGACGCAAGAGGGCAGAATTGGAGGAGTGCAGATATCTCAGTGTTGTAAAGCTGGAGGAGGGTACAGAGATAGGGATGAGCAAAACCTCAAGATGCCGATATCATGTACACCTTACACCATCCCATCTTTTTCCATCGAAGATTTCTGTGTTCACATTTAGAATGGAAACTGTGTAAACTTGTCATTCTGTAATTGCACTCAGTGAAGATAATGACGGTCCATATCCCCAGAGACCAGGAATCCTGTGGCAAGTAATTCACCTCCTGACTCCCCAAAGTCTGTCCACCGTCCACAAGGCACAAGTCAGGAGTGTGATGGAATACTCTCCACTTGCCTGGATGAGTGCAGCTCCTACATCACTCGAGAAGCTTGACACCATCCAAGACAAAGCAGCCTGCTTGTTGGCACCCCTTCCACAAACATTCACTCCCTCCACTACCGACAAACAGTGGCAGCAGTGTATACCATCTACAAGATGAACTGCAAAAACTCCCCAAGGCTCCTTAGGCAGTACCTCTCAAACTCACGACCACTATCATCTAGAATGACAAGGGCAGCATATACATGGGAACATCACCACCTGGAAGTTCCCCTCCAAGTCACCTACCATCCTGACTGGGAAATATATCGCCGTTCCTTCACCGTCGCTGGGTCAAAATCCTGGAACTCCCTTCCTATCAGCACTGTGGGTGTACCTACACCACATGGACTGCAGTGGTTGAAGAAGGCAGCTCACCACCACCTTCTCAAGGACAACTGGGGGTGGGCAATAAATGCTGGCCCAGCCAGCGAAGCCCATACCCCATGAACAAATGAAAAAAAGGTATGAGGATTGTAGTTACGGCATGACATGTTTACATGGGCAGTTTCCATGGCAAACATGGACAATAAAAGGAGGGACCGAATGTACAACACTTAAAATGGGGACTGATTTGCATCAACATGATCTGCTCTGAATATCCTGTGATATTTAACCCTGGTTCCCTATCTGCTGTGGCTCAGCATTAACACTCTCAGAGTCAGGAGGTCGTGAGGCTTTAGCCTGACACACCCATTGCAGAGAGAGTTCAGAGAGCACTGCCTTATTTTTCAGATGTGATGTTAAACTGGGGCTTCTCAGGAGGGTTTATTTTATTATTTGTTCATGGGATGTAGGCATCACTGGAATGGCCAACATTTGTTGCCCAGCCCTTGAGAACAGTTAAGAATCTACCACATTGCTGCAGGCCAGTCCAGGGAAGGACAGCAGATTTCCTTCCCTAAAGGGCATTTTTTTCTTCATGGTTAAATTATGTTTTAATTCCTCTCAGCATTAGTTGTATACAATGAACTGGCCCCAGGTATTTTTAAACACCCACTTGCCTTGGTGCAATCACAAATTATTTAAATTCGTGAACCAGATGGGTTTTTATAGCAATCAATGATAGTTTCATGGTCACTATTACTGAGACTAGATTTCAATTCCAGACTTGCTTTTTAATCAATTGAATTTAACATCTACTAGCTGCCAGGGTGGAATTTGAATCGGTGGCCCCAGGGCATTAGCTTGCATGGGGCTCTGGATCACTAGTCCAGTGGGACTACCACTACACCACCCTCTCCCTATAAATAGATTTAAAGATGTATAAGATCCCATGGTCATTGTTTGAATAAGAGCAGAGGAGTTCTCCCCAGCATCTTGGCCTGTCACAGAGGAATTTAAACTCACAACGTCTGCATTGCCAGTCCAGAGCCGTAACTATCAGGCTATCAAAACCTCGCATCATCGCCTCCTTCCCCGGAGTCCTCAATTATTGAGATATGTTGCTAAAAATTCTCATTTTCCTGACAAAGATAAGAAAGTAACTAACTGGAGCAGGAGTAGGCCATACGGCCCATCGACCCTGCTGCACCATTCAACAGAACCAAAATAAATATTATATTTATTACTGAGCATCTAAGAAAGAGAATCCTGGAACTCCCCCCTAACAGCACTGTGGGTGGACCTACACCACAAGGACTGCAGCGGTTCAAGAAGGCAGCTCACCCCCACCTTCTCACGGGCAATTAGGGATGGGCAATAAATGCTGGCCCAGCCAGCGACGCTCACATCCCATGAATGAATTTTTATAAAGAAGGCTGAGAGGTGATCTAATTTAAGACTGGGATGAGCTCGACAGGATAGACACAGGGAAGATGTTTCCACTTGTGGGAGGAGACAATATCAGATAGTCATTAAAAAATGCTGTGGAAAATTCAGGAGAAACTCCCTTGTCCGGTGAGCGGTAAGAATGTGGGACTCATTACCACAGGGTGTAGTTGAGGTGAGTAGATTGATTGCATTTCAGAGAGAGCTGGTTAAGTACCTGGGAGAAAGGAATAGACGGATAAGTTGATAGACTGAGATGAAGTAGGGTCGGTGGAGTTTCTGGTGCGGAGCATAAGCACCGGTATGAACATGTTGGGTCAAATGGCCTGTTTCTGGACTGTAAATTTTAATGTAATTGCATTTCCTGCATTCAAACATTCTCTGCTGCATTTTTCTGCCGTTTCTTTCCAAACACCTTCAGCAATTCCAGGCGTGACGGATGTATATCAGTTTGGGAGTAGCATGAAGGCGCCAAAATCTCTTTTGTTACAAAGTACAGAAGGCGGTGGGGGGGAGGGGGGTGGTAGTTGGCATTTGGCCCATCGAGCATATTAAAAGCTGCGCTCCCTCCAAAGCTCAGCGCATAGCTGCACATTCAAGTTTAGAATGGAATTCATTGGCAGGATGTGGGCTTCACTGGCGAGGTTGGCATTTATTATCCCTCCCTAACTGTGTGTCTCGCTCTGCCAGCTCAGAGGGCAGGTAAGAGTCACCCATGCTGAGGTTAGGACTGGAGTCACGTCTACACCCAGAGGGGGATTGGTAAACCACTTTGGGTTACAGCAATCGGGCAGCTTCATGGTGAGTTGCAAACGTTTCTGGCCTGTTGTCCATGGGCTGGATTTTACATGGAGATGGTGGCCCCTCCCATTGGCTGTAAGATCAGGGGCGAGCCTGGCTCTGCTGGCCTGGGAAGCCACGACCGGATTTTGCGGTCATACATACAAACATAGGAAATAGGAGCAGAAGCAGGCCATTCGGCCCATCGAGCCTGCTCCGTCATTCAATTAGATCATGGCTGATCTGTTTGTGTTTCGAATTCCACATTCCCAACTAGCCCTGATAACCTTTGATTCCCTTGCCAAACAAGAATCTATCTACAATAAAAACAGGGTCATGAGGACTCGAAACGTCAACTCTTTTCTTCTCCGCCGATGCTGCCAGACCTGCTGAGTTTTTCCAGGTAATTCTGTTTTTGTTTTGGATTTCCGGCATCCGCAGTAGTTTTTTGTTTTTAAGAATCTATCTACCTTTGCCTTAAAAATATTCAGTCACTTCCACTGCCTTCTGAGGCAGAGAGTTCCAAAGTCACACAACCCTCTGAGAGAAAAAAATTCTCCTCATCCCTGTCCTAAAAGGGTGACCTCCCTTACAGGACAGAGATGTCCTGGCACACTATGGCCCCACAATGCCCGTGGTCATCGCTGCTGACACTTCCTCCATTGGCCTCGGCACTGTTCTTATCCAACTGCAGGACACCAATGACAGGAAACCAGTACATTTTGCATCTAGAGCCCTGACGGAAGCTGAATGACGGTACGCCATCATTCAGAAAGAGACCCCGGCAGTTACATGGGCCGCTGGGCAGTTCTCGGATTACCTGATGGGTTTGCCCTTCCATGTAGAAACAGGCCACAAGCCTCTCTTATAATTCTGCTGAATTGTTAAAAATGCCCGTACGAATGCAAAGATTTCGCCTTCGCTTGATGCATTACCAATATACAGCCACTTACGTTCCAGAGTCGTGACAAACCATGGCTGATGCGCTCTCCAGAGCCACAGTCGACCAAGCTATTGACGTGGATTTCACATTTGTCTCGGAAGTGGAAGCTTTCTCCTCGGCTTACATGAGCCTCCTGCCCGTGTCCGCCCACGAAACTCCAGGGTGTCAGGCGTACCCAAAAAGAGGACACCGCATGCGTTCAAGTACGTGAGCTCCACCTCCAAGGGCGGTTGTGATACAAAACCCTGCAGACTGCCTTATCTGCAAATACCACGTGCAACGCGGCCACTTTACTGTTGTGGATGACCTCTTCGTTTTTGATCACCGTATGGTCATTCCTCAGTCCGTGCGAGAGGAGATCCTCTACAGAGCACACAGAGGCAACCTAGGCGTAGCTCAGTGCAAAGCATGAGCACTGTAATCTGTCTGGTGCCAGGGCCTCACACAGGCAATTCAAAATGTTGTCCTATCCTGCCACGGTCCAATACCCACGGAAAACTTGGTGCCATTTACTTTTCCACATTGACCTTGGCGGAAGCTGGGGCTCGACCTCTTTGATTATCACGGCTAGACATACCTCGTGGCTGTAAATTAATACCCTTGATGGCTAGAAGTACTCAGACTTCATGCAGCCACAGAGTCTGTAATCAAGGTGCTATACCCATGGTTTCCCAAATGAAATCGTTTCAGCTCTTGGTCCCCAATTTACAAATGACCACTTCCAGACGTTCACTGCTGACAACGGGATCATGGCTGATCTGATAATCCTTCCGCATTAAAGGAAGTAGCTACAGAGATGGTGGATGCACTGGTAGTAATCTTCCAAAAACCATTAGATTCTGGAAAAGTCCCAGAGGGTTGGAGAATGGCCAATGTAACACCCATATTCAAAAAGTGAGGAAGACAAAAAACAGGTAACTATAGGCAGTTAGCTTAACATCTGTCATTAGGAAAATGTTAGAGTCTATTATAAAGGATATAATAACAGAGAATTTAGAAACAAGCAGAGTCAGCATGTCTTCATGAAGGGGAAATTTATTAGAATTCTTTGAGGAGGTAACAAGCCGGATAGATAAAGGGGAACCAGTAGATGTAATATATTTGGATTTCCAAAAGGCGTTCGATAAGGTACCGCACATAAGGCTACTTAATAAGAGTCCATGGTGTTGGGGGTAATATATTAGCATGGATAGCGGATTGGCTAACTAAAGAATTGGGATAAGGGGGACATTTTCAGGATGGCAACCTGTAGCTAGTGGAGTGCCACAGGGATCAGTGCTGGGGCCACAATTATTTCAATATATATTAATGACTTGGATGAGGGAAGTGAATGTACTATCGCCAAGTTTGCGGATGACACAAAAATAGATGGGAAGGCAAGTGGTGAGGATGACACAAAAAGTCTATAGAGGGATATAGACACGTTAAGTGAGTGAGCAAAAACTTGGCAGATGGAATATAATGTGGGAAAATGTGAGGTTATGGACTTTGGCAGGAAGAACAGAAGAGCTGAATATTATTTAAATGGAGAAAGTCTGCAGAAAGCTGCAGCACAGAGGGCTTTGGGGGTCCTCGTATATGAATCACAAAAAGCTAGTAAACAAGTTCAGCAGGTAATAGGAAAGGCAAATGGAATGTTGGCCTTTTTCAAATGGAATGGAGTATAAAAATAGAGAAGTCTTGCTAAAACTATACAAGGCACTAGTTAGACCACATCTAGAAGACTGTGAACAGTTTTGGTCCCCTTATCCAAGGAAAAATATTGGAGGCAGTCCAGAAAAACTTCACTAAGTTGATCCCAGGTATGGAGCGATTTTCTTATGAGGAAAGGTTGAGTAGGTTGGGCCTGTACTCATTGGAGTTGAGGAGAATGAGAGGCGACCTTATTGAAACATTAGGGGGCTTGACAGGGTAGATGCTGAGAGGTTATTTCCCCTTGTGGGAGAGTCTAGGACCAGGGGGAATAATCTCAGAGTAAGGGGTCACCCATTTAAGACAGAGATGAGGAGGAATTCCTTCTCTCAGAGGGGAGTGAATCTGTGCAATTCTTTACCACTGGGGGCTGTAGAGGCTGGGTCATTAAGTATATTCAAGGGTGAGATAGACAGATTTTTAATCAGTAAGGAAATCAAGGGTTATGGAGAAATGGCAGGAAAGTGGAGTTGAGGATTATCTGATTAGCCATGACCTCATTGAATGGCGGAGCAGACTCGATGGGTCTTACTTCTGCTCCTGCGTCTTATGGTCTTATGGTCTTATAATACTAGCTACCCTCTTCATCCTCAAGCCAACGGGGAGACTGAGCGAGCGGTTAGGACCAGCAAGAATCTAATATCCATGAATCCAGATTGGCCTTCAGCCCTGATGCATTATCGAACCACGTCACTGGTTAATAGATTCTCTCCAGCCGAATTGCTCATTTGTTGATGTCCAGAAACGAATGTTCCTCTATTGCCTACGAACCTTCAACATAATGTCACCCCTGCAGACCACAAGAGGGTGAGAGAGAAGGAGTCGAACCTCCGTGAAAAGCAACGACAGTGGTATAATACCCAACACAGGGCCAAAACCCTACCACCCTGAATTCCAGGCCAGTGAATTTGGAACCATTACCGCAAGGCAGAAGGACTCATTCTTCCCAGAACGGAGCACCTCTGCTCATATTTGGTCCAGATACCGTATGGTTCCACCCAAAGAGAAAAGAGACTCCTCGTTGCACTAATACCCACCAGACTGCAAGTCTTTGATTACCACAATATGTGGGATGAAGACACTAAAAATACTTCCAGCACCTCAAGAGGCACTGATCCACCCTAGAACCCACTCCCAAACCTCAGACCCAGTGGGGCAGTCACAACAACATGGTTTGGAAGACTGGTGAAGGCTCTGCAGAGATTTAAACTCTAGTCAGGGTACTCTGTGGGGGGCAGGGAATGGGGGCTGTGGGGAAAGGAGGTGCCAGAACCAAAGAGTGTAAATTGTTTAAGAAACCAATGACATGTAAATAATTCAAAAACAAATGTGATGTAAATACTTTACTTAGTTAATATTGTTGTTTAAAGGTAGATAGTATACTTGGGGGGGAGGTGCAGTGTAAAGGGTTAACAGAATGGATATGTTAAAGTATGATGTAGATGATGATGTATCATTGACATCAGTCAGTCATGTGCTAGAGACTCTGTACAGCAGATGAACATCTCTTGGAGGAGATGTGGCTACTCAGAAACTCACCTTGTTATAGTCTGGAGCCACAAGTAGTGATGACAAAGTTTTCAATTTTTTTCCATCAGGAATCATCAGGAATCACTCCCACTATTACCACCTGCTATTAGCGTGTTTTGGAAGGATTTACAAGTGGATACTCAACCTGTTTGGCTATGTTATGAACACACCTTCCTTGGCCATCAAGTCCTGGAGTGGGATTTGAACCCAGAGCTTCTGTCTCAGAGGAAGGGGCACTGCCCACTGCACCACAACATCTGCTAGATAGATGCTACCTAACCAAAGTTCCAAAGTTTCTGGTTCTCCCCTAGGCCAGCAGTGGCAGACCTTTCCCTTACCACGCCATTGTTCTCTGGAACTCTTCAAATCCTTCTACCTGGCCACTTCTCTCTCTAACTTCCAAAGAAGCAGCACATCTACTGTTACAGCTGAGTCTTTACTGCAGTGTTCTCTGATCGCCTGTCAAAGTTTGTTCACCAAAAGGCACCATATAAGGGCAAATTGTTATACGCATTTAACCCGACATATGGCTGACATGTGATCCATCCACCAATACCCTCATCCACCCCAGGCATCTTGTAAACAAGTGCAGTATGAACAGATGGTTGTTGAGAAAGTCAAAAAAATCCTGCCTCAATAATGTGGGGAAACCTCAGGAGAACTATTTTTAAGCATTTCATTTTTAGACTGAGAAATTCTTGGTAAGCCACAAAGTCATGACAGAATTGTTAATTCCCCAAGGACACAATTCTTTGACCTGTGTTGTTGAGTGTGTTCTCCTCAGCACACAAATGGTCGAACATGTGATGTGTTTATCGGCAGTTGTGGCCTATATTCCTACAAAAATCCACAAAAACATCCAACTGACAAGCATTCACCAGCGATCCATCCACCACCTTCAACATTCACTTCCTCCACCACTGACGCACAGTAGCAGCAGTGTGTACCATCTACAAGATGTGCTGCAGGAACTCACCAAGGCTCCATCGACAGCACCTTCCAAACTTGCAACCTCCACCATTTGGAAGGACAAGAGTTAGCTGACACATGGGAACTCCACCACCTGGAAGTTCCCCTCCAAGGCACTCACCATCCTGATTTGGGAATATATCACCGTTCCTTCACTGTCACTGGGTCAGAATCCTGGCACTCCCTTCCTAACAGCACTGTGGGTGTACCTACACCACATGGACTGCAGAGGTTCATTAAGGCAGCTCACCACCACCTTCTCAAGGGCAATTAGAGATTAGCAATAAATGCTGCTCTTGCCAGCGATGCCCACGGCTGGGATTTTCTGTACTTGCTGGCGTCAGGCTTGTTCGGTGGCATGAGCGGACAATATGGCACGATCGGTTTCACGATGGCATGAAGCCAGTTGGCTGCTCAGCCCGCCAATGGCAGGCTGCGTTCTCTGCCATCAGACATCGGGAACCTCATTGTAATACATCAGCATCTCATTATTAGGTCTGCCTGCTGGACTCACCCCGACCCTGCTGAATCGACCATCGTTTTCCCGCCAACGTGTTTCCCAGCAGCACATAAGCGACATGCACCTGGCCGACTACACTTCACTCGGGACTTCAAGGTTTGTTTGCCTCCCTTGCTTCGGTCAGCACTCGCAGTCATCAGCGCCAGGCTTCACAGACAGCACCACATCACTGTTAGGGGGGCTCACGGGCAGGTCTCTACCTACCAGACCAGCCACATGTGGGTGGCTTTTCAATGGCTGCAGGGTGAGGGCTTTCTTGGGGAAGGGGGAGAGGGACCTCAGGCAAGGGAAGAGGCTGCAGGGCGAGGGCTGTACTGGGGAAGGAGGGTAACCCAGGGTGTGTGTGGGGGGCACATGTTGATCTGTACAAGTGGCCTCAAGATGGTGAGGGCTGAGGAGGCAGCTTCCAGAGGAGATGAGGCCAGATGGAGATGTGAGGGTTTGTGTGTGAGAGAGTGAGTGGTGATGTCCCTTGAGCTGGCAGTGAGTGAGGTGCCAGTGAATGTGTGATGGGATTGAGTGTGTGAATTTAGAGTGATGAGATGGTTGCCATACCCTGGCTGCACGGGTGAGATCATTTATCCTCTGTCTGCATTGGATGGCCAACCTCTTCTGTGCAACATTGGCACTGACCGCCGCTGCCATCGCCTACCAAGCCTGGTTGGTCACGCTGCTGCCCATCCATTTGGCAGTGCGGGGTTAGAGGACATCATGGTGGGCCTCCACAGCATCCAAAAGATGTTCCAGTAATGCATCACTAAACCTGAGGGCTGCAGTCTTTTTGCTTTTCGTGGACCTCCTCCCTGCAGTAGAGATAGGCTGGAAGCACTGAGATGTGTGCGCATACCTGGACTTTAAGTATGGCGCCCATTTTGATTAAGCGGTGAGGTGATGGCCAGGCGGGTGAATGAGAGCCCACCCGCCATCAAAACAGTGCGTTTCCTGGGAATGCATAACTAATATGGTGGGTTTGGGACAATAGGGCGTGAAAACCCGTCACTGCGGCCAGGAGGTATAACGTTGTTTTACCTGCCCGCTACCACACTTAGTGCAAATCTGGGACAATTCCCCCCTACACCTGTGAATCAATAAATTATAAAATTCCCATATACAGATCTTGATGTTAACATTCTATATCTGTTCTAATCTTTTACCTCCTGTCTGACACACCAGGTGAGTTTCTAATGGATAACAGAGACATGTTCAAGAAAAAGATACAACTGTCAAAGGTATATCCTTCTGGGGCACAAAACACATTTACTATTGCAAAAGAACATAAGAAATAAGAGCTGTAGTAGGCCATTCAGCCGCTCAAACTGCTCTACCACTCAATATATTCATGGTTGATCTTCAACCTCAACTCCACCTTTCTGCACTATCCATATATCTCTAGTGCTCTTGGTGTCCAAAAATATATCAGTCTCTGTCTTGGACGTACTCAATGGCTTTGCGCCCACCGACCTCCAGGATAGAGAATTCCAATGATTCTTTAAATGAAGAAATTTCTCAACTCAGTTCTAAGTGATGCAGTGCCAACAAATACTTGGGTTTTACAGGAACAGGAGGAGGCCATTCAGCCCCTCAAACCTGCACCACCACCCAATTATTTCACAGTTGATCTGCACTTGAATTGCATTTACCTGGTCCTGTTGCACATTCCTTGATACCTGTAGCTGAAACAAAACCTGTGCCTTATAGCACCAAACATAAAGGACAACATGGAGCACATTACAATAGGACAAAGAGAGTACTGAGCCAAAGATAGGAAGTGACTGTTGAAAAGGAGGATCTCTCAGAGGTTTTTGAAGGAGGTTGGGGTGAGTGTCATAGTTAGATAACATGGTTTTGGAAGAGTCCCATAAAGACTCTGTGATAGAGTGATTAATCTTTGTGGAACAAACAGAACTAATAACAAGTAGTGAGGCATTGTCAGTATGCTTCTGATAGTGCAGGGGTTGGGGGGAGGGCAGCATCAAAGTCAGCCCCAATCTGGTGCCATACACAGGTATGGGCAGATATTCCTCTTAATCATTTGGAGGCTAAGAATCGCTGGGACAAATTCATGATGGGGTTCAGGGGGGTGGGGGGAAGACCATTCAAAGGACCATTGAGTAACCCCCCAAGACCATAGAATCATAGAATGGTTCCAGCACAGAAGGAGGCCATGCAGCCTGTCAAGGTCACGCTCACTCCCTGAAAGAGCAAGATAGCTAATCTCGCTTCCTAAAGCCCGGAAAACTGTCATCCTTCAGGTTCTCATCCAATTCCCATTTGAAAGCCACAACTGAATCTGCCTCCACCACATTCTCAGGCAGTGCCTTCCAGATCCTAATCACTTGCTGTGTAAAAATATTTTTCCTTATGTCAATGTTGCTTCTTTTGCCAATCATCTTAAAACTGTGCTCTCTGGATCGCGACTCCTGCCAACAGGAAAGTTAACTCTGTCCAAACCCCTCATGGTTTTGAACACCTCAATCAAATCTGCCCTCAACCTTCTCTTCTCTAAGGAGAACAACCCCAGCTTCTCCAAATATCCACATGACTGAAGTCTCTCATCCCTGGAATGTTTTCTGCTCCCCCTCTAGCGCTTTCACATCCTTCCTAAAGTGCAGTGCCCAGAATTGGAGACAGTGCTCCAGCTGAGGCCAAGCCAGTGTTTTATAAAGGTTCAGTGTAACTCCCTTGCTCTTGTATTTGATGCCTTTATAAAGTGCATGATCCCGTATGCCTCATTCACCACTTTCTCAAGCTTCCCTGCCACATTCAATGATTTGTACATACTATACCCCCCAGGTCCCTCCGCTCCTGCATCCCCTTTAAAACTGTACCCTTTATTTTACACCTCTCCCTTCTTCCTTCCAAAATGCATCACTTCAGACGTCTCTGCGCCCACCCATTACACCCACCTGTAAATGTCCTTTTGAAGTCTGTCACCATCCTCCTCACAGTTCACTATGCTAAGATTGAAAGTTTCACCTTGCAGAGCCACAGGTACTGAGCGCCAACCCAGATCCGAGGGGCTTTCCAGGTGTGCGGAGCCCAGTTCCTGAACTGCTCGGTGCCACGACTAACCGAGGCCTCAATGTGATCTCTTATCAAGCAATGAGTCAGATAGAAAAAGGCTGGCCACAGGCCTCATGTAGCCCTACAGTTAATCGTCTTATCTTTCAGTAATCGGTAGGCCATTCAAAGAATGATCAGCCATGTGGAAAGCCCCAACTAACCAGGTAGCATCAATGACTGTGAAACCCGCAATCCCTTTTCATATCAGAGATCTGAGAAATGATTTGTCAGCTCAAAATTGTGCAAATTTAGATTTAATTCCCCCACTGCCCTTCAATTTAGCTGATGCTAACATTTTATATATTAATAACTCTTTTATCTTTCGAAGTGACGGCTTGTGTGTTAGTTTTGATTTCCTCTATGTATACTAATATGGCAGTTTCCACTGCTTATAGTGGGTGCATATGAGTGCACTCTATTTCCTCGCTCTAAGTGATAATTGCTATAACATAATGGCATTCTTACAGTAATGTAGTATAGACAAGTTATATGAATTTGCCACTGATATAAAAGCATTTCTGTTTAGGATAGTGTAGGAGGTTAAAAATCTGCTGCCCATATCCTAACTCACACCAAGTCGCACTTACTCTGTGCTCGCTAACCTACAATGGATTTAAAAATTCTTATTCTCATTTTCAAGTTCCTACATGAACTCACCACTCCCTATCTTGATAACCTCCTCCAGCTTCACAACCCTCCCAGCTCTCTGAGCTTCTCCAATTCTGACCGCTTGACCCCCCCTCAATTACTCCATGCTCAGAACCAGCAAGCACCACAATGGCATTGGCTGAATTTGCGCAATGGCTGGGACTGAGCCCTCCCTATCCCTGTAACCTCCTAAAGTTCTACAGCCGTCTGAGTGTACTGTGTTCCTCCAATTCTAACCTCATGCCCATTCCCAACTTGCCTCTCCTTTCCATTGGCTGCTGTGACTTCAGTCAATCTAGGTCCCCACCAGAAAGAGGATGTTGGCCCAGATTTTGGTTCTGAAATTAGCAGCTATTGGTACTCACCATTATTTATGCACCAATGGTACAGCGACTTTATGGAAAACTCAAATATCCAGAGGTTGCTGTACAAATTATGCCTCAGGGAAACAGCCATCTTGATGATTGCCTCTCCAGTGAAATGCACTGGATGGCGTGAAGTTGCTGCACTTGCTCAGTAAATACAAACTGAACTCAGCACAACAAATCAAGCCACGTCATTTTTCAAGTGTAAATACCCTTTTAAAATCGTGGTAACTATTAGTTACTGTCAATCCACCTCTCTGACACTGAAATTTAATTATTACCAAGTGTGGAGTCGCATTCCTTCAGCTTTAAATTGTTGTTGGAGATTTTAAGGATGTACAATTTTAAATTTAAAATGTTTTCTTTAACCAATATTGCTTTTCCTCTCATTGTTTATCTTCATGTATTTGATCTATTATTGAATTTGCTCTCCTTCTCAATCCTTGTGCTGTTAAGCTCACAATCCTTCAATCTAACTGTTCAAGGAGGTACAGAGTTTGGTTACTCTGATCACTGAAATCCCATATGCCTTATCTCCCTCACTGCATTGTTATCAGCTCATATCCTCAGCAACCTACCAGGCCAAAATGTCGTTGGATGCCCTGTTACAGGATTATATCCAATGGGAATGGTTGTGTCAATGGTTTCCATAATTTCACCAGGATACTTCTGTAGCTGTCAGTTTATTCAGCCACACTCACACCCCCATGTTTGATGCCCTTGTCCCCAGCAAAGCCTCTCATCACATTTCAAAATTTGTAACTTCCCTCCAGGTATGGCCTCCACCTTCAACCCTTCAAGTCCAAAGGATGCAAATTTGTGCATGTCCAATGCCCATTCAACAACAAATAACTTGTTTGTTATAGCGCCTTTAATGTAATAAAATGTCTCAAGGCTTCACAGAAGTGTAATCAGACAAAAATTGACACTGAGCCAAAAGAGATGACATTAGGACAGATGGCCAAAAACATGGTCAAAGATTTAGATTTTAAGGAGTTTCTTCAAGGAAGCGAGAGAGATGTAGAGGCAGAGAGATTTCAGGGATAGAATTCCAGAGTTTGGGACCTAGACAACTGAAGGTCCAGCTGCCAATGGTGGAGCAAAGGGAGTCGGAGATATACAGGAGGTCAGAAACACAGTCTTCCCGGATGGTTGTCAGGCTGGAGAAGGTTACAAAAAAATGACAGGATTATTGCTGATGTTTGTCTAAATCAGCTGACCCCATTCAATGAGTTTTGCCAGTTCTGAGTGTGGGGAAACCAGCTGAAGCACTAAGTTAGGGACGATGAGAAAGAAGCTCTTTCTAAGAAAGAGCGACTCCTGTTGGACAATCATAGATTATGAAGTGCAGCTCACCAACTTGACTTAAATAGGAAGCATGACAACTAGAAACAGGAGCTGCTTAGCTCAGGTGGCTCGGACTAGAGTGTGGTGTTGAATAATACCAACAGCGTGGGTTCAATCTCTGTACTCGCTCTTGGGACCTGCCTCCTCATGTTGCCCTGTAACAATATCATGGCGTAAGCCACGATTAGTACCTTTGGGCAATGTGGATGTTACATAGGGAGAGAGGTAACTGGAGGCAGCAGCCAGGGGATCCAAAGGAGAACCGGCAAAAAACTATCTTGGTCGACATCAGTTTTTAGATGTGACGTTATCATGAAACTTATTGTCTCCAGTAATTTTCAGAAGATCTTGGGATGGGACCATCTTTGGGATCTGTCCTGCCACAAACTGAAGGTCTAGGGCGGAATCTTCCCCTCCCGTGCTAAGTCCCATGATGGGATCAGAAGGTCAGAGTGATTCCTGCCATGAAGCAGGGCGAGCTTTTACACGCAATCATCTACTCCCCACCTCATTAGTTATACGCGCCGTAGTTCGCGTTGAGTCTCGTGGTGGGGTGGGCAGAAAGTCCGGCACCCCACCGTCATGTCCAGGGGCCTTTTACATAAAGCACCCTGACAGACCTTCATGAACAGTGCCAGGACCCTGGAAGAAGGGTGATCAAGAGAAGGCAACAAGCCACGGCTCCCCACTTCAGCAATGATGCTTCCCTGGAGCATCCCATCGAGGCCGGGCAGGAGAGGTGGGATGTCCATTTCCCCAGGGATGGGCACCGGAGCCCCACCTGACTGACCACAGCAGCCTGGGACGAGGTCGCCAGGGCAGGCAGCAGAAGGGAGGATCGCCCTGCAGTGCAGTAAGAGGTCAATGATCTAATCCACGCCTCTAGGGCGAGTGAACCTTCTACTCTCCCAACCCACATCACCGCTCACTTGTGTTTCTCTCCTGGGACCTGGGCGTCACTGGCAAGGCCAGCATTTCTCTTGCCCATCCCTAAATGCCCTTGACAAGATGGGGCTGCTGCCTCATTGAACTGCTACAGTCCATGTACTGCGCTGTTAGCCAGGCAGCTGCAGGATTTTCACCCAGACACTGAGAAGGAACAGCCTTGGGGTGGAGTACAGGACAAATTTCAGGTGCTACTCCCAAGCATCTGCTGCCCTTGCTCTTCTGGCTGGTAGAGGTCGCAGGGTTGGTGGGGGGTACTGACGAAGGAGCCTTGGTGAGTTGCTGCAGTGCATCCTGTAGATGGTACACACGCTGCTGCTACTGTGTGACAGTGGTGGAGGGAGTGAGTGTTGAGGGTTCTAAATGGGCTATCAATCAAACGGGCTGCTTTGTCCTGGATGTTGTCCAGCTTCCTGAGTGTTGTTGGAGCTGCACTCATCCAAGCAATTGGAGAGTATTCCATCTCGCTTCTCATTTGCACCATGCACATGGTGGTCAAATTTTGGGGAGGCACGAGGTCAGTTATTAGCCACGGGTTTAGCAGCCTGTGACCTGCTGTTTCATCATACGGCTCACAATCCATCTACGTCTTTATGCAGGAGAAGGCAGCTTGCAACAGGAGGGAGAGAGAGAAGGTGGGAGGTGGGTAACCTGAGCTCAGGCCCCTCACTGCATTCAGCGAGCTGGCAGGGGAGGATGGTGACTGTGCCTGTGTCCAGACGAGGTCAGCCTCCCCCCGAGCATCTCGTGAGGAAGCACGCTTAATCCAGACCTCAGAAAATCAAGCTGACTGATGAGTGCCACATTTGAGCCAGACTAGGCAGTCGCTCTTTCTCTTCTCTCTCCAGTCCACGTGCCAACCGGAAGAGGGGGAGGCCAACACTCCCACCTGAAGTCAGACCCAGCACCCAGGACACCTCAGAGGAGGACGAGGACAACTTCCCACTGGCAGAGCCAGCAGAGCGTTCACCTGCCACCCTCCACCAGCCCAGAGTCACACACCTTGGTGGCTCATAGATATAGTTTAGGCTGGGCCACATCCTCTGGTGCTCACCTCACAGGCACGTGTCCACAGCAGGAGGAAGCAGTGACAGCCAAAGTCTCTGGCACTCGGAGGGCTGCTGGAGAAGAGGCCTCTGCTGAGTCTGAGTCAGGTGACCAGCCTCTGGAAGTGGCCATGGAGAAGATGCTGGAGATGCAGTGAGACGCGGGGGGAACATCAAGCAGAGGTGTCAGAGGCCCTCAACAGAGTGGCACATGAGGCAGAGGAGCCTGTCAGCCAGGATACGCCATGGGTTTCCAGGCATTCCCAATCCTCTCTGCCTGAGAAGCCCATCAGCTCCAGCTGCTTAGGCCCAGAAGGTTGCACCTGCCCCCGAGCAGGAGACCCAAAGCAAGCTGGGGCCCACTGGGCCTGGGACCTCCAGAGGACGCCTGCCAAAGTTATCACAGACAGCAGGGCACAGCAGTCAGCAAGCAGCCTCCACCTGTGCAGCGCATGGCAGGGAAGTAGCACCTCGACGTAGCAGTAGGGTTAGGAAAATCAAAACTCGTGACATGGGTGTACAATTATTGTATATAGCTTTTGCACTTCTAAATATATGCTATCTTGCACAAACTGTAAGTCTCCTGGATTCATTTTTGCTGTTAGTTGTTTTAATGGTCACATGCGCTCCACCCCTTCCAGGGACTGGGGGGGAATCAAGGATGGGTCTTCCTCCCCCTAATACACGGCTGCGTGTGGAGGCATCGCTCTTTGATAAGGGTGGTGACTGCCATGTGCAAGAGGCCTCCCACTCACACTATTCCACTTGTCTCCATTCCCTCCAGACTCTATGGGGGAGACCTTGTCACAATAGAAAGACCAACCACGAGCTCTTGTCAGGCAGCTCCATTCCCCCTGGGAGGCAGGAGGTTTGCAGTCATGACTGGGCTGCTATTCCCCTGCATGCCCTTGCAGGCATCCCCCTCCCTCCTCCCCACTTCTTCCCCTAACTCTGCCTGGAGCTGATGGCAAATGGCTCAGATTGAACGGCTGCCCTGCACCCTTGCTGGGCCCTCATTGCAATGAGAACCCTCTGGGCCAGACCAGCTGCCGTGTGGCCTTCACCAGGCACTGAGGACAGAATCGCCCCAGATTTGCAGTAAGTGTGGTGGTGGCTGCGATGGTGGGTCTTCACATTGCATCGTCTCCTTCCCAGTGTGTCTCACCTCATTAATTATGCATTCACGGGAAACACTCCGGATCACTGGCAGGCAGGCTTGGATTTGCCCTCCACGCGGTGACCTCAGCGCTTCCACACACCGGGCGCCGCACTTAAAGTGCACCAGACCGCAGCCTACTTCATGTCTACAGACCAGGGCTGCTCCAGGTGACAGATGGCCCCGAAAGCAGACAGCAGCCCCCAAATTTGGTGATGCCTCTCTGGGATACCTGCTGGATGGCGTGGAAGGACGTCGTGATGTCCTCTACCCCCGGTCAGGCTGCAGGAGGCCCACCAGAGTCACCAATCCAGCCTGGATTGGCAGCAGCAGTCAGAGCCAACAGAGCACAGAGGAGGTCAGCCATCCAGTGCAGGAAGAGGATGAATGGTCTCATCCATTCAGCCAGGCTCACCACACAAACATTCCAGGCAGTGCCATGTGTCCTGTTCACAGTCTCTCCATGTGCGTACATGCAGGAGAAGCTGGCTCACAGCAGCAGGGAGAGGTCCCAGACTGGGGGTGGAGTGGCCCACATTAGGCCCCTCACTGGCTTTGAGGAATGTGCCATCGCACTGACTGGTGAGGACATGGACCGTGCCTGTGGCGACAGTGAGGTCGGTAGCGAATACCCGCGTAAGGATCCTGCAGCACATCATCCCTCTCTCAATGCAACTGTGAGTGCTCTCTCACTCCTGCTTTTGACTCTGCTGCCGTGCACTAATTATCTCTACTTTGGTTCACAGGGAGCTCTGCCAAGCAACCAACACCCTCAGCCAGCCAGTCCCTCAGCTCCATCCACATCCTCGCCTCCAGCCAAGAGGACACCTCCTCCATTGAAGAGCTGGAAATAAGCAGCCTGGAAGACCCGTCACAGCGCTTACCCCGACCCTCCACCAGCGCAGAAACACACACCTCGGTGGGACCTAGATCCAGAGCAGGCTCAGGTTCACAATCTGGTGGTCACTGCACGGACACGTGTCCACAGCAGGAGGAGGCAGGTTCAGCCGAGCTCCCAGGCCCTCGGGGGACTGTTGAGGAAGAGGCAACTGTGAGGTCTGAGTCAGATGACGAGCCTCTGGATTTGGCCTCATAGTGGAGAGTCATCAGAAGGCCGGGGAACATCACACTGAGCTGTTGAAAGCCCTCAACAGAGTGGCATGTGAGTCAGAGGATTGCATCCGCCTGCTCTCTGATGAAGTGGTGCCCACATATGTGCATATGGAGGTCTCCATTGGAAGGATGGTGGACGCCATGGAGACCCTGGTCCAGCTGAACACAGAGATGCACACAGACCTGCACTCCATCACGGTAACCATGGGCGAGTTCCTGCAGTGGCCACGCGAGAGGGAAACTGGGCACCTCGACATCCCTCCAGGTGCTCCTTCCCCTCAAGGAGTCAGGCCGGGGCCCTCGGGCACCCAAAGGGAGGAGCAGCAGCTGGACACCCCTGGGTCAGCCGCTCAAGAATCTCAGAGGCTGTCTGCTCCCTCTGAGCCCCCTTTGCCTGTGGCCCCCTCAACCTCATCCTCTGTCACCGCAGAGAGAGCAGCTGGCCCACAGGAGGACAGCCAAAGCAAGCCGGGGCTCTCAAGCCCTTGGCTCTCCAGAGGGCCCACACTGAAGTCATCAGAGGCAACAGGGCCGACCATTGCACAGGCTGTCTCCACCCCTGCTGCAGATGTCAGGGCAGCACCTAGAAGGTAGACCTAGAAAAGTTAAGAAATTCTGATCACAGGGTGGCGCATGTTCCATTTCAAACCGTCTCCACCACCTTTCACCCTCCCCTTGTCACCCACCCCATCACCATCGACACCCCAATGTCACCTTCCCTCTCCCCTCGATAACCCTTGAGCCTCCCCCACTCTCCATCACCCTGGACCCTATCACAGTCAATTTGGACATGCCGTACCTCCCCCTTGAGCCCACCCCAGTCACCGTTCCTATGCCCACCCTGATCCTCCCCATTCCCATTATCTGTGCCACCGTCCTTGTCCCCATCAATGACCCCCTGAATGAAAGCTATACCAACCACACCAAACCCTGACCCTAACACCCTACCGCATCCCACTTCCCCCTCTCATAGTCACCGTCCTTTCCTATCACCAGCACCCCCAAGTTTCTCTCCAGGATTCTAATGTTGACTCAACCGACCCTCCCTCTGAAACACTCTTCATCCACCCCCACCCCCACTCCCCCCCCCACCTTCCCCTTCGTGCCTTCCTTACCCCCTCACCCCCTGCTTCTTCTCATCCGGTCCCCCCACCGCCATTTCTCCTCTGGACACCCCCCACTTCCTGTCTACTACCTCCCCCACCCCAACTTCGTGTCTTCCACCCAAACATCCTTTTGTCTCCTCCAGGCCTCCCTCTGTGTCTTTGTGCGCACCCTACCTACAGCCAGCCCCAGTGGCACAGCCAGCTTTGACTTTAAGGTAAGTGCCCTAAAATTCTCCCTCGCCTGGTGCAGTCGGGAAACAGAACAGTGTAAATTCCTGCTGGCGGTGGAGGGGGGGGTGCGGAGAGGGGTGGGTGGTGGTGGAGGATTTGACGGGGGCCCACGATTCTGGTCTGTTGGGATTTTAATGAGCATGCGTGAGATGCAAAGGAGGATCCCGCCAAGCTTCAGTGGGAAACCCGACCAGCCATCGACCCGCCACGAACGTTGGGAGGGGAAGATCCCAACCTGATCTCCCGTTCACCAGGAAACCGATTTTTTTGCGTCCCGCCATATTTTCCATCCCTGGCTGCCACGAATCCCACAGATCCCACTGGACTAGGTGCAGGTCAATGGGACTAGCAGAATAATATTTTGGCACAGACTAGAAGGGCCGAATGGCCTGTTTTCTGTGCTGTAGTGTTCTATGGTTCTATGATGGTGGGAGGAGAAGATTCTGGCCCTAGTTTCGGTGGTTCAGCCAAAACCCAGGGGGACTTTCAGTAAGAGACAATGTTGAGCGACCGAAGAAATAAACCTTAAAGAGTCCCTAGAGGAAGTACCTTTGACCTAAAGTACTCGCTGTAGGGAGACTGGAAATAATGTCTTGTCTTGGTGAGGAATGGAGTGGGGATGCAGGGTGCAGAGCACTTGGGATGGAGGGGAGGGGAGAAAGGGGGCAGTGGGCTAATACCAGTGGGTCTCAGACTTTTAGGATCCTGTGTGAAATCAATTTTCAAAGCCTGTACCCATTACCAATAGCTGTAAAGGCCCACAAGCACAAAGCTGACAATCTCTCTCAGGAAGATTGGCGTTAGAAGTGGAAACCTCCACATTGGTGCAGTAGAATCTGGTGTCATGCACAGAAGGAGGCCATTCAGTCCGCCATTTTGAAACAGCTATCCAACTGGTCGCATTTCCCTCAATCTTTCCCCATAGCCCTGCAATCTTTCTCTTTTCAAGTATTCATTCAATTCCCTTTTGAAAGTTACTACTGAATTTGCTTCCGCTGCCCTTTCAAGCAATGGCTTCCAAAACATCGCAACCTGCTGGGTAAAAAGAAATTCTCCTCATCCCCGTCTGCCGCTTTTACCAAGTATCTTAAATCCGTGTCCTCTAGTTTCTGACCCACCCATCTGATTTTCATTTCCATTGAGAGCGGTAGGCAGCCAGTTGAAAATCTATCCTGGAGCGTCAAGGCTAAGCCTAGTCCTTAGGGGTAAAAACAGAAAGTGCTGGGAAAACTCAGCAAGTCTGGCAGCATCTGTGGTGATAGAAACAGAGTTAACGTTTCGAGTCCAATATGACTCTTCCTCGAAACGCATAATCTTTAGTGGTTAATGGTCAGAAGGTAATTGGACTGGGTACCCCAACGTTTCTCAGTTCCTGTTTCAAAGTCATGCATTCTATTCTTATTTTTATAGTGATGCAGTAAATTCCTCTGTCCTAACATGGAAGCCACTTATGTAACCATCTATAACTAGAGCCTCCCAGCAATGGTTGTGCTGCAGTGCCAGCACTGGTGGGAGGGTGTAATTACAACACAGCCCCTTCACATGCTCAGTTTTCATTATATCTGTGAATATGGTGATGCAAGAGTTGACAGGAAATGTGTGTAAATGTTGCTATTCTTAATATCTTATAGCTATATAAGCTTATCCACTCATTAATTGGCAAATTGCCGATAATGTTCACTAGGTTGATTCCCAGGATGAAGGGGTTGACTTATGAGGGTAGGTTGAGCAGGTTGGGCTTTTACTCATTGGAATCTAAAAGAATGTGAGGTGATCTTATTGAAATACATAAGATCCTGAGGGGACTTGACAGGGTAGATGCTGGGAAGATTTTTTTTCTCTTGTGGGGGAATCTAGAATGAAGGGGCGCGGTTTAAAAATAAGGGGTCTCCCACCTAAGATGGAGATGCGAAGAAATTTCTTCTCTCAGAGGGTCGTGAATCTTTGGAACTCTCTTCCACAGTGGCTGGGTCATTGAATATATTCAAGGCTGAGTTAGATAGATGTTTGACTGACAAGGGAGTCAAGGGTTATGGGGGAACAGGCAGGAAAGTGGAGTTAAGGCCAGATCGGATCAGCCATGATCTTATTGGCTGGTGAAGCAAGTTTGATGGACCAAATGGTCTTCTCCTCCTCCTATTCCTTATGATCCTATTAATCTGATGCATCAATATTCAACACTGTCTCATAGAGTCATAGAGTCATACAGGTCTACAGCACAGAAAAAGGCCCTTCGGCCCATCGAGTCTGTGCCAGTCAAACAAGTACCTAACTATTCTAATCCCATTTTCCAGCACTAGGCCCATAGCCATGTATGCCATGGCAGCGCAAGTGCTCTTAGGGTTTTCACTCCAACCCTTTCTAGTGTTGTGCCTGCAAACTATTCACATTCTTTTTTCTTTAACAGAAACACATTTTTTTCTCTTGAGGGAGCGTTTAGGCAATTTTCTGACTCGGTGTTAACTATTCAGAAACTACATAAATAACAATGGGTCCCCTGGGAGATGTTTTAGAGGCCACGCTCCAATTGGGGTTTCGCAGGCTTGTATGTACCGTGGAAACTCTGAAAATCGTGAGATTTCATAGGCTGTAAAGGTTGTTTGTAAACTGTCTTAGAATCTTGTTCAGCATCACGAGATTAGCAGCACGTGGAGAGATGAGGATATTTTGTTTCACGCAGCCTTTTTGAATAAGCTTCTAGTCACCTGCCCTAATATGTCCTTATGTGGCTCAGTGTCAAATGTTTTTTGTGCCCCTGTAAAATGGCTTGGGGAGTTTTTTTATTACATTAAGGGCGCAATATAAATTCAGGCCATTGTTTCAGTGAGCTAGTTGTGATCTGGAATGCACTGCCTGACAGGGTGGCCGAAACAGATTCAGTAATAACATTCAAAAAGAAGTTAGATAACTATTTTAAAAGGAAAGGTTTGCAGGGCTATGGGAAAATATAGGACTAACTGCATAGCTCTTTCCAAGAGCCAGCAGGGATGTGATGGGCTAAATGGCCTCATTCGGTGCTGTATGGTCCTATGAGCTTCAAGACTGTGTCACGGTCCCTGATTATATAATGTATGCACTGTCTGCCCTATCTTCCACAAATCATTTGTTGATTACTCGATTAACTTGCAGCAATTTCGCGCCAGTCATTAATCCTACAGTGTGCTCATTATGAAACAGTATCTGGGGTAGTAAAAACACATAGAAGGATGGAACCATGGCTCCGACTAACAGCGCGATGGCATGGAACTACAGTAACATAGTGCATATCTTTCTGGATGCAAAGCAGCCTGCCTTGCTCCCAATAAGGTGGGCAGGCAATAGCTGCAAATGTATAAATGTGCTGCATGTTCTCTATAATGGGCCTTTTATTTTACATAGGATGCTAAGTTGGAAGTTTCTCTCTCCCCCCCCTGTTCAGTGCCGAGGGAGCTTGATTACTATATGCAAAATATCCAACATTATCTTCCTCCTAACTATCTCTGTAATGATTAACAGACTGTGGACCAAAGTGTAATTTTTTTTAAAAGCTAAACAATCCCAGATATTGTCGGTATGTGTCTTTTCATTGGTTTTATGTTACTGCCTATCTGTATAGGGAACAAATAAGTGGGGAAAGAACAAAAGCTTCTCTCAGTAAAAGGGACAGGGTGCCTTTGAATAGTATACACAGGACGTGTTTTGAAATCTATGAACAATCAGCCCTCAAAATCTATACTCATTGACCTCCTTAATATACACATATTCTCCCCAAGGTCAAGGCAGCTGATGTGAAAGGAGCAACAGGGTTTCTGCAGCTTTCAGGCAAAGCGATTGTTAACTCTTTAAAATTAAAAGTTGTTTCAACTCATAGCTGAAACTGTTCTGCCACCTCTCAGGGTAGTCAGTAAAACATCAGGGCCCTGAGGCAGAGAGTGATTCACTGGGTGCAGTGCTGCACTTTGAGATATCCCGGGGATGCGTTGGCAGTAGGTAAGTGCGGGCTTGCTCTTCTTTCTAGCTGTTACCATAGGTCATTCTGGCTACCCTCAGTGCCAACTGTGGCTCAATGGGTAGCGCTCACTTCTGAGCTGGAAGTTTGTGGGTTCTTGACCCTGCCCCCGAGACCAGTACATAAGCCAAACTGACTCTCCCAGTGCAGTGCTGAGGGATTGCTGCACCGTCAGAGCTACTGCCTTCCATGTCAAACGATGAACTGAAATTCTGCCTCCTCTCTCGGGCGGCTGTCAAAAAGATGCCCCGGCACAATTTCAAAGAAGGGCAGCAGAGTTCTCCCCGGTATCTTCACGAATATTTATCTGTCGACCAACATCATAAAAACAGGTTATCTGGTAATTATCACATTGCTGTCTGTTGGAACTTGCTGTGCACAAAGTGACTATTGTGTTTCCTACATTACAACAGTGACTACATTGCAAAAGAACCTCATTGGCTGTAAAGTGTGTTGGGATGTGTTGAGGTTGCAAACATGAAAAATAGAAGCAGGAGTGGACCATACGGCCCATCAAGTTTGCTCTGCCAATCAATATGACAATGGCTGATCTCCTGCCTCAACTCCACTTTCCCACCACCTCCCCACCCCATATCCCATGATTCCTTGAGAGACCAAAAGTCTATCTATGCCAGCCTTAAATATATTCAACAATGGAGCATCCACAACCCTACGGTGTAGATAATTCCGAAGATTCACGTCCCTCTGAGTGAAGTAATTGCTTCTCTTCTCTGTCCTAATTGATGAACCCCTTATCCTGTGATTGTGCCCCCCCATGTTCTAGGTTCCCCAGCAGGGGAAATAACCTCTCAGTATCTACCCTGTCAAGCCTCTTCAGAAACTTGGATGTTCCAATTACTTCACCTCTCATTCTTCTAAACTCCAGAGTGCGTGGGCCCAATTTACTCAGCCTCTCATCATAGGACAATCCTCTCACCCCAGGGACAAACCTAGTGAACTTTCACCATCTTGCCTCAAATGCAAGTATACCCTTCCTTAGAAATGGAGACCAAAACTGCACACAGTATCCCAGATGTGGTTTCACAAAAGGCCTTCACATTTTCAGGAAGCCTCCCTTACTCCCGTACTCCGATCCATTTGCGATGATGGCCAACGTGACGTTTGCCTTCTTAATTGCTTGCTGTACCTGCGTGTTAACCCTCTGGGCTGAATTTTACATGCCCCTGGTGGGCGTGTCTCCCGCCAGGGGTGGGGGAAGCATGTAAAATAGGGTGGGCACTTATCCAACCACCTTCCCCTGAGCTCACTCTCATAATATGGGGGCCGGGCAGGCACGGAAATCGGTAGCCTGCCCGCCATATTTAAATGAATAATCAAGGATCAATAAGGCTTGTTATCAAAGCAATTGATCCTGATAATATGCTGCCCACGCCATAAAATGGCTGGTTTGGGCAGCAGGACAGGAGCAGGAAGCCCAACTTCTTAACTTAAATGTTTAAAGGGCGGGAAGAAAGTGGTGGGGATGGTGGTGTCACTCTTCAGGGGATGCCCTATGTCGATCACAGGGCAGACCCCCTTTAGGTTGAACACCCCCCCTCCCCCCTTTCCTTCCTACCCACCCCCTCCCTTAAACCCACCCCCTCTCCCTCCTACCTCTCTCCCTCATCCATCCAAACCCTCCTGGCCCAAGACTTACCTGCTCCGAGGATCCATGGGACCGGATCTTCTTTTCCTTCTGCAATCCCGGCAGCTGCCACTTGAGGCCTTCCTGGACTGGATGGAGCTGCCGGACAATCCGATTGGCCGGCAGCTCCAGAGGGCGAGATGTCCTCCCAATGAGGGGGGCGGAAGTCCCGCTCAGCCCGCATTAGTCCACCTCGCAGCGCTTTATGGCTGCGGGGCAGGTCGGTGTGGGCATGTTGACATCAGGCCGACGTGGTTTCTGGGGTGGGGCGTGCCATCTACTCCCCCCAGTATTATTCAGCTCTCTGTCCTCCTTGAACGAGCACACCCAAGACTGTCTCTAAACATCAACATTGACAAGATTCACACCTTTTAAAAAAATATTTGATTTCTCCATTCACATTCCCAAAGTGAATAAGCTCACCTTGTGAAAGGTGTTCCATAGATGCTAATCTTTCTTTTCTGTACTTTCCTGGAACCAAACCCAAACATAAGACTTTTATTTTGAATTAAATGTAATCTTCTGCTGTAGATTTTGGGGTCACCAGAGGCTGAGATTGCCCCGGGACTTTTATAGTTAAAAAGCTGATGAGACTTCCATCCAAAAAAAGCTTGAGCTGCAAATGGACCACAGGCAAAAAGGTGATAACAACCAGATAATCTGCTCTTTTGGTGTTAATCTGGTGTTGGCGGAGTTATAAACATTGCCCAGGGCACTGTGAGAACTCCCAGCTCTTCTTCAAAATAGTGCCGTGGGATTGCTTATATCCACCCGAGAGGACAGACATGGCCGCGATTTGAAATCTCATTCGAAAGACAGGCCTTCCAACAGTGCCGCACTCCCTCAGTGCTACACTGGGAGTGTCACCCTGGAGAATGTGCTCAAGTCTCTGCTGTTGGACTTGAACCCACAATCTCCTGTCATGCGATTAAACATTATCAGTTACAAGGGCTATGATTACTTAGCAAATAACATCAAGTCAGCCCATGCAAGTCACGTAAGGTTAACTATTCTTTCCTAAGGCAAGGTGTACGATGGGTCACTAAACGCTGTTGTGAATCTGCTGCTTGATGGTATGAGTTTTCTAAGCATTCCAGTGCCCTTAATGTCCACCAGAGGCTAATTAAATGACTCAATCCCTGTTACATCCAGTCTCGCCTTGTGCATGTCACACACTATGTGAGAGAAAGGAGACTTGGCTTTATTCAAAAAACAGGTTCTGTGGTTGGGTGATAGGTCTTTAAGTGAAAAGAAACTTGCGCCACTTTTGATTGTTTTCACAGCTTGGAGTTTCAAACAATAAAAGACAACAGCCACGCCCCATCGCAAGTTAGTCCAGCGTTTGTTTTATAACATAAGAAATAGGAGCAGGAGTAGACCTTGAGCCTGTTCCACTGCCATTCAATGCCATTGTGGCTGACCTTCTGGAAGAGGGAAGGTTCTCCAAGGAGGTCACTGTTTTTCTGGATAGCCCACAGATTCAACTGTCTTTCCTGGCCGGTGTGGCTCTTCACTATAGTTAAGATCTTGGGGCAAGGAACAGGGAATCTGCACAGTCACCTCTGATTGTCTACCATCTCGCTCCTCCCATTCATTCCCACCTACCATCAACTTAACCAGAAACTTCTCATAGGCTGCCCGAATGCCTGCCTGTCTCAGACAGGAGCCTCATTAACATATGTAAATAAGGGCCCTATGGTGTCAGTATGACCCCCGGTAGGATTTTAACTCAACGTGACCATCCTACTCACTGAAGTCTGGTGGGGTAGAAGCTGAGGTCCTTTAGATGATCTCCATGGTTCCGGGAGGAGGGGAGTGCTTCTATGAGCCCTGTAAGAAAAGCCTGGGACAAAAACAAAAATTGCTGGAAAAACACAGCAGGTTCTGACAGCATCTGTGGAGAGAAAGACAGAGTTAACGTTTCGAGTCCAGATGACTCTTCTTCAGAACTGGGTCTCAGCTGTCCTGTGCTCCCACCCCCATGTCCCCATCATCTTCAAACCTTCAAGATCCGGTTGAACCACTCTCCTCCCCCACCCAACACAACGTTAACCATGTCACCCAGCTGCCTCCTTAAACCTGCTAAAGGCGGACACTAGGGCCCAGTGCATGTACATGGAACCCAGGAGTTAAAAAGCCTGGGCCACAAATTGATGGTGTCTAAGGGTTTGAGTGGGGGTGGGGGGTGGGGGTGGTATTGAGTTGCCTCCAGGATTCTTTGGAGTCTCCAAGATACTGCTGGGAGAAAAAGCCAGGAGAAAAATCAATGGGGAATTAAAACCATTTTGTTTATTTTTAAAAATCTTTGAACGCTGCTGTTTATTAGTTATAGAAATATTGGACATGGGATGAAAGACCATTTGATTGTCAAGAATTATCCAATCAGGCATCAAAGAGTCTATTCTCTTTCAGTTGGCTTTGGGAATGCAGGGCTTTATGATGATGGACATGTTGGGTGGCCAATGGTGGGAACATGGGGGTGGGGCCTCGGACACAGGAAGTCATGTGATGGCATCTCCGGGTATACGCCCAATGAGAAAAAGAGAAAAGACCTTCCTGGACAAAATACATCTGGAGGAGCTTTACAACCATTGAAATATTGTTGAAGTTTTATAATGTAGGAAACACAGCAGCCAATTTGTACACAGCAAGCTCCCGGAACAGCAATGTGATAATGACCAGGTCATTCTGTTTACGTGATATCAGTTAAGGGATAAATAATGGCCAGGACAGCTTGGGGAATGGCTATACTCTTCTTCAAATAGCACCGCAGCATCTTTCATGCTCCCGCATCCAACCCCCCCATGCCTCCATTATCATTAAACCTTCAAGATCCAGATGAACCACCCTCCTCCCTCATCCAACACAATGTTAACCATGTCAGCCAGCTGCCTCCTTACATCTGCTAAAGGTGGACACTGGGGCCCACTGCATGTACATGGAACCCAGGAGTTAAAATAGCCTGGGCTACACATTGATGATGTCTAGGGGTTTGAGTGGGGGTGTGGGTGGGCTGAGTGTGTCAGCCTGGATTTTGTGGTCAGATCTCTGCACTGGGACCCCCAACCTTTTGACCGAGAGCCAAGACCCACCGAGCTACAGCTGAGATGTTTTGGCAGCCCTGTGGAGGGGAGGGGGGAAAATGAGGTTTAACGTTTGCACTGATGCCCACCTCCCTGGAGACCCACTCGAGTTAAAATATCCCTCCTATACCTTTGAAATCTTTGTATAGTGTTGGTCCTTGCCTATTCTCTGGATGGCGGAGTTTGGGAGTTAAACTGGTGAGGGATACATCACTGCTGCCGTAATCAAATGAAATGCATTCCATTAGAGTCTGTGCATCTAATCTTCTTGTATCTCTGCAATGTTAAATGAGATCTTCCAGCTTTATTCCAGCACCACTCACCTGAAACTAACCTGTAACTCTGCCCAGGTAGAAATGAATTCATATTTGGTCAGTGTCCAAATCTAATGTATGCCTCGGTTTTTCTTCTTTGTTTGGTTTTCAATTCAGCTGGCTGGTCTCATATTTGTGTTAGCCAAGAATGTCACAGCTGGCGAGCATAAACGAACCTTGACTCTAACAATGCTCTGGAACTCTGATCACGTTCTGCTGGATAACTTACATCACTATTGTTGGAGGCCTCCATCCCTCATTAACTGCTTTAACTGACAGGTTCAACTTTGCTTGCACAATAACGTGTGTTTGGCTCCTGTTCCTCAGCCCATTGTTACTTTCTGGCTCTGCTTCTCACTTCTGTTTACCAGATCCATGCAGCATGGTAGGTCATTTGCCCCTACCACTCACTGTCCCTGCCCACCCCCCAACTCCCCAACAACCCCAACCCTTTACACTGAGGCTGTTAAAAAGTCTCCCTTGGCCAATAGTTGGACTGGATTAAAGGTGTTGAACCATGAGAGCATTGTTGACAAATACACTGTTACAGGCTACACGTACACTGTTTATTGGGCATGGTGAGTCAGAGGTTTTATGAGAACAGGGAGTAATGCCAAGTAGTGTTGGCAGGGACGTTGATTTATCAGATTGGGGCTCCAGGA
Source organism: Cetorhinus maximus (assembly GCF_964194155.1). Classification (NCBI taxonomy): domain Eukaryota; kingdom Metazoa; phylum Chordata; class Chondrichthyes; order Lamniformes; family Cetorhinidae; genus Cetorhinus; species Cetorhinus maximus. Next base: position 7,297,260 of record NC_135891.1, read on the forward strand.
CCTGGCAATACTGGGGTAGTTCCCTGGATCTATTAGTATTTTCAGGGAGTGGGGGAGGAGGTGAGCCCCACTAAGCCCAAGTCTGGCCTCTCAAGTGGATGTATAAGTTCCCGTGGCGGTGTTTCAACAAAGACCAGGGGAGTTCTTTCCGACGGCTCAGCCAATATTTATCCCTTAAACCAATAGCGCTAACAAAACACAGGTTATCTGATCATTATCACATTGCTATTTGCTGTGTGCAAATTGGCTGCTGCCTTTCCTACATTACAACAGTGTTCCAAAAACACTTCTGAACCGAAAGCTCTTTATTGGCTGGAAAGCTGCTTTGGGATGGCACTATATAAATGCAGCTTCTTTCTTTCTCCTTTCATAAAAGAAACTTTGCACCAATGCTATTCTAACTGTAAAATATGCCGAAAATGAAATGAGATTCAGTCCCAAGTTTGCTCTGAGTTTGTTTTGGGAAAAACAAAGGAACTCACCAAGGTTGCCAGGATGAGGCAAGTCTATCCTCCACATCCTCTCAGAGCAAACCGCCTGATTCCAACCACCAAACTGTGCAAACTGCACATGTTCAGGATACAACTATCTCTACCACAGAGGGTGCACTTGTACAAGTGCTCGGAAAAGGAAGAGTAAAGATTTGTCATTGAGCAAATGATCGCACATGACTGTTTGAGGAAATGTTATGTTGAACTTTCTTTAGTAGAAACATATAAATATTCTTTTGCACCACTTTCATGTCCTGCCCAGTTCTTGGTTGCTGGATGGCAAGTTGCCTTTTAACTTGTTTGAAGATGAATGGAAAAACATGAAATGATAATGGGTGATAGATATTTGCAGCACTGCTTTATATCACAGGCATTCGGGATGTGGGGGCTGGACTGTCGGGCGTGGGAGGATGAACGTGGCAAGAGCGGCCATTGCTTGCGGTTCTGACATTGGTACACTGCTTGTATTTTTTGCTGGATTTAGCCCCTACCCAGATCCAAATCCACCAGATCAAATTTCCCCCTCTTCTGTAACCCTAATAAGTTTCAATTTAGCTAGCCTCTCGTCCTCTTTCACTGTTCACACCTTGTCTATCAGCCCAGAGAGAATTCAGAGACAAATGAAATCGACTAGCAATCGAGGGCAGAATTAGAAGCCAGGACACCCTTCTCACAATTGATAGCATTTATACTGTATCTCAATACTGCATCAATCGGAATAACCATTGGTCAGAGTGAACATGCTCTTCATTTACTTTGTCAACTTTAAAAAAAACATACATCATTGGACTTTACAACTCTGTTACCAGTTAATGAGATTAGATTGTTTGGGTGTGCGGATTGAATTAATTGGAAACAATAGGGACTGTACTGGTGTTATAGAGTTGATTTTCCAGGTAACTTTTCTTGGTGGGAACATTGAACTTTATTTACAAGACAGCAGCAGTAATTACATGTGTGCATCGAACTCCATAACTAAAGAACTCTCTCCTGGAGATTCCCTGCGCTGCTAACTCACTGCTTTACACAGATCATGTGATCTTACAACACAGGATTATTCTTAAAGCTACAGTCCTACGTTTATCAAAACTATATTTACTACATTCCTCCCCCTTTAACTTTTCTGTACATTTTGTATTTACAAGGATATTTATCTCATGACATTACAATATTTACACAGGCCATGAAATTACAAGTTCAGTCTGTCAGGGGGTTTCCTGATCCGTGTGGAACGTCGTAGCTCCACGACTTCCAATTCTTTGGCAGGAACCACATTCTCAGGAACCGCATTAACATCAGGTACCTCATTAGGCACAGGCAGTTCAGTGTTATCCACTCTGACAGAGACATCGGGCATGTCTATCCATGGCTGAGCAACTTCAACAGGATCCACAGGTTCGACAATGGTTACAGGTGAAACATCATTTTATTGGGGTATCTCCCTTCTTCTTAAATGATCCACATGCTTATGGGTGATCTGGCCCTCCACTTTTTCCACGTGGCATGACAATGGTCCAGTCACGGAACTCACTTTACCAGGTAACCACTTCGGTCCTCCACCAAAATTCTTTACAAATTCTGCTTCTCCAACAGTAACCTGTAGCCCATGACTACACAAATCATGAGTAACGTTTTGGTTCCCTTGACTTTTCTCCACCTTCCCCTCCAAATTAGGAAGTATCAGGTTTAGTCATGTTCAAAGACGGTGCCTCATCAGTAATTCTGCAGGTGTTGCTCCTGTCATAGTTTGGGGGATTGTTATGTAGTGAAATAGGAAATGAGCAAGTTTAGTTTCCAATGATTCACATGTTAACTTTTTCATTCCCACCTTAAAAGTTTGTATTGCTCTTTCCACCAGTCCTTTAGATGACGGATGGTGTGCTGCAGACTTCATGTGGTTGATGCCACTTAGGTTGACAAATCTTTGAAGTTCATTGCTTGTAAATGCAGTACCATTATCTGAGACGATTACTTCTGGCAATCCATGGATAGGAAATCTTTGGCATAGTTTTTCTATAGTAGCGTCTGACGTTGGTGACTTAACCTCATAAACATCTAACCACTTGGAATGAGCATCTCTAATCAGTACAAACATGGTACCAAGAAAAGGGCCGACGTAATCTATGTGCAATTGCACCCAGGGTCTACCAGGCCATCCCATGGATGTAATGGGGCTGCCACCGGCAACTTCTGTAGCTGTTGGCATTGCTCACAGTGTTTAACCACCTTCTCAATATCGCGTTCATTCCCAGCCACCAAAGATAACTTTGCATGATCATCTTCATTCTTTAGATTCCTGGATGGGCACTGAGTAGCTCTACTAAGAGTGGTTCCCTTCCTTGTGAAGGAACTACCACTCATACAACCCATAATAGAATATCATCTTGACTGCTCATCTCGTGTCTTTGGTTAAAAATGGCTTCAATTCATCAAAGACGGGTTCCTTGAACCATCCATGTCACACTTGGTCTCTCACTTGAGACAGGGACTGGATCACGATTCATCCAGTTTCTTATCTGCCTGGCACAGACTGGTGAGAAATCCAGGAAATTCATCACTAATATGAGCTCCTGGGGAATTGGGACATGGTCATTGTTCTCTTGCAAAGGAAGGCGACTTAGGGCATTGGCATTGGCTATAGGAATCCCTGGTCTATGCCCAAAGGTGTATTCATATGCTGCTAAAATTAGGGCCCATCTTTGAATTCATGCAGAAGCTATGGGAGGGGTAGCCTTTTCCTCATGAAACAGACCCAAAATTGATTTGTGGTCAGATACTATCGTGAAATGTCACCCATGCACCTATTGGTGGAATATTTTTACATAAAAAATAATTGACATACCTTCCTTTTTGATCTTAGAATATCCTTTTCCAGCTGTGGTAAATGTCCTGGATACATAATCTATCAGCCTCTCTGTACTGTCATCCATCCTGTGAGATAGTACCACTCCCACTCCATAGGGGGACGCATCGCAGGTTAGCACCAGGTCCTCTGTCAGGTCATAGTGCACTAACAAATTTGAAGAGCGCAAGAGCCATCTTACTTTCATGAGGGCTTCTTCTTGGGCTGACTTCCAAACCCAATGCTGATTTTTCTTCAGCAGTGAATGTAGAGAGGCTAGAACCAGTGAAAAATTTGGTAGAAATCAGTCATAACAATTTACCACCCCTAAAAATGATTTAGGTTCAGAGACGTTCTTAGGTGCAGGTGCTTCTCTGATTGCTTTAACCTTCTCTTCAACAGGGTGTTACCCTTGGCCTTCTACCCCGTGGCCCAAATAAATGACTTCATTTGCCTGAAAAATGCATTTTTCCTTCTTCAGGCGCACTCCTGCTTCTAAAAATCATTTCAGGACACCCTCTAGATTAGCCAAGTGTTCCTTTTCCATGAATCCAGTTACCCGTACATCATCCAAAGGTGGACCACAACCTGAGGTAGTCCTTGTAGCAAGTTCCCCATTGTCATCTGGAATATGGCACAGGCCGAAGAAACGCCAAAGGGCAGATGTGTGTATTGGTATAACCCTTTGTGGGTGTTTATGGTCACAAATTCTCGGGAGGCATCATCCAGTTCCAGCTGCTGATATGCATGACTCATACCAAGCTTTGTATACGTTGTTCCTCCTGCTAATTTGGCATAGAGGTCTTCAGTCTTGGGAATAGGGTATCTATCCAGTTTGGCTGCTTTGTCGACCATTACTTTATAGTTCCCGGATGGTTGGATCCATTTTCAGGGCAGGGACCATGGGTGCTGCCCACTCTGAGAACTGAGCTGCTTTTATGACCCCCAGCCTCTCCAGCCAGTTCAACTCAGCGTAAACCTTCTCTCTCAGGGCGTATGGCACCGGTTTTGCTTTCAAGAAGCGAGGAGTTGCTTTTGGGTCCACGTAAAACCTTGACCTATAGGCCTTGGATTTTTCCCAGTTCATCCTGGAAGACAGTGTCATTCTTTTTGGGAGCTCTGGCAGTCTTCCTGCTCACAACTGGAAGATTTCAGACCAGTTTAATTTAATCTCTTTCAACCAATCACGACCTTGGTCCTTCACCTTCTACCACCATCACTGGTAGTTGTGCTGTCTGGTGTCTATAATAAACAGGTACACTGGTGATACCTTTTATCTGGATTTCTTCGCCTGTGTACATTTTCAATTTGGCAGAAATCTGTTCCAAATTTAATTGTTGAGTAGCTTTATGTAAAAATCTGAAAGTGTGCTTTCCTACTACAGTGGTAGAAGCACCAGTGTCTACTTCCATTTTTAAGGGTTTACCACTCACTTGCACTGTGACAGTAATTGGCTCTGTCTTCCCAACTTTTCTGTTGAATAAGGAATAAATGTCAGAATTGGTTGTTTCTGGCTCTACCACACCATATACTTCATTGGACTTCATTTGTTGCCTGGAAGCCTGTTTAAATCTCACTTTGCAATGTTTCAATATGCGTCCTCTTTTATGACAAACATAGCACTCCACCTTTTTAAATTGCCAATCGTTAGGAGTTTGATTGTTTCCACGCTAATAACAATTAGTTTTCGAAATTTGCTGCTAAGCTGTTTCCTCTAAATTTTAGGAGTCATAGCGGATTCCCGGCTTTTTGCGCCACTTTCAGCTGACCGTTCCCGCCCAACTTGGAAAACGGGGCCATTTTGCGCACCTTGAATCACTTGTGAATCCCTTACAGTGCTTCCCATCGCGAGCGCTATTTCTAACGCTTTCTTAAAAGCAAGATCCACTTCCGTCAGCAATCTTCAGTGAATAGCATCCTCTTGCACGCCACAGACCAAACAATCCCTGAGCACATCACGGAGTCACAGAATCACAGAATCACAGTGCAGAAAAGGCCCTTTGGCCTATCGAGTCTGCACCGACACATGAGAAACACCTGACCTACCTACTTAATCCCATTTACCAGCACTTGGCCCATAGCCTTGAATGTTATGACGTGCCAAGTGCTCATCCAGGTATTTTTTAAAGGATGTGAGGCAACCCGCCTCCACCACCCTCCCAGGCAGTGCATTCCAGACTGTCACCACCCTCTGGGTAAAAAAGTTTTTTCTCACATCCCCCCTAAACCTCCTGCCCCTCACCTTGAACTTATGTCCCCTTGTGACTGACCCTTCAATTAAGGGGAATAGCTGTTCCCCAACCACCCTGTCCATGCCCCTCATAATCTTGTACACCTCGATCAGGTTGCCCCTCAGTCTTTTCTGCTCCAACGAAAACAACCCAAGTCTATCCAACCTCTCTTCATAACTTAAATGTTTCATCCCAGGCAACGTCCTGGTGAATCTCCTCTGCACCCCCTCCAGTGCAATCACATCCTTCCTATAATGTGGCGACCAGAACTGCACACAGTACTCCAGCTGTGGCCTCACCAAGGTTCTATACAACTCCAACATGACCTCCCTACTTTTGTAATCTATGCCTCGATTAATAAAGGCAAGTGTCCCATATGCCTTTTTCACCACCCCACTAACATGCCCCTCTGCCTTCAGAGATCTATGGACACACACGCCAAGGTCCCTTTGTTCCTCAGAACTTCCTAGTGTCATGCCGTTCATTGAATACTTCCTTGTCAAATTATTCCTTCCAAAGTGTATCACCTCACACTTTTCAGGGTTAAATTCCATCTGCCACTTATCTGCCCATTTGACCATCCCGTCTATATCCTGTAGCCCAAGACATTCAACCTCACTGTTAACCGGCCAATCTTTGTGTCATCCACAAACTTACTAATCCTACCCCCCACATAGTCATCTATGTCGTTTATATAAATAAAGAATAATAGGGGACCCATACAGATCTCTGTGGTACGCCACTGGACACTGGCTTCCAGTCACTAAAGCATCCTTCTGTCATCACCCTCTGTCTCCTACAACTAAGCCAATTTTGAATCCACCTTATCAAATTACCCTGTATCCCATGTGCATTTGCCTTCTTTATAAGTCTCCCATGTGTCACCTTGTCAAAGACTTTGCTGAAATCCATATAAACTACATCAACTGCACTACCCTCATCTACACACCTGGTCACCTCCTCAAAAAATTCAATCAAATTTGTTAGGCATGACCTCCCTCTGACAAAGCCATGATGTTATCATTCAGGGTTTCACCGAAATCACAATATTCTGCTAGTTGTTTTAATTTCGCCACGCAGGTAGCAATGGTCTCCCCTGGGGCTCTATTATGTGAATTGTACCTGAACCTCTGCATTGTGACTGAGGGCTTGGGTTGAAAATGTCGCTTAATGAGGTCCACTAATTCACTGAAGTCCTTTGAATCAGGTGCACTGGGGCCACCAAGCTTCAAATTAAACTGTAGGTCTTGCTCCTACAAATACTCAGGAGAATCGCTCTCCTCTTTTCCTCCCCCGTGATTTCATTGGCTTGAAGACAGGATGCAAGACATTCTATATATTGAGGCCAGTCGTCTGTGGCTGGTTCAAAGGGATCACTTGTGCCAAACTGTGGCATTTCGGATGAGTATATCTTCCTTTCTTTTTATTTATCTCAGATACTAACAATCGCTGGGCGAGGGACAGCACCGGATCTGATTTATCCTCATCGCCAGTTTGTTATAGAGTTAATTTTCCAGGCAACTTTCCTTGGTGGGAACATTGAACTTTATTTACAAGACAGCAGCAGCAGTTACACGTGTGCATCTATCTCTATAACTAAAGAACTCCCTCCTAGAGGTACCCTGCTGATAACTCATTGGTTTACACAGATTGTGTGATATTGCAACACAGGATTACTCTTCAAGCTACAGTCCTACATTTATCATAACTATAATTACTACAGCTGAGGTCACCATATCCTGGGGCACAAGGAAGCTTCAGAGAGAGAAAGAGAAAAAAAGAGACTAAGATAAATAGAAAAAGAGAGAAAGGGAACAAGTGAGAAAAAGAGAAGGAGAGAGGGGGAAAAAAAGGATGGAGAGAAAGAGAGAGCAAGACTTTAATTACATTGGGCTTAAATTCTAAGAGTCTAGAATGAGATGGTGGCATAGTGGTAATGTCACTGGGCTAGTGATCCAGAGGCCCAGGCTAATGGTCTGGGGGCAGGGGTTTAAATCTCACCATAGAATTGATTAATAAAAAAAATACAAAGCTAGTTTCAGTAATGATAACCATGAAACTATAATTGATTGCTGTAAAAACCCACCTGGTTCACTAATGTCCAACCTTAGCTGGTCTGGCTTCAATATGATGACAGACCCCCACAGCAATGTCATTGACTCTTAACTGCCCTCTGAGGCAAGTTACACAGTTCAAGGACAATTAGGGATTGGGCAACAAATGCTGGCCTTGCCAGAGAATCCCACATGATATGAAAGAATAAAAAAGTCTCTTGGGTTGCCAACTTCAATTGGGTGTATTCCTGGAGCTTTTATCTACTGACCTTCAACCTCGAACCCCCATCTCCCAACATGGGTCCATCCACCGCATGCACTATCTCCACAACCAGAGGGATTTGGGAGTCCTTATGAATGAATCCCAAAAATCTAATTTACAAGTTCAGCAGGTAATAGGGAAGGCAAATGGAATGTTGACCTTTATTTCAAAGGGAATGGAGTATAAAATAGGGTAGTCTTGCTAAAACCAAACAAGGCACTAGTTAGACCACATCTAGGATACTGTGAACAGTTTTGGTCCCCTTATCTAAGGAAAGGTATACTGGCATTGGAGGCAGTCCAGAGAAGGTTCATTAGGTTGATCCCGGGTATGGAGGGATTTTTTTATGGAGAGGTTGAGTAGGTTGGGCCTGTACTCATTGGAGTTTAGAAGAATGAGAGGCAACCTTATTGAAACATATAAGATTCTTAGTGGGCTTGACAGAGTAGATGCTGAGAGGTTGTTTCCCCTTGTGGGAGAGTCTAGGACCAGAGGTCATAATCTCAGAATAAGGGGTTGCCCATTTAAGACAGAGATGAGGAGGAATTTCTTCTGTCAGGGGGCTAGTAAATCTGTGGAATTCTTTGCCACAGAGGGCTGTAGGGGCTGGGTCATTAAGTATATTCAAGGCTGAAATAGACAGGGTTATGGGGAAAAGGCAGGAAAGTGGAGATGAGGATTATCAGATCAGCCATGATCTCATTGAATGGCAGAGCAGACTTGATGGGCCGAATGGCCTACTTCTGCTCCTGTGCCTTATGTTCTTATGGTCTAACCAACTGGAAAAGGAACAGCCTTGCTGTTTCCCACCTGGATTATCCTTGACTTTTTAATGAAAACACCTTTTCCAATATTTTTATAATTAATAAATGGAAATGTTTGAAGAAAACAAAAAAACACACAGTTGTGTTTCATGTCCCCATGGGAGCTGTGAAATTAATCTTCATTCCTCGAGACTCCAGGACAATCCTGGAGGGTTGGCAACCCTCGGAGTCATCCAGTGCGACTGAGACAGAGTGGGATTTCCATGCAGCCTCACAGAAAACCACCGATCCTGTCCCAAGTGACAAGACCATTTTTTTTTTTCAGGTTCAGGCAGCCTACGCATGTAAGGGCTCTTCAGACACGCCTGCTCCAATCGATGTAGTATCATGCCACTGTGGGGGGAGGAGTTAGGCAGGATGGGCCTAGTAGTGAAAGGCTTCAGGAAAGGAGGAGGCAGGTGTGACTCTGAGAATAATCGATACCCAGAGATCGATGATCATTCTCTGATGCAATCCCGAGTCTTCAAGGGTCTCAGTGTGTCACCTGTGAGCATTTAAAGAACGAAATTTGAGCTAGACCTCACAAGACCACAATAGGTAGCAGTTGTCACGGTAACCTGGGGGCTTGCCTGAGCAAAACCCACCTTGTATATAATTCTATATAGTAGAGTAGTGGTTATTGCTGAAGAAGAGACATGTTGAAGCTTTCTGTCTTGCATTCATCAGGACACTTCTCAAGAATACCAATATAAGTGGAAAATAACAATATATACTGTATGTGAAGGGAGTGCTGATGGATGGCAAGGGAACTCTGATTGGTAGAGGCATTTCCATAAAGAATGCACCAGTTAATGGTGATTGACAGTTAACTGCCAAGTATTTTTTTAAAAGAACTTATACCAGGCACCAGTGATGGTGACTGACAGTTAACTGCCAAGCATTGTTTGGAAGTTAAGTTAGGCAGCTTGACCATGATTGATCAAGGCATTGCCCTGAGGAATGAGTCAGTGAATGGCTGTCACTTATTTTGTTTCGCTGAAACGGGCACAACGTCTGTACATGTTCTTTCTGCAAAGAACAGGGCCCTGTGTATTAATATATGTAGCTTCCAGTACACGCAAATGTACCACACTGCGAGCGTGACTGACAATCTTAAATTCGCTGTCAGTGTAATTCTTAGCACACAGGGTATTATTTAGCAAATGTGGTCCAATCACGGATTAACATCTAATGTTGGACACTGTGTTTTGAGTTTTGCAAACACGGGCTGGTTGGGTACAGTCTGTACCTTGCCCGTTGCGAACAGCGGCTGGGACATGTTGTTTGATACTATCTGTCAGTCATTGGGACATACGGCCTACACATCTAGCATCACACTGGCGCTGAAATTCATATACCACATTACTCATCTGTGTGATAGGCAGGACATCATTTTGGCTAGGGGGGCGGTCTAGAGCCATGGGACATAGTCTCAGAATAAATGGCAGGCTATTTAGGGCAGAGATGAGGAGGAATTTCTTCACTTAGGGGGTGGTGAATCTTTAGAATGCTCTACACCAGTTGTGGAGGGTCAGTCATTGAGTATGTTCAAGACAGAGATCAATAGATTTCTAGATATTACAGATATCAAGGGATATGGGGACAGTGCAGGAAAATGGCGCTGAGGTAGAAGATCGGCCATGACCTAGTTAAATGGCGAAGCAGGCTTGAGGGGCCGAATGGCCTAATCCTGTTCCCATTTCCCACTCTTATATGTTCCTAATCAGGCCTCATGATTTCAATTTGAGAATTTGTACTCAGTTCCAAAAAACAACCTAGAAATATCAATGTAGCATCAGTTAAAGTGACCGTGAGCCTGATGAATTGTTGTAAAAACCTCACCCAGTTCACAAACATCCTTTAGGGAAGGAAACCTGCTGTCTTTACCCCGTCTGGGCCTATAGGTGACTCCAGTCCCACACCACGGTGCTCTGAATTGTCCTCTGAAGTGGCCCAGCAATGCACGCAGCTATATTGGAACTATTGGGGAAGAAGGCTCTCCAACACCTTCTCAGCTCCCCCAGCAGTTGACAATAAATGTTGGCCTATGCCCCAAGAATAAATAATAGAAGAAATAGACAGCAACTCAGACTTTACTACAACAGCAACAATTTCCATTTGTATAGCACCTTGAATGTAATAAAATATCTCATAGCGTTTCACAAAAGCGGTATCCAACAAAACTTGACATTGAGCCACGCAAGGAGATATTAAGCCAGATGACCAAATGTTTGGTTAAAGAGGTGGGTTTTAAAGGAGGAGGGAGAGAGGTGGGGAGGATTAGGGAGGGAATTCCAGACCTTGGGGCCCAGGCAGCTGAAGGCACGGCCTTGAATGAGGGAGAGAAGAAAATCAAGGAGGCAAAAGAGGCCAGAATTTGAGGAGGGCGGAGATCTTGCAGGGTTGTAGGGCTGGAGGAGGTGACAGGGATAAGGGGGGGAACAGAATCACCCCAGATTTGCACTAAGTGTGGTAGCGGGCGAGTAAAACATGCCAGCCTCAATGGCGGCTTTTCATGTCACATCGTCCCAAACCCGCCACATTAATTATGTATTCCCGGGAAACACACCATTTCATGGTGGGCGGGTGGGCACCAATTCGCCTGCCGTGCCCCTTCATCATGCCAAGCACCACATTTAAAGTACAGCCGTGCTCAGTGCTTCCAGCCCAGGACTGCAGCAAAGAAGACATGGCCCCGAAAGGCAAGAAGACTGCAGCCCTCGAGTCCCATTTGGATACCGTGGAGGTCCGCTGCGATGTTCTCTACCCCTGCTCTGGCTAAAGGAGGGGCAGCTACATTATCACTCTGGCTTGGTAGTCGATAGAAGCGGTAATCAGTGCCAATGCTGCACAGAAGAGGTTGGCCATCCAATGCAGATAGAGGATGAATGATCTCATCCATGCAGCCAGGGTATGGAACAATCTCATCACTCTAAACTCACACACTCAATCCCATCACACATTCACTGGCATCTCACTCACTGCCAGCACAAGGGACATCACCACTCATTCTCTCACACACACCCTCACATCTCCATCTGGCCTCATCTCCTCTGGAAGCTGCCTCCTCAGCCCTCACCATCTTGAGGCCACTTGCACAGATCAACATGTGCCCCCACACACACCCTGGGATACCCTCCTTCCCCAGTACAGCCCTCACCCTGCAGCCTCTTCCCTTGCCTGAGGCCACTTCTCCCCCTTCCCCAAGCAAGCCCTAGCCCTGCAGCCGTTGAAAAGCCACCCATATGTGGCTGGTCTGGTAGGTAGAGACCTGCCCGTGAGTCTCCCTAAAAGTGATGTGCGGCCTGGCGCTGATGACTGTGAGTGCTGACTGAAGCAAGAGAGGCAAACAAACCTCGAAGCCCCAGGTGAAGTGTAGCCGGCCAGTTGCACGTCGCTTTTGTGCGATTGTGAAACATGTCGGCGTGTTTTCCCATCGACGTGGGCGGACGATCCAGTGGGAGAGGGATGAGTCCAGCAGGCTGGCCTTATAATGATCTGTTGATGTATGACAATGAGGTTCCCGACGTCCGATGGCAGGGAAAGAAACCGGATGGACTACCCGGCATCGACCTAGGCACTGGAAACGACAATGACAATCTCAGCCCTGTCGACCCTGCAAAGTCCTCCTTACTAACATCTGGGGGCTAGTGCCAAAATTGGGAGAGCCGTCTCACAGACTAGTCAAGCAATAGTCTGACATAGTCATCCTCACGGAACCATATCTTACAGGTAATGTCTCAAACACTACCATCAACATCCCTGGGCAGATCCTGTCCCATTGGCAGGACAGACCCAGCAGAGGTGGCGGCACAGTGATATACAGTCGGGAGGGAGTTGCCCTGGGAGTCCTCAACATTAACTCCGGATCCTGTGAAGCTTCATGGCATCAGATCAAACATGGGCAAGGAAACCTCCTGCTGATTAACCACGTACCGCCCTCCCTCAGCTGATGAATCAGTGCTCCTCCATGTTGAACATCACTTGGAGGAAGCACTGAGGGTGGCAAGGGCGCAGAATGCACCCTGGGTGGGGGACTTCAATGTCCATCACCAAGAATGGTTTGGTAACACGACTACTGACCGAGCTGGCCGATTCCTAAATGACATAGCTGCTAGACTGGGTCTGCAGCAGGTGGTGAGGGAACCAACAAGAGGGAGAAACATACTTGACTCATCCTCACCATCCTGCCTGCCGCAGATGCATCTGTCCATGACAGTATCAGTAGGAGTGACCACTGCACAGTCATTGTGGAGACGAAGTCCCGCCTTCACATTGAGGATACCCTCCATCGTGTTGTGTGGCACTACCACCGTGCTAAATGGGATAGATTTCAAACAGCTTTTATCTTAGTGTTTAATTCACTGCCACTTCTCTTCCAGGAATGCCCACCTTGAAGTACAGCTTTTTTCTCCAACAGGATTTCCGTTTGTCTCTTTTGTCCTGTTCACCTTCATTGCTTTCCATTTCTCTCCTGGTGTTAGACAAGGTGTTTACCAAAATTCGCTTTCACAGCCATATTTCCTTCCTCAGTAACTGTCTCCGTCTCCGACTTACCCCATGTGGATTCCAACTGAAGTTCCATCCCTCGTGTTTCGAATCCACCCAGGATTACAGGTATCTCCGGGACATACAACGCACCTCGGGCTGCTGTTCTCACCACGTTCTGAGATCCACACTCAGTGCCATTCGCTGCCATATTAACACACTCGACCTCTCCCTCCAGCACCAATGACCCACCCTAACTCAAAGCTGTCAGTCCCCAGTTTCATTTTATTCTTCGTCTCATCCGATGCCTTAACAAGAAACTTTGTCTTCCTTTCAGGTGTTAAGGAACACAAGCTCCAACAACTTATTGATACCAACGCTCATCCAGGACCCTCCACCCGTTCCCGTCCCTCTGACCCCATCCCGTCTTCTAATCCCAGCCCCAGCCATATATTCACCATGCCCTCTGACCTTCCCCGCTCTGATGCTGAACATTCAGTAATCAGCTGAGGACTCAGTTTCATACCCTTACGCCCTCACCTCAATGAATTCCAGGCTCAGCACGATGCTGAACTCTTCTTCCGCTGCCTTTGTCTCCGTGCTCACTTCTTTGGGCAGGAATCCTTCTCCCGTTCAACGGATCCTTTCACCTGCCTCCAGTATTCCCCCTCCACCTGGACCCCTCCCTCTGACCTCTTACCTGCTCTTGATCTTTTCATTGAGAACTGTCAGTGTGACGTCAGCCGTCTCAATTTCTCTGCTTCTCTCACCCACCCACCCCTGTCTCCTTCTGAACTTGCTGCATTCCGTTCTCTCAGGTCCAGGCCTGACTTTGTTATCAAACCTGCTGACAAGGGTGGTGCTGTTGTTGTCTGGCACACTGACCTCTACCTCGCAGAGGCTGAGCGCCAACTCTCAGACACTTCCTCCTACCTCCCCCTGGACCATGACTCCACCACCAAATATCAAGCCATTGTTTCCAGGACTGTCACTGACCTCATCTCCTCTGGAGATCTTCCATCCACAGCTTCTAGCCTCATAGTCTCCCATCCCCACACAGCCCACTTCTACTTCCTTCCCAAAATCCACAAACAGGACTGTCCCTGTAGACCAATCGTGTCAGCCTGTTCCTGCCCCATGGAACTCATTTCTTCCTATCTTGACTCCATTCTCTCTCCTCTTGTCCAGTCTCTTCCCACCTACATCCGTGATTCCTCTGATGCCCTACATCATATCAACAATTTCCAGTTCCCTGGCCCTAACCACCTCCTCTTCACCATGGACGCCCAATCCCTCTACACCTCCATCCCCCACCAGGATGATCTGAGGGCTCTCCGCTTCTTCCTTAAACAGAGGCCCGAACAATCCCCATCCACCCCCACTCTCCTCCGTCTGGCTGAACATGTTCTCTCCCTGAACAATTTCTTCCTAAAATTGTCTCACTTCCTCCAAGTAAAAGGTGTGGCTATGGGTACCTGCATGGGCCCCAGTTATGCCTGTCTCTTTATGGGGTATGTGGAACATTCCTTGTTCCAGTCCTACTCAGGCCCCCTCCCACAACTCTTTCTCCGGTACATCGATCACTGTTTCGGTGCTGCTTCATGCTCTCGCCTGGACCTGGAAAAATTTATCAATTTTGCTTCCAATTTCCACCCCTCTATCACCTTCACATGGTCCATTTCTGGTGATAAACTGTCCACCAATATTCACTACAAGCCCACCGACTCCCACAGCTACCTCGTCTACAGCTCCTCACACCCCACTTCCTGTAAGGACTCCATCCCATTCTCTCAGTTCCTTCGTCTCTGTCGCATCTGTTCCGATGATGCCACTTTCCAAAACAGCGCTTCTGGCATGTCTTCCTTCTTCCCCAACCAAGGATCCCCCCTACAGTGGTTGACAGGGCCCTCAGCCATGTCTGACCCATTTCCCGTGCCTCTGCCCTCACACCTTCCCCTTCCTCCCAGAATCATGATAGGGTCCCCCTTATCTTCACTTTTCACCCCACCAGCCTCTGCCATTTCCGCCAATTCCAGCATGATGCCACCACCAAACACATATAATCCTCAACCCCCCATCAGCATTCCGTAGGGACTGTTCCCTCCGGGACACCCTGATCCACTCCTCCATCACCCCCAACACTTCATCCCCTTCCCACCGCACCTTCCCATGCAATCGCAGAAGGTGCAACACCCGCCCCTTTACCTCCTCCCTCCTCACCATCCAAGGGCCCAAACACTTCTTTCAAGGTGAAGCAGCGCTTCACTTGTATCTCCTTCAATTTAGTCTACTGC
This sequence comes from Cetorhinus maximus, assembly GCF_964194155.1. Lineage (NCBI taxonomy): Eukaryota > Metazoa > Chordata > Chondrichthyes > Lamniformes > Cetorhinidae > Cetorhinus > Cetorhinus maximus. Next base: position 7,312,725 of record NC_135891.1, read on the forward strand.
ATTCGCTGCTCCCAATGCGGTCTCCTCTACATCAGGGAGACCAAACGCAGACTGGGTGACCGCTTTGCAGAACACCTTCGGTCTGTCCGCAAACATGACCCAGACCTTCCTGTCGCTTGCCATTTCAACACACCACCCTGCTCTCATGCCCACATGTCCGTCCTTGGCCTGCTGCATTGTTCCAGTGAAGCTCAACACAAACTGGAGGAACAGCACCTCATCTTCCGACTAGGCACTTTACAACCTTCCAGACTTAACATTAAGTTCAACAACTTTAGATCATGAATCTCTCCTCCATCCTCACCTTTTTTTCTCTTTCTTCTACATTCATTTTTATTTTTTATCCACTTATTTTGATTTTTATTCATTTATCCGTCATTTTATCCCTTTTTTGTCCTATTTTCTATTTTTTTTCCCCGCAACACCACCCCCTCCCCCACCCCATTCCTTGCAGGGCCATTTGTTACTTGTTTCATGTTGTTGTTTTACACAATGCTACCCTTGTTCTGCTATAATCACATTCTGCTTTCTTACCCTTATAAGACTATTAGCACCTTTTTCACCACTAACCAGTATCACCAACAATCCCTTTGTCCTCTAGTTCATGACACCCTCGTCAATTCCTCCTTTGTCCCCACCTATCACTGGCCTTCTATCCAGCTCCACCTGCTCCACCCCCCCCAAACAGTATAAATTTCATCACATTTCCACTTCTCTTCTGCTCTGAAGAAGAGTCATATAGATTCAAAACATTAACTTTGTTTTTCTCTCTCTGCAGATGCTGTTAGACTAGCTGAGATTTTCCAGCATTTTGTTTTTGTTTTAGATTTCGAACAGAACTAGCAACTCAAGACTGGACATCCATGAGGTGCTGTGGGCCATCAGCAGCAGCAGAATTGTACTCGAACACAATCTGTAACTTCATAGCCTGGCATATCTCCCACTCTACCACTGCCATCAAGCCAGGGGATTAACCCTGGTTCAATGAATAGTGCAGGAGGGCATGCCAGGAGCAGCACCAGGCATACCTAAAAATGCGGTGTCAACCTAGTGAAGCTACATCACAGGACTACTTGCGTGCCAAACAGCATAAGCAGCAAGTGATAGACAGAGCTAAGTGATCCCACAACCAACAGATCAGATCTAAGCTCTGCAGTCCTGCCACATCCAGTCGTGAATGGTGGTGGACAATTAAACAACTCATTGGAGGAGGAGGCTCCACAATCCCCATCCTCAATGATGGAGGAGCCTAGCACATCAGTGCAAAAGATAAGGCCGAAGCATTTGCTACAATCTTTAGCCAAAAGTGCCGATTGGATGATCCATCTCGGCCTCCTTCGGAGGTCCCCAGCATCACAGATGCCAGTCATCAGCCAATTCGATTCACTCCATGTGATATCAAGAAATGGATGAAGGCATTGGATACTACAAAGGCCATGGGCCCTGATAACATTCCGGCAATAGTACTGAGGACTTGTACTCCAGAACTTGCCGCACCCATAGCCAAGGTGTTCCAGTACAGCTACAACACTGGCATTTACCTGACTATGTGGAAAATTGCCCAGATATGTCCTGTACACAAAAAACAGGACAAATTCAACCTGGCCAATTACCGTCCCATCAGTCTACTCTCCATCATCAGTAAAGTAATAGAAGGGATCATCAACAGTGCTATCAGTGGCACTTGCTTAGCAATAACCTGCTCACTGATGCCCAGTTTGGGTTCCACCAGGGACACTCAGCTCCTGACCTCATTACAGCCTTGGTCCAAACATGGGCAAAAGAGCTGAATTCCTGAGGTGAGGTGAGAGTGACTGCCCTTGGCATCAAGGCAGCATTTGACTGAGTGTGGCATCAAGGAGCCCTCGCAAAACTGGAGTCAATGGGAATCAGGGGAAAACTCTCCACTGGTTGGAGTCATACCTAGCACAAAGGAAGATATTGTGGTTGTTGAAGGTCAGTTATCACAGCTCCAGGACATCACTGCAGGAGTTCCTCAGGGTAGTGTCCTCAGCCCAACCATCTTCAGCTGCTTCATCAATGACCTTCCTTTCATCATAAGGTCAGAAGTGGGGATGTTCGCTGATGATTGCACAATGTTCAGCACCATTCACGACTCCTCAGATACTGAAGCAGTCCATGTCCAAATGCAGCAAGACCTGGACAATATCCAGGCTTGGACTGACAAGTGGCAAGTAACATTCGGGCCACACAAGTGCCAGGCAATGACCATCTCCAACAAGAGAGAATCCAACCATCGCCCCTTGATGTTCAATGGCATTACCATCACTGAATCCCCCACTATCAACATCGTGGGGGTTACCATTGACCAGAAACTGAACTGGACTAGCCATATAAATACTGTGGCTACAAGAGCAGGTCAGAGTCTCGGAATCCTGGGACGAGTAACTCACCTCCTGACTCCCCAAAGCCTGTCCACCATCTACAAGGCACAAGTCAGGAGTGTGATGGAATACTACCCCCTTGTCTGGATGAGTGCAGCTCCCACAACATTCAAGAAGCTCGACACCATCCAGGACAAAGCAGCCCACTTGATTGGTACCACATCCACAAACATTTGCTCCCTCCACCATCAACACATAGTAACAGCAGTGTGTACCATCTACAAAATGCATTGCAGGAATTCACCAAGGCTCCTTCGACAGCACCTTTCAAACCCACGACCACTACCATCTAGGGACAAGGGCAGCAGATAGTTGGGAACACCACCACCTGAACGACCCCTCCAAGTCACTCACCACCCTGACTTGGAAATATATCACTGTTCCTTCACTGTCACTGGGTCAAAATCCTGGCACTCCCTTCCTAACAGCACTGTGTGTGTACCTACACCACATGGACTGCAGCGGTTCAAGAAGGCAGCTCACCACCACCTTCTCAAGGACACCTAGGGATGGGCAATAAATGCTGGCCCAGCCAGCGAAGCCCACATCCCATGGATGAAAAAATAAATAAATGTGGCCCGCCATCGGTGGGTGAAGCAGATTATCGCAAACTGGTTTCACAATGTCGTGAAGCCGATTTTTGGCCTTCTCGCCATATTGTCCGCTCACGCCACCGAACATGCCCGACAGCGGCGGGCACGGAAAATCCTGGCCGAGGGGTGAGGCCGTGGAAGGATTTGAAAACAAGGACGAGAATTTTAACATCAAGATGATTCCGGACCAGGAGTCAGTGTAGTTCAGCAAGTACACGTGTGATGGGTGAACGGGACTTAATGCAGGTTAGGATATGGACAGCAGAGTCTTGGATCAACTCAGGTTTATGTAGGGTGCACGGTGTGAGATCGGTCAGGAGGGGGTTGACATGGTGAAGTTCCTCCATGTCATAGACTCCTGGATCAGGCTACTGACTGACTAATTGTTAAATACTGATTGTTTAAGGACTATCTCTAAATTATATACTTAAACTAATATGAAACCCAAACCACAGAGAAAGGGAGCAAGAGAAGGAGTGAGACATTAATTACACTCATCATGTATTCCAGGACTCTGTCACTTCTAGTGGAAGTAAGACAGAGTAGGTTTGTTCCACCCTGTCAGTAAACCATAAATCCTGTCCCAACTTAACAAGGGAATGTTTATAAATGCTCTCACTATGTAATTAGAAGAGTCAGAGAGTTTTATGGTGATTGGATAAGTGAAATTTTGTTTTGATGAGATGCTCAGTGCTGATGGTTGAATTCTGTGACTTCATTCCTCTTTCCATTAATCTCATAAATTGCTGTTTATGATACCATCCTGGCCAGGCAGAGCTCAGAACTGCCACATTTCCACGAGTGCAGCAGTGTCATAGTGAAAAATGCAGACCTCACTGTCTAGACACAACATCGCTAAGTACAGGCCTCGGTATTTAGGCTCCAACATAAGGCCTGGTTGCTTGCTGAGCAAGGCATTAGAGGGAGGTCTCCCATGGTTATGGTATAATACCCTATCAAGAGCTTGAGAGGAGAGGAGAAGACTACAGCTTCCAGTGCCCTCCTCAGGTGCAACAGGAAATTTAGACTTGAAAGCACTTGCATGAAGCATTAATGCCCATGTAGACCAGTTGGGCTATGTGGACTGTTCCTGTGCTATAGATTCCAGGGTATAATTGTATTTGATATCTACCCCGCACGGCAGCTGTTTGCTAAGCTTTGGGTCATGACCCCAACTGGAATTATAGAAACAGCAAATGTGGGGGTTGGGGGGAGGGGTGCCCGGTGCAGTCACAAGAAATAAAAATCACATTAATCTTCAGCCTCCTAGTAATGTCCTGACAGCGAGAAGTAACCAATCACAAGACGAACACCTTAGCATTGGACACTTTGATTGGCTATGGCTGCTCTGACCAGGCATGCTGTGACATGATACGGTCAGAGGTTTACCGGAACAGCAGCAATAGAGGTCACGTTCATTTTCCAGGGGATGTGGGCATCACTGGCAAGGCCAGCATTTGTTGCCCATCCCTAATTGCCCTTGAACTGGGTAGCTTGGCAAGGCCATTTCAGAGGGCAGTTAAGAGTCAACTATGTTGCTGTGGGTCTGGAGTCACATGTAGGTCAGACCAGGTGAGGATGTCAGATTTCCCTCCCTAAAGGGAATTAGTGAACCAGATGGATTTCACAGTTACCATCACTGAGACTAGTTTTTAATTCCAGATTTTAACTAGCCACCATGGTGGGATTTGAACCCATGCCTCCAGGGGATTAGTCTGGGCCTCTGGATTACCAGTCCAGTGACATTACCACTATACCACCATCTCCCCTAAAGCATTAACATTGAGTCGTGTCGGAACATAGTTTGGAAAATGCTGCCATAGGATATATCTCTGCTGATCTCGCAGCCACATCGCCATCTCTATGTGAGTTTTCATTGTGTTGCCCTGTTTGCATATAAACAGAAAAATTAACTCAAACAAGCGACGGCTGATGCAAATAGACTCCACCTCATTATTTGCTGGGTGTACATGTATATACCTCCATCTAAGCCACAACTGTGCATTAGGCAGATTGCAGATCGGGACCAGCTGGGATTTAGCAGTCTAAATATTTTTCATGCAATGACTAGAATGGAATGTGTAATATGTTGCCATAAAGACACTTTTATTTCCTAACACAACACTGGATGGGACTCTCACACTGAGTCACTGTGACTCTGCTTATGTTGCTTCAGTTTAATTGAATTCCATGTTGTTTCAGAAGGATTCTCAGAAATTGAGATCACACTATTACCAACATTGGCCAATCCTTTATTTAAATTGGTCAGCACCCTTGTTAAATGATAACACTAAGAAGACGTGTGTTACTGGTATGGCAGAATGGAAGCCTTTTCTCTGGGAGAGTTGGTGAACCTACAGGCACTGTAGCCTTCTGTGGTCGCTGCAAGTATAACTGATTTTGATGTGGGGCCCACAGTGGTTATTGCTGCTCTGGCTATTTCATGTCAGTTGAGTGGGACAGCTTCACGGATAGCTGCCCTCTGCACCTGATTCCCAGCATTTAGTTCTGACATTTTATTGTTCTTCCCCCCCCCACCTGCATCCCGCCCATCCCCCTCCCCTCAACCACCCCCCCCACCCCACCGCCAACACCCCCAATCATTTTTTCGCCAGGTTTTTCTCGGTTGGTAGGCGAGCAGACCTCGAAGTCCTGAGCGAGGTGCAGCTCACCGGGTGCACGTCGCTTATGAACAGTTACGGTCAGCATGGGTGATCCAGCGTTGGGGAAGGGGAGATCATTCCGGCCAGCAGTGTTTATAATGAGATGCTAAAGTATTGAAATGAGGCTCCTGGCGTGCAGTGGTGGGAAACGCGGCCCTGCCATTGATGGGCGGAGTGGACAATCGTAAACTGGTTTCACAACGGCGTAAAGCCAATTTTTGGCTTTCTCGCCATATTATCTGCTCACACTGCCAAACACGCTTGCTGCCAACAGGAGCAGAAAATTCTGGCCTTAGTAGAAATAGTGTATTTCAAGTGAATTGACCTTGAGCAGTTATTTGCTTATATGTCATATATTGTCAGTCCTAGAAGCATCTGCAGGTCAGACAGAATCTTTGTCAAACGTCAGATACTGTGAAGTTAATATCTGCAATTTTATTTGTAATGTTTTATTGGTATTTGTACATACCTAAAACATCTAAACTTGTAATTGTACTTGTCAAATGTGCTCCTTTAGCTAATTTAAATTACACCTCTGTAAAGCACCAATTGGGATGTTTTTCCATGTTGCAGATGCTATATTAATGTAAGTTGTTTTTGGATGGGCCTTCCACCTAATCTTCTCCACCCAATAATTTTTTTTTAAGAAGAAGAGCTTTTAAAAAAGGAACAAAGTTGTGAGACCCAGAGGGTGGGGATGTTAGTTCAATTCAGAATTCAGCACTAAAGTGCCTTAGATGCTGTAGTTACAGGGTTGCAATTAGTAAGGGAGGGGATTTTTTTTTTGCTCTAGTTAGTACTTGCGTGTACTGTGGTGGTTAGTGTATATAAGTACAGTTGCTGAGACAGTGATTTGTGCACTACGCATGATGATGTGGATCTTCCTGGTTCCACAGAGTATTCAGGAGTAGTATCTGGGAATGGACATTATCTGGTCAAACAGGGAAGTACTAGCCTCAAGCATTGACTTTCGTGTTATGTCAACCATGACTCAATGGGTCTTACTCTCTTGCCTCTGAATCACAAAAGTTGTGTGCAGTACTGAGGGAGTGCTGCACTGTCAGAAATGCCGTCTTTTGGGTGAGATATTAAACTAGCGCCCTGTCTACCCTCTCCGTTTGATGCCAAAGATTCCATAGCACTATTGAAATTAAGGAGAGCAGTGAAGTTCTTCCTGGTGTCCTGTTCAATATATATCTCTTTGCCAGAATCAGATTATCTAGTTATGTATTTGACTATGCTTTGTGCGATCTTGCTGTGAGCAAATTGGCTTCCATGTCTCTTTATGCTATAGAATGTCAGCCATGGCTCAGTTGGTAATATTCTTGTCTCTGAGTCAGAAGGTTGTGGGTTCAAATCTCACTGTAGGACTTGAGCACAAAAATCTAAGTTAACACTGATGTGTTACAGTGGGAGGACTGCACTGTCAGAGTGCTGTTAAACCGAGGCCCTGTCTGCTCTTGTAGGTGGATGTCGAAGATCCCATGGCACTATTTTGAAGGATAAATATTGGTTCCCTGGCCAATTTTTATCCCTCAATCAACATCACAAAAACTGATTATCTGCTCATTGCTGCTTTTGGGAGCTTGCTGTGAGTAAATTGACTGCTGCGTTTCCTACAATACAACGGTAACTACTCTTCAAAAGAACTGCATTGGCTGTGAAATGATTTGGAATGTCCTGAGGCTGTGAAAGATGCCATATGAATGCAGATTATTTTTTTCTCCCAGTGTAACAGCTGGAATGTCTATTGGGGTGGGGGGAGATAAGTCAAAGCTACGTTTCATATAGGGACCAATATCATGGGAAGCAGTGCCACAGAGATCTTATGGTGGAAGTTTTAGGAGTTGAGATCTAAATTAAAGAGTACAACCTCAAAGTTAGTAATCTCAGCATTACTCTTGATACTATGCACTGAGTGTGGGGACAGGAATTATAGGCAGTTATGTGTGCTTTAAGAGATTGTGCAAAATATAGCAATGGGTAATGGGATTTCACATCTTTAGCATATTGGGACACATTTTGTTAAAGGCAGAAATTGTACGAAAGGGATGACCTTTATCTGAACCAAAATGGCATTAAATTATTCCTTAGAGAGCAGATTCAATGGATACTTGGGCGGGCAACTGTTTATCTTATGAGCCGGAGACCAGGAACAAGTAAGGCAGATCAAGAACTAAGAAGGTTCATGAGTGTTAAGATGTTAACTATATGCAAGGGGGACTTCAATGGTAACAAGAGAAAAAAAAGGCACTAGGCAGGGTGAGGGGAAGGAGCATGGTGCGGGGGTGGGGTGGTGGGATGACTGGTGAGACTTTCCTTAGAGGGGACAAGAGAGGCAAAGGGTGCAGCAATAACAGACCATAAAAAAACCTAAGCTACCAGCAACTGGGCAGAATACTAAAATGCGTGTCGCCAATGCACGAGGTATGAGAACTAAAATTTGCTGGATAAGTGGGGAGGGAATGAGAAGCAGTAATTGCAGTAGAAAAATATGACATGTTGCTTTAACTAAAAATTGGCTTGACTGGAAACCAGACTGGGTTAGAACAATTTTAAAAAGAGAAGAAATCAAAAAGGGTGGAGTAGTAGCTTGATTTATTAAAGAAAGTATTCAAAAAGTACAAGCTTGCCAGTAATAAAATACAGATGTGGATTGAGTGAAGAAATATGAAATGGAGACAGTACATTACTGGGCGTCCTTTATAGTGAAATGATGTGTAAGAAATTGAAAAGGAAATCTGCAGACAGTTCAAGGAAAGGCAGATAAATAATAGGCCAGTAAAAATGGGGCTGTGAGCTATTTATAGGTTGGGAGACCACATCTGTAAAGGGTTCAGCTGGAGAGAGATTGATATGTCAAACGGGTGTAAATTAATTTAAGATTGAGAACTTATTCTGAAGTTAAAAAAAAGAATGAGCTAAAGTTGACAAAGGATGCTTGATTATCAACGGAAAATTCTAAACTTTACCACGTGGGAACAGGTCAATGTTCCAGCGAAATGCTGCTACTAGCAATACATGTAGTGGCCGGGGTGGTGGTGGTGGGGATTTTGGAAGGAATGTATATGATTTTAAAATGCTACCTCGAACCTCCTATGTCACCCCAGGAGTTTGGCCTGATCTACGTGAAATTATTATTACTATTTCTGTTGAATTTCTGCACAAAGTGAGAATTGTCGGCACCTAAGAATAAAGCATATTTTCCACTTTGGCAGCCGTTTGTTGCGTCGAGCGCTCCTGGATTGAGCACAGCACAAGGGGGCCCTCCCTCTGCCTCGCCTCCACCATGGGGATGAAGAGAAAATAGATACTCCGTGAGGGAATGCCATCAACACAAAGCATGTCCTCTCCATCTTTGTGTCTCTAATTTATTAGAAAAATGCCTGGTCTCCAAGGGGAGATCAGTAACTCTGAGGAAAGCTGATTTTTCACACTGGGCGGAAACACTGATTCATGCTCAGTTGATACATATACTTCCTTAATAGATGTTCTTTTTTTAAAATCAGACAGATCCAGTGTTTTCCTGGGCAGCTTTCAGCATGTTTACTATGCAGTATCCTGCGTACTGTCACAGAAGAAAAATGCCCCTGAACTGTGCCCGGGACTAGTCCCACTCTGTCTTCTTACCCCCAATCTTCTCCCCTCTTAATGGCCTGGATTTGGCAGTAGTAATGATGGCGAAACTGTCAGCGGTCACCGTCACTACTCCTCCGAGGCTGGCAGCAACGACAGGAGCCTGTGCATGCGTAGTTAAACCGGGAAATCCAGATGATCCTGTCACGAATTCTGTGTTTCTCCATAGGTTGCGGTGTTGAAGTATTCGCCGACTGCAATCAATTAGAAATCACAGAACCAACAAGAACTTCCCCTTTTACACTGTAATATTGCTGTAAAATCCCCCCCCCGCAGAAGATTATGCCTCATTAATGACCTCTAATTGAGTCCTTTATGCAATCGAAGTCAGAACTGCTGCTTAATGACCTTTCTGCCCCAAAAAATTAATTTTATATTTGTGTAAATGGCAGTTATTTCCATTATGTTAAAAATTCCAATCATTTTTAATATAATTTTTAAAGATTGTTTATGATACTTCAGATTCTAAGGTGCATATCCCAGTCATTTATTTTTTTCTCTGTAAAATGTAATTAACAGTAAAGGGTAATCAGTGGTATGTTGCTGCTTGGTTTTCTGTCTGTGAGGATACCGCAATATGATTGGCCGCATACCCTTTTCGATGGTAACGCTGTGTCGGACACCTGCAAATTCCAATGACTTGGCGTCAGATTCAAACTGACAGTGGGGAAGGAGAAATCCGTGCCACAGAGATTGCTAAACCTTTGCGGGCTGCTTTCTGTTGAGTTTAGCAGCAAGCGGCTTTGTTTTGTCATTCGCCACAAAATCCGAGCCAAAATGTTCTTCAATCAATGGAGTGTCTAATCACGTCATTCAAGCATCTCAAAGCTTTCCAACAACAATCGCAGTAGCCAATTTGCGCACAGTGAGCTCCCATAAACAGCAATGAGATCATGAGCAGATAATCTGTTTTTAGTAATGTTAGTTGAGGGACAAATATTGGTCAAGACAGAAAGGAGAACTTCACTGCCCTTCTTCAAAATAGTGACATGGGATCATTTGTATCCACCTGAGAGGGCAGATAGATCTTGGTTTAATGTCTCATCTAAAGGCAGTGCCTCCCTCAGTGTAGTACTCCCTCAGCACTGCATTGAGATGTCAATCTAGGTTATACATACTCTTAAGAACATAAGAAATAGGAGCAGGAGTAGACAACATGGGCCCAGCGAGCCCGCTCTGTCATTCAATACGATCGTGGCTGGTCTTGGGCTTCAACTCTATTTTCCCGCCCACTCCCCATACTTCTTAATTCACTGAGAGACCAAATATCTGTCTACCCCAGCCTTAATTGTATTCAGTGATGGAGCATCCACAACCCTCTGAGGTAGAGAATCCCAAAGATTCACAACCCTTTCAGTGAAGTCATTTCTCCTCATCTCAGTCCTAAATGATCAGCCTCTTATCCTGAGACTGTGCCCCCATGTTTTGGACTCCCCAACCAACGGTAACAATCTCTGTGTCCACCCTATCAAGCCCCTTCAGAATCTTAAACAAAAAACAGAATTACCTGGAAAAACTCAGCAGGTCTGACAGCATCGGCGGAGAAGACCTGCTGAGTTTTTCCAGGTAATTCTGTTTTTGTTTTGGATTTCCAGCATCCGCAGTTATTTGTTTTTATCCCTTCAGAATCTTGTAGGTTTCAATGAGATTGTCTCTCATTCTTCTAAACTCCAGGGAATATAAGCCCAGTTTACTCAACCTCTCATCATAGGGCAACCCTCTCATCTCAGGGACCAATTTAGTGAACCTTCACTGTACTACCTCCAATGCAAATTTATCCTTAAATGTAGAGACCAAAGCTGCACACAGTATTCCAGATACAGTCTCACCAAAACCCTGTACGTGTAGCAAGATTTATTTATTCTTATACTCCAATCCCTTTGCAATAAAAGGCCAACAGACCATTTGTCTTCCTAATTGTTTGCTGCACCTGCATGCTAATTTTCTGCATTCCTTGAACAAGCACACCCAAGTCTCTGTGAACATCAACACTTACAAGTTTCACACCTTTTAAAAAATATTCTGCTTTTTTATTCTTAGGACCAAAGTGAATAACCTCAAATTTCCCTACATTATACTGCATCTGCCATCTTGTTGTCCACTCACCTAACCTGTTTATATCTCTTTGCAGCCTCTCTGTGTCCTCCCCACAGCTTACCTTCCCACCGAGTTTGGTATCATCAGCAAACTTTGATATATCATTCCCTGTCTCTTCATCTAAGTCATTAATATAGATTGTAAATAGCTAGAGTGGGGCTTAAACCCATAACCTTGTACCTTAGGGAGCGTATGCTTCCCACTGAGCCACAGCTCACATGCCAAGATACTGCAGCGAGATTGAAAGAGCAAATAGTTACTGAGTTAAGGAAAACTCAGGATAGATGACCAAAACGTTTGTCAAAGATATAAGCTTTGACAAGAGGCTTTAAGGAGAAGAGGAAGGTGGAGAAATTCCAGAGCATGGGACCCGTGTGGCTTAAAGCACAGCTATCACTGATTGGGCAAAAGGGGGGATGTACAAGAGCCTGATATTAGAGGGATAGGATGCTCTAGGTGAGGTGGGTGTAGGTTTGGAGGAGGTTCTAGAGAGAGGGAGGGTAATTGACTGGAGGAGGTTATAGACATAGGGAGGGTGGTAAGGGCTGGAGGAGGTTACAGGCATAGGGAGGGTTGAAGGGGCTGGAGGAGGTTACAGAGATAGGGAGGGTTGTAGGGGCTGGAAGAGGTGTTGTAGGGGCTTGAAGAGGTTACAGAGATAAAGAGGGTTGTAGGGGCTTGAGGGGGTTACAGAGATAGAGAGGATAGTAGGTGCTGGAGGAGGTTACAGAGTTGGGGACGGTTGAAGGGCTGGAAGACGTTACAGAGATAGGGAGGATTGTAGGGCTGGAGGAGGTTACAGAGATAGAGAGGGTTGCAGGGGCTGCAGGAGGTGACAGAGGTAGGGAGGGTTGCAGGGGCTGGAGGAGATTACAGAGATAGGGAGGGGCATTTGATCACAGGGGTGACCATTTTAAATTGGAGGTATTTGGGGACTGGGAGCCAATATAAGCCAGTGAGCAGAACGCTGAGGACTTGGTGTGGAACAAGATAGAGTGGATGAGCTGAAATTTACAAGAATGGAAGCTGGGGATTGAGGGGTGGACAGGGTTCTGTTCAAATAGTCAAGTAGAGAAATGACAGAGACATGAATGACGGTTTTAGAGGCAGGTGAGTTAATGTAAGGTGCAGGTGGGAAAATTTATGTAGATGGATATAGAGGGTCTTTATGATGGTGAAACAGAGTCAGAAGCATAGCTCAGGCATTCCTTGGGCATGAATAGTTTGGTTCAGCCTCAGACACCAAAGGAGCATAAATGCTAGTATGAATTGGTTGGGCTGAATGGCCTGTTTCTGTGTCATATATCCTATGTGGACAGTGCCCGGTGAGTGGTGTGGAGATGGTAGCATCTGTGCAGGTTATGTGGCAGTGCCTGAAGGTAGTGGCTCCATCTTCCATTATGTAGCTGGAGGCTGTTATGGGTGACAGAAGACAGCAACCTTATGGCAGGAGGGGAGTGGAATGGTTGAGAGAGCTGGCAGAGAGGTAGAGTTGGGCGTTGTCAGCGGACATGTGAAAACTGAACCCACTGACCCACAGCTGTCATCAGGTGCAGCATTTAACATTATTTCAGTTACAATATTAAATATCCTGTGCTCCCTCAGGGTCTAGGCCAACACCCCTATCTAGTGCCAAACACCAACAAAATTTGGATGCTTGCTGTTTGTATGAATGGCTTTGCTATTTGCCTACACTCACTATACTCCAGCAGTATCTCATTGTGATCATAGCCACAGCATCTTACCCAATGGCTTATCTTCCCACTCCAGGACTGACTTCCCAAAACTCCCAATCTTTGCCAAACACGTTCTCCACCTCCTTCACGCGCTGCTTCTCAGTGACATTGGCCCTGCCCATCCTCTCAGGTGGACTTAAAAGGTCCCATGCACTTAATTCAAAGAAGAGCGGGGGAGTTCTCTCTGGTGCACTCAACAATTTTTATCACTCAACTAACATCACTAAAACAGATTATATGGTCGTTAGCGCTGATGAAAAGGGAAAACGGGCAACAGGTTTACTTCTGCCCGAGCAGAATTTATACTCCTAACTTAATAAAAAATTCCATTAAAAAACACCAAGCACTCTCACTCTCCCTCTCTCTAATGCTCAGTTACGCTCCTCCATACCTACATTTGTCCCTAGGTATTCCTCCCTGAGTTAAATGGGCAGCACTTTCCCCATGAGCTGAGCAGAAAGTATACAGGAATTTCTCACTACTGGGCAGTAATGGGGTAGCACAGGATAACCCTGCCTGGTCCTAACCTGCCAAACTGATACTTTAACAATGGCGCACTGTGCAGTCACCTGTGCCAGTAAACAGCACAGGGTGATTATGACAGGTAGTAAACACCTAATTAGCCTGTGAAATCACTTTTAAAAATCAGCCTCACCCTGTGACTCATCCCGGTGTTGTTGTTCTGCTTCATGGCTGATTACACAGAAACATTACACCCTTTTTATATGACAGTGCAAACACCATCCTGCATCCATCCTGGTAAAAATTCCCACTGAAGTTGTTGTCGGCTTATACCCATTACCCATGTGCTCGTTGACCTGCATTGGCTCTCAGTTTGGCAACACCTTGATTTGAAAATCCTCATCTTTATGTTCAAAGCCCTCCATGGTCTCGCACCTACCTATTTCTGTAACCTCCTCCAACCCTTCAACTCTCAGAGTGCTCTGTGCTCTTCAAATACTGATCTCTTAAAATATATTCAATCACATCACCACTGGCGGCCGTGCCTTCAGTTGCCAAGGCTCCAAGCTCTGGAAATTCCTGTCCTAAACCTCTCTGCTACTGACTTCTCTCTCCTCCTTTAAATTGCTCCATAAAACCTGCCTCTGTCCAAGCTTTTGGTCGCCTGTCCTAATATCTACTTATATAGCTGGGTACAAATCTGGTTTCTTAATGCTCCTTTGATGCAACTTAGAATGTTGTACTACAGTGCCTTTATTATTGTTGAGTGCTGGCAGCACCCTTCCCTTGGTGTCAGGAGGTTTGGGCTTGAGGCACAGACTAGGACCTGAGCAAAGCAATCTGTCTTTCGGATGAGACATCAAACCAATCCCATGCATTATTTTGAAGAGAAGAGGGTTTCCTCTGGTGACCAATATTTATCCATCATCCAACAAATGATCAGATTATTATTACAATGCTGTTTGTGGAAGCTTGCTGTGCACAATAAAGCTGCCATATTTTCTACATTACAACTCAAAAGAACTTCATTGGCTGTAAAGTGCTTGGCATGTCCTGAGGTTTGTGCTAGATGATTGCAAATAATTTCTTTCTTTCTTAGGCTAACTTTCTGATGAAGTATCAAGGGTGTGCGGCATGGTTACTGCTGCTGTTCTACTGATGTGGTTAGGAACATAAGAACATAGGAACAGGAGAAGGTCGTTCAGCCCATCGAGTCTGCTTCACCATTCAAGTAGATCATGGCTGATCCTCTATCTCGATGCCACTTTCCCACACTATCTCCATAGCCCTTGGATTAGTCTCCAAAAATCTTTCGGTTTCTGTCTTGAACATGCCCAATGATTGAGCTTCCACAGCCCTCTGGGGTAGAGAATTGCAATAATTACCACTCTAAGTGAAGAAATTCTTCCTCATCTCAGTCTTAAATGGCCTGCTCCTTATTCTGAGACTGTGTCCCCTGGTTTTAGACTCACCAGCCAGGAGAAACATCCTATCTACATTCATCCTGTCATGCCCTGTGAGAATTTTGTAAGTCTGAATGAGGTCACCTCTCATTCTTCAAAACTCTAGATGATACAGGCCCCGTTTCCTCAATCTCTCCTCATAAAACAATCCCGCCATCCCAGGGATTAGTCTGGTGAACCTCCATTGCACTTCCTCTTTGGCAAGTATATTCTTCTTCCCTTCTCAATTGCCCTTCTCAAGGTCAATTAGGGATGGGCAATAAATGCTGGCCTAGCCAGCAACGCCCACATCCAATAAATGAATTAAAAAAAAATCCTTCCTTAGATAAGGAGACCAAAACTGTACACAATACGCCAGGTGCTGTCTCACCAAGGCTCTATACCAAGGCTAAATGAAAGCCACTCCTGTCTGCTCTGCTTGAAGGTAAACATCTTCTGGGCTTATCTGAACAAGCACAGGAAGTTTTCTTGAAGTCCTGGTCAAAGTTTCATTCCCAACGAACACCAGACTACCTGTTCGTTCAATCCATGGCTTGTTGTGGATCTTTCTGTTTGTAAAACTTTCTGCCTACCTCACTGCGATTAGATATGATAAAATAACATCCTGGGGGTTACCATTGACCAGAAACTGAACTGCACTAGCCATATAAATATTGTGGCTACAAGAGCAGGTCAGAAGCTGGGAATTCTGTGCAGAGTAACTCACCTCCTGTCTCCCCAAAGCCTGTCCATCATCTATAAAGCACAAGTCAGGAGTGTGATGGAATACTCCCCACTTGCCTGGATGAGTGCAGCTCCCAACTCAAGAAGCTCAACACCACCCAGGACAAAGCAGCCCGCTTGATTGGCATCCCTTCCACAAACAAACATTCATTCCCTCTACCACCGACAAGTGGCAGCAGTGTGTACCATCTATAAAATGTACTGTAGAAACTCACCAAGGTGCCTTAGACAGCACCTTCCAAACCCACAACCACTAGCAACTAGAAAGACAAGGCCAGCAGGCACATGGGAACACCATCACCTGGAAGTGACCTGTGGAGCAAATTCCCCACAAAAGAGGCTAACACTGAGGTGTTGAAGAAAAGAGGGTGGTTGGCAATGGGACTGATCATTAGAGGGATCAAGATGGATTGAGATAATGGGATTGGGTTGGATCCTGTGTTACTGGGACAGGGTAAAATGTTATCTGAAGTCCAGTAGGGAGGCTCGGGTGCTGATGATGTGAAGATAGATGAATATTCAGGATTTGAGGTGATTCATGGCTGGATGGGTAGCTCTCTTGTTTCTGAGTCAGACATCTTATGGGTTCCACTCCCAATGCAGAGATCTGAGCACAAAATCTAGGCTGACACTCCGGTGTGGCATTGAGGGAATGCTGCATTTTCAGAGGTGCCATCATTCCAAAGATACGTTAAACTGAGGTCTTGTTTGCTCTCTCAGGTGGATGTAAAATTTCACATCTCAAAGGAGAGTTCATAGCTGAATGGCTGACTCACATTTTGTTTATGGGATGAGGGTGTTGCTGGCTAGGCCAGCATTTATTGCCCATCCCTAATTGTCCTTGTCCAGAGGGCATTTAAGAGTCAACCACACTGCTGTGGGCCTGGAGTCATGTGTAAGCCAGACCTGGTGAGGATGTCAGATTTCCTTCCCTAAAGGACATTTGTGAACTAGATGGATTTTTACATCAATTGACAATGGTTTCATGGTCATCATTAGACTTTTAATTCCAGATTTGTATTGAATTCAAATTCCACCATCTGCTGTGGTGGGACTTGAATCCAGGTCCCCAGAGCATCACCCTGGGTCTCTGGATTACTAGTCCAGCAACAATACCACTACACCATCGCTTCCCCAATAACCCAAACACCCAAAAACAAAATATCCAAGCACTACGAGATTAAAGAGGCTCTACAGAAATGTCTGTAAAAGGACAATTGGAAGTGGCATAAGATAAAGATTCAGCATTCCTCCCCATCCCGTCCCTCCTACACATCTGGCACACAAACATCTGGCTGAATCAGAGCTTAGGAACGAAGTGCGGAAGATTTAGGAATTATATAGAGATACTGTCAGTGGTTAATAGTAATAATGTTGCTCTTTGTCAAGAACCTAATCCCCTCTCATACAGAACCAGCTGTTTCTACAGTTTGACCCCACCAGTTTCTTGTTTATCAAATGCAGTATTTAGTCAATCCAAATTATTCTTTTATCCATTATAGAGTCAGATATCAAAGGATTATTGTTTTGTAATCGTTTTGAAAATCACAGCAAAATATAATGTTTCAATCCCCCTTTGTGAGTTTTTTTCAAGCAGAGAACTCTGTCTAAATACTGGAATTGTCGCAGCTTAAAATGTGATCTAGCTTTGTCAGGCTCTCACTATTTAATGGTCATGCTCACAAGTGCTTTAAGAGGCAGACTTGGCAGGTCTAGTTAGCGTTGCCAGCTTTAGCTGGACGTATTCCTTGAGTTTACTGCGTATGACATCCCGCCTACGACTCCAGTCAAACAGCATTTTTGTTTTACCATCTCCAAATTTTTAGAACTAATAAGTGAACGTGTCCCAAGAAAACGCAAAACCCTACGGCCCAGATTTCCATCCCCAGGTTGGGGTGCAGAGAGATCGGGGAATTCCCTTTAAAAATGGCCACCCGCAGATTGGATTTGATGGTGGAATTTGAATTCAATGAGAAGTCTGGAATTAGAAGTCTAATGACCATGGAACCATTGTCGATTGTTGTAAAAACGATTGTTGTAGTCTGGTTCACTAATGTCCTTTAGGGAAGGAAATGTGTCATCCTTACCTGGTCTGGCCTAGATGTGACTCCAGACCCACAGCAATGTGGTTGACTCTTAAATGCCCTCTGAAATGGCCTAGCAAGCCACTCAGTTGTAACAAACTGCTACAAATTCACAAAAAACTGGACGGACCACCCGGCATCGACCTAGGCACCGGAAACGACAATGACAATCTCAGCCCTGTCGACCCTGCAAAGTCCTCCTTACTAACATCTGGGGGCTAGTGCCAAAATTGGGAGAGCCGTCTCACAGACTAGTCAAGCAACAGTCTGACATAGTCATCTTCACGGAATCATTCCTTACAGATATTGTCCCAGACACCACCATCACCCTTTCTGGGTATGTCCTGTCCCACTGGCAGGACAGACCCAGCAGAGGTGGCAGCACAGTGGGATACAGTCAGGAGGGAGTTGCCCTGGGAGTCCTCAACATTGACTCCGAACCCAATGAAGTCTCATGGCGTCAGGTCAAACATGGGCAAGGAAACCTCCTGCTGATTACCACATACCACCCTCCCTCAGCTGATGAATCGGTGCTCCTCCATGTTGAACATCACTTGGAGAAGCATTGAGAATGGCAAGGGCACAGAATGTACTCTGGGTGGGGGACTTAAATGTCCATCACCAAGAGTGGCTCGGTAGCATCACTACTGACCGAGCTGGCCGAGTCCTAAAGGACATAACTGCTGGACTGGGTCTGCGGCAGGTGGTGAGGGAATCAACAAGAGGGAAAAACACACTTGACCTCATCCCCACTAACCTGCCTGCCGCAAATACATCTGTCCATGACAGTACAGGTAGGAGTGGCCACCGCACAGTCATTGTGGAGCTAACTCCCGCCTTCACATTGAGAATACCCTCCATCATGTTGTGTGGCACTACCACCATGCTAAATGGGATAGGTTTCGAACAAATCTAACAACTCAAGACTGGGCATCCATGAGGCGCTGTGGGCCATCAGCAGCAGAATTATTGTACTTGAAAATAACCTCATAGCCTGGCATATCTCCCACTCTACCATTACCACGAAGACGGGATCAACCCTGGTTCAATGAAGAGTGCAGGAGAGCATGCCAGGAGCAGCACCAAGCATACCTAAAAATGAGGTGTCACCCTGCTGAAGCTATAAGACAGGACTACTTGCATGCCAAACAGCATAAGCAGCAAGTGATAAACAGAGAAGCATTTGCTACAACCTTCAGCCGGAAATGCCAAGTGGATGATCCATCTCGGCCTCCTCCGGAGGTCCCCAGCATCACAGATACCTGTCTTCAGCCAATTCGATTCACTCCACGTGATATCAAGAAACAGCTGAAGGCACTGGATACTGCAAAGCCTAAGGGCCCTGACAATATTCTGGCAATAGTACTGAAGACCTGCGCTCCAGAACTTGCTGTGCCCCTAGCCAAGATATTCTGGTACAGAAATGACACTGGCATCTACCCGGCTATGTGGAAAATTGCCCAGGTATGTCCTGCACACAAAAAGGACAAATCCAACCCAGCCAATTACCGTCCCATCAGTCTACTCTCCATCATCAGTAAAGTAAAGGAAGGGGTCATTAACCGTGCTATCAAGCGGCACTTGCTTAACCTGATCACTGACGTCCAGTTTGGGTTCTGCCAGGGCTACTCAGCTCCTGACCTCATTACAGCCCTGGTTCAAATATGGACAAAAGAGCTGAACTCCCTGAAGTGAGGTGGGAGTGACTGCCCTTGACATCAAGGCAGCATTTGACAGAGTGTGGCCTCAAGGAGCCCTAGCAAAACTGGAGTCAATGGGAATCGGTGAAAATCTCTCCACTATTGTACTTGAAAATAACCTCATAGCCTGGCATATCTCCCACTCTACCATTACCATGAAGACAGGGGATCAACCCTGGTTCAATGAAGAGTGCAGGAGAGCATGCCAGGA
Source organism: Cetorhinus maximus (assembly GCF_964194155.1). Lineage (NCBI taxonomy): Eukaryota > Metazoa > Chordata > Chondrichthyes > Lamniformes > Cetorhinidae > Cetorhinus > Cetorhinus maximus. Next base: position 7,332,498 of record NC_135891.1, read on the forward strand.
GCAGCACCAGGCATACCTAAAAATGAGGTGTCACCCTGCTGAAGCTATAATACAGGACTACTTGCATGCCAAACAGCATAAGCAGCAAGTGATAAACAGAGAAGCATTTGCTACAACCTTCAGGCTGGGGTCATACCTAGCATAAAGGAAGATGGTTGTGGTTGTTGGAGGTCAGTCATCTCAGCTCCTGGACATCACTGCAGGAGTTCCTCGGGGTAGTGTCCTAGGCCCAACCATCTTCAGCTGCTTCATCAATGACCTTCCTTCCATCATAAGGTCAGAAGTGGGGATGATTGCACAATGTTCAGCACCATTCGTGGCTCCTCAGATACTCCTCAGATACATGTCCAAATGCAGTAAGGCCTGGAGAATATCCAGGCTTGGGATGACAAGCGGCAAGTAACATTCACCCCACACAAATGCCAGGCAATGACCATCTCCAACAAGAGAGAATCCAGCCATCACTCTTTGATGTTCAATGGCATTACCATCACTGAATCCCCCACTATCAACATCCTGGGGGTTACCATTGGCCAGAAACTGAACTGAACTAACCATATAAATACTGTGGCTACAAGAGCAGTTCAGAAGCTGGGAATTGTGCGATGAGTAACTCACCTCCTGACTCTCCAAAGCCTATCCACCATCTACAAGGCACAAGTCAGGAGTGTGATGGAATACTCCCCACTTGTCTGGATGAGTGTGGCTCCCACAACACTCAAGAAGCTGGACACCGTCCAGGACAAAGCAGCCCGCTTGATTGGCACCCCATCCACAAACATTCACTCTCCAAAGGGGTACCCTATCTATCCAAAGAAACCGTCAAGTTCAAACCTCCTCTCACTTGGTCTGCTCTGCGCCCTCCGGGGTTCATGCAGCTAGGATTCAAAAATTGGAACTTATTGGAGGCAGCCGGTGATTTAGATGGCCAGCTGCCTCCACGAATCACACATGCGCAAACCCCGGCCCAACACCAGTACCCCTCCCCTCCCCGGCCCTCACACCGTGAAGATCAGGAATGCCGGGTTCGGGGGCAGGAATTAGAAATTTCGTCCATTTCTGGGATTTTTGGAAAACCACTCAGAGGAAAATCTGGGCCTACATTTTTATTTAACGTCCCCTATGATTTTTATCCTGGTTTTGCTTGCAGCACTGTCCTGGAGATTAATCTTTAATTCTGGAGACTCCAGGACAAACCTGGAGAATTGGCAACTCTAGGCATAGTGCTGGACTAGATAATGGCCTTAGTTTTGAGATGGGGATTAACTGCAATCTAAATGATACAAGTACACTGTAAAGGTCCTACTTCTGAGTAAAGCGAATTACAATTCAAAGTTGGCGGCAACAATCGGCTAACTAATACCATTAATCTTTCAGAAAGACTCATTTTGACAATTTTGGGATGTTCCAAAGTGCTTTACAGCCAATGAAGTTTGGTAACATCGGAAACGCAGCAACTAGTTTACACACAGCAAGCTCCGACAAATAGTAAGGTGGTCGCTAGGCGGTACAGAGCTTAAGTATTGCTGAAAAAAGATGCATGTTGTCGAGGCTTTTCATCTTGCACACATGAGGACAATTCACAAGAATACCAAATGTAACGGGAACAACAATTTATACTGCATGAGAAGAGAGTGCTAATTGGTTGGCAAGTGAACTCTGATTGGCAGAGGCGTTGCCATGGGGAATGCACCAGTTAACTGATGACAGGCAGTTAACTGCCAATTTTTGTTTAAATTCAAACCAGGCAGGTTAACACTGATTGGTCGAGGTATTGCCCTTCGACAAGCTTCAACAGCATGTGTCTTTATACAGCAACAATCAAACAGTAAGGTGATGATGAACTGATAATCTGTTTTACTCGTGTTGATTGTTAGGGTTGAATATTGGCCAGAACAAAGGACACCTGCAAATGACTATAAGGCAGGAGTAGATACCAAACCCACATTCTTCAATGTCTCAATTGTTTTGATGTAATTTACTATCAAGCACATTTAACCCAGTGTTGGATTTAATCCCTGACACTACAGGAGATTCGGTGGCTGAGGTTATAGTATCTCAACAACATCAATAGCCATGTCATATTCTGATAGTTAAAGATTGTTAAATAATCAGTAGCGCAAGAAATATAATTAGATTAAGATTTAATACACCAAGATATTTAAATGGAAGGAAAGTCTAGGATGAATATCTTTGTGTTCAATCCCTCAGCATTGGTGCAGTTGCCTTTGGTACCTTATGCAAGTAGCCTCTGCTTAAATATCAGTCTTTCAGTAAATGTCAACCAACTATTTGATCAGTCTTGCATTCATCAGGACAATTGCAAGAATACCAATAGCAGGGGATGCAACAACTTTATATTGTATGAGAAGAGAATGTTGATTGACAAGTGGACACTAATTGGTAGAGACGTTGCCATGGAGAATGCACCAGTTAATGGTGACTAACAGTTAACTGCCAAACATTGTTTGAAATTTAAACCAAGGCATTGCCCTGAGGAATGAACCAGCGAATGGCTGTCATTTATTTTGTTTAGCTGAAACAGGCACAATGTGTGTACATGTTCTTTCTGTCTGCAAAGAACAGGGCCCTGTGTATTAATATATGTAGCTTCCTGTACATACAAATGTGCCACATTGCAACCTCGACTGACAATCTTAAATTGGCTGTCAGCGTAATTTTTATCGCACTGAGGATTATTTAGCAAATGGTGTCCATGTTGTCGCAGAATCAAATCTAATGTTGGACACTGTGTTTTAAGTTTTGCAAACACGGGCTGGTTGGGTACAGTCTGTACCTTGCCAGTTGCAAACAGTGGAAGGGACATGTTGTTTGATACAATCCGCCAGGCTTTGGGACATACGGCCTACATACCTAGCATCACACTGGCACTGAAATTCATATACCACATTACTCATTTGTGTGATAGGCAGAACACCTTTTTGGCTTGACGGCAGCATTCTGTTAGTGGCGAATACCACACATGTTACTACTGCATAGTAGCAGCGTGCAACAGCTAGCTTCACCTGTTGCTCAAACTTTTGGGATACCTTACCCTTCCAGCATAACCTGAGGTAGACTGGGCACCTTTCAGATCCGAAAGAGACGGCCTTAGGCCCGTTCATGAGTTTCTGCGACATACAGTGCGAAATGATCTGATCAGAGTAACCATTTCCCGCAGGACGTCTTTGATGTGCCTTCCTTCAGCATCAAGCTTGCAAGGTAAGCAGGTGGCTTGAGTTCTATTTACGAGGTTGCTGATAAGACCAATCTTATAGCACGTGGAACTGTAAGAATCCCAATGCTCACCATGCAAGCTTGATACTCAAATAGGCACCTAGTTTTTATGAGCTCACAACATCCTGAAGTGCTTTACAGTCAACTACTTTTGAAGTGTGGTCACTGTTGTAACGTAGGAAATGTAGCAGTCAATTTGTGCACAGCAAGCTCCCACAAACAGCAATGTAATAGTGACCAGATAATGTGTTGGTTGAGGGATTGTTATTGGTTCAGAACACTTGTGGGACCCTTCCTGTTCTTCTTAGAAACAGTGCTTCTGGGAGCTTTTACATACCCCCCCATAATGGGGCCTTAGTTTAACATCTCACTTGAACGACCTGAGACAGCGCAGCACTGTGTTTGTATTGTACTGGGAGTGTCAGTCTGAATTTTGCACTCAAGTCTTTGTATTGGGACCCTGGAGAGCAATCAGAAAGACGAATCCTGGCCAATGATTTCCCCCTTTTAACCCCGAGTTGCTGCAGAGACCAATTGTCAAGTCAGCATAAAGTTCTAGTTGCAATTGAAGGTTGAACTCTAGGATCAGCCATCTCTACGTGGCTCAAGTAAACTCACTAAGTTATTAAAAGGTCATGACTCTATTACCCTACAGAGCCATTGAACTGAAGATTGCTTTCCTGGTAGACTTCCCTTTGCTCTTTAATCATTTGCTTCCTGTTGTTCCACACTATGTTCTAGATAGGATATCCTTTATGAAGGGACTGAGGAAACTGAGTAGAGGATTTAAGATACATCAGGAAGTTATATAAACAGCCTTAAAGATTATTTTGTTTTATGCATCATCTCTGCAAGCCAATTGGTTGAAATGTCTCCTTTCAATAATTACGGCACATCAAAAAGCATGAGTGTGAAATGTCAAATCTGCAAACTCTGTACACTTTTTGACAGCGCAGACTTAGCTTCCTGATTGGACTAAGTTGCATTTCTGCATTGTCCAGAAAGAAATAACATGCATTTTTATAGTGCCTTTCACATTCTGAGGACTTCCCAAAGTCCATTCCTTTCGCTGCAGTCAATTTATGAAAAGCAAGATCCCATACATTGCAAATGAGTGCATCTGTTTTCTGATGGTTTGAGCTGAGGAAGAAATATTGGTCAAGGGGCCTGGGAAGCTCCCTCACTCTTCTTCATAAAGTGTTTCCATGGGATCTTGAACATCCACCTGAACAGACCAATCGATCTCACTTCATCCACTTTAACAGCGATCTGAAGACAGCGATCTAAGAACTTTACCAGAATGTTACCAAGGATACGAGAGTTCAGTTAGCTGGAGAGACTGAAGGAACTGGGATCCTGATGTGTGAAAATTGCCTACATAACAATAGCAAATGCACCTCCAAGTAGTCCATTGTATATGGGGTGTTTTAGGAATATTCTGGGAGAAATGATAAAAATTACAGCTGTTCTTTTTTTAAACATGGTGCATCAGTTAGTCTTCTGTTGGAGAGTTACTGCAGGAGGTCTGACACGCACAAGATCCAATCATTATGTTTAAGGAGCTTCACATAGCAGCTGAAAAATCCACCCAAGTAGAGGTTCATTTTGTTTGAGATATGGGCTGCATATTCTCTCCTCCGAGAGACACAACCCACTTACATAACACTGAAAAACAAGAAGCTGCCAGAGTGAATCTAAGCATAGAAACAGTCTTTCATTTATATAGCAGCATTCATGACCTGTCAAGGTGCGTTACAGCCAAGGCAATACTTTTTGAAGTGTAATTATTGTTGTAATGTAGGAAGTGTGATATAATGATCAATTTGCTTTAGTGATGTTAATTGAGGGATAAATATTGGCCAGGACATGAGGGGGAATGTCTCCACACTCCCTAAAAGTATTGCTATAGGACCTTTTACATCCACCTGAGAGAGTAGACGCAGCCTCATGTCAAGACCTTTTCTGAAAGAGCACTATGACAGTACAGCACTCCACCAGAAAGCCAACATAGTTTGTACACTCAAGTCTCAGGAGTGGAGATTGAACCCACAACCTCTGAACTCAGGGGCAAGAATGCTTCATTTTGAGCTACAGTTGATACCAGTCTAGGCCCAACTAGGACCACTCACCTATTGGGACATTGGTTTGCAGGGTTATCTGAAGATGAATGATAGCCACCTTCCCCAAAGGGAACAAAGTCTACCCTTCCAGATCCCGTTGGTCAGACCACATTAATGTTCAGCCATCAACATGTTGTGATACTCTTGACCTTGAAATGCTCAGTTTGCCACGGAGAGTGAACTCAGCTTCAAATGGCGTGGTTTGGAAATGCTTCACATCAAAACCCCAACATGTTCCTGCGGTGTAATGGGTTAATAAAGTAGATATGCTAATGAGTGATGTAGACTATGATGTATCTGTGATATCAGCAGTCATGTGATGGAGACTCTGTATAGCGGACAGGCAGCACTCCTGGGGAAGGTTACTCAGTAGCCCACCTTGTATATATTGTACATAGAGTAAATAAACTAGTTTTGAGTAACTGCTTGAGCCAGGCTACAGACTCTCTTCATAAGATACAGGACCTAGTGGCTTCACTCCAGGTCAGCTGTGCAAACCTATCTGTTTTTAGGGTGATTGAGAGCCCAGCTCCTCTGTGGAGGGGGCAGCCAGGGAGGAAGGTTCAAAGCAGAGGGTCTGTACCTCCTATTAGTTGAGGGAATGAATCTGAGAAAACAGAGACCATAAGGAGGAAGTGCAGGAGCTATGTATAGACATCTGCATACAACATCAAAACATGCTTTTCTATCGCATCTTTAACACAGTAAAACAACCCAAGGTTTTTCACTGTTGTGTAATCAGACAACAACTCACAATGAGTCAGATGAGGAGATTTGAGAGCAAATGACCTGAAGCCTGGTCAGAGGTGGGTTTTAAGGAGCATCTTAAAGGGGGGGAGAGAGGTAGAGAGGTTGAGGGAAGTCATGCCTTGGCTTCAAGAGTTGATAATTAATTATTAATTAAATCATCGGGGAAAAAAATCAATAATTGTTTGCGATTGTCCAAAATTTAGTCCGGCCAATGTTTTGACAATGAACGATTGATTGTATGGCTCCCTGGAGGGTCTTTGAACAGCTAATGGAATAAATGATTTAGAAGCTAAATGATACAGGTCTATATGTAGCCTGACAAGCTGATTCAAGCGCTATTTTAGGCAACTTCTTCAGGCAGGTTACACAAACATAATAATTATGACAAGGTCACAGATACACAGATGTGAAAAAAACAAACTCAACCTGTTCTGATCATGCCCACATAAATAGCTGAGTCAGGCAGATGGAGGGAAATAAGGCAATCTGCTCCAGGGCTTTTCAAATGTTCCGTGATATCCCGTGGAAGATCCTCACTCACACCCAAGCCTCAAATACCGATTGCCAAATCCATCCATCAGTATCTTGTCAACTAAATGTCAGTTGCTATTTTCTAACTATTCATTAAGCTTATACACAACCTTGTTTAGACTGCACTTGGAGCACTGTGCACAGGCCTGGTTTCAAAAATGATTGGCTAGAATGATACCATAACTGAGAACTGTCCAATCAGGAAAGATTGAATAGGCTGAGGCTCTTTTCCCTAGAAAAGTGAAGATTGAGGTAAGACCTGATTGAGGTCTCCAAGATTATGAAAGGCGCTAATAGTGTGAACTAGAGAAGATGTTTCCAGTTGTGGGTGAGCTGGACTAGGGACCATAAATATAAGATAGTCACTAATAAATCCAAGGGGATTCAGGAGAATTGTTTTTACCTAGAGAGTGGAACTTGCTACCACAAGTAGTAGTTGCGGTGACTAGCGTAAACACATTAAAGGGGAAACTAGATAAGAATATGAAGGAGAAAGGAATAGAAGGATATATTGATGGAGTTAGGTGGAGAGGGGTGGGAGGAGACTTGTGTGGAGGATAAACACCAGCATGGACCAGTTGGGCCTATTGGCCTGTAATTCTTTATATTTTTTTATAATTATATTTATGAGGGGCATAGATAGGATAGACAGGAAGGAACTTTTCCTCTTGGTGGAGGGATCAATAACCAAGGGGCATAGATTTAAGGTAAGGGGCAGGAGGTTTAGAGGGGACGTGAGGAAGAATTTTTTTCACCCAGAGGGTGGTGGGAATCTGGAACTCACTGCCTGAAAGGGTGGTAGAGGCAGAAACCCTCACAACATTTAAGAAGTATTTGGATGTGCACTTGCGATGCCGTGGCATACAAGGCTTTGGGCCTAGTGCTGGAAAGTGGGATTAGAATAGTTAGGTACTTGTTTGACTGGTGCAGACTCGATGGGCCGAAGGGCCTTTTTCTGTGCTGTAGACCTCTATGACTCTATTTTTCAGGAGATACCCGCACGTATCTTTTTGAAGGCTGTGTTTATTTTTGCAGAGTCTTTGTGAGTTTGCTGACATGGAAGTTGGACTTTAAAAATCCCCAAATGGCTCACTAGTGTCCTTCAGGTAAAGGGAAGCTTCTGTGCTTACCTGGACGGGTTACTATGTAACTCCAGTCCCCCAGGGCAGTCGGATATGGATAGTGAAAGCACCCTTTCCAGTGTTGTCCAAATCCCAAGAAGAAAAAATACACGGGGAACAATGAATTTGGAGCAAACCACTTCCACTAGGGGTGGAATTTTACGGCTGCTCCCACCAGCAGGATTTTCCAGTCCCACTGAAGTCAATGAACGGCTCGCCGCATTTTCCAGTGTCACCCCCCCCACTGCGACAGGGCCGTAAAATTCCACCCCAGGTCTCTGTGCCTTCGAGCTGCTAAGGAGTAAGGAGCTTGATTTACCTGCTAATCCTTTCAATCACGAGGCAACTGAGGGCTGACCTTTCTGCTCCTGTGTCGTGAGGTACTGGATTGCCTGTGAACGGTAAATGCAGGAAAATCAGGCCCAGAGCAGTGCTTGTGTCAGCTGTGGCTCAATGGCTAAAGGTTTTGTTCAGAACCAAGGTCCTGTGAGCTCATTACGCACAATAGCGCAATGGTGGGACATAACCGAGGATAAATCAGATCCATTCCAGCACCTCAACCATCATACAGTCCGACTACATCGAGGACAAGATCCCAAATGAAACCAGGGACAACATCCAGGAATGACAATCCCACAGATCACTGTGAGCAATTAAAGAAACCTCCAGACACAAGGTTACCATTACAGGTCCTGGGCTTACCAGCAGGTTACATCTATGCTTTAGACGCTCATAGATTCATCAGTTCTATACACTTATGTAATGTCAATTAAACATGAACATGTATTGTAAATAGTTTTGCTTCTTTGGAAGGTAGGAAAGTATCTTTAAAAAGTAAGGGGGATGTTGTAATGTGCCTCAAAGGGATTGCAGCATGACATCACCAGAAGGGAAGCGTGTCAGGTGATCCAGCCTCAGTTTCACTTTGACCTATGAGCAGAACATAGCACACACAGCTCTGCTGCTGATGTCTTCAAGCTTTCTATCCATGTATATATGTTCCCATGTGTCTAGTTTAAATAAATGACATAACGTGTTTAAACAATCCCTTATGAGTGATTGGTGCTGTTATATCATTATAAACACACGTCAAGTAGCATGCTTACCCTTGAGGCAGGATATGGAGGTCAGCGAGCGGGGGGGGCGGGGCCTGCTCGCCGACGTGTAAAATGATGCGGGATGATGGTGGGTGGAACTTCCAACTTCACCCAGCGTCATTTCAATTTTCAGGTTGGCGGGGGCGCGGCCGAATCAGCTGTGCACCCGCTGACCTGTCAACGGCCAATTGAGGCCATTTAAAAACTAATTGAACTAGTTAATGGACCTGCCCGTCCAACCTTAAGGTTGGCCGGGAGGCCGGGAGCCCTGGCGGGCATTAGAAAAAGCATCATACCTCATCCACGGGCGGGATGAGGTTTCATGTAGGTTTTAAAAAATTTAATATAAGTTTGAATAAAAGTGATAGACATGTCCCGTCTCATGTGACAGTGTCACACGAGGGGACAGGTCAGGGAAATTTTATTTTTGTGCACTGACCATTTTTAAATTTGGCGCCGTTCTCCTGAGGCAGCGTTTTGCCTCAGGGAGATGAGTGCGCTGTTTCACACACTCCTGGCTTAGGGAATCCCCCCCCCCGCCCGCACAGCGAGCGCATAGCGCTTCCTGGGCGGGCCTTAATTGGTCCCCAATCGGGGGAGCCGATTGGAGATGCGCCCGCGCGCACCCGCTCCTGAACTTCCCCCCCCGACGGGGGGAAAATTCTTCCCTTGCTGTCAGTGGGTTCAAATCCCAATCCACAGATTTAAACATAGGGTGAAATCCTCCCAGATTTGTACTGTGCAGTAGCGAGCAGGAAAATGAACATTTTACCCGCTGGCCGCAATGGCGGCTGTTCACACTGTATCGCCCCAATCCCGCCTCATTAATCAAGCATTCCTCGGAAACACGGCATTGTGACGGAGGGCGGGCTCTCATTCACCCGCCACGACATCACATCGCTGCTTCCTCACACCGCGCGCACACCTCTCAGCGCTTCCAGAGCAGGACAGCTGCACAGGAGACATGGCCCCGAAAGGCAAGAAGACTGCAGTCCCCCGATTGAGTGACGTGTTCCTGGAACACCTTATGGACGCAGTGGAGGCTGCCGTGATGTCCTCTACCCCTGCTCTGTCCGCAGGAGGGGCAGCACCATCGCCAATCCAGGTTGGGGGGCGGTGGCAGCGGCGGTCAGCGCCAACACCCTGCAAAAAAGGACAGCCACCCAGTGCCGCACGAGGATGAATGATCTCCGTTCCACCAGGGTAAGTCACTCTACTCATCATTCTCAACTCACACACTCACAAACCCATCACACATCCACAGGGCCCTCACTCACTGCCAGCTCAAGGGACATCACCCTTCACTCTCTCACATTCACTGTCATTGTCCTCATCCCATCCATGGCACCACTCACCACCCATACATGCCAGGCATACTTATCATCTGGCATGGCAGGCATCCTGCTTACACTCTACCTGTCTCTATTCATACAGGACAAGCTGGCACACAACAAGAGGGAGAGGTCGCAGACTGGTGGAGGAAAGCCTGAAATCAAGGTCCTCACGGACTTTGAAAATAGAGTCATCCAGCTGGTAGGCGAGGATCTGGACCTTCCTTGTGCTGACGGTGAGGTCGACGCTGCTCTACCAAGTGAGAATCCAGCAGTGCAACATCGATTAGACAACAATGCTGTGAGCGATGTGCCCTGTTTCACAGGCCACTGCCATGCACTAATTATCTCTGCTTGCTTTCGCAGGCACATTTGGGAAACAACCAAGGGAGTCCACGATCCAGGTCCTCGACCCAAGCCCTGAAGACACCTCAGAAGAGGAATCTGCTGAAATCCCAATTGAAGACCTGTTACAGCGCTCACCCACACCCTCCACCAGTGCAGAGACACACACCCCAGTGGGACCTAATTCTAGAGTAGCTTTGGGATCACAATCTGGTGAGCACATTGTACTGTCTGACCACAGCAGGCGGCGACAGGGACTTCCCAGGTTTCTGACACTCAGAGGACTGCTGAGGGCCAGAAACCTGCTGTGTCTGAGTCAGATGACAAGCCTCTGGATTCGATCATACCTCAGTTGCTGGAGCTGCAAAGACAAGCTCAGGAACATCAGGAAGGGGTGTCCGCTACCCTCCTCAGATTGCAAGGCACGATAGAGGAGTCCATCCACCTTCAGGCTGAGGTGATAGCGCCAGCATGCCAATGCACTGAGGTCAACGCTGGTAGGAGGGTGGCCACCATGGAGACCATGGTCCAGGACATGGGTCCTGCACTGCTGCGCGGGCTGAACTCCATTGCCAATGCCATAGTTGGCTTCCGACAGTGTCAATACGAGAGGGGTGCCAGACAGTTCAATCTCACTCCACTTTCCCCTTCTCCTCAAGGGATCGGCCAGGGGCCCTCAGGCACTCATAGGGAGGAGGGTCAGCAGATACACACGCTGGGGCCATCTACCCAGGTGACTCCAGGACTATCTGGCCCATCTGAATCCCCTCTTCCTGTGACACCAGTAGCTGCAGCTCCACAGTCCGAGGAGGGTGTCACTGCCACACAGCAGGACACTGAAGGCAGGCCGAGGCACTCCAAGTCTCGGCCCTCCAGAGGATGCCTGCCAAAGTCATCAGTCAGCAGACTGCCTCCAGCTCCGCGGTGGATGTCCGGGAAGCAACAAGACGTAGCGGCAGGGTTAGGAAGGTTAAGAAGATGTAACTCTTTCGAGTCAAAACCAAATAAACTAAATTAACAAATCAAGGGACAAATTAAAAGGCAGTTAAGAAGATGTAGTTGCACAGCCTAGACACAGGTATTAATCACTTGTACATAATGTTCCCTATTGTAAATAAACTACCAAGAATGTCACCCTCTGTGGCTCCTTGTTATGCTCAGCAGTGTTCGTGTCATTCAGATGTGAAACTTTGGTTCCTGCACAAGATAAAGGACAAGACATGGGCAGCTGTCTCAGTCCAGGGCCTCTTCCCTGAGCAATGTGTAACCTTCAGACCAAAGTGATGGTCCGGCTTCACACTCACTGGACACATTACTGATGCCTGCCCCTCGATGGTGTTGTCATTGCTGCCAGAATATCGTGGGCAGACGTCACAGAGTTCCCTCATTCTCTCTGTGTGGCTCTCAGGATCTTTAAGGTGGGGCTGGCACCCATCAAACCAGCATCTGTGACCAGTGATGCTGTGCTCCTGAAGGGGTCATGGGCTGAAGGTTGACAAAGGATCAGGTGCATTTAAAGTTTCATGGCTGCGTCTCTATATGACCCTGATCACAGAACGCAAGCGAGCTGCCCTTGGCCAGACAGGAGTCAGACATTCTCAGAGGCTATGTGAAGATCTATGGAGTGTCCTCACTGCATGTCGTCATCATCCTCCTGGAATCTAGCGACTATTAGGGCCTCCACTGCATCTCCACAACAGGAGAATTATCACCGAGGGTATTCGCGCTGTCGTAAACCAGACGGAGTCAAACGTTCATAGATGCAATGTGAGGATCTATGAGGACTCCTCACTTCATGTCATCATCACCCCCCACAAATCTAGCAGCTATGAGGGCCTCCCAAGCGCCTGCCTTATCTGACCAGTGTGATGGCCTCATCACTGACATCCTTGCCTTCAAGGACCTCCTCACCCTCATGCCCATCAATGTCCTCCTCATCAGAGGAGACTTTCAACTCCTTCATCTGCTCCTCAGCCAGCTCCTCTCCCCATTGCAGCGCCAGGTTGTAAAGGGCGCAGCAGGTGACAACAATGCGTGACACTCCCTGTGGACTATATTGCAGGGCTCCACCAGACCGGTCCAGACACCAGAATCTCATTTTCAGCATCCCGATGGTTTGCTCCACCAAGTTGTGAGTTGCAGCATGAACCTGGTTATACCTTCTCTCTGCTGCAGTCTGAGGCCACCACACGGATGCCATCAGCCACGTCCTCTGTGGGTAGCCCTTGTCCCCGAGGAGCCAACCCTGCAGCCCCTGTGGACCCTGGAAAATGTCAGGGATCTGAGACATGCTAATCATGTAGGAGTCATGGACAGTGCCCAGGAACCTGGCGCAGACCTGCAGGATGTGTTTGTATTGGTCGCACACCAGCTGAACATTCTTGTGATTGACATACTGGACTGCTTGTTGCCAGGGAGATCTGAGCACCATGTGAGTGCAGTCGATGGCACCCTGCACTGTGGGAAACCTGAGATCTGGGCAAATCCCAGGCTTCCCTGGTCCCGGGTGAAATGCACGAAGCTGTGTGCCCTCGCAAAGGTCACATCCGTGACCTCATGGATGAATTTGTGGGTGCAGGCTTGTAATATCCCACATAGATCACCTGTGGAGCCCTGAAAGGAGCCACTGGCGTAGAAATTGGTCACCGCGGTCACTTCCATGGCCACTGGTAGTGGCTGTCCTCCATGTCCCCATGGTGCCAAATCCTGCAGCTGGTGGCAAATCTCACCAACCAGTTCCCTAGACATGCACAGTCTTCAGTGACAATGGTTCTCGGTCATCTGCAGGAATGAAAAGTGGTGTCTATAGACCCTGGGTGTTGCTAGGCACCGACCAGCGACAGCTCACTGTGGCTCTTCAGCAGTGTGTGCGGGATCCCCAGCTGCTCCTTCTTCCTGAGGGTGCTGCTCCTCCCTCTGCACAGCCAGGCGCCTCCGTCACTCTCTTCTGTCATCTCCATTCTCTGTAAGCCATGAGGCATACAGCTAGTTCACCAGGCTCCATGCTCCTGATGTACTCCTTCAGGATGAAAGAGAGAGAGACGTATGGGTTACCTTGGGTGTTCTAAGAACCTCTTTTGGTTAAGTCTGAAGGCCTCTTAACGCATCCCAGAGAGAGTGCTGGCCACCACTTAGGTGGTCAGAGTTTAGTGCGCTGCATGGCTGCCCAAACCCCATCTTCCTCCGCCTACTCCACCTGACCGATTGGCAGCAGCTTCGGCCACTGGACTGCATGCTGTGCTCTCAGCTCAGGCACAGGCATTCACCCAACCCACACTGCAAGGCTGCCCTGTTAGCTTGAACCATGGGGGAGACTGGTCCAAACCGGGATGATGACATCACAAGGGGCTGTAAGCACCTCCACCAGTGACTGCCCCATGGTCAGCTTTAGCAAGGAGATTGTACAATGTACCCAGTCATCCAACTGTTCTGCAGTCCACTGAAATTCTCATTAGTTTGCAGTCTGTGCCTGAGGGGTGAGAAGTCCTGGAGCAGTCGGTGGTACTATGATGCCTCTGCATTGCTTGAGTGGGCAGATAAGCTAGAGGCCCCACTCCACCCATGTCAATGTGGCTTCGTCTGAACTGTCTCAGCTGCAGAGGAATGGTCAGTTTATACAAGGATTGCCTAATGCAGCTTCCCTCCCCCACATCCGCAGATGCTTATGCACTACCTTCAACCGCAGGGCAGCCTTTGCCCCTCCCCACCAGCTCACCTTGACCCCCGGGGCAGCCTTTGCCCTGGCACTGCACTGTCAGCCAGCCGGGGAAAGGCGACTTGCCTGTGCCCCCACGTGAATGCGCAACGCCTCAACCTCGAGATCCAATAGGCAACCCTCCTGAGCACTGCACAAGGTTACTGTGCACTCACCTCCGAGTTCCCCTCCACGTGCAGCTCGCCAGGTGCACGCCTTTTAAATGCTGCTGTCAAACACATCAGGGCGATCGCCCGCCAAGGTGCTCGGATGATCCAGAGTGGGGAATGATTCCGGAAAGCTGGGCTTATTGGCTCACCATTGACTGGTGGAGCAGATGGTTGCAAACGTGCTTCACGATGGCGTGAAACCGAATTTCGGCCTTCCTGTCACATTGTTCGCTCCTGCCCGCTATGAAGGCCGAGGCAAGCAGGATTGGAAAATTCCACTCACAAAGTCTAGGTTGACATGCCAGGGCAGTACTGAGTGAGTGCTACACTGTCAGAGGTACAGTCTTTCAGGTGTGATAGTAAATTGAGGGCCTGTCTACCCTCTCAAGTGGACCATAACAGATCCCATGGCCATTTATTATAAAGAAGAGCAGGGGAGCTCTTCCTGCTGTCCTTGGCCAATAGTAAATCTTCAATCAAACTGGTCATTATCACATTGCTGTTTGTGGGAGCTTGCTGTGTGCAAATCAGCTGCTGTGTTTCCTACATCACAACAGTGGATACAGTTCAAGAGTACTTCATTGGCTATAAAGTGCTTTGGTATGTCTGGGGTTGTGAAAGGTGTCATGAACACTTTAACCACAGAAAATGGTTTATCTTCAAGGACTAAGAACATTCTGGAAGGATTTGTGTTTTAAAAGGCACTGTCCCTTAAAGGGTTAATGCAGGACTCAGAAAAATGTTATTCCTGGAGAAAACATCCTTTTACAAGAAAAGGTAATTAAGCAGTTTTAAAGAAGCTGGAAACCTCTTGACCCTGGTGGACAGTTTACAAAAGGGGTCACATGGTAGCTTATGGCCCTGAAAAAACTATGCCTGGACAAACTGTGTTGAAAAGTTAGTTTTGGTTTTGGTTTGAGAAGAGGAAGGACCAACTGCTTGTGAAAGGAGGACAGCAGCCTTTTTGGGGTCCAGAGCAAGTCCATAGCTGGAAGTGAATATGAGCTGCTTCAAAGTTGCGATGCGCTAGAATGGAGTACCTGCAGGTGTTCCTCGAATCTGCCTGAAAAGCAGTACAAGAGTAATCGACTGTTTTGCAGATCGGTGTGTGTGTGTGTGTGTGTCTGTGTGTGTGTGAGAGAGAGAGAACGAGTGACCTAGGGTGTGTCGACAGTGTCATTGGTATACTTTCATATTCCAGACTGTATATTAATAAGCTTTGCCTTTCTATTCGGCAAGACTGGTTTTATAATAAATTAATAAGTTTGTTGTTTATTGAAAGAAGCCTGGTTAAAGTCTCATTTGTTCTGGGTCCAACAGTAGTGAAGGTAAACCATTGGCTATTTTGTTGAGTGAATCAAACTTTTACACTAATTGTGTGACCTGCGGGATGGTGGGATAGATCAACTGTGCATTCCTCCTATCCTGGTCGTAACAAAGGTGCTACATAAGTGTAAGTCCTTCTCCAGTTCATCCACCCCACTTATTAAAAGGACAGGGAATCAGGAGTCCCGCTGCATGCTCCTCCTGCCTGAATACACTTAACGACGCCCAAAATCCCCAGAACGGAGGAACAGGAAAATCCATCCCAGCGTCTTTTGCAGGGTCTCAGACAAGGAAGTACACTTGTCTTTTAATCCATTTCTTTGCTTTTCCTTCTGGGGAGTGGGAGTTGGGTGATGTAGAATGTGCTTAGAAGCACCTTCTTGCACAACACAGGAGACCATTCAGCCCATCGTGCCTGTGCTAGCTGTTTGAAAGAGTTAACGAATTAGTCCCACTCCCCATAAACTCCTTGCAGATAGCCCTGAAAACGTTCTCTTTTTAAATATATATCCAGTTCCCATTTGAAAATGACTACTGAATTTGCATCCACCACCTTTGAGGCAGTGGATTCCAGATCACAACTCGCTTTGCAAAAAAAAAATTGTGCCACTTCTTGCTCTTTTCCCAATCACCTTAAATCTGAAAAAAGTTGAGAAAGGCACTATATAAATGTAAGTCTGTAAGTTCTGCCTATGCATATATGCGCACATATATCTGTATCTATACAAAAGCCTGAGAGATTAGTGAGAGCAAGGCAGATAGCTCCCTGAAACCAGGCCAGAGAAGAAAGCTTCAGGGGGTGGGATAGTGCTCACAGTGCTCCCACACAGGCAGCTCCGTAGCAATACTATTTTCATTCAGTTTATTCTTATAGAAGGAAAGGTAATTGAATGTTCCCAGTGGAACCCAGAACCATGATAATAGCATGTGTTTTTTAAAATCACCATGGTTACAGTAGTAAAAGGTGGGGGGGCCACTGCTCCAGTTATCTGTGTTTTTCATCCCACCGTCCTCAACATCTGTGTACATTCCTCACAAGAACAGAGCCAAGAAAACAAAATGCCTCTGTCAGACCTGCTGAGTTTTTCCAGCATTTTGTGTTTTATAATCAATAAGACAGGTTTTCTTGAGTTTAACAAAGAAAGATCTAAGTAAAATAATAAAATACATACTGACTTTTGCACACACAAACACACACAGGAAGTTCACACACACAAATACAGCTTACAAAGTGGGGAAGGATAGGTTGGCCAAATTAGACTCCATAGAAAAATAAAAGCCTATACAGTCTGTAGTTTGGTGACTCAGCTGACCTCAGGCTGAACTCGATGGTCTCCATCTTTCCAATTTAAAGATGTAGGTGATCGAGTTGGTTGTTCTTTGGGAGACGGTGGTGCAGGGTTGGGTTCTTTTAAGAAATCTCTGTCTGCAGCAGGGTGCCCCTGGATGATCCCAGTCAGCAAACAGAGCTCATAGCTTACCCAGTGAGTGGGAGTAAAAAGGAGGCAGGAGGGATCCCACTTAGGGTCTTCTCCCTAAGCTGCTTGTCCTCAGTTCTGCTGAGAAAACATGTGCTTAAAACATACTAAGTGTTGGATTGTCTAACTTCCAGAGGGATTCACAAGAAATACATCGTCCATGTATTCCAAAGGTGACTTAATTAACTCATGCCTGAAAGCAAATGTAACCAGGGTCCCATTGTCCAAGCAATTAGTCTTAACGGCCCATCTCCAACAGTTGAATACCTCAGGGGATTGCCAGGGATGCTTTGCTATTGAGACAGGAGCTGGCAGTCCTTCACATTACCCTGAAGTCATTGTCTTTGCTGGGCTTTGCAGACAGACTGACTCCACTTCAATGAATTGGAATGTGGAATGTGTAGTAATGGAAATTTGGGTTAGCCATCTTGGGCTGTGAGTTCAAATCATTTTAGTCTTTGTGTTTTAAAAAGTCTCTTATTTGGCATAAAGCGCATCTTCATGACAACATATAAAGACCACCGCCCCCTGCCCCCCCCTACGAGTTGACCATCCTTGTTGGGCCCTAAGTGCAACATATCTCCCTTCCTTCACCTGAGCTCTTTAAAATTGGGGCCGTTGTTTGCGGTGGTCACTCAGAACAGATGTTTTGTTCAAGGTTTCATGTCATGACTTAATTTTTCCCCAGGGCCATCCCACACAAAGCAGGCCTGGAAACGTTTCAAGATTTGTAGACTGCTGGATATATCCAAAAGTATTCAATCCAACTTTAGATAAAAGACAGCAGCAAATTGTGGCTCCACTTTCCAGAGTTGTTCACTTGGGGGCTGAATTTCCTGTCTTTAAGGGGTGATCCAATTATAATATCCAAAACGCCACAAGAAAGACAAAATAGTTTCTGCCACTGATGATTAAAGTTGATGGGTGTTTTGTTTGTTCTGTTAGCAAGTTGCAGGATTGAGCCAAGTCTGTCAATTGGAACACATTACCATCAAGTACATGAGGAAATATCTTGCAACAAATTAGTTAGACATCGCATTTCCCAAACCAACATCCCTCAGCCCCCTCCACCCAGGGGAATGGCAGAAATCCCGTTACATTGCCATTTTCACTAAGCTTTCCTCAGTTGTTCTTGGGATGTGGGCATCACTGGCAAGGCCAGCATTTATTGCCCATCCCTAATTGCCCTTGAGAAGATGGTAGTGGTGAGCCACCCACAGTGAGTGGCTTACTAGTCCAATTCAGAGGGCAGTTAAGAGTTAACCACATTGTTGAGTGTCTGGAGTCACATGTAGGCCAGGCCAGCTCAGGGTGGCAGATTTCCTCCCCTGAATGGCAGTGAACCAGATGGGTTTAAGTGAGTTTCATGATCATTATTAATGAGACTAGTACTTTTATTCAAGATTTATTAATTACTTGAATTTAAATTCCCCAGCTGCCTGGGTGGGACTTGAACTAATTTCTCCACACCGTTAGTCCAGGCCTCTCCCTTACTAGCCCGATGACATTGCTGCTATGTTACTGTCCCCCTTTTGTAAAGAATGAACTTTTTGCCCGCCTCCTACAAGGTAAAGTAAGAACCTAAGGAGCTGGCTCTCTCACCTCTGAGTCATAAGGTTGTGGCTTCAAGCCCTGTTCCAGAGACTTGAGCACAAAAATCTCAGCTGACGCTCCCAGTGCAGTACTGAGGCAGTGCTGCAGTGTCAGACACCTTGTCTTTCAGATGAGGGCCCCATCAACCATCTCAGGTGGATGCTAAAGATCCCATGGCAATTTTTCAGAGGAGGACAGGGGAGTTCTCTTCTGCAAATTGTCTGCCATGTTTCCTACATTATAAGCAACAACACTTCAAATAGCACTTCATCGGCTGTAGTACTTTGGGTCACCCTGAAGGTGTGAAAGGTGCTATATAAATGCAAGTCTATCCTTTTAAGTGGGGTCAGGGATATGGAAGGGACTGAGCAAAAGCTAATCTCTTCTTTCTGATTTCCTTCCCACTCTCATCCTCGTGGCCCGAGCGTACTTGAAATCATCTCCTATAGCTACTCTCCCACCTTTTCTCCCACCCTCCCACCAGCATCATGGGAGCTTCATTCTGTGAAGGATGCTGTACCATTTCAAGCTGGTCTTGTTATTGCAAACTCAGCCATTCACATATATCCTTGCCCACCTCAGCACCTATAGTATAATGGGTTACAAGTTATGGTAATAAGTTAGTGATGTGCATCATGGTGTAGCAGTGACCTCAGCAGTCATGCGCTAGAGACTCTGTGGAACACATGGTACGGTCTGTACTCATGAGAGAAGTGCCTACCTAGTAGCTCATCATGTATACAGAGTATTTGGTGTAAATAAACCAGTTTGAAGTAATTGACCTGAGTCAGACCACAGTTACTCACGATAAGACAGGTCACACAACCAAAATATGAAACAGTGCCAGCGTTTTTCAACATTCCATATGTCAAGAAATATTATGGAAAGGGCCTAAAGGAAATTATTTTGGCAACGGATGAAATTTGTGTTGGCATTGAATTCTATGCCAAGCCAATAAAGTGTATAAAATATGATCTTCTAATGTGGAGCCAAGTTCCACCTCATACCAGCCCAGAGAGTGCTCACATGGCTCTCACCTCATAGATGTCCCTGTAACACTACCCTTATCCCTTGTCACTCAAATAACAATAGGAACTTGTTGTTGACATTACAAATAGTTAGCTGAGTCACTTAGGTCCTAACTAGCATCATAGATTCACACAGCGGGGAAGAAGGCCATTCGATCCAGCGTGCCTGTGTCAGTTCTTTGAAAGAGCTACTTAATTAATCCACTGCCCCTCCTCTTTCACCAGAGCTCTGCAAATTTTTGCCTTTTCCCCTCTGCATTTCACTATTGAATCCTTTTCAGGTAGAGTATTCCTGATTATAACAATTCACTATGTAAAGGAAAATACTCTTCACCTCCCTGCCCCACTACTCCATCTCCCCAGCTTTGCTGCCAATTATTCTAAATCCATGTGTCCCCTGGTTACCAAAGCTCCCGCCAGTGGAAACAGTTTCTTCCCATCTATTGTATCAACCTCTTCGTCTACTGGAATTACTTCTGAAAAATACATTCGAAACATTTTTCTTTGCTTTAAACAAATACTTCAAATTTCTCCCTGCCTCCAGTGGCTTGAAGGTGTAACTACAATATGACCTGCTGTTGGACCCCATACCCTGGTTTGTTGGGACCCAAGGATCCAGGCTGCATGCTTGTTTCGGGATGACTGAGTTGGTACCAAAGACAGAGAAGGTCAATGGATCGTTCTTAGAATAAACACATTCTGTTTACTTACAAAAGGAACTCAGCAGCTACACTTGTGTGCTTACAACTCAAAACTCTGTCTTTACACTTCAGACTTCAACTCAAGACTTCTTTCTACAGAGGTAGCCCACGCTACTCTGCTATTGGATATCAAGATCATGTGATCTTTCATTACATATTTGTCTTAAAGGTATATTACACATCAGATTACTACAT
This sequence comes from Cetorhinus maximus, assembly GCF_964194155.1. Lineage (NCBI taxonomy): Eukaryota > Metazoa > Chordata > Chondrichthyes > Lamniformes > Cetorhinidae > Cetorhinus > Cetorhinus maximus. The sequence goes on from NC_135891.1 coordinate 7,353,215, forward strand.
TCCTCCCCCTTTACTCAGAAATACATTTTACAATTTTTTTTTAAATGTCAAATTATTAACATAGATAAATAATTCACAAAGTCACTCTTTCTGGGGGTTTCTTTATGCATGTAGAACGTCTCAGTTCTACAGCTTCTGATGTTTTAACTGGAACCTCCCTCACTGGAGTCATCTGAGCATCTGGCTCTTCAGTAGTTACCTGAAAATCTGTTTCCTTGACTCTTTCAGGTATAGTCAACCCTTCAGACACATCTGTACTCAGCTGGATTCTTTCAACGGGAGATGTTGACTCAGTCACGAACACCGGTAGAATCATTTCTGGGTCATTTGTTTTTCCTCTTATATGATCCAGAGGTCTCCGCATGATTCAATCTTCCACTTTAATGTGGTAGGAAAGAGGTCCAGTTATTGCACTTATTTCATCAGACAACCATGTTGGTCCTTCTCTAAAATTCTTCACATATACCGTCTCTCCTGCATTAAACGTCCTGTCACGACTGTGACAGTCATGTCCAACTTTCTGACTTCCCTGACTCCTTTCCACCTTCCCCCCCCCCACCATGTTTGGCACAATTAGACCCAATCTCGATCGGAGACAGCGCTTCATCAACAATTCCGCAGGTATGACACCTGTTGTCATATGAGGGGTGGTTCTATAATGGAAAAGAAAACGTGCTAACTTGGTCACAATAGAATCTCCAGACAATTTCTTCATACCAGACTTGAACATCTGAACTGCTCGCTTGGCCGGTCCATTCGAAGAAGGGTGGTATAGTGAAGTTTTTACATGAGTAATACTGTTGAGGCTGATAAATCGGTGAAACTCAGAACTCATAAATACTGTTCCATTGTCTGATATGACCACTTTTGGTAGTGCGTTGATTGCAAAACTTTGCCATAGTTTGTCAATTGTAGCAGAAGATGTCGGCGACTTCACTTCATATATGTCCATCCATTTTGAGTGTGCATCAACAATAAGTAGAAACATTTTTCCCATAAAAGGTCCCATATCTGTACTCACATCCATGGCCTTCCTGGCCACTCACAGGGGTGAAACGGAGCTGTTGTTGGAGGTAACTTTTGCACTTGCTGTCACTGCATACAACTTATCACTAAGCTCTCTATTTCTCCATCCATTCCAGGCCACCATGGATAGCTGCGTGCTATGGTCTTCATTCGGGACATTCCTGGATGTGTGCTACGAAGTTCAGACAACAATAGCTTTCATCCTTTTGGAGAAGGAATCACTCAAGCTCCCCACAATCAGATACCTTCCCGGCTGGTTATCTCATATTGTCTCTGAAAATACGGTTTCATTTCGTCAAGATTCCTGTTCTTGTGACCAACCGTGAAGAAATTATTCTTGTACTTCAGATAAGACTGGGTCTCGATTTGTCCAATCTCTAAGCTGTCCAGCACATATCGATGACCCAGGAAGTTCAATAATAAAATTAATTCCTGAGGAATTGGAACATCCCATGCATGGGCAAACGACTAAGAGCATCAGTGTTTGCAGTTTGACTTCTGGGTCTATGAATGAAAGTAGACTCATATGCTACCAAGGTCAATGCCCATCTTTGCACTCTTGCTGAGACTATGGGTGGTATAGCCTTGTCCTCGCTGAATAATCCCAGCAAGGGCTTGTGGCCCGATACGATAGTAAAATGATGGCTGTGTACGTACTGGTGAAACTTCTTATGACCAAAGATGATTGACAGGCCTTCATTTTCTATCTGTGAGTAGCTCTTTTCTGCTGTATTGAGTGTCCTCGATACATATCCTATAGGCCGTTCTGGTCCATCATCCATTCGATGGGAGAGCACTGCTCCCATTCCATAGGGAGATGCGTCACACATTAACACCAACTCCTTCTTCGGGTCAAAAAGTAATGGTAGGATAGATGATTGCAACAGCTGTTTCACTTTTGTGAAAGCTTCTGCCCGTAGTATTTGCCAAGACCAACGCTGGTTTTTCTTGAGCAAGTAATACAAGGTGCCAGTTCTCTCGACAAGTTAAGCAAGAAGCATCCATATTAATTAACCATCCCCAAGGATGACTTAAGCTCAGACGTATTCTTTGGTGCTGGTGCCTAATGTCTAATATCTTTCACTTTTTCCTCAGCTGGGAATAAGCCTTGTGAATCTACCTTGTGACCTAGGTAAGTTACCTCTTTCACTTGGAATGTGCACTTATCTTTTTTCAAATGCACTCCCACCTGTGAAAAACATTTCAAAACTTCTTCCAAGTTTACCAAATATTCCTTTTCAGTGAGTCCAGTCACTAGAGCATCATCCAAATAAACCACAAGGTGGGACAGTAAATTTTCCATGGTTCTTTGGAATATGGTGCAAGCTGAGGATACGCCAAAGGGTAAACAGATGTATTGGTACAACTCTTTGTGTGTGTTAATGGTGACAAACTTCCAGGAGGCCTTCTCTAACTCCAATTGTTGATAAGCATGGCTCATATCAAGCTTCGTTTAGGCAGTTCCACCTGCCAGTTTAGCGCATAAGTTCAGCATGAGGTGTCTGTCCAACTTAACCACTTTATTGACTGTTAATTTGCAGTCCCCACAAATTCAAACACTTTGGTCAGGTTTGAGAACAGGTACAATTGGTGCTGCCCATTCTGAAAACTGCACTGGTTGTATCACTCCCAGGCTTTCTAATCTGTCTAGTTCAGCGTCTACATTTTCCTGCATTGCCTAAGGTACTGGTCTTACCTTCATGAATCTGGGTGTTGCCTCTGAATCTACATGAATTTTTGCTTGTAGCCCATCAATCTTTCCGAGTCCATTTTTGAGGCATATTTTTGTAGTATCCCTGATAGCCCATTAGTTTTCAGTTGAAAGATTTCAGCCCATTCCAATTTAAGTTCTTTCAGCCAGTTTTGTTCAAGGAGACTAGGTCTCTCACCTCCCACCACCATCAAGGGTAATTTCACTGTTTGTCCTCTAGTGTACTGTGGCTTTACATATGCCCTTGACTTGTATATCTTCTCCCGTGTAAGTTTTCAATTTGGCATCTGTTTCTTCCAAATTTAGTTTACCTTCCCCATGATTCAGGTATTTAAAAGTGTGCTCACCTATCACCATAGTGGCTGCTCCAGTATCCACCTCCATTCTGATAGGCCTCTCATTCACTCTCTGTTCTGTTCTTCCTACCTTTAAATTATACAACAAATAAAGATCTGAATCTATTACTTCAGGCTTTTCAATGCTGTAGAGCTCATTGGGTTTTTGCTTTTGTTTGAGAGTCTGCCTGATTCTATCTTTGCAATGTCTCATGAGGTTTCCATTCCAATGACAGAAAAGAAATTTGATTTTTTTAAAATGTGGTTCATTACAAGGTTGTCAGTTTCCACCTCTGTTACCAGTGTGCCATGTTTTCGCTGCCAAGTTGTCTCCTTTTATTTGTCTGCTAGTGGCGGCTGCTTTCCACTTCTGAGTAAAGCCTTGCACTTTGGCACTCTTTTTGACTGAGGCTCCCCGCCCAACATGCACTCCCTGTATAGCTTTAGAGTCCCACACTGCACCTTCCAGTGCCACAGCAATTTCCAATGTCATCTAAAAATCCAAATTTGTTTCGGACAGTAATCTCTTCTGAACTGCATCTTCATTTATACTGCACACCAAACGATCTCTAAGCATATCATTGACAGATGTACCAAACTCGCAATGTTCTGTTAATTGTTTCAGACTTGCCACATAACAAGCAACTGTCTCCCCTGAGGCTCTATTCCTTGAGTTAAATTTGAACTGTTGCATCATCACCGGCGGCTTGGGCTGGTAATGGTTCTTTACGAGGTTCACTAAGTCAACAAAACTTTTCGAAGCTGGGGCACTGGGTGCCAACAAATTTTGAATTAATCCATATGTCTTACTCCCACACGTGGATACGAGAATCGCGCGTTTCTTCTCCTCCCCTGCAATGTTGTTCACCCTGGAAGAAGAACGCGAGGAGTTCAACATTGTGAAACCAACTGTCCGAGGCTGGTTCAAAAGGTTCCACTCTTCCAAACCGTGGCATGCTCTGAGGGGATTGCTTCAACCATCAGGACAGAAATTTTTCTTTGCTTGCAGTTACTGTGCAAGATCCGACCCGATTTCGGTTCCCTTGATTTCGTTCGTTCTTTCTTGCTTTTTCTCATCCTTTCGTGTCTTTTCTTTGTTTTTTTACTCTCGTCACCAGTTTGTTGGATCCCATACACAGGTTTGTTGGGACTTAAGTATCCAGGTTGCACACTTGTTTCAGGATGACCCAGTTGGTACCAAAGGCAGAGAAGATCAGTAGATTGTTATTTGGATAAACACATTCTGTTTACTTACAAAAGGAACTCCGCAGCTACACTTGTGTGCTTACAACTCAAAACTCTGTCTTTACACTTCAGACTTCAACTCAAGCCTACTGACTACAGAGGTAGCCCACGCTACTCTGCTATGGGATACCAAGATCATGTGATCTTTCATTACACATTTGTCTTAAAGGTATATTACACATCAGATTACTACACCTGTGTACATGGGAGTTTTCTATTGTAAATATGAGCATACAATTTTCAAATGGAAAAAGTTCACATGATGTGCGTGAAGCCCTAACATTTTTGATTTTTGGTCAGGCTATACTAAGAGGGGGCCCTTAGCAATAAAAGACACTCAGTGCCTGGCATTGGGAAGGGGTGTGGGAGCCACACCCCTGCCCTTGCTGCTGACCCCCCCCACCCCCACCATGGTCCCCAACCCGTGCCCCTCATCCTGCCATCACCCACCTGGACCTCGGGTGGGTATAGTACCAGCAGCTGCCACCAACTCCCTGGTGCCAGTGCCTGCAATGACACCTTCCGGCCTCTGATTGGCCGGCAGCACTCAGAGGGCAGGATTTCTGCCCCTGAGGTCCTCGGCCCTGGGGAAGGCCCATCGCTGCCCAATTAGGTGCCTGATTGGTGGGTCTTCCCGAAAAGAGGCGACGTGGGGCTCTTTCTGGCCCTCCAGCCGATGGGTGAGATCTCCATCACCTCCATTAAATACCACCCTACATTTCAAGAGTCCTTATAAGATAAATATAAATAGGAGGTGCTATGTAAATGCAAGTCTTTCTTTCATTCTCTGCTGTTAGCTTGTTGTACCACCTCAGCTGGCAACAGTCACTCTGGGTGTGGGTCTGGAGTCACAGGTTGACACGCTGGGTGTAAATGAAAGGCTTCCTTTCCTGAATGACATTGGTAAGTATCAGTTGGGTTTATGCAGCCATCCGACAGTTTCACCATCACTTGTGCTGACTTTTGTTATTTTTAAAGCTGCCACTCTGAGATTTGAAATCACACTCTGGATTACTAGTCCTCTTCTCTTCTCAGTCAGTCCCTCGAGATTGAGGATGGTTTGCTTCCACTCCAGTTCAATGGGTTCTGAGACGGATTACCAGTCCACTTATATAACCACAGCATTACATTTATCTCCTCGAGGTTTGCTGGATTTTGCTGTGTGCCATTTGGCTGCCACTCTTTCCCCACATTACAGCAACGAGTACACTTCAGAAAAGTACTTCATTGGCTGTAAGGCGCTTTGGGGTGTCAAGGTTGTGAAAGGCACTATATAAATGCAAAACCTTCCTTTCCTTTAAAATAAATGAGAACTATTATATGTGTAAGGGTTTGGCCCTTAAGGAAGAGTTAAAAGAAAATCATTCTTCCCTTTGGAATACAAATAAAATACATTCTTCCCCGGCCCATATCTTTGCCTGAGTGGCCCATTCTTAATATTGGAAAATGAAAATGTATGAGAGAGGACTATATTTGGACATCACTTTAAATTATGGCCTAGTGGTTAATGATTAACCATTTGGAACTATGGCCTAGTCGTTAATGGTTAACCATTTGGAACTGTAGCCTAGTGCTTAATGTACTGGGTGAGCCATTCGGAGGCTATGAATAAAAATGTCCAGTCATGAAACTATATTTAATATATCAGGTAACTTGTGAACTGTGAAAGTATTTGGTTTGCAATGGTTGCAATGAAACTAACTGATTTATGACTACCCTTCAAAGACACGCCTATCCAGTTTGGTTAATTTGATAATCCAATCTCACACATTTTGGTTAACATTTAACACCCTCCAAAGTCTAAGTAACGACACCACCTTCTCAAAAAAAAGAGTGGTCATGTTGATTTTACTCCACATATTTGATTGCTATTGGACATCCTCTGTGTTGGAAGTTCACTTGTGGGTCAAGGTCAGGCACAGCCTGATGTCAAAGAGCCTATGGACTCATACTTGAAGAAAAGCTCAAGGATTGTCACCAATGCAAAGTTCTAATGTGAGGCATCAGCTACAGAGGAAGAGGCAATTGCATTTTGTGAGGGAAAAGTGCTTAAATGGCTAAAGCAGAGCAAGATGTAGGGATATTGAGATTATCTTCGAATGATTCTAGTAAAGAGCCAGCAGGGAGACGATGGACTGCATGGCCTCCTTCTGAGCACCGGAAATGTTTACGGTTCTAAGGAAACACATCGAAGAAAGAGAAAGATAAAGGCAAACAAAGTATTGGAAAAGATTTGAGATAAAAGGGTGCAAAAGATAGAGGATTATTGGAGATGAATGTACGGGAGGATTAGAGATGGATGGATGATTGTCGCATCTACAAGCTGATGAATCAGCTTTGTTTTTGGCTGAAGCAAGTCTTGCAAAGATCCAGGTTATTTTTTTCCCTTCATTCACATAGGGGCTAACTTTATTCCAATTGTACACAAGCCTCATGCCTGTCACCACCTGCAAACAGGTATTTGGACTCTTGAAGAGTCCAGCTGTATTTTAATAACACACAGCACAATGTGTATCATAGGTGGTAGAGTAACAACTGTCCAAAAAAAAATACAAACTTTTATCATAAATCATTCATTCTTATATAAAAACTGAGAATTACAATTATCTTAAATAAATTCTGGGCTTTCAAGAGCGGAGTGGACTGAACCGAGTGAAAAGAGTTGAGTTCATTTCACATAGACTGATATATAAACAATCAGAGCAATAAACCCCAACATGAGTGAACAATGGAAGCCTTTTATGACTGTGAAGCACTTGGAGCTATCCTGTGTTGGATATAATGGTATTGTGCTGTATTATAAGATAGGCTCCAAGGTGTCTGTTCATTCAGTGTTAGAGCCCAGGCTGGTTGCTGCCTGGCTAAAAACATTGTTTAGTTTCCCAACAGCCGACCTTGTGCCAAGAATCAGATGTCAGTTTGAATGTGATATTAATTAGATTGATAAAGGATCACACTGTTACACACATTGAGGGCCTTTCTCATGTAAACATCACACAATTACTCACACCAGTCTGCCAATACATATGAACCTCCTCAGCGTTTGGTTTTAATGTTGTTACACCTTAAGATTGCGGTTGCTGGGACCCTGTAAGCAGCTCATCGTGGCCATTTGTTTTCCAAACTCCATCGACTGAAAATAAGGTGAGATATTAAAACACCGTTATATAAACTATGGCTTACACATTCACGCACCCATTCATACACGCACCCATATATACACATGTACACACAAACACACACCCACACACAAAAACACACAGACAAAAACACACACCCACACATCCAAACATACACATACACTCACACACAAACACAAACACACACCCACGCACACACATCCAAGCATACACACACTCACATACACACACACACACACACTCATGCGCCTGCACACACACACATACACACACAAAAGAACACACCCATGCACACACACATGCATATATACACAAACACACATGCAAACACTCTCTCACACACACACTCAAACACACACACAGAGTCACACACACACACAAAGAGTCTCTCACACACACACATACACACACACACATTCTCACATACATACTGCAATACATAATAGTAGAAAATATACAATTACATATATTGTATGTGTGGAATGAGTGTGTGTATGTGTGTCTTCTTAAATCCCTTTCTCCTGTCCCCTCCATCTTCACTTCCAACAATAAGCACAAGAAACTAGGCAGGGCCACTGAGCTGGACAAGAGAGAAGTTTTCGAGGAGAATGGTGGGAAGAGAAGTGGTGGCAATGGGTGTGAAAGGCTGCATAGAGGAGGCTGAGGAGGGATAATGCACTGTAGTCACACAGAATGTTACTCCATGACCTTGATTTCATTTCTTTAGCTGAGGAAGTGTAGGAACCTGATTGGCAGCTTCAACCAGGGAGCTGTGGGAGCGTTAAAGATGGGTCTGGGAGGTGACAATATTGGATGGGAAAGGGAGGTTGGAGATGTGGTGATAGTTTACAGGCACAGTGTGTGGTAGGGTGGGTTTTACTGAGGTGCGGTTGATGGTGTTGATGATTTTGAAAGGGAGGGTGACAGTTCCTGAGAAAATTAGCAGCAGACAGATAGGAGGACAGACAGGGTAAATAGGTGGAGAGGCCTGGTTTAGTTCTGTTCGGTCTACCTGAATTCAACCTGCAAATGGTTGAACTCACTTCGCACAACCAGTGTGACAGGCTTGTAAGGAATAAGGCCTATGAAGTTGAGTTGCCCATTCTGATAACTATTATTATTTGTGATGCACAAAAGGCCGTGTTTTGCTTTATTGGACAAAAACAAAACTCAGGAGAATTCACTGCTCACCTGGCTGGACTGTCTGTTAAGGTGCTTCACAATTCTGGGTGTCGTGTCTAGACAAATGAAGTCACAACAGAACAATTTACTCCACCTATTATTTGCTGAAAGTCTGGAACTTATTTTATGTTTGTGCCAGCACACCTGGTCACAACAAAGCATCTTTACACCCTGCAGTGACTGGAACACCCAGGGTACGCTACATGCTAGCTCAGGACTCTTCCCAAAAAAACAGCTCCCTGGCTGCCTCCAATTTGTATGTCTGTGGGCCAAATGTAAGACTGGATTTACTGTGGGTGCGTGTGTGCATGTTAATACTTGTGCTTTTATTCAGCTCCTTGCACACAAGAAAACACTTGGTTATGTAATGAGGCTGGAAGCAGGGAAAATAAAAGAAGAAAATAGAGGGAGGGGCACCTGGAAAGTGGGCGGGGTCGTTTGATGATTCATGATGCTGGATTACTAACCCTCAAGTCATGAGTTCAAACCTCATCATAGTATGCCAATTACAATAAATCTGTGAGGTGGCAAGGGAGAGAAGAAAAATTGGTTAGTAAAGCATGTGCACAAACTTAACTAGCTTAACTAGTCGGACAGGGAAGAGAACTTGCCATTGCTACCTGCTCAAGTCTATACAGGACATTCTGTGGGTAACTCTAATGCTCTCGGGGTAACTATGGGGAGGGCAATCATGGAATCATAAAGTGGTTTCAGCTCAGAAGGAGGCCATTGAACCCATCATGTCTGTGTCAGCTCTCTGCAGGAGCAACTCAGCTGGTTCCACTCCCTTGTCCATCCCCTGTAGACCTGCAGATGCTTTTCCTTCAGGTGATTATCCAATTGACTTTTGGAAGCCAAGATTGAATCTGCCTCCCCGTCAGTTCAAACAGTGCACTTCAGATCATAGCCATTCACTTTGTAAAAACACTTTCCCTCATAATGCCTTTAATACTTTTACCAATCACTTTAAAACTGTGTTCCCCATTCTGCCAATGGGAACAGTTTCTCCCTCTCAATTCTGTCTAGACCCCTGATGATTTTGAACATCTCAATCAAATCTCCTCTCAACCTTCTCTTCTCTATGGAGAATAACCCTGGCTTCTCCACATAACTGAAGTTCCTCATCCCTGGAACTGTTCTTGTAAATCTCTTCTGCAGCCTCTCTAGTGCCTCCACATCTTTCCTGTGCCCAGAATTAGGCACAATTTACTCCAGTTGAGGCTGGGCCACTATTTAATTAAGGTTCATCATAATGCTGAAAACCCTTTGAAGGTCAAAGCTGGCATCTACCCGGCAATGTGGAAAATTGCCCAGGTATGTCCTGTACACAAAAAGCAGGTTAGTGTGCAGGTACAGCAAATAATTAGGATAGCTGATAGAATGTTATCATTTATTGTGAGGGGAATTGAATATAAAAGTAGGGAGGTTATGCTTCAGTTGTACAGGGCACTGGTGAGACCACATCTGGAATACTGTGTACAGTATTGGGCTCCATACTTAAGGAAAGATGTAAATGGGTTAGAAGCGGGTCAGAGAAGGTTTACTAGGCTAATGCCAGGAATGGGAGGGTTGTCTTATGAGGAAAGGTTGGACAGGTTAGGCTTGTATTCACTGGAGGTTAGAAGAGTAAGAGGCGACTTTATCGAAATATTTAAGATCCTGCGGGGTCTTGACAGAGTAGATGTGGAGAGGATGTTTCCTCTGGTGGGAGAATCTAGAACTAGGGGTCATGATTTAAAAATAAGAGGACGCTCATTTAAGACAGAGATGAGGAGAAACGTTTTCTCTCAGAGGGTCGTAAGTCTTTGGAACTCTCTTCCTCAAATGGCAGTGGAAGCGAGAGCTTTGAATATTTCTAATGCAGAGGTAGGTAGGTTCTTGATTAACAAAAGGGTGAAAGGTTATCAGGAGTAGGCGAGAGGTTACAATCAGATCAACCATAATCTTATTGATTAGTGAACAGGCTTGAGGGGCCGAGTGACCTACTCCTGCTCCATATTCATATATTTGTATGTTCATATGTCCAGGATTGTCAAGATGGGGTCTTGAACCGAAAGGCAGCTTTAGCCTCATTTAGTGAAAGACACCATTTTGGTAAAGGAGTTGAGTGAGGACTGTGGTAATTATGGTTTTATTTAATGCGTAATATACCTTTAAGAAGAATGCTTGTTAAGGAAGATCACATGATCTTTAGTACCCATTAGGAGAGTAGCGCGGGCTACCTCAGTAGTCAGTGGTTGGTAGTGTAGAGATAGAGCTTGAAGTGAAAACACATGTGTAGTTGCTGCTGAATACCTTTGTAAATAAACTAAAAGTTTTCCACCTAAGAAGTGTTTGCTGATCAACTCTATCAATAGTACCGACTCAGCCACCACTTACAACAAACTGGCGATGAGGATTGGATAAGCTTAACAGAAGAAATCAAGTGAAACAAAATCAGCACTGTACCTCACACAGTAATTGTAAGTAGAAGTTCCATTCAAAACAAAGGAATAATTCCCGCTAAGAATGCCACAATTCAGAAGAATTGATTCTTTCCAGCCAGCCATGAACAATTGGTCTTATTATATTGAACTCCTCACGTTCTTTTCCCAAGCAAACAAGATTACAGGAAACGAGAAGAGGCAAGCGATCCTCTTAAGTACATGTAGGAATAAAACCTATGGCTTGATTGGAAGCTTGATGGTACCCAGTGCCTCAGATTTGAAAAGTTTTGATGAATTGGTGGACCTGGTGAAGGGTCATTATCAACCAAAGCCCTCAGTAACGATGCAAAGGTTCAAGTTTAACTTGAGAAATAGAGCCTCGGAGGAGACAGTTGCAAGATATGTGGCAAGTTTGAAACAGTTAATGGAACATTGTGACTTTGGTACAGTTCTAAACAACATGCTCAGAGATTGTTTAGTGTGCGGTGTGAATAAGGACACAATTCAGAAGAGACTGTTAACCGCAGGGAATTTGGATTTCAAGAAGGTGCCAGAGAGAGCGCCATGGATAGCGCAGTAAGAGATTCAAAAGCCATGCAGGATGCACAAAATGCCGCCACATCGGGTGGGAAACTGCAGCCAAAAAGGGCACAAAAATGCAAGACTCTGCCGAGAAGCAGGAAACAGCTCCTGCTAGCCGGAAAATGAAAAAAAAATGACTATGCAGCAAAAACAAGGAATAATTTCAATAGAGGTGGAAACAAACAGTCTTTTAACAATTGGCAGTTTAGAAAAATAGAATGTTTTTATTGCCACAGAAATGGACACATAGTGAAACGGTGCAAAGAAAGAGTCAAGCAGTCTTTTAAACAAAAGAAAAAACCCAGTGAGATCTACAATGTAGAATAGCCTGAAACAACAAATTCAGATATTTACTCATTGTTTAATTTGAAGGTTGGGAAGACAAACTAATATATGTAACAGTGAAAGTGAATGGTAGACCTGTCAAATGGAAGTGGGCACAGGAGCTTCCACTACAGTAATTGGGGATCATACCTTCAGATATCTGAATAATGGGGAACATCAATTAAATTTAGCAGAAACAATGGCCCAATTAAAAACATACATGGGTGAAGACATTCAAGTCAAAGGCATAAGTAGAGTAACTGTTCATTATGGAAGCCAATCGGCAAAGCTACCCTTGATGGTGGTAGCAGGCAAGGGGCCAAGCCTCCTGGGGTGAAACTGGTTGAAGGAGATTAAGTTGGAATGGGCTGAAATTTTCCTGTTGAGAGCAAGTGGATTACCAGAGCTACTGCAAAAGTAGGCCACAGTCTTCACTTGGGAAGATCCAGGGGCTGCAGGCAAAAAATTCACGTGGATCCAGACGCAACCCCCCAATTCATGAAGGCCCAACCAGTACCTTATGCACTGCAAGAAAAAGTCGACACCGAACTGGACAGACTAGAAAAACTGGGCGTTATACAACCTGTGCAGTTCTCAGAATGGGCAGTGCCCATAGTCCCCGTCCTTAAACCTGACCAGAGAGTCCAAATTTGTGGAGACCACAAATTGACAGTTAGTAAAGTAGCTCAGCTAGACAGACACCACATACCAAAAATCGAAGACCTGTATGCAAAGCTGGCAGGTGAGAACACCTACACGAAGTTTGACATGAGTCATGCTTATTAACAAATTCTGCTGAAAGGTCAGGAGGACTCGAAACGTCAACTCTTTTCTTCTCCGCCGATGCTGCCAGACCTGCTGAGTTTTTCCAGGTAATTCTGTGTTTGTTTTAGAGTTAGATAATGCCTCCCAGGAATTTGTCACAATTAATACCCACGAACAGTTGCACCAATTTACAATTGTCTTTCAGCATCTCATCAGCTTGCGCCATCTTCCATGGAGCAAAGGAAAGTTTACTGCAGGGACTGCCCCAGGATGTAGTCTATTTGAATGATGTTTCGGTGACAGGGTTCACTGAAAATGAGCACATGGCAAACTTAGAAGAAGTCTTAAAATGTTTCTTTCAAGCTGGAGTGCATTTAAAAAAAGAAAAGTGCACGTTCCAAGCGAGGGAGGTAATCTATTTGGGTCACCGGGTAGATTCACAGGGCCTCCATCCGGTTGAGGAGAAAGTGAGAGCTATTACAGAGGCATCTGCATCAAAGAACACCTCAGAGCTCAAATCATTCCTAGGAATGATCAACTGTTATGGGCGGCTCTTACCCAATTTGCCTACAGAACTGGCCCCCCTATATTATCTACACAAAAAGAACCAACTTAGGTCTTGGGAGGTGCCCCAGAAAGAAGCTTTCATAAAGGTGAAACAATTGTTGCACTCATCCAACAAATTAGTACATTATGACCAAAAGAAGGAATTGGTGTTGACAGGTGATGCATCCCCCTATGGAGTGCTCTCCCATCAAATGGATGATGGCGTGGAACAACTTATAGGTTACTTATCAAGAACGCTCACCACAGCGGAAAAGGAATACTCAGGTAGAAAAAGAAGGCAAGTCAATCATCTTTGATGTCAAGAAATTTCACCAGTATGTACACGGGCGCCATTTTACAATCATTGCTAGGATTGCTTAGTGAGGACAAGACTATACCACCTATAGCCTCGGCAAGAATACAACAATACAACAATGGGCTTTAATCCTGGCAGCATACGAGTATATTTTGGTACATAGGCCTGGCAGTCAAATTGCAAACGCCAATGCACTTAGTCGTTTGCCTTTACAAGAATATGATGAAGACGTCCCAGTTCCACAGGGATGCGTTTTATTGTTAAATTTCTTAGATTCCTCGCCGGTATGCGCTCGACAGATCAGAGACTGGACAAGTCAGGACCCAGTCCCATCTCAAGTACGAGAGTAAGTGCTTCATGGTTGGTCACAAGAGCCTGTATCTGATTAAATGAAAACGTACTTTAACAGAAGACATGAAATAACCAGCCAGGGTGGCATCTTATTGTGGGGAGCACGAGTGATAGTCCCTCCAAAGGGAAGGGAGCCACTTTTAATTGAATTACACAGCACAAGTCCAGGAATATCCCGAATGAGGGCCATTGCTCACAGTTACCTATGATGGCTTGGGATGGATGGCGAAATTGAGAGTTTAGTGAAGAATTGTGTGGAATGTCAGCAACTGTAAAAGTTGCCTTCAACAGCTCTGTTACACCTTGGGAGTGGCCAGGAAGACCATGGGTGCAGTTACACATTGACTATGTGGGACCTTTCATGGGAACAATGTTTCTGCTCATTGTTGATACCCACTCAAAATGGATGAACATATATGAGGTGAAGTCACCAACGTCTCTGCTACAATTGAGAAGCTACGTCAAAGTTTTGCCGTTAATGGACTACTGGAACTGGTCGTTTCTGATAACGACACGGCATTTACGAGCGCTGAGTTTCAACAGTTTATCGGCCTCAACGGTATCACTCACGTGAAAACTTCACCATGCCACCCTTCCTCAAATGGACTGGCCGAAAGGGTGGTTCAAATGTTCAAGGCAGGCATGATAAAGCTAACTGGCGATTCCTTAGCAACCAAGCTAGCACGCTTTCTTTTCCAGTCTTCCAACCTTCACATGTGTGACACCTGCAGAATTACTGATGAAACGCCGTCTCAGGATGAGATTGAGCTTAATAATGCCAAATTTAGAGTGGAAGGTAGAAAGGAGTCAGGGAAGCCAGAAAACTAGACCTGACTGGCATAGTCGTGAGAGGGAATTTACCGTGGGAGAGATGGTATACGTGAAAAAATTTGGAGAAGGACCAAAGTGGTTACTGGGTGAAATAAGCGCAGTGACTGGACGTCTATCTTACCATGTGGAGGTGGACGGCCGAGTCTTACGGAGGCATGTGGATCATCTAAGGAAGAGAGAAACAAATCACCAAGAATTGATTCCACCAGCGTTCACGACCGGGTCTGCGTTTCCTGTTGAGGATACTCAACCCAGGACAGGCATGTCTGATGTTCCTGTAAGAGTTGAGGATACAGAGCTGCAGGTGCCCACCGAAGCATTTGATGTTCAGAGAACTCCGGAAAAGGAGGTTCCTGACAAAGAATCTGAAGTTGTGGAGCTGCGACACCCTACACGTCTAAGGAAACCCCCAGAAAGGCTGAATTTGTAAATTACTTATCTGTGTAAATATTTTGCTCTCTTGAGGAAATTGTACTTGTAAATATAAAATGTATATCTGAGTAAAGGGGGAGGGATGTGGTAATTATGGTTTTATTTAATGTGTAATATACCTTTAAGAAGAATGCCTGTTAAGGAAGATCACATGATCTTTAGTACCCAATAGGAGAGTAGCGTGGGCTACCTCAGTAGTTAGTAGTGTAGAGATAGAGTTTGAAGTGAAAGCACACGTCTAGTTGCGACTGATAAACTAAACTTAAATAGGCTAAAAGTTTTCCAACTAAGAAGTGTCTGCTGATCAACTCTATCAATAGTACCAATTTGGCCGCTTCTCCCAACAAGGACTATGCTAGGAATTTGCTGCCCAGGGCTGAGTGCTCATTAAGAATGTTGCGCAGCATTTTGGTGCCTATAGTGCTTGTCCTAACGCCCTCTCCTGACAGCCACCAGCTGTTTGGGACTTAATAGGACAATGCTGTGGATTTCAAGCTCTACTTAAAGGAACAGTCCCCATTTCACATTCCACTTGCTGCTAGAACTCTGAAGAGGACCTTCTGGGAGACTTGGCCGAGACTTCACCAACATTCTACCCACATTTATTCTGGAAAGTCTCTGGGGATTTGCTTAACGTAAGTGTGTGCTGAGTTACTCAACCTTAATGGACAGGTTATAGGAGTCACCAGTTTGGTCATGAGTATCTAAACAATGAAGAATGGGAGGAGGAGCAGGAGACTAGGTGGAGCAGCATTAACTGGTGCAGGGGAGAGAGACAGGAGGGTAAGATGGACTCCTTCCTCCCCGTGAGTCCACGACATCCCTCCTCCTCTGGACCTTCTCCACTAGGACCTCATGTGCTGCCTCCAAGAACCTGTGCACACACCACCCCCGCCTCAGTCTCTGAGCGAACCTGAGACATGTCGCTGTACGCCAGCCAGCACACTTCATGCCTTCAGTGGAAGTGGGTGTGTGGAACCCACGTAAATACTGATCCAGGAAAATTATGAGTAATCAGCACATGACTGCAGATGTTTGTTTCAGCAATGCCAGGCAAGTTCTAGTTGTGGTAATTACTTATGATCAAAATTGCATGCTAAATCTAGCCCTGCAAACAGACTTATGTGTAGCATTGCACCCATGTAAAGCCTCTTTCCAGCTATTAGCCTAAATAACCCCCATTATCTTTGTGGAATTTGAATACATTGACTTTGATGTCCTTAGTCTCCTATCATGACCACTGTGCTACCTGGATCTTAACTCACACCTAGTCCCATTCACCCATAATCCCGGTGCTCACTGATCTACATTGGCGTCCAGTCTGGTAACACCTTGATTTTAAAATTTTCATCCATGTTTTCAAATCCTCCCTTTGTCTCATTCTTCCCCATCTCTGTAATCTCCTCTAGCCCTAGAAGTCATTGAGAGTTATCTATTCTCCTCCAATTCTGGCCTCCTGCGCATCCCCAATTTTAATTGCTCCCCATTGGAGACCGTGCCTTCAACTGTCTGGGCCCTAAGTTCCGGAACTTCTTCATAAACCTCTCCACCTCTCTCTTCTCCTTTAAGAACACTCTTTAAAATCTACATCTTTGGCCAAGCTCGACCTAACATCCCCATATGTGACTCAGTGTTAAAATTCTCTTGGATAAAGTTCCTGTGATACAGCTTGGGAGATTTTGCGATGTGAAAGGTGCTACATGAATGCAACTCACCAAGGCTTCTTCGACAGCACCTTCCAAAACCGTGACCTCTACCACCTAGAAGGACAAGGGGTGGCAGATGCATGGGAACACCACCACCTGCAAGTTCCCCTTCAAGCCACTCACCAACTTGATTTGGAAATATGTCGCCATTTCTTCACTATTGCTGCGTCAAAATTCTGGGGACCTCTCTTCCAAACAGCACTGTGGGTGTACCTACACCACATGGACTGCAGCGGTCCAAGAAGTCAGCTCACCTCCACCTTCTCAAGGGCAATTAGAGATGGGCAATTAATGTTAGTCTAGCCAGCGACGCCCACATCCTGCAAAAGGATAAAAAAATGTTGCTGTTGTTTTCTGATACTACAATGCAGCATTTTTCAATGGTGTCATTAGGGCAGTGCTGTCTTTCTGGGACATTTCCAATCTTGTGAGTCAGTAAGTTGAGGTAAGCAAGAGGATTATTCCACACCCTCTCCGCAGTCTCTATGTAGCAGACTTCTACAATAGACCGTGACACAGTTGCTTGAATGGGACAAGTCAGATTAGGCTTTGCAATTGGTTCTCCCCATTGTCTGTGCTGAGCTTTGGCTAAACTTGTCTAAACCAACACTGCTTCATTGATAACAAAAACAGAAACAGAAATACCTGGAAAAACTCAGCAGGTCTGGCAGCATCGGCGGAGAAGAGTACAGTTGACGTTTCGAGTCCTCATGACCCTTCAACAGGATTTCCAGCATCCGCAGCTTTTTGTTTTTATCACTGCTTCATTGATGCTTCCCCGTGGCCCCCAACCCTACCCTCTGATGTCTACACTGTACCTGTTAGGGTGGAGTTACAATATGTTGTGTGCTTGTGTAAAACAAGAAAGCTGATTAATGGATCTGATAACCAAGATATAGGATCAGCAATGGGAAGATAAGCAGCCTCAGGGAAGCATGATAGAAGAGGAAATAGAACAACAAATATACTGGCGGATCAGATATGGCACATTGTCGTTTGTTATCACATTTCCCTGGTGCATATGGAGACATGCCTAAACTAACACTGCCAGATCAATGCTTCTCACCTATCCATCCCCCTCCCTTTCCAAGAACAAAGTGTCTGGAATTCCCGTCTCGGAATGATACTACTTCTAAAGTTTAGATTCAGAACGGCATTAGAATTAAGGCACTGTCAGCATCTAGACAAACAGTGGGAAGTTTTTTTTTTCATTCTTTCATGGGATGTGGGCATCGCTGGCCAGGCCAGCATTTATTGCCCATCCCTAGTTGCCCTTGTTCAGAGGATAGTTAAGAGTCAACCTTGTTGCTGCGGGTCTGGAGTCACATGTAGGCCAGACCAGGTAAGGATGGCAGATTTCCTTCCCTAAATGACGTTAGTGAACCAATGGGTTTTTATAATAATCAACAATGGCTTCATGGTCATCATTAGACTTTTAATTCCAGATTTTCATTTGAATTCAAATTCCACCATCTGTCGTGGTGGGATTTGAACCCGGGTTCCTAGAGCATTACCCTGGGTCTCTGGATTACTAGTCCAATGTGTTCAAATCCTTCCTGTAATATGATGCCCAGAACTGTACACAATATTCCAGCTGAGGTCTAATGAGTGTCTTATATAAATTCAGCCTAATCTCCCTGCTCTTGTACTCTATGCCCCTATTAATAAATCCCAGGATACTATATGCTTTATTAACTGCTCTCTCCACCTGTCCTGCCACCTTCAATGATCTATGCACAGATACACCCAAGTCTTTCTGCTCTTGCACCCCCTTCAAAATTCCACCCCTTATTTTATATTGTCTGTCCATGTTCTTCCTGCCAAAATGCATCACCTCACACTTCTCCACATTGAACTTCACCTGCCACCTATCTGCCCACTCCACCAACTTGTCTATTTCCTCTTGAAGTTCCATACTGGCCCCCTCACTGTTCACAACTGTCCCAAGCTTTGTATCACCTGCAAACTTTGAAATTGTCACCTGTACGCCAAGATCTAGATCATTAATATATGTCAGGAAAAGCAAGGATCCCAAATACCAACCCTTGGGGAACTCCACTACTTCCAGCCAGCCTGAAAAATATTCATTGACCATTACTCTCTGCTTCCTATTTTTCCAGCCAATTTTGTATCCATGTTGCTACTGTCCCTTTTATTCCATGAGCAATAACTTTTCTCACAAGTCTGTGTGGCACTGTGTCAAATACCTTTTCAAAGTCCATGTACACCACATCAACAGCATTACCCTCATCGACCTTTTCTGTTACCTCTTCGAAAAACTCCAGCAAGTTAGTTAAACACGATTTCTCCTTTAGAAATCCATGCTGGCTCTTCCTTATCAACCCATATTTTTCCCTGTGACTACTAATTCTATCCCAAATAATTGTTTCTGGTGTTGCCCACCACTGAAGTTAAACTGACTGGTGTGTAATTGCTGGGCTTATCCTTACAACCTTTTTTGAACAAGGGCATAATGTTTGAAATTCTCCAGTCCTCTGGCCCCATCCCTGAGTCTGGGGAAGACTGAAAGATTATGGCCAGTGCCCCTGCAATTTCTACTCTCACTTCCTTCAATATCCTTGGATGTATCTCATCCGGTCCAGGTGCCTTGTCAACTTTAAGTACCGACAGTCTATTCAACACTTCCTCCTTATCAATTTTAAACCCTTCTAGTGACAGAGTTTCCTTGTCTGTCACCATGGCCTGGGTAACATCTACCTCCTTGGTAAAGACAGATGCAAAGTATTAATTTAATACCTCAGCCATGGCCTCTTCGTCCATGTGGAAATTCCCTTTTAGGTCCCTAATCAGTCCTACCCCTCCCTTCACCACCGTTTTACTATTCATGTGCTTATAGAAGACTTTGGCATTCCCCTTTATGTTGGCTGCCAGTCTTTCCTCATAATCCCTCTTCGCTTCTCTAATATGCTTTCTCAACTCCCCTCTGAACCTTCTGTATTCCTCTTGGTTCTGAATTGTATTTTCTACCTGACACCTGTCATAAGTGCACTTTTTCTTCTTTATCTTAACTTCAATCTCCTTTTTCATCCAGGGAGCTCTGGATTTGTTTGCCCTACCTTTCCCTTTTGATGGAATATACCTTGACTGTGCCCAAACCAATTCTTTTTTGAAGGTAGCCCATTGTTCAGTTACAGTTTTTCCTGACAATCTTTCATTCCTGTCTATCTGGCCCAGCTCCATACTTGTCCCATCGAAGTCAGCTCTTGTACAGTTAATTATTCTTACTCTGCATTGCCTACCATCCTTTTCTATCATCATCCTAAAACATACAATACAATGATCACTGTCACCTAAATGTTCTCCCGCTGACACTTGATCTACTTGGACCACCTCATTTCCATGAACCAGGTCCAACAGTGTGCCTTTTCTTGTTGGATTGGACACATACTGCCTTAGAAAATTCTCCTGAACACAATCTAGGAACATTTGCCCTTCTCGGCCCTTTACAGTACCACTGTCCCAGTCAACATTCGGGTAATTAAACTCCCCCAGTATAACTACTCTATAATGCCTGCATCTCTCTGTAATTTCCCTGCAATTGTTCTTCTACGTCCTTCTCACTAGTTGGCAGTCTATAGACTACACCGAGCAATGTAATTGCACCCTTTTTGTTCCTTAGCTCTAGCCAAATTGATTCTATCCTTGAACCCTCTGGGACATCCTCTTTCTCCAGCACTGCAAAGCTCTCCTTGACCAATACCACCACCCACACTCCGTTCCTTCCTTTCCTATCTTTTCTGAACACCTTGTACCCGGGAATATTTAACACCCAGTCTGCCCTTCCTTGAGCCAGGTCTCTGTTATCGCCGCAACATCATATTTCCACATGGCAACCTATGCCTGTAACTCCCCAGTCTTATTTACTATACTCTGTGCATTCACATACATGCATAGTCACCATAATTTAGATTTGGTTACTTTCCCCCTTACCCTGACTTTACCTATTAACTTACAATTCTCTATACCAGTGCTATCTGTCCCTCTCAGTATTTTGTCCACCCTGGTATTCCTCTCTAATATTTTCTCTTGGTTCCCACACCCCTGCCGAGTTAGTTTAAAGCCCTCCCAACAGCACTAGCAAACGCCCCGCAAGGAACTCAGTCCCAGCTCTGTTCAGGTGCAACCCATCCAACTTGGACAGGTCCCATCTCCCCCAGAGCCAATCCCAGTGTCCCAGGAATCTAAAGCCCTCCCTCCTGCACCATCGTTCCAGCCATGAATTCATCTGCTTTATCCTCCTATTTCTGTACTCATTGGCACGTGGCACTGGGAGCAATCCAGAGATTACTACATTAGAGGTCCTGCTTGCTAATTTTCTACCTAGCTCCCTAAATTCTGATTGCAGGACCACATCCCCCTTCCCACCTAAGTCATTGGTACCAATGTGGACCACGACCTCTCCCCAAGAAGAATGTCCTGCAGCCACTCTGTGACACCCTTGACCCGGCATCAGGGAGGCAACATACCATCTTGGAGTCACGTCTATGGCTACAGAAATGCCTGTCTGTTCCCCTAACAGACTGTGTTCTAACTGACCTGGGAAACCCACCTTACTCATGGTGGATCAAATTGAAAGAAAAAGCGTATAATTCCACAAAGATGAGTGGCAGGTTTGAGGCCTGGACAGAATATAAAAACAGTAAAGAATGGCTAAAAATATATTAACGACAAAGAAATTAGATTACGAGAGAAAGCTAGCTTGAAATGTAAAAACAAATACTTAGCATTTATACAGATATTCAAAAAGGAAAAGAGTAAGTAAAATGAACGTTGGTCCTCTAGAGAGTGAGAATGGGGGATTAGTAATAGAAAATAAGGAAATGGTGGATAAATTGAACAGATGATTTGCATCTCTCTTCACTGTACAGGATACAAATAACATCCCAGAAATAATTGTGAATCAGGAGGTGAAATGGTGGGAAGGGCTTAAAACAATTAAAATCACCAGGGAAAGGGCACTGAGAAAATGATTAGAACTAAAAGCTGACAAGTCCCCAGATCCTGATGGACTTCATCCTAGATTCTGAAAAGAAGTGGCTGCTGAGACAGTAGATGCATTGGTTTTAATTTTCCAAAATTCCCTAGATTCTGGAAAGGTCCCATCAAATTGAGAAATGGTGATTGTAACTCCTCTTTTCAAGAAAGGAAATGAGATAGAGAGTAGGAAGCTACATCTTAAGCTTAACATCTGTCATAGGGAAAATGCTGGAATCTATTATTAAGAAGGTTATAGTGGGGGCACTTAGAAAATCTCAATGCAATCAGGCAGAATCAACATGTTTTTGTGAAAGGGAAATTGTGTTTCACTAATTTAAGGGAGTTCCTTGAGGAAGCAACAAACAACGTGGATAAAGGAGAACCTGTGGATGTGATGTATTTAGATTCCCTGAAGGCATTTCACAAGGTACCACATCAAAGGTGCACAAAATAAGCGTTCGTGGTGTAGGGGGTAACAGATTAGCGTGGATAGAAGATTGGCTAGTTGACAGGAAACAGAGAGTAGGCATAAATGGGTCATTTTCGGTTTGGCAAGATGTAACGAGTGGAGTGCCACAGGGGCACTCAACTATTTACAATCTATATTAATGACTTGGATGATGGGACCGAACGTTTGGTTGCTAACTTTGCTGATGACACAAAGATAGGTAGGAAAGTAAGTTGTGAAGAAGACATTAGGAGTCTATAAAGGGATATAGATAGGTTAAGTGAGTGGGCAAAAGTTTGGCAGATGCAATATAATGTAGGAAAATGTGAACTTGTTCACTAGGCAGGAAGAACAAAAATGCAGAATATTATTTAGATGGGTAGGGATTACAGAACTCTGTGGTAAAGAGGGATCTGGGTGTCCTGGCACATGAATCACAAAAAGTTAGTATGCAGGGGCAGAAGTGATTAGGAAGGCAAATAGAACATTGTCATTTGTTGCAAGGGGAATGGAATATAATAGTAATGTTTTACTACAGTTATATAGGGCATTGGTGAGACCACATCTAGAGAATTGTGTAAAGTTTTAGTCTCCTTATTTAAGAAAGGATATAATTGTAATTATTAGAAGCAGTTCAGAGAAGGTTCATTCAACTGAATCCTGGAATGAAAAGTTTATCTTATGAGGAAAGGTTGAACAGGTTGGACCTGTATCCATTGGACTTGACGGGGTGAATGCAGAAAGGACGCTTCACCTTGTGGGAGAGACTCAAAAATTAGGGGATGCAGTTTAAAAATAAGGGGTCTCCCATTTAGGACAGAGATGAGGAGAATTTTTTTCTCTCAGGGAGTCATGAGTCTTTGGAACTCTCTTCCCCAGAGAGTGGTGGAGGGAGGGTCATTGAATATTTTTGAGGCAGAGGTGCCTAGATTCTTGATTGACAAGGGAGCCAAGGGTTATGAGCGTAGGAAGGAAAGTGGAGTTGAGGGCAGAATCAGAACAGCCATGATCTTGTTGAATGGCAGAGCAGGCTCGAGGGGCCAATGGCCTACTTTGCTCCTAATTCATATGTTCCTTTGTAAAAGTGTGTAGTACACAAAATTGGTTGTAAGATGCACTACAGCAACTCAGCAACTCACCAAGACTCCTTCAACAGCACCTCCCAAACCCATGACCTCTACCGCCTAGAAGGACAAGGGCAGCAGATAGATGGGAACACCATCACCTGCAAGTCCCCTTCCAAGACACTCACCATCCTGACTTGGAAATATATCGCCGTTATTTCGCTGTCGTTGGCTCAAAATCCTGGAACTCCCTAACAGCACTGTGGGTGTACCTACACCATATGGACTGCAGCGGTTCAAGAAGGCAGCTCACCACCACCTTCTCAAGAGGAGTTAGAGTTAGCCCACATCCTGTAAGAGAACAAAAAAAGAAAAGAGCAAAATGCTCCATTTTGCAGCAGTGACATCATCTGAAATAATAAGAAACCTGTCCGTCTGGATGCAGAATGAATCAGCACGAGTAACTGGGTCGGGTTCCATCACAGCCACTTGTTGCATTGTTATAATCATAACAAGCTCAGACTTGTCCTCTATATACACTACCCACAACAACAAAGATGAAAAGCAATGTCAATGTTTACCATGGAGGTAAACAATTTCACTTTCTCCATCTGGATGCATCCATGATGGTTATAATGTAGCCAATTGCCCTTTCTCCAAACAATGCGGAGTTCCTGAATGACATTGGTGGTAACTCTGTCATGCAGTTTGAAACTGGGCCAAGTTGTCCAGGAGATTCTGAGCTCTAACCCTTGGTCTATGCTGATCTCAATTAAGGCCAGTGATGGGTATGAGACAACAGGCTGCAGACTCCCTGAAAAGGGATGAAGAGCAATCAGGAAACCTTCTCACTCTAGCCATTAACCAATAAACTCCACTATGCAAGCAACAGCCAACAATGTTAGTACTCAAATAAAGATTATATAGAATTACACAGAATCTACAACACAGAAACAGGCCATTTGACCCCATTAGTCTGTGTTGGTGTTTATACTCCATACGAGTCTCCACATTCTATCTATCTCATCTCAATGCTTCAGTACATTTTTCTGCTTGGTATTTGGTAAGGTCCCCGTAGTCTTCCACCAGGGAATTTCCACAGGAGGTGCACAGTGAATGCAGTCGGTGGTCACATTAATTAAAAAAGGCTCAACAGATTTTCCTTAGAGGGCAAGGAGATTAAGGTTTGTGGAAAACAAAAACAGAATTACCTGGAAAAACTCAGCAGGTCTGGCAGCATCGGTGGAGAAGAAAAGAGTTGACGTTTCGAGTCCACATGACCCTTCAACAGAACTGAGTGTAGTTAGGAGAGGGGTGAAATATAAGCTGGTTTAAGGTGGGGGGTGGGGGGAGAGAAGTTGAGGGTGGGATGGTTGTAGGGACAAGCAAGCAGTGATAGGAGCAGATAATCAAAAGATGTCACAGACAAAAGGATCAAAGAGGTGTTGAAGGTTGTGATATTATCTAAGAAAAGTGCTAATTAAGAATGGATGGCAGGACACTCAAGGTACAGCTCTAGTGGACCTTGATTGTCCTGCCATCCATTCTTAATTAGCACTTTTCTTAGATAATATCACCACCTTCAACACCTCTTTGATCCTTTTGTCTGTGACATTTTTTGATTATCTGCTCCTATCACTGCTTGCTTGTCCCTACAACCACCCCACCCTCCACTTCTCTCCCCCCCGCCCCCCACCTTAAACCAGCTTATATTTCACCCCTCTTCTAACTACACTCAGTTCTGTTGAAGGGTCATGTGGACTCGAAACGTCAACTCTTTTCTTCTCCACTGATGCTGCCAGACCTGCTGAGTGTTTCCAGGTAATTCTGTTTTTGTTTTGGATTTCCAGCATCCGCAGTAGTTTTTTGTTTTTATCTCAAGGTTTGTGGAAGATTGTTCCAGTCCTTACTTGTTCTTGGGAAAAAGGAGTTAGTAAAGGAAGCACCTTGGCTTGTGTTCAGTTGGGGCTATTGGTTATGAACCCTTCGAGCTCGGTCACTTTTGGGCCTAATGTGCTGCTTCGAAATATTTAATTGTTCATTCAAAATTTTGGAGAAGCAGGACAGCCTGCGGGCTTTTCTTTAGTTCCGGAGAATGTGCTGGCCTAGCAAAGTGACCAAATAGACTCCCACGAGTAAGTGTTTGTAATGAAACGAGCCACCCAGCTTTGAACTTTCTCAAAGAGGGCAACGTTTCTCGCAGTATATGGCTGTCAAGTGGCTACACCAAACACCAAGTGTGGTCTAACCAATGTCAGGTACAACATTTCCTTTACTGTCATTGAAGAGTGATTGAAGATCAGTTTCACAAACCCAAACATCTTGGATGCCTTGCTTATTGACTTTGTACATTCCACTTTAAATTATTTTGGACGTGGATTTCTGAGTAACAGCATTCTCTAGTAACTTCGAGGGGGGATTTTTTTAAAAATTATTCAGTCATGGGAAGTGGGTGTCACTGACTAGGCTCACATTGTTATAGCCCATTCCTAATTGCCCTTGAGAAGGTAGTGGTGAGCAGCTTTCTTGAACCACTGCAGTCCATGTAGCGTAGGTACACCCACTGAGTATTGCCGATTCGTATGATGTTACATTTCCCTACGATGAATTTCATTTCCCCATATATGGGCCCATTTGAGCAGATTATTTAGATTTTCCTGAATGTTAACCTCATCTGCTGCTTCAGCAATCACTTTATAGACTAGGTAGTCATCTGCAGAGCCTGATCTGGCTTGCTATTCCACACCGGATGTCATTTATAAAGAGGAGAAACAAATGTGGGCCCAGGATAGTTCCTTGGAACATGCCATTTAAGACTGCTCTCCAGTCTGAGGTTTCCCCATTCATTGTGACTCTTTGTTGCCATTGGTAAGAACTGTTCTTATCCATTGCTTAGAATTTCCTCGGACTCCATAATTATCTAGTTTGTCCAGTAGCTTCGCGTGTGCTGCACAGTTGAAAGCCTTAGAAAAATCTAAAATACCTAGATCTGAGGCTAGTATGGAGGAGTTGTGATTCTGTTGATCTGGCTTTATGAAAGGTATATATTCATCAATAAGGATATTCTGCCCTTTCTTATCTCTCATTATCTGACCATCAATGATGTGTGCTAGTCATTTATAGCGAACACTAGTAAGCGAAGTCATTTGGTAGTCTATTCCCTTTTCTCTCATGTACCCGCCTGATTTCTGTTTGGAAATATCTATACTATTCACCTCAACCACCTCCTGTGATAACAAGTTCCATATTTTCACCACTCTCTGAGTATTTTTCTCATTTGTTTCTGGGATATGAACATCACTGGAAAGGCCAGTGTTTATTACCCATCCCTAATTGCCCTTGAGAAGGTGATGTTGAGTCACCTTCTTGAACTGCTGCAGTCCATGTGGCGTAGGTACACCCACAGAGTAGTTAGGGAGGGAGTTCCCATGTGACGCAGCGACGGTGAAGGAACGGCGATATATTTCCAAGTCAGGATGGTAAGTGGCTTGGAGGGGAACTTCCAGATGGTGGTGTTCCCATGTGTCTGCTGCCCTTGTCCTTCTAGATGGTAGAGGTTGCAGGTTTGGAAGGTGCTAAGGATTCTTGGCGTGTTAAGAAATTTCTCCTTATTTTCCTATTGGATTGATTAGTGACTCTCTTGCATTTATGGCCAATCCAGTTTTGGAATCTTTCGCAAGTGGAAACATTCTCTCTACATCTCCCTGGACCAACCTATTTATACATTTTAAAAACCTCAATCATATTTCCTCAAAGCCTTCTTTTCCTGTAGAAAAAAGCTCCAATCTTGTTCAACTTTTCCTGGTAGCTGTAATTTTTTCACGCTTTCTCCAGTACTTCTATGTCCTTTCTACCATATGAAAACAGAGCTGTGCATGGTTCTGAGTGCAGCCTGACCAAGGTCCTCAACAAATAGAACATGCTGATAAAGGAGAGAGTGTTGCAGGGGACAGCAGATTCGTTTTCAACTGAGAAAACAAGGTGAATAGTCAACTTACAAAACTACAAGTTGAAAAAGAAAGTATAAGAGATGAGAAGGGAAATGGGATGAGAAGTTCCACAGTTTAGAAGCTCTGGGGAAAGAATGGGTTAAGAGTAGGAGATGGCGTGATGAGACAATGACTTCAACAGAGGGAAACAGAGAGAGGATGTATTGAAGATGCTGAAAGCATGATGCAGGTTAGGCAGCACCTGGGAAGAAAAGGGACAGGTTAACGTTTTGAGAAAGCATCCTTCATCAACACATAAAGGAGGGACAAAGTGGAGTATTTGAAGCTTAGGAGAAGCAAGAGAGAAAAGTTAAGAAGAGAAATGATAGGAGACAGGGAAGATCACACATTGGGTATCAACCATATGGACAGATGGATTCTGTCCATGAAGAATAGGAAATGTCTCTGTCTCATATTCATGACTTTATTACTGGGCAACGACGAAAAGAAATTCAACAAACACATGTCAATAAAAATGGAATAATGTATTCTTCAGGGTAGGCTAAGAATTGTGGGATGGGATAACACAATAAAGCATACATCAGTCAGCACTAATTAATTATCCTTCAATGTTGAACTTCGTCCTGGAGCTTTTAGTGAGTGACTATAATTTGTTTGTCTTCAAATTGCACTGTGGTTACAAGAACAGGTCAGAGACTGGGAATTCTGAAGTGAGTAACTCATCTCCTGACTCCCCCATGTCCACCATGTACACAGCACACATCAGGAATGTGATGGAATAATCTCCACTTTGTTAGAATCATATCTCTCAAGACTGAAGTTTTCTTTTATAAAATGGAAGGATTTGGCATGATCTGGACATGTGGATGCTAACCTGGGATCTTTTTTAAAAGGTCATAAGTTCACTTTGGAACTGTAAACAAGCAAATTCCAAGAAATCACCTGACCCATATGGTACTTGAGAAGGAGTTGTTTGTTTGAACGTTTGAGGTCTCTGGGTCTATACTCGATGGAGTTTAGAAGGATGAGGGGGGATCTGTTTGAAACTTACAGTATACTGAAAGGCCTGGATAGAGTGGATGTGGGGAAGATGTTTCCATTAGTAGGAGAGTCTAGGACCCAAGGGCACAGCCTCAGAGTAAAGGGAAGACCTTTTAGAACAGAGATGAGGAGAAACTTCTTTAGCCAGAGAGTGGTGAATCTATGGAATTCATTGCCACAGAAGGCTGTGGAGGCCAGGTCATTGAGTGTATTTAAGACCGAGATAGATAGGTTCTTGATTGGTAAGGTGATCAAAGGTTACGGGGAGAAGGCGGGAGAATGGGTTTGAGAAACTTATCAGCCATGATTGAATGGCAGAGCAGACTCGATTGGCCTAATGGCCTAATTTCTGCTCCTATGTCTTATGGTCTAACTGCACAGAACTTTAATTAATGAAAATTAACATTAACTTTAATTAATGAAAAGCTGAAAGACAAAGAGGCAATTACCAAGGCTACCTTGACTGGCTCCCTCTCTCTACCTTGCCTAAAATTGTGTGAGACTCTCAACCTGTAGCGAGAGAACCCTCATCTGAGTGTAACCAGTCTGCATTTGGACCTGCAAAGCTGAGAGTTGGGGAGACGTTCCAGGCATCCACCTGGACCAGCAGCCCATCTTCACATGAGGGAACTCCAGGTCAACAGCATCAAGACCCTGTGGACTTTATCCTTTATTTTATAACGCCCATCCTCCAAATCCCATTACTGCAAAGAGATTCTGTCCTTTCTTTGTCCGTGTGTGTGCTGGGGGATTTCTTTAGGAAGAGATAGACAGTTACACGTCCCAATTACAGTTGTGTGTTAACCAGTACTTGCAACTTGTTAAGAGAAGTTTTATCTGAAAATAAATTAATCATTCTGAGTTTTTTGATAAAAGCCTGGTCAGAGTCTCTCTGGGTTCTATAAGTAGAGGTACACAATTGGCCATTTTGGTGAGAAAATTAAACATTTAAATTAATGCTATGGCCCACGGAGTAGTGGGGCTTGATAATCCGTGCGGTCCTCCCATCCCGGTTGTAATTACTTGCCTGCATGAGTGCAGCTCCAACAACACTAAAGAAGCTCAACACCATCCAGGGCAAAGTAGCCTACTCGATTGGCACCCCATCCACCACCTTCAACATTCACTCTGCCCACAACCAGCGTTCAATTGCAGCATGTGTACCATCCACAAGATGCTCTACAGCACTTCACCAAGGCTGCTTTGACAACACCTTCCAAACTTGTGGCCTCTACTACCTACAAGGACACATGGGAACACCACCAGGTGCAATTCCCCTCCAAGTCACTCACCAACTTGGCTTGGAAATATATCGCCATTCCTTCACTGTCGCTGGGTCAAAATCCTGGAACTCCCTCCCAAACAGCACTGTGGGTGCACCCACACTACATGGGCTGCAGCAGTTCAAGGAGGCAGCTCACCACCGCCTTCTCAAGGGCAACTAGGGATGGGTAAAAAATTCTGGACTTGCAAGGGACACTCACATTTTAAGAGTAGAAAAAAAATCTGCCTTCTTTTACCCTATATCATGGAAGTTGTAACACTCACTGTGTCATAAACTGAGCCTCATGACATCCCAAAGCATTTTCCAGCCAATAACATCTAGGCACTATGGTGATGTAGCGACATGAGCTAGTGGACCTGACCCATTCAACAGTTACACACCCCATCCAAATTGAGCAGGTGATCTGTCCAAGTGGTGAAGGTGAAAATTACCTCAGCCATCTTTCACAAGGACCCATGGGGTTATTGATGGTGATATTATGTGGTCAGATCGAATAAACTTGTCCTGTAATCCCGTAAGAATTGAAAACTGAAGGCTGATTTGATCGAGGCGTTTAAAACATTATAAGTATTCGATGGGGCCGATGAAGAGAATTTATTGCCTCTCATCAGGGAATCAAGCGCAAAAGGAGACATATTTAAATTAGAGCCAGTCCAATCAGGAGGGAAATCAAGAAGCAATTTTTCATACAAAAAGCAGTGGGAAATCTGGAACTCTTTCCCCAAAAGGCTTTGAATGACAAGACAATTCCCTTTGGCTGATGTTTTCTAGGCAAAGGTATTGAGGGATGTGGAGCTAAGGTGGTAACTGGAGTTGAATACAGATCGACCACCATCTAACTGTGTGGTGGAGCATGATGGAGGAGCTGCATGGCCTCTTGCTGTTCCCATGTTCGTAGAAGTACCAGCCCAGATTGCTCAGTTTTGAGGTAAAGGTGGGGTTGGGGGATGGGTGGTGGAGCTTGAACCCACCATCCTCTGACCCAGGGCTCTCACGGAGATTTCTTACCTAACACAAATATGCAGAAGTTGAAAAAACTCACTTATTTTGCTAAAGATAACCATACCTAGCAAGGTCCATTAGTCAAGGGTTTGGGCTGAATGGAAAATGATCCATTTGTGGCATTGGGTATCAGCCAGTCCTACTTCACATCCCAACCAAGATAAAGGATTTTTTTTTATTCATTCGATGTAGGCATCGCTGCCTAGGCTGGCATTTATTGCCCTTGTTCAGAGGGCATTTTAAGAGTCAACCTCGTTGCTGTGGATCTGGAGTCACATGTAGGCCAGACCAGGTAGGGACAGCAGATTTCCTTCCCTAAAAGACATTAGTGAATCAGATAGGTTTTTACAACAAGCGACAATGGTTTCATGGTCATCATTAGACGTTTAATTCCAGATTTTTATTGAATTCAAATTCGAACCTGGGTCCCTGGATTACTAGTCCAGCGACAATACCACAACGCCATTACCTCCCTTATATGAACCTGGGACTTTCTGTGTACAGTTCGATACTCACAGACCAGGTACATGTATTCATGTTCTTTCCAAGCAGATTGTTTAATATTCCTGGAAGGGCAAGGGGAGCCTCTGTATATATTGGTATTGTCTAAGGGGGTTGCAGGATGGAAGGTCAGGTATACAGCACACTATGTTCTCTCTGTTGAAAGTAAAATGCTCATTGACTCACTTGTCAATTATCTTCTCTTGTTGATGCCTTCATGCTGCTTCACTGCCACCTAGTGCCTTCATATACAAAACCTGCAAAAAGAGTTTCTTCGGTTGGATCATCTGAGATATTTCCACCAGTTTTCTAGTGGGGGTAGCAGGGGTGGGGGTGAACGGGGTCTAGGGGACATACATGCAAAGGTGAGTGAGAGTACCTCATGAGTCACTGCCCATCAGAACGTTTGTGAGGTTCTATTTACTGTCGCAAGTGATGGCAAAGATAGGAAATGCATGTTATTCTTACGCTTCAAGTGTATTGTGACATCAAAACATTTAACGTTTCTCTTCGCCTGTTGTTCTGTCTTGCTGCACGTAGCAGACATTATAATAAACCAGTTGCTTGGTGCTGTTGCAATGTCCAGGCTTCTGTTTCAGTTGTGTCAGCATCACAGGCTAACATCTGTGCTCCACCATCTGTTATGAATATGGTTAACCAGATAGTCTGCTTTTTGTGACGCTGATTGTGGGATAAATATTGACCAAGAAACAGGGAGAACTTTCCTGCTCTTCTTCAAAATAGTGTCATGGGATCTATTACATCCGCCCAAGCAGGCAGATGGGATCTCAGTTTAATGTCTTATCCCGAAGACAGCACCTCCAACAGTGCAGTACACCCTCATTCATTGATGGGATGTGGGTGTCACTGGCTAGACCAGCATTTATTGCCCATCCCGAATTGCCCCTGAGAAGGTGGTGGTGAGCTGCCTTCTTGAACTTCTGCAGTCCATGTGGTGTAGGTACACCCAGTGCTGTTAGGGAGGGAGTTCCAGGATTTTGACCAAGTGACAGTGAAGGAGTGGCAATATATTTCCAAGTCAGGATGGTGGTATGGTGTGGTGGTGTTCCCATGTATCTGCTGCCCCTGTCCTTATAGATGGTAGTGGTTGTCGGGATGGAAGGTGCTGTCTAAGGAGCCTTGGTGAATTCCTGCAGTGCATCTTGTAGATGGTACACACTGCTGCCACTGTGCGTCGGTGGTGGAGGGAATGAATGTTTGTGGATGCCAACCAAGCAGGCCGCTTTGTTCTGGAGGTGTCAAGCTTCTTGAGTGTTGTTGGAGCTGCACTCATCCAGGCAAATGGGGAGTATTCCATCACACTCCTGATTTGTGCCTTGTAGATGGTAGCAAGCTTTGGGGAGTCAGGGTGTGAGCTGCTCGCCGTGGGATTCCTAGCCTCTGACCTGCTCTTGTAGCCACATTATTTTTATGGCAAGTCCAGTTCAGTTTCTGGTCAATGGTAACCCCTAGGATGTTGATAGTAGGGGATTCAGCAATGGTAATGCCATTGAATTTCAAGGGGCGATGGTTGGATTCTCTCTTGTTGGAGATAGTCATTGCCTGGCACTTGTGTGGCACAAATGTTACTTGCCACTTGTCAGCCCAAACCAAAATATTATCCAGGTCTTGCTGCATTTGGACATGGACTGTTTCGGTATCTGAGAGGTCGCGAATGGTGCTGAACATTGTTCAATCAGCAGCGAAGATCCTCACCTCTGACCTTATGATGGAAGGAAGATCAATGATGAAGCAGATGAAGATGGTTGGGCCTGGGACACTACCCTGAGGAACTCCTGCAGTGATGTCCTGGAACTGAGATGACTGACCTCCAACAACCACAACTATCTTCCTTTGTGCTAGGTACGTCTCCAACCAGTGGAGAGCTTTTCCCCTGATTCCCATTGACTCCAGTTTTGCTAGGGCTCCTTGATGCCACACACGGTCGAATGCAGCCTTGATGTCAACAGCAGTCACTCTCACCTCACCTCACGAATTCAGATGCCTTGTCCATGTTTGGACCAAGACTGTAATGAGGTCAGGAGCTGAGTGGCCCTGGCGGGACCCAAACTGAGCATCAGTGAGCAGGTTATTGCTAAGCAAGTGCCGCTTGATAGCACTGTTGATGACCCCTCCCATTACTTTACTGATGATCGAGAGCAGACTGATGGGGTGGTAATTGGCTGGTTGGATTTGTGTTGCACTGGGGTGGATATTATGTGCCCTGGTGTGGGACTTGAACTGTGAGCCCTGTGGCTCAGGAGTGAGAGTGTTACCCATTGAGCCACAGCTGGCATACTACAATGCTGGCTAGAGTCTCACACACACATGAGTTATTTTATGTATAATTATCATTATCACGAGGCACACAGCCCTTCTCTTCTGGAACTGAGGAGCTGCAGCACCAGCTGAGATTGCAACCACTCAGCCAGTTGGCTGCACTCACTTAAGCTGAGCCCAAAAATGGTCTCGCTGCATCTCTAGAAAACTAGACATGTTAGAATTGGTCATCATTAAGTTACCAAGCAACAAACCCCAGTTCTAACTCAGCAGTGTGAAAATGACTGGATAATTTGAGTTTTGTGATGACCATGGAGGGACCAGCATTGGCCAGGACTCCAGGAGGAACTCCCCTGCACTTCTTTGAAATAGTGCCATGGGATCTTCTGCATCCACCCAAACAGGCAGATGGGACCTAGGTTTGACACCTCATCTGGAAGACAGCACTCTTAATGGTGCAATGCTCCCTCTGTACTGCACCAAAGTGTCAGCCTTAATTTCTGTACTCAAGTGGGACTTGAATTCAGGCCCTTTCAATTCAGAGGCAAGTGTGCTACCCGCTGGGCCACAGCTGCACTAACAGCTGACAGGCAGAAGTTAATTCAATCTACCACCTAAAAGGGCGAGGCCAGCAGGCACATGGAGGCACTGTCACCACCATGTTACCTTCCAAGTCACGCACACCAATCACGACTTTGGAAATATACCGGCCATTGCATCATCATCGCTGGATCAGATTCCTGGAAGTCTTGAACTGACAGCACTGTGGAGCATCCTCACCACGCAGAGTGCAGCAGTTCAGGAAGGTCCACCAGCAGCTTCTCAAGAGTAACCAGGAATGGACAATAAATTGCAGCCACGCTAGCAACACCTATATTCAAAGAATTATGTTTTTACAAAAAGGTCCGGATGAATCGTTTTGATGGGGTTTTGCCCTAGCCCTTTATTTTACCCTTGTTGTTTTTGAAGCATTCAGATTTAAGTGTCTGCTGTGATTCGGTAACAGCACTCTCATCTCTGAGCCAAGATTGTGGGTTCAGGTCCCATTCCAGAGGGTTGGCGTGCAAGGTGGAGGTACCTCAGTACAGCACTGAGTGAAAGCTGAAGTAATGGCTTTTGTACGAGACATGAAACCAAGGCCCCCAATAGGTTGATATAAAACAGGCCATGGAAATATAAGAAGAACAGAAGCATTCTCCCAGTGACCAGGTCAACAATTATCCCTCAATAAATACCTGAAAGACAGATTATCTGTTCATTGTATCATTGCTGTTTTGGGAGCTTGCTGTGCATTAACCGGCTGCCTCATTTTCTACATCACAACAGTGACTACACTTCAAAATGTACTTCCTTCAATGATTGTTTTGGGGCATTGGGAAAGGTGCTGTATAAATTTAATTTGTTCTTCCTCTTATTTTCATATTGTTTTGGTGGAGAATGATGCTCCAATATCCACCCTATGGCCTCTGACACTTTACTGGGCGGGGGTGGGGGAAATGGGGAGAGGGGGCGGTCTGCATGAAAGGGATTCTCAGGCAGAAGGATGTGAGATGGCACTCACTGAGTAAGAGCCCACATTACCCTCCACCCCGCAACCACGCACACCCAACATTAATGGGCTCAGATGGTTCTTGTCAATAAAAAGCCAATGTGCCTTTAATTCCTGCAGCACTGTTGATATTGGATGTGTGGTCTGAATATTTACAAATTATAAAGCTGAGTTAGCCTTGAGTAAGCCAGTTCCATTGGTGGTTTTTTGGCTTTCACTGGTTCTGAATGGGGGGAGAACTGCTTTGACTGTGATGGAGGTAAACATTCTAGAAAAGATTTCCCTGAAAGACTGGCAACGTTTCTTCACAGGTAGGCGTTACAGGTCGCCCAGTAATGGTGCCGGGTGCAGATGCAGGGCTAAAGTCCACTCGATTTAGTTACACTCACAAATCTATAAAACTCGGAGCGAGTCAATTAACTTGAACAGTGCGTAGAGCTGGGGGCTTCTTCACATCTGGATCGACTTTGCACAAGGAGTGTATGTGCTAGAAAACGTTATGTTCTAGTTCCTTTTTCATATTTTACCTGCTTCTCCAACCATCCACCCAGCCCTTAACCCAACTCCCATTTCCTCTCTTCCCATCTTTTCTAAAAATGTTGCTAGGATACCAACCCATGGCATTCTTTGGCATCCATCTAGCCAATTTAACTCTCTCCTCTGTGCCTGCCTGGATAGTGCTCAGTTGCCAGAATGGTGCCACGGATGAGTTACATCAATTATGTGTAGAGACTCAATAAACTGGGATTGTCTTCCTTACGATAGCAAAGGTTAACGTTAAGGTTAAGGCTTAACAGGTTTGTTCAAAGTTCTAAAGGGATTTAATATAGCAAACAGTGAGAAAGTGTTTCCACTGGCAGGAGGGTCAGTAACCAGAGGACACAGGTTTAAGATAATTGACAACAGAACGAGAGGGAGATGAAGAGATTTTTCCAGGCCTGTCATTGACCTCATCTCCTCTGGAGATCTTCCCTCCACAGCCTCCCACCTCAGATCCCCCCAACCCCGTACTGCCCGCTTCTACCTCCTTTCCAAAATCCACAAACAGGACTGTCCTGGTAGACCTATCGTTTAACCTGTTCCTGCCCCACTGAACTTATTTCTTCCTATTTTGACTCTATTATTTTCTCCCCTTATCCAGTCTCTTCCCACCAACGTCAGTGATTCTTCTGACTCCCTCCGCCATCTCAACAGTTCCCAGTTCCCTGGCCCTAACCGCTTCCTCTTCACCACGCACACCCAATCCCTCTACACCTCCATCCCCCACCAGAACGGCCCGAGGGCTCTCCGTTTCATCCTGAACAGCCCCCATTCACCACCACCCTCCTCTGCCTGGCTGAACTTGTTCTCTCGCTGAACCATTTCTCAACTTGTTTCACTTCCTCCAAATTAAAAGTGTTGCTATGGATACTCACATAGGGCTGTTTATGATCCTGGCATTTACATTCATTCTGGATAAATGCTTTCTTTCTTTGCCACAACCATTACCACTCCCTTTGTCTTTTGTTCCATGTCATCATTTCATCTCTCCCATTCCCGGATCTTCCCTTTTTTCTTCCTCCCCCACCCACTTTCGACAGCATATAACCCATCACATTTCTACCCTCCTTCAGTTGTGAGGAAGGGTCATATTGGACTCGAACCATTAACTCTGATTCTCTCTCCACAGATGCTGCCTGGCCTGCTGAGTATTTCCAGCACTTTTGCTTTTTATTTCAGATTTCCAGCATCTGCAGTATTTTACTTTTATTATATGGGAGATGTTACAATGTGCAGTTATGATATTACAATTTTTTAGCAAAACTGTTTTAAAAAAAATCACAGAATCACAGAATTTTTACAGCGCAGGAGGAGGTCATTCAGCCCATTGTGTCTGCACCGGCCCTCCGAATGAGTAACTCACCTAGTTCCATTCTCCTGCCTTCTCCCTGTAACCCTGCACATTCTTCCTTTTCAGATAACAGCCTAATTCCCTTTTGAATGCCTCATTTGAACCTGCCTCCACCACACTCTCAGGCAGTGCATTCCAGACCCTAACCATGCGCTGGGTGAAAAAGTTTTTCCTCATATCGCTATTGCTTCTTTCATTAATTACTTTAAAACTTTACCCGCTCGTTCTCAATCCATTCATGAGTGGGAACAGCTTCTCCCTGTCCACTCAGTCCAGACCCCTCATGACTTTGAATACTTCTATTCTTTTACCTCTATACCTCTAAGTCTTTTCTTAGCCTACTTTTCTCTAAGGAAAACAGTTCTAATTTCACCAATGTATCTCCATCACTGAAGTTTCTCATCCCTGGAACCATCCTCGTGAATCTTTTCTGCACTGTCTTCAATGCCTTCAAATCCTTTCCTAAAGTGCAACGCCCAGAACTGGACATAATACTCCAACTGAGGCCAAACTAGTGACTATACAAGTTCAACATAACCTCCTTGCTCTTGTACTCTGTACCCCTATTAATAAAGCCTAGGATACTGTATGCTTTATTAACCACTCTCTCAACCTGTCCTGCCACCATCAATGACTTATGCACATATACACCCAGGTCCCTCTGCTCCTGCTGCCGCTTTAGAGTTGTACCCCTTATTTTATATTGTCTCTCTACGTTCTTCAATCAAAAATTAATCACTTCACATTTCACTGTATTGAACTTCATCTGCCATCAGTCTGCCCATTCCATCAACTTGTTTATGTCCTTTTGAAGTTCTACAGGATCCTCCTCACAGTTCACAATGCTAAAAGTTACATTTTTTAAAAAACTTGGACTGAGTTTAAAGACTGTTTCAAAATAGCTCTTCGTTGGAGTTTAGAAGAATGAGAGGTGGTCTTATTGAAACTTATAAGAAACTGAGAGGACTTGATAAGATGGATACCCGGGGGATGTTTCCCTTTGTGGGGGAGACTAAAACTAGGGGACATTGTTTAAAAATAAGAGGTCTCACTTTTAAGACAAATGAGGAGAAACTTTTCTCCCAAAGGGTCGTTGGCGTGTGGAATTCTCTTCCCCAGAAAGCAGTGGAGGCTGGGTCTTTGAATTTATTCAAGGCTGAGTTAGGCAGATTTTTGTTAGGCAAGGGGGTCAAGGGTTATGGGACGGCAGACGGGAAGTGGAGCTGAGACGACAACCAGATCAGCCATGAACTTATTGAATGGTGGAGCAGGCTCGAAGGGCCAAATGGCCAAATTACCTACTGCTGCTCCTCTGTTCCTAAGCTACCAACCAGAATCGTGGATTTCAGACTGGGACTCCTCTTCCAAGAGGGGAAAAAGCCATCTTTAATTTAATTACGGTTCCCTCTGGCCTCGTCCAGGAGATAACGGTAGTTTTGTGTAAATTGTACCTCGGCCAGGACAACAGCTCAGAACCACAGGTGGGAGAAGGGCTGTTTGAAGTGTCGATGTCTTACGCGGGGGATGGGGTGGCATTTTGCACAGGTCACATGATAACAGTGGCCATTTTAGCTTGCCTGCTAAAAGCATTGACAAGGGCAGGAAACTGGCAGATCCACAGAGAACCATCTTCAGGATGGTTGATGGACCCAGGGAGATACAGAGAAAGACATCTAAAAAAAATAGCAAAAAATGCTGGAAAAACTCAGCAGGTCTGACAACATCTGTGGAGAGAGAGACAGAGTTAACGTTTTGAGTCCGTATGACTCTTCTTCTGAGCTAAAAGGTTGTAGAGTTGTAGAACTTTTTAGCTCTGAAAAAGAGCCATATAGACTAGAAATGTTAATTCTATCTTTCTCTCCACAGATGCTGTCAGACCTGCTGAGTTTTTCCAGCATTATTTGTTTTTGTTTCAGATTTCCAGCATCCGCAGTATTTTGCTATTATCTAAAAAATAGCCACTGGTCTGCGTAAAGTAACTAGGCAGCTAAAAGTGCCAGGTCTGCAGAACAGAAGTAAGGAAACTTCTCTCCTCCCTGCAAACCTGATTCCATCTGTTAAAGCTACCTCCAGCAATTCGACAGTGGGAGCCATCACAGCTGCAGTGACAACTCTACAACTTTGAGACCTTCACTGAAGCCAATGCAACACCTCAACTTCAAAACATATCAGGCCTGCACCAAATATAGACTAAACTTGATTCACGTTCACA
The DNA here is from genome assembly GCF_964194155.1 of Cetorhinus maximus. NCBI lineage: Eukaryota > Metazoa > Chordata > Chondrichthyes > Lamniformes > Cetorhinidae > Cetorhinus > Cetorhinus maximus. Next base: position 7,392,354 of record NC_135891.1, read on the forward strand.
AGTATCATTTTAGCTTCATTTTTAATTAAACTTGGCGTGTGCACGTGTACACGTTTATCTTTTCTTAAGTAACTTCCAGCGCGATAGAGCGAAATAAACTAACCTTTTCTTTTTTATGTAAAAAGGCTTTGCTGCTGGGTTATTTTAAATTGAATTTTCTCACTCCACGGGTAAGAGAATACACGTACAGACATACGAATACATTGTTCACGGGTGACTTTGGGGGAACACCTTTTAAAGTGTCCATGACTGAGGTGAGGAGAATTCATTTTACTCAATGGGTTGTTGTGATCTGGAACGCGCTGCCTAAAAGTGGGGTGGAAGCAGGTTCAATGGTAATTTTGAAATGGGAATTGGATAAATACCTAAGGAGGAGTATTTTGCAGGACTACTGGGGGAGGAATAGCAAGTGGGGCCAGTTGGACAATTTTTTCAACGATCCAACACACGCAGGTTGGGCCGCATGATCTCCTCCTGTGCAATAACATTCCATGATTCTAAGTGCAGGTCGTTCTACTGTGTGGGTCGCCGCTGCTCACCTGTTAAAGCAGCCTCCGACAATTCGACAGTGGAAGCCATCGCAGCTGCAGTAACACTCTACAACTTTCAGACCTTCACTACAGACGATGTGACACCACGACTTCAAAACATATCAGGCCTGGGTCACTGGGCTGTGATTGTGGATGGAACTTTTCTGCTGAACTTTCCCCCCCAAAAAGCAAGGGTTGTTGAGACCAACTGTCCTAACGCCTAGTGAGACACAAACTGCCCATCAAACCTGGGATCTTTCCCAGTGTTTACCTCGCTGAATCATCAGGACATGTGGTAACAGTGTGTTGAATCGTCTCATCATTCCATAGGAAACAAAAAGGCTTCAGTTGTTTTTTTTGTGTTGAAATACTCAGGTCCTCACTGTGAAATTCTTCACAAACCTCAAAGTCTAAACAAAGCTTCAAGATGAACAGAGAGTTTGTTTTTAAAGGTAAGGAAGGAACTTTTCCCCTTGCTGGAGGGATCAATAACCAGGGGGCATAGATTTAAGGTAAGGGGCAGGAGGTTTAGAGGGGATGTGAGGAAGAATTTTTTTCACTCAGAGGGTGGTGGGAATTTGGAACTCACTGCCTGAAAGGATGGTAGAGGCAGATACCCTCATAACATTTAAGAAGTATTTGGATGTGCACTTGCGATGCCATGGCAAACAAGGCTATGGGCCTAGTGCTGGAAAATGGGATTAGAATAGTTAGGTACTAGTTTGACCGGCGCAGACTCAATGGGCCAAAGGGCCTTTTTCAGTGCTGTAGACCGCTATGACTCTATGACAATGATTCTATAAAAACTAAAAATGATTAGTAACTGCAACTCTAGTTAGCTTTAACCCCGATTGACTTTAAAAACTGCAATGTAACTTGGACAATGATTATCTACACATCAAAAACCACTGCAACATTTTTGTATAACACTAACCATCTTTACTTTTCTTTCATTACCTGCTTCTCTTCCCAATTATAGAGAACTTAGCAACAGCCATTTTGCTACTTTCCACATTCTCGCTTTCTCTCATTTTTTCACAGAACCATCTGTGTTTAGCCTCTTCTACCATCTTTTCCCTCCCCTTCCCCAGGGGTCAAAGAAATCATAACTCCACTGCCTGGTTAATCAGGATTATCACAACCAGTGCAAATATTCCTGAAAAAAGAGACATGTCATTTTGCACTCATCAGGGCACTTTGCAAGAATAAGGGGAAAACAACAATTTGTACTGTATGTGAAGAGAGTGCTGGTTGGTTGGCAAGTAGACTCTGATTGGCAGAGGCGTTGCCATGGAGAATGCACCAGTGATGGTGACTGTTAGTTAACTGCCAAACAAATATGTTGCCGACAGCACAGCATCTCAAAGGGTTTAGAAGTGATGGCAACACTACAGTGGCGCACTACCATTATCCGAAGTCTAAGTTTTGGCACCATCTCAAGTCAACTTTATGAACTCAATGGGCTTGATGATCGGTGACCCTTCCAGAACACACACACTGCAAGAAAACAACAACAACCTGCGTTTAGATGGAACCTTGAACATAGTAAATGCCCTGAGTTCATTATCAGACTGAATTTGACATCAAGTCATACAAGGACCTATTAGGCCAGGTGGCCAAAGGTTTGGTTAAAGAGGTGGGTTTTAAGGAGCAACTTAAAGGTAGAGAGATTTAGGGTAGAGAATTACAGAGCTTGAGGTCTAGACAGCTAAAGGCTGAAGTTGCCAACCCTCCAGGATTGTCCAGGATTATTCTCCAGGATTCTGCTGTGAGCAACCGCGGAGAAAATCATAGGAACATCAAAAAAATATTGTGTCTTTCTTTTCATTTTCTTAGCATTCTATTGCTCATTAGTTCTAAAAGTGTTAGAGATGAAGAGAAAAGGCTGTTTGTCGACAGTCAAGAATCATCCAATTGCGTTTTGCTTTCCAATTGGCCACGGGAAGGTAGGTGGGGTAGGTTAGGGTTAGGGTTAGTTGGTGGAGACCACAAGAGTGGCCATTCTTCCGGTTTTACACAGAACACTCTGGTTTTCATTGGCCTGTCCACTCTTTGGTACCAACGCATTTTTGTCTGGTATGTTTATTTTGAGGTCACTACTAACAATGCAAATGGTCACTGCCTTGAACAGGATTGTCCATGTGTCTCACACTGACCACTCTGCTGCACTGAAGCAATGGCAGGGGCCTATGTTTATTCCTTTCCTCCTTGTTTTCCATGGTCATTATTATTTAGTTGAGACCTAGGTGCAGGCTTGTGGACAGGAGGCCTGTGATGACATTGTCTCCATGCACAGAGCTGTGGCTGCTGGTCTGGTGTCCAGTATAGTGTTCAATTGTTCTGTGCTTGATTATGTGAGTCTGTTTACTATTGATGCTCACTGTGCTGGTTTGGTTAAACCTGGATGTGGACTCAGGGTATAAGTAAACAGACATACAGAAGCTGCTAGAAGTTAAAAACTGAAGCATGTTGTAGACATCTTAAAAACATCATATGAAACTTGTGTAAATAAAGTTCCTGCACACTTAGAAATTAGTGTCATCTCTGCATAGATCCGAGATATTCCTGACTTGCATCAGAGGCCACCCAAGACACCACAAGGCTGGACATGTGGGGTGGACAAGGTTGGGGTGGGGGAAAGGCAATTGGAGGCAGAAGGTAGTATGATGAAACTTCCAGAAATACACCCAATCGGAATTGGCAACCCTACTGAAGGCCCAGTTGCCAATGGTGGAGCAATGAAAATCAACATTGAGCAAAGTGCCAGAATTGGAGGAGTCCAGAGATCTTGGAGAGTTATAGGGCTGAAGAGATAGGGAGAGGTGATGTCATTAAGAGATTTGCACAGAAGGATGGAAACTTAACAATTAACAATTCTCTCACACCCAACCCTCTCCAGAAACAATTCTAATTCTATTTTGGTTAATTTTTAATTGGTTGTTCTGATTGGCTGAGACATCACCACAGAGAAAACAATGGGGAACTAGCAGCAACGTACATACATACATAGACAGGATCCTGTTCTCTTCAAACAAAAGGAATATATTCAAGCCTTGCACCTTTTTTGAATTACCCAGGAGCTTGGGGAGCCCATAGTTTCCTGTTGCTTTCTCCGTGGCAATGCCTCGGCCAATTAGAGTTGACTTGCCAACCAATCGGCACCCTTTTCTCCTGTCGTATAAATTGTTGTGATTGTTTGAAATTGGGCATTCTTGCATTTGTCCAGATGAGTGCAAGACTATAAGCTTCGTCAACATGTCTCCCTTTTCAGCAATAGAAACAAAATGTTCCCTCCGCTGCCTCCCCAAGTATTAACTTTATAAAATCACTCCTCTCTATCTGCGTTATAGGCAGTTCCAGTTCCATGGAAGAGTTTGCTCTGTGTCAGATCTGGTGACAGCAATGTTCGTCAACACATTATGTCCTTGGCTGACAATACTCACAACAAGAGGATTACCAATTGCGACATTGTGACTCCAGTTGCATTGAGAAACAAATTCCATCCCAGCAATTATATCTAATTACAAGCTGCGGTGTTTTCCACTTTTTGCTGCTTCTTTTGAAGACAAATGCAAGACTCAAATGATGCAATGGCTAAATTCACTTCCAGGTTTCAAAAGGCGTCGTGGAGATCGGAGAAGTTTACCGAGTTTTGTCTCCAGTCTATCTTGGGTCTACGGACGCCGAGCTGGCGAATCAAGAGGTTAACTGCAGCCACAAAGTTGCTTTGCAGCAGGAAAAGAAAGGTGCAACCTGGGTTGAAAGCATATAGAACGGAAGGCAGTCGCAATTGTAGCCGGCCATAAAAGTCTCCTTTGTTTTGAGCAGCCCTGGTTAAATGTATAATTAGATGTCGTGTTCTATCAGGTAAATAAGATGTTAAAGGATTGTGACATTGCTCTGGAACTGCTGTCTTACATGAGAACAATAAATTTCGAAACCATTGCTACAGGCAACAACCTTGGCTGGTCACCATGTACTAGACATAATGTAATAGGGTGTCAGATGTTTGCTTAATCAAGTTCTGTCTCTTCATGCTCCACATTTGTTATTTGTTAGGTGTCAGCAGCAGCGCTTGGCTAGCCATCTTACCTCTAAATCGAAAGGTTGGGTGTTTAAATCTGACTCCAGCACATGCAACCCAGGCTGACACTCCCAGTACCGTACCAAGGGAATGCTGGTCTGTTGGAGATGCTGTCTTTCAGATATGACATTGAACTGAGGCCTTGTCTGCACAAAAGATTTGATGGTATTACTTTGGGGAACATGAGGAGGGGAGTTCTCTACCCCGCCCTAATAGCATTTATCCTTCACCAACATCTAAAACAGATTAGCTGGTAACTAGGGATGGGTAATAAATGCTGGCCCAGCCAGCGAAGCCCACATCCCATGAATGAATAAAAAAAAGAATCACATTGCTCTTTGTGGGATCTTGCTGTGCTCAAAATGGCTGTTGTGTTTCCTACATCACAGTAGTGACTACACTTCAAAAAGTGCTTCACTGGCTGTGATGAGCTTTGGGACATCCAGATGATGTGAAAGGTGCTATATAAATGCAAGTCTTTCTTTTGCACTGTTTATCAATTTGACTTTGAAGCATTGTTGGAGTTAGTAGAGAAAAAGTAAATGTGACTGAAGTGGCTTCTTAGTTGGTGAATGGGCAGCATGTTATTATATAAAATTACACAGAATATACCTCACAGAAACTGACCTGTCAGCCCCCTTAGTCTGCGTTGGTGTTTATATTCCAGTGGAATCTCCTCTCATTCCATCTACCTCACTTCCAGCATGGACTTGATGGACCGAATGGCCCCCTTCTGTGCCATAATTACTTCATGGCCCTCTCAACCTTTCAACGCATCTTTCTGTTCCCTTTGTACTTGTGTGCATGTCTACTTTCCTTTTGGAAGCACCAAAGCCATTTGTCTCAACCACTTCCTGTGGTATTGAGTCAGATACACCAGGGAAGATCCCAGCTGCAGTCACAAGTCTGTGCTCAGCTAACTGGTCTCAGCCTGGCCCAAGAGGCACAGGCCCACAGACCTAGATCTGCAGTTCAAAACTAGTCTTAATTTGGCACTAAGTGACACTCAATTGGCCATTTCATTCATAGAGAGCTATTGAGAGAAATGGTAAACTATTATGATAACAGCCATGTTTATGAGGGTGCAAAGATAAGAGAAAGCTTTAATCTGCAAAGCTGTGACTGACTTTGGAGTACTTAATGGGGTAGTGTAGGCAGAACCTTTTTCTGCATCTAATCTGTGTTGCATGGCCTGTAGGTTTTTAATGGGATAATGTGGAGGAAGCTTCATTCTATATTTGACCCATGCTGTACCTGCCTCCAGAGTACTTGATGGGGTAGAGTGGAGGGAGATTTATTCTGTATCTTTTTTAATTTCCTCATTGCAAATGGGCTTTGCTGGCTAGGCCAGCACTTTATGCCCATCTCTAGTTATCCTTGAGAAGATGATGGTGAGCCACTTTCTTGAACCACTGCATCTGGTGTAGGGAGGGAGTTCCTGTGACAGTGAAGGAATGGCGAATGACCAGCTCAGGATGGTGTGTGGCTTGGAGGAGAACTTGTGGATGGAGATGTTCCCATGTGTCTGCTGCCCTTGAATTTCTAGGTTGTAGATGTTGCAGTTTTGGAATGTGCTATTGAAGGAGGGTCGGTGAGTTTCTGCACTATATCTGATGCTGACACTTGATGCTCAAAATGGAAAGTATTCTATTACCCGGCACTTTGCTTAACTTTGGTGAGTAGAACAGTGTAGAAAAACAATATTTCTGGTGCGCTGCACACTACATTAGCCTGGACATTTCTGAGGGGGGTGGTGAGGTCCACCATGGCAGAGGACAACCTACTGCACCCTACTTGACACTGGGCTAGTATTCCAGAAACCCAGGGTAATTCTCTGGAGACCTGGGTTCGAATCCCACCATGGCAGATGGTGAAATTTGAATCGAATAAAAATATGAAATTAAAAGTCTGATGATGATCACAAAACCATTGTCGATTGTTGTAAAAACCCATCTGGTTCTCTAATGTCCTTTAGGGAAGGAAATCTGCTGTCCTTACCTGGTCTGGCCGACATGTGACTCCAAACCAACAGCAATGTAATTGACTCTTAAATGCCCTCTGAACAAGGGCAATTAGGGATGGGCAATAAATGCTGGCCTAGCCAGTGACATCCACATCCCATGAACGAATGAGGCAAAAAACAGACTACACAAGGGGTGAAATCAGTAAAAACAGCATTTAAAGCACGATCTTACAGGAAACGTGTCCGATATCTGACAAGTCTAGTGGGAGACCTGAATCTTCCAAAGGAAGAAAATGGCTGAACACCTGAGGGCAAAAAAAAAATAAGACTGCAATAGCCTCATAAACAGAAGTCGCTTCCAAATGGATTTTCTGCCAAACCAGCAGAAAAAAATCAACTTGCTATTCATGCAAGATGACTTTGGACTTTCACCTTTTGTACAAACAAATAGGTTGTTAACTAACAACTGTAGTCAGTTTAAACAGATATATGACAAATTGTATCAAGTACAAACAAGACAATGTAACCCACGCACACACCAGTTAGTATAATCTTGTTCAATGAAATGTTCTTCACCAAGGTTGCTTTCCATGAAGGATATTTATTTTTGTGCAGTTTTTCTTCACCTCAGTTGTTGTGTTCCTTCTACATTACCAATACAGATAGATTAAAGAGAGGACGGATATATCCAGTTTTATTCTCAGAGATTGTGAATGGCACTGAACGACAGACTAACTCCTGTCCCTCAAAGTCACTCAAGATCATCTTCCCGGGCCAATGGATTTGTAAATGCTGCTCCGAGCGGCTTTGCACTAAGTCCCAAGCTTGGGAGCACCGTCCCAAAACTTCTCCGCCTCTCTCTCCTCCTGCGTGAGTTTGCGAAAATCATTGCTAGAAATAAGTTCTAGAGGAATGAAAGCTGGATGGTGACCAGATGTAAAGGAGGAAAAGAGTGTTTGATCCTTTGAGAAAATTGGTATATCCTTAAAAACTGCATTTTGGATCAAGCTTTTGGTCACTAGTTCTATACATAGAATTTACATCACAGAAGGAAGCCATTTGGCCCATCCTGCATGTGCTGGCTCTTTGAAAGAGCTATCCAAATGGTCCCACTCCTCCTATTCTTTCTCCATAGCTCTGAAAATGTTTTATCCTCAGGTACTTAGCTAATTTGATTTTGAAAGTTACCATTGAATCTGCCTCCACTGCTCTCTCAAGCAATGCATTCCAGATCATAACAACTTGCCACGTAAGATGATTGATTCTTTTGCCAGGCACCTTAAGTCTATGTCACCTGGTTACAGGTTCTTCTCAATTTCTCTTTATTTATTCCAACAAGACTACTCAGAATTTTGAACACCTCCATTAAATCTCCCTTTAACCTTCTTTGTTCATTGTAAAGGTGCCTCTAGGCAGCAGTGATCATGACATGACTGAATTTTGCATTCAGTTTGAGAGAGAGAAGAATAGGTCTAAGACTAGTGTTTTAAAGTTAAATAAGGGCAATTGTGAGGGCACGAAGATAAAGCTGGCTAAAGTGCACTGGGAAATTAGGTTTAGGGATAGGTCAGTAGAGATGCAGTGGCAGACATTTAAAGAGATATTTCATAACACATAGCAATGATACATTCCAGTGAGAACGAAAGACCCTAGGGGAAGGGCATGCCATCTGTGGCTAACTAAGGATAGTATCAAATTGAAAAAAAAAAGTACAATTCCAGTCAGAAGAATGGGCAGAATATAAAAAACAGCAAAGAATGACTAAAAGAATCATAAGGAGGGAGAAATTAGAGTACAAGAGAAAGCTAGCTAGAAATATAAAAACGGACAGTAAGAATTTCTATAGGTATTTAAAAAGGAAAAGAGTAACTAAAATGAGTGTTGGTCCTCTGGAGAGTGGAGAATGGGGAATTAATAATGGAAAAAAGGAAATAGGGGAAGCATTGAACAGGTATTTTGCATCTGCCTTCACTGTAGAGGATACAAATAACATTCAAGAAATAAGTGTGCGTCAAGAAGCAAAAGAGAGAGAGGAACTTAAAACAATTACAATCACCAGGGATAGGGTACTAAGAAAATTATTAGAACTAAAAGTAATGAGTTCCCAGGTCCTGATGGACTTCATCCTGGGGTCTTAAAAGAAGTGGCTGCTGAGTTAGCAGATGCACAGGTTTTAATTTTCCAAAATTCCCTAAATTCTGGAAAGGTCCCATCTGATTGGAAAATAGCAAATGTAACTCTTCTATTCAAGAAAGGAGAGAGACAGAAAGTAGGAAGTTACATGCCAGTTAGCGAAACATTTGTCATAGAGAAAATGCTGGAATCTATTATTAAGGGGGTTATAGCGGGGGCACTTAGAAAATCTCAATGCAATCAGGCAGAGTCAGCATGGTTTTGTGAAAGGGAAATTGTGTTTGACTAATTTATTGGAGTTCTTTGAGGAAGTAACAAACAACGTGGATAAAGGGGAACCTGTGGATGTAGTGTACTTAGATTTCCAGAAGGCATTTAACAAGGTGCCACATCAAAGTTACCACCCAAAATAAGGGTTCATGGTGTAAGGGGTAACATATTAACATGGATAGAGGATTGGTATAGCTAACAGGAAACAGATAGTAGGCATAAATGGGACATTTTTGGGTTTGCAAGGTATAATGAGTGGAGTGCCACAAGGATCAGTGCTGGGGCCTTAACTATTTATAATCTATATCAATGACTTAGATGAAGGGACCGAATGTGTGGTTGCTAAATTTGTCGATCACACAAAGATAGGTAGGAAAGTAAGCTGTGACGAGGACGTAAGGAGTCTACAAAGGGATATGGATAAGTGAGTGGGCAAAAATTTGGCAGATGGGAGTATAATGTGGGAAAATGTGAACTTGTCCACTTTGACAGGAAGAATAGGAAAGCAGCATATTATTTAAATGGAGATAAATTGCAGAACTCTGAGGTACAAAGGGATCTGGGTGTCCTGGTACATGAATCACTAAAAGTTAGCATGCAGGTACAGCAAGTGATGAAGGCAAATGGAATGATGCTTTTTATTGCAAGTGGAATGGAATACGAAAGCAGGGATGTATTGTTACACTTGGTGAGACCACATTTAGGATACTATGCACAGTTTTGGTGTCATTTAAGAAAAGACATAATTGCATTAGAGCAGTTCAGAGGAGGTTCACTTGACTGATTCCTTGGATGAGGTGGTTATCTCTCATGGGATGAAGAAAAGTTAGACAGGATGAGCCGGTATCCATTGGAGTTTAGAAGATTGAGAGGTGATCTTATTGGAACATATAAGGTTCTGAGGGAACTTGACAGGGTGGATGCTGAAAGGGTGTTTCCCTTGTTGGTGAGACTTTAACTTGGGGACACAGCTTAAAAATAAGGGGTCTCCCATTTAAGATAGTGATGAGGAGAAAGGTTTTCTCTCAGAGGGTTGTGAGTCTATGGAACTCTCTTCCTCAGAGCACGGCGGAGGCAGATTGACTCGCTTGTTAATCAAGAATCTATCAAGGACAGGCAGAAAAGTGAAGTTGAGGCCACAATCAGATCAGCCATTATCTTATTGAAAACGGAGCAGACCCGAGGGGTAAAAATCCTGGAACTCCCTCCCTAACATCACTGGAACTGCAGCGGTTCAAGAAGGCAGTTCACCACCACCTTCCAAAGGGCAATTATGGATGGGCAATAAATGCTGGCCCAGCCAGCGACATCCACATCCCAAAAATAAATAACAAAAAAAGATTGGCTACTCCTGCTCCTAATCTGTATGTTCGTATGTTAGAAGAACAGTTCCAGTGTCTCCAGTCTCTCCGTATATCCCAAGCCCCTCATCCCTGATACCATTCTAGTAAACCTCTTCTGTACCCTCTCTCACCTTGACATTCTTCCTACAGTTTGGTGCTCAGAATTGGACACAATACTCTAGCTGAGGCCTGACCAATGCTTTATAAAGGTTTAGCATAACTTTCATGCTTTTGAAGTCTATGGGCTGAATTTTCCCACTGGATATTTTCTTTAGCCATGCTCAGCTTCCTTTTGTATGAATTCCAAACCTGCCCTCAGAGTCTCACCTTGTTCTCAGATGTCTTCAACCTCATTAAACCAGTGCATCCATCGTTTTGGAGCAGTGGACCAGATCTGAGGGTCAGCGAATGACTGGGTCTATCCTGAAACTATATTCACTCTTCTCCAGTCCTCAGAAGCGTCTTCAGTATTGCAAGGGGATCGGAGTACAAGAATAAAGAAGTCTTGCAAAAAGTTGTACAGGGTTTTGGTGAGACCGCATCTGGAATACTGTGTGCAGCTTTGGTCTCCACATTTAGGAAAGGATATACTTGCATTGGAGGCGGTACAGCGAAGGTCACTAAATTGGTCCCTGGGATGAGGGGATTGTCCTCTGATGAGAGGCTGAGAGAATTGGGCTTATATTATCTGGAGTTTAGAAGAATGAGAGGCAATCTCATTGAAACTTACAAGATTCTGAGGGGGTTTGATAGGGTGGGTGCTGAGAGCTTGAAAATCTAAAACACGGGGGCACAATCTCAGGAAAAGTGGCCAATCTTTTAGGACTGAGATGAGGAGACATTTCTTCACTCAAAGGGTTATGAATCTTTGGAATTCTCTACCCCAGAGGGCTGTGGATGCTCCATCGCTGAATACATTTAAGGCTGGGATAGACAGATATTTGGTCTCCCAGGGAATGAAAGGATATGGAGAGTGGGTGGGGAAATGAAGTTGAAGACCAAGGTCATCCATGATTGTATTGAATGGCGGAGCAGACTCGATGGGCTGTGTGGTCTACTCCTGCTCCTATTTCTTTTGTTCTTGTGTATTAATGGAGTTTGGAAAATATCAACCCTCCCATTGCACATTTCCTCCTTCAATTCTTTGAGAACTTGGGATAGCACAGTGTTATGGCACAGAGAGATGGCAGAAACTTGGCAGTGAGATGGCACAGAGTGACAGCAGTGAGACGGCACAGAGGGACGACATGGAGATAAGGCTCGACAACAAGCACTGGTGGGCTCATTTGCCTTAGCAGACATCACGACCATGCTTGACATTTTTACGCACTCTCCTCTGCAGGGCTCACTGGATAATGATCGGGAGGGTGATTCTTGGCTGATCTTCCCATGTGTTGGCACCAATTGAAGCTCCCCTGACGCTAGTCCAGATCGAAATTCACAGCTGGGAATTTCCTGATCCACATGGCTCCGTTAAGGGCTGATCCGCTCTGGGAATCCTCATTTACCCTCATTACCTGTTGGGAATTGTTTTGTCAAAAAAATTCCAGGTGCATGGGCATGGCATAAATTGATTGACCCACTAATTCCCTCCCCACTCCCTTCCTGCAAGGAAGTGTCACGCACTCTCTCTGAACCTTACCCAGCCAACATAACCCATGTTTAATTGCATTATTTATACGGCCACAGTAACAACCAAAGAACCTGTCTCTTTAAAGGAAGGCGGGAGGGTCAATATTGAGTGTATCTGGGACAGAAATAAACTACACAAACTGTTATTCTGTACTGAGGAAGTTTCTACCTGGGATTGGCTCCTGGCTCAGTCTATTTGATGTTCCTTATCACACATATACGTCTATATATATGTACTTGCGCATGGGTGTATATGCATGTACCCCTGTTTGTGTTTGTATCATGTGTGTATATGTGTGTGTGAATTTTCATTGTATGTGACATAGCGCGAGATGACACCGTAAAGCACTTGCGCGATACTTCACTCAGCGGGCGCGCACAGCAGTTGGAAGCATGCCAGCCAACAGTTAAGTGGACAATTAAGCCCATTAACAATGTAATTAACAGCAATTTGACGTGGCCCGTCCATATTGACGGTTGGCGGACAGGCCATTCTCCCAGGCGGCCTTCACACTTTTGTTCAAACCTTGATCCAGGGCGGGATGAAATCTCCCGCGGGGGAAATAAAATAAAAAGAGATATCTGGGTAAAGGTTTTTTATGAGGCTATGCTTTCAGGTGCTTGGTTGTGCTGCATGGACACATTTTGCAGCATTGTTGTCGTGTCCTTTATCCCGTGGGGGGGTCTGCAGCTCCCTGGAGCAACTGTCTGCCTTCAGGGAGCTCACTCGAAGCGATCATCCCACACCCTTGGTTAGATCAGCGCCCCCCCCACTTCCTACCCCAGCAGTGCTGAGCATATCAGCGCACATTTCATACCGGCTGGCTGTTAATTGGCCAGCCAGCGTGAAATTGCAGTTGGGGTCCTATCGCTGCCAATGGCCCATTTCCCATCCTCTCCCGGGCCTGCCGATTGTGCACGCCCAATGACTGAAAAATTCAGACCTGTGAGTCTGAAACATTAGTCAGTGTGTATGTGTGTCTATGTGTATTTATACACGTCTGTGTCTGTATTCTCAGTCTCTGTGCCTGCGTGTGTCACTCTCTCTGTTTCGAAGTATAAGCTGTGGTGTAACACTCTGCCCACAGCCATCAATGTATAGAAGTCTTTGGGATATCAGTTTGTAAATCAGAGTCTATCCTGCTAGGTTTTGTAGTCCTGGCGCCAATGTTTGCTGTCATGACTCAAGATTATTTCAGAAGATAATCATTGGTCATTCCCAGTTTATCAAAGCAAATTACTCTCATTAGCAATTACTTTCCTAGCTTTTGTTTTTGTAAATGAAGGTTATGGTTCTCCTCCCTTATAATAAATATTACCAGGGCAATACTTGCAAGAGGCTCTGCTGATTCATTTAGATGAGGTTATGCAAGTGCGCTCTACCTGACTTGTCAGCTGATTGTTTCATCCTGAGCCGTAGTCTTGGGTTTTTTTTCTTATTTGTGGTTTGCCGTCACGTTCCACTCTCAGTGACAGGGCAAGGAAGCAGGTCCCAAGTCTATTTTAGCCAGAACCGGAAGTTCACTCACCCTGTTGGTGAGTTACTCTGAATCACATACCACCCACACACATCTACCCGCTTCTGAACCCTGGCTTCATGTGTAAGACTGGAAGCATCCTTTTTCCTTATGCTACACCAGAGGGCATTACATCCAGGAGTTGGCACACCCTACTGGCAGGTTTCTTATATAGCACTTCTTTTTAACAAAAATGTCCTTTTATAAATAAACATATACGTTAAACACAAAAATCACAGATCCATTAAAGACTGCGCCATTGGTTTTGCTGTAGTTTGTAAATGTGCTTTGCTTAATTACTGTTTCTTGTAACTACCTAAAGGGGCTCGGGAAGGGAGAAGCTTCATCAAAGCAAAAATCTGGAATGCGTATTTCAGAAAACTCAATGGGCAGAATTTTGCCGTCGGCGAGCAGGGGGCGGGGCCCATTCACCGACGCGTAAAATGACGCGGGATGATGTCAGGCGGAACCCCCGATGTCATCCCGCCCCATTTAAATTTTCAGGAAGGCGGGGGGCCTAATTTAAACAATTAAAGGACCCCGCCCGTCCAACCTTAAGGTTGGTGGGCAGGCCAGGGGTCCCGGCGGGCTTCTGAAAAAACTTGAACCCTCATCCACCGGCGGGATGAGGTTTCACACAGGGTTTTAAAAAGTTTAATAAAGTTATAGTGTAAATTATGAATGTGTCCCATCTCGTGTGACATTGTCACATGAGGGGGACAAGTTAGGGAATTTTCTTTTCAATTTTTAATCTTATTCAATGTGGAAGCGATCTCCCTGAGGCAGCACTTAGCCTCAGGGAGATGTGCGCTATTTCATGCACATGCGTGAAAGAGCGCACTCTCGCTTTTGGGGAATCCCCCCCTCCCCTGCCCGCACAGGAAGCGCATAGCGTTTCCCGCCGGGCATCACGCTGGGCGGGCCTTAATTGGCCCGCCCACTTAAAATGGCGGCGGGGTCCGCTTCTCCGGTGGGGATTGTCTCCCCGCCCGCCGGAGATTGGGTCGGGCCCGCCCGCCCGACAGGCAGAAAATTCTGCCCTGTGTCTGCATTTGACAAATAGCAAAACCAAAGAAGGCAGAAAAAAAGAAACAGATGAGAACTCAGCAACTATTGGACTCAACGGTCGTCTGTTCCTGTAGTTGGAAAGGGCAATGTGATCGGTGTTACTCTGGGTGGGGTGGAGCAGGGTGTGTGAAGTTTACACTCGGGAGTGCAGTGTCTCCCACCTGTAATCCTTCAATACTGCAATGGAGTGCCAGCCTATCGGTCACATGCTCCAGTCTCTGGCGTGAGACTTGAATCCGTACCATCTGATTCAGAGGCAAGAGGGCGACGCTCTGTGTCATGGTTGACCCACAGAGGTATGGTGGACTGAAAACCATGGGAATTAAGGGATTCCACAGCTTCAAGGTTTTGGGAGAAAATGAGTTGAAACAGGAGGCAGAGACAAGCCTTAATGGCAACAGTGCTTGGAAGGAACGTGTAGGCCGGTGTATTTGGAACTTAGGAGGAGCAAGAGAGGAAAGTTCAGGGAAACACTGATCCTGGGGGACAGTAGTATGGTGTTTGTGTCACCAGATTAGTAATCCTCAGCCCCAGGCTAATGCCCTGGGGACAGGGCTTTGAGTCCCACCATGGCAGCTGGTGGAATTTAAATTCAATGAATAAAATTTGGGTTTGAAAGCTGGTAATTGTGGTGAAAATCCATCTGGCTTCCTTTAGGGAAGGAAATCTGCCATCCTTACCCGGTCTGACCTACATGTGGCTCCAGACCCACAGCAACATGGCTGACTCTTAACTGCCCTCTGAAATGGCCTAGCAAGACACTCAGCTCAAGGGCAATTAGGGATGGGCAACAAATGCTGGGCTTGTCGGTGATGCCCACATCCCACAAAAGAATAAAGGAAAGAAAACAGCAGCATTGATAAAATAACAAAGGGCACAGAGGTGAGGGTAAGGGTGAGGAGAAGGAGAGTGGACCTGTGAGAATGATCACCTATGAGATGCCATAGGGGCAGAAGTAGTCCATTTAGCCCCTCAAGCCTGTTCTGTTATGCAGTGAGATCATGGATAATCTACCCACTTCTGCATCACATCACTTAATATCCTTGGTTAATAAAAAAATCTATCAATCTCAGGTTTAAAATTAACAATGGGTCTAACGTAAATTGCTTTTTTGAGGAGGATAGTTCCAAAATCCAGCTACCGACTCATTCACGGCGCAAAGAATGTGACTGCACAGACTTAAATCAGGAATACTAATCGAGGTAACTTCTGATCCTTGCCCAGGCAAGTTTCCAAATGAACTCTCTGCTTGGGTTCCTGTTCAGCTTGGGTGGAGGTTGTCAGGAGTTGCCAGCTACATGTCCAAACTTACACGTTGATCTTAATCAGGTGTCTTTAATGGAATAGGAAATCAAAACACCTGCAGGATTTATTCCTGGTAACATTGGATATTGACTTTTATCTGCTGTAATCGCAGGTTTTCACGCAGCTTTTGGCATTAACCTTACAAAAGCCCCCATGGTGTTTCTGAAACCAGAAGATTGAATTTGCTATTTTTTTGAAGGCTATTTCAAGGCATTTCAAGGGCGATGAAAGTCCAGTGACAGCAGCAACTATGCAGTTTTCGTAGGATTGGATTTTACGCTCCCCTGTCAGAGGGTTTGAAGGCGGGGGGGGGGGGGGGGTGGGGGGTGGGGTGGCATGCTCGTTAAATCAAGCGGGCAACCTGCCCAACATCTACCTGTCCACCTCTGCCCCACAGCAAATATACCAGCAGTGGGGGTGGCATCAGGCAGCCCAACCACCAGTGGGCCAATTGAGGCCCTTAAATGAACAATTATTTCTTACTTAAGGGGCTCTAATTTTAAGGCATTGGCCCCTTGTTCTGGACTCCACCACCAGATGAAATAGCTTCTCTCTAACCAATCAATATCTTGCATCATCTTCTCAACGCCCCTTGATGTTCAATGGCATTACCATCACTGAATCCCCCACTATCAACATCCCGGGGGTTATCATTGATCAGACATTGAACTGGACTAGCCATATAAATACTGTGGCTACAACAGCAGGTCAGAGGCTAGGAATTGTGCAATGGGTAACTCACCTCCTGACTCCCCAAAGCCTGTCCACCATCTACAAGGCACAAGTCAGGAGTGTGATGGAATACTCTCCACTTGCCTGGATGAGTGCTGTTCCCACAATATTCAAGAAACTTGACACTGTCCAGGACAAAGCAGTCCACTTGATTGGCACCACATCCATAAACATTCACTCCCTCCACCACCGTTGCACAGTAGCAGCAGTGTGCACCATCTACAAGATGCACTGCAGGAATTCACCAATGCTCCTTAGACAGCACCTTCCAAACCCACGAGCACTACCATCCAGAAGGACAAGGGCAGCAGATAAATGGGAATACCACCACCTGGAAGTTCCCCTCCAAGTCACTCACCATCCTGACTTGGAAATATATCGCCGTTCCTTCACTGTCGCTGGATCAAAATCCTGGAACTCCCTTCCTAACAGCACTGTGGGTGTACCTACACCGCATGGACTGCAGCGGTTCAAGAAGGCAGCTCACCACCACCTTCTCAAGGGCAATTAGGGATGGGCAATAAATGCTGGCCCAGCCAGCGAAGCCCACATCCTGTGAATGAATTTTTAAAAAAGCAAGAAAGTTATGATGAACCTTTAAAAGTAGCACTGGCTCCGCTGCAACTAAATTCTTGTTTCCAATTCTGGACACCACACTATGGGGAGGGTGTGAGTGCAGAGGAGATTTATTAGAACGTTTTCAGGGATGGGGGATTTCAATTACGTGGATAGATTGGGGCTGGTCTCCTTAGTATAGGGAAGGTTGAGAGGGGATTTGATAGAGGTGTTCAAAATCATGAGGAATCTAGCAAAGTAGATCGGAAGCAACTATGCACTTGGCAGCAGTGTCAGGAACCAAAGGACACCGATTTAAGGTGATCGGCAAGACAGCCAATGGCGACTTAAGGAATAACTTATTTATGCATCAGTTGGTCAGGATCTGGAATGCGCTGCCTGAGAGTATGGTAGAGGCAGGTTCAATATATGCTTTCAAAAGGGAATTGGATAAGCACCTCAAAGGGAAACAAAATTGCAGGACTATGAGGGAGCAGTTGGAGAGTGGCAGTAGCTGGATTGCCCTTGCAGAGAGCCAGCACAGCCCCAATGGTCCGAATGGCCTTCTTCTGAGCTATAGCCATTCTGTGATTCTATAAATTAGAATTAATATCAAATTAGGTACAGAAAGGAAAGAAAGAAAGATTTGATTAGGAGAGAGAGAGAAGTGACAGAAAGGAAGAATTATAATTTAATTTTGACATTTTTAACTCACAACAGCAATTAAAAGATGAAAGAATGGGATTCCACACTTGCGATGGTTAATTTTCAGTGCCAGAGGGGCTGATTGGTAGTAATTAACCTTTATTGCGATATTAAATGAATACTTGCACTTTTAATGAAGAGACTTAATTTTCTGTGGCGAGTTTAGTGCGTATCTACTGCAGAATCACAGCAACTTCACACCATTCAATGCACTTCAATAGTAAAGAAGGCAGGGAGGCTCTACATCAACAAGGCTAATGGCAGGGCACTGGTACCCAGACAGAAAGTGTTGGCATTTAATCACTCCTCTGCCCCTTGCCAGAAATTGCTGTGCCATTTACACATAAATAATGGAGAATGTCACTAGCTTCCTCTAGATCACAAAATCTAGGTCAAAGTTCCTTTAAACAGAACAGGAACAGAGGAGCATGCACTTACTGGGGAAAAACCTCAATCACCGAAAATGTCTTGTGACCCAAGAAGCTTCTTAGGAATTGATCAGCAAAAAAAAACTTACCACATCGCAAAAATATTATGAATGACTGAGATTTAACTGAAAAGGGAACTAACATTTGTGAAACACTTCTACTCATCAGTATTTGGCTGAGAATGTGTTCACTGTGTACATTAGATAGAAGGTAAAAGTCTCTCTCTCTCCCCTTGTCTGCTGCTCTACGGCTTGTGCCTATCTTAAGCTCAGGTTCAGGAGATTCACTATGCAGAATGGCTGTCGCCTTGACTCACGGCATGTTGACTGGAAGGTTTGTGGGGCAGTTTAGGGAGATTGCTGAATTTCCTGATGTGCAACTGCTGCTATTCTCTGTTTAATGTGATATCCCAATTAAAATGGGATAGCTAAGATGCAGGGCACTGAGTGGCCCTGATCCATCCATAATATGGCTCCTGATATGGTTCAAACAACATAATTATAGAATGATACAGCCCAGAAGGAGGCCATTCAGCCCATTTGTGCCCTGTGCTGGTTCTTTGGTAGAGTTATCCAATCAGTCACACTCCCCTGTTCTTTCTTCATAACCACAAGCCTCCTTTTGAATCCAAGCCTAGCCATATCATCTATAGCAATGAAGCAATCTACAGCTCCCTGTTGCTACACTCCTATCCCAGAAATTCCTCCCAAGGGTCCATCCTCTGCCCCCGATCTTCCACTTCATCTACATGCTGCTCCTTGTTTACATCATTCAAAGTCAGGAGATCAGCTTCCAGATGTCGATGACATCAACTTGACCACTCCGCCTACTCTTTTACGTCTATACTGTCCGAGATGAGGAGCTGTAACTTCCTCCAGCTAAACACTGGGGAAAGTGTAGCATAAGAGTCTTTGGCATAGCAAGGGTTAATGTCGGGCTAGAGAACAGTACCACCCACAGTGTGATGTTAAAAGTCACATGACAAGAGGCCTGAGACAGAGTAGAGTATGCAGAGACCTGTGTAAAAGCATGGAATTAGCTCACAGTATAGGCTATACCTTGTATATATGTATATAGTTATGAGTTGTTAAACAGCTAATGTTCAACCTACAAGCCTCTGAAGCTCTTTGTGAGACCTACTGAACAGAATATATGACATAGAACAGAAGGATTCAATCCCTTGTACCCTCACCCATGACTCCCACTCCTTGGCCATTTCCCAGACTGAACCAAAATGTTTGCAAGCTTAGTGCCCTGTTGAATGAGCTGAACTCCTGACCACATATTCTCTCCAACATAAAGACTGTCTACGTCTACCTCAGTAATATTGGCCACCTCTGCCTCTCCCTCAGCACATGCTGCGGTCACCCTCAATCATGCCATCAACAGCTCCAGGTTCCACTGCTCCATTGTTCTCTTGGCTGCCCCCCTTGCACATTAGCTACTCCGAAACTCTTACCCATTTAGGAAGGACCTGGAAAGAGGAGACAGGAGAAATTGCCCCCATTGGCAGAAAATTTGAGAAACAGAGGATATTGATTCAAGGCAATTGGCAAAAAAAGCAACGGCAACAGTTGCCGCGAGTGGTTAGGATCTGGGATGCACTGCCTGAGAGTGTGGTGGAGGCTGATTCAATCATGGCTTTCAAAAGGGAATTGTATCATTATCAGCAGAGAAACTTTTCCGGGTTACAGGGGAGTGGGACTAGGTGAGTTGCTCTTGCAGAGAGTCAGCACAGACATGATAGGCTGAATGGCTGTGCTGTTGTAACCATCTATGATTCCATGATTCTATGGTATTCTATCCCATAGCAACTCCCTCTTTTAGGACTTTACTTCTTTGGCCAAGCTTTTGGCCATCTCGTCTAATGATTTCTTCAAGACCTTGGCGCCCATTTTCCTTATACCTTTGCAAAATTCTTTGGGATATTTGTCTACATTAAAATGGAAAAAGTACAATGCAAATTGTTGTTGCAAATATGAAAACAAATGATATGTTAGCCTTAATTGGAGTATAAGAGTAAAGAAGTCTTACTGCAATTATACAGGGCCATTGTGAGACCACACCTGGGTTATAGTATGCAATTTTGGTCTCCTTACTTAACGAGGGATGTCCTTGCCTTAGAGCGGGTGCAACTCAAAGTAGACTGATTCTTTGGATGAGGGAATTGTCCTATAAGGAGAGATTATGAGTAGAACATGTCTATATTCCCTAGATTTTAGAAAAATGAGAGGTGATCTCATTGAAATATAAAAAATTCTTAAGGGGTTTGTCAAGGTTAGTGCTGGGAGGTTGTTTCCCCTATCTGGGGAATCTGGGCACAGCTTTATTTATTCATTCATAGGATGTGGGCATTGCTGGCCATTTATTTCCCATCTCTAATTGCCCTTGAGAAGGTGGTAGTGAGCCGCCTCCTTGAACCGCTGCAGTCCATGTGGTGTAGGTACACCCACAGTGGTTAGGGAGGGAGTTCCAGGATTTTGACCCAGTGACAGTGAAGGTAATAAATTTCCAAATCAAGATGGTATGTGGCTTGGAGGGGAACTTGCAGGTGGTGGTGTTCCCATACATTAGCTGCCCTTGTCCTTCTCGGCAGTAGAGGTTGTGGTTTTAGAAGGTGCTGTCGACGGAGCCTTGGTGAGTTTCTGCAGTGCATCATGTAGATGGTACACACTGCTGTCATTGTGCATCAGTGGTGGATGGGGTGCCAATCGAGTGGGCTACTTTGTCCTGGATGGTGTTGAGCTTCTTAAGCATTGTTGCAGCTGCACTCATCCAGGCACGTGGAGAGTATTCCATCACATTCCTGACTTGTGCCTTTAGATTGTGGAGAGGCTTTGGGAAGTCAGGAGGTGAGTTACTTGCCACCAAATTCCCAGCCTTTGACTTAACATTGTAGCCACAATATTTATGTTGCTGGTCTAGTCAGTTCTTGGTCAATTGTAAGGCCCAGGATGTTGATAGTGGGGGACTCAGTAATGATAATGCTTTTTTTTTTTTTGTAAAAATATACTTTATTCATAAAATATCTTCAATCACATTCCAAACCATTTCAAAAACACCATTACAAGGGTACAATCCAGGTTAAACTTTTACAAAATGTATCACCAGGTGCATCAGTACAAACAATATTACAATCATTTACAGCCTTTCATTTTGAGCTGTACAGCCCGAGGGGCTCTAAACAGTTCCCAGTCTCTCGGTGCGCTGCGGCAGAAAGGTCTTAGACAGCGACCCTTCCCCATTGTGCCTTTGCGGCAGCTGCCCCAAGCTTTAGTGCGTCCCTCAGCACGTAGTCCTGGACTTTGGATTGTGCCAGTCCGCAACAATCGGTCGGGGACAACTCTTTGTGCTGGAAGACCAACAAGTTTCGGGCAGACCAAAGCGCGTCTTTCACCGAGTTGATGATCCTCCAGCTGCAGTTGATGTTTGTCTCGGTGTGTGTCCCTGGGAACAGCCCGTAGAGCACAGAGTCCTGTGTCACAGAACTGCTCGGGATGAACCTCGACAGCAACCACTGCATCTCTCTCCAGACTTTCTTTGCAAAGGCACAATCCACAAGGAGGTGAACAACGGTCTCTTCCCCACCACAGCCACCTCGAGGGCAACGTGCCGAGGGGGTGAGACTCCTGGCGTGTAGGAAGGATCTGACGGGGAGGGCCTTTCTCACCACCAGCCAAGCTACGTCTTGGTGCTTGTTGGAAAGTTCTGGCGATGAGGCATTCTGCCAAATGACTTTGACAGTCTGCTCGGGGAACCATCCCACAGGGTCCACCCTCTCCTTTTCCCTCAGGGCCTCTAGGACGTTACGTGTTGACCACTGCCTGATGGACTTGTGGTCAAAGGTGTTTTTCTGCATAAATTTTTCCACCAGGGACAGGTGGTACGGCACGGTCCAACTACTTGGAGCGTTCCGCAGCAGCGTGGCCAGACCCATCCTTCGCAACACCGGGGACAGGTAGAACCTCAGCACGTAGTGACACTTGGTGTTTGCGTACTGAGGGTCTACGCACCGCTTGATGCAGCCACACACAAAGGTGGCCATCAGTATGAGGGCGATGTTGGGCACGTTTTTTCCCCCTTTATCTAGAGGCTTGTACATCGCGTCCCTGCGGACACGATCCATTTTCGACCTCCAGATAAAGCGGAAGATGGCTCGAGTGATCGCCATCGCGCAGGAGTCTGGAATGGGCCAGACCTGCGCCACGTACAGCAACAGCGAGAGTACCTCACACCTGATGACCAGGTTCTTACCCGCAATGGAGAGGGAGCGTCGCTCCCACATGCCCAGTTTCCTTTTCACCATAGCCACTTGCTCCTTCCAGTTTCTAACGCATGCCCCGGTCCCTCCGAACCATATCCCCAGCACCTTCAGGCCGTCAGCCCTGACAGTGAAGGGGACAAAGGATCGGTCAGCCCAGTTCCCAAAGAACATGGCCTCGCTCTTCCCACGATTTACCTTGGCTCCCGAGGCCAGTTCGAACTGGTCGCAGATGTGCATCAGTCTGCGCACCGACAGCGGATCCGAGCAGAAGACGGCGACGTCGTCCATTTACAGGGAGGCTTTTACCTGAGTGCCTCCACTGCCTGGGATCGTCACTCCTCTTATGCCCGGACCCTTCCTGATGGACTCGGCAAAGGGTTCTATGCAACACACGAAAAGGACAGGCGAGAGAGGACAGCCCTGCCTGACTCCAGATTTAATCGGAAAGCTATCTGTTTCCCACCCATTGATTGAGACTGCGCTACTGATGTTAGTGTAGAGCAGTTGGATCCAATTTCGAATTCCCTCCCCAAACCCCATTTTGGAGAGCACATCCCCCATGTAGGTGTGCGATATTCTGTCAAAGGCCTTCTCCTGATCCAAGCTGATGAGGCAGGTATCCACACCCCTGTCCTGTACATAGGCAATCGTATCCCTGAGCAGCGCCAGGCTGTCAGAGATCTTCCTGCCTGGCACAGAGCAGGTCTGGTCAGGGTGAATCACCAATTCCAGAGCGGATTTGACCCGATTGGCGATGACCTTGGACAGAATCTTATAGTCCACATTCAACAGTGAAATGGGTCGCCAATTTCTAATTTCCTCCCTTTCCCCCTTGTGCTTGTAGATGAGGGTGATGATGCCTTTCCTCATGGATTCTGACATACTGCCGGCCAGGAGCATACTCTCGTACACCCCTAGCAGGTCTGGGCCGATCAAGTCCCACAGAGCTGAATACAACTCCGCCGGCAAGCCGTCGCTTCCGGGAGTTTTACTCTTCTCGAAGGACTCAAGGGCCTTAGTCAGTTCATCAGGAGTTAGCGGTTTGTCCAGGCTCTCCCGCGTACTGTCGTCTAAGACCTCCGTGATAGAGGACAGGAAGGACTGGGAGGCCGTGCTGTCCGTGGGCTTCACGTCATACAATCCGGCATAAAAGGATTTGCTGATCCTCAGAATGTCGGACCGTGATGACTTTACTGAGCCGTCTTCTTCCTTCAGGCTGCTGATCACAGAGCTCTCTCTGTGTACCTTTTGGAAGAAGAAACGTGAGCACGTCTCATCCTGCTCCACGGAGCGGACTCTGGAACGGAAGATGATCTTGGAGGCCTCCGAGGCAAAGTGCGAGGCTTGCTGGCTCTTCACCTCTTGGAGCTCCTCCTTGACATCGACCACCATCAACTGCAGCCGCAGCAGATTCTGCATCTTTTTCTGGAGTCGGGACATTTCCCTCTGTTCCTTTCTAGCTTTCTGGGTGCCTTTGAGGATGAAAAACCTCTTGATGCTTCCCTTGATCGCTTCCCACCAGTGTGTCAGGGACTCAAAGAGGGGTTTCACGGTTCTCCAACCTTTGTAATCCCTCTTGAGCTCCTCAATGTTCTCTGGGGTCAGCAGTTGCACATTTAGCTTCCACGCCCCCCTGCCCACCCTCAGGTCCTTCTCCAAGTGGCAGTCCGCCAGTAGGAGGCAGTGGTCAGAGAAGAACACCGGCTTGACGTCGGTGGATCTGACTGTGAATGCACGGGACACAAACAGGAAGTCTATCCTGGAACGAACGGACCCGTCTGGCCGCGACCAGGTGTATCTACGCTGCGCTCTGTCTGCAGGGTTGCTGAAGACGTCGTGCAGCTTGGCATCCTTAACTGTTTCCATCAGGGATCTGGACGTAGCGTCCAATCTGCTGCCGGCCCTGCTGGATCGTCCAGCCGCGTCGATGATGCAGTTGAAGTCACCGCCCAGAATGACCGGCCTGGAGGTCGCCAGCAGCAGTGGGAGCTGCTGAAAAACCTCCAGCCGCTCAGCCCCTTGTGCCGGGCCATACACGTTAATTAACCGGAGTGGAGCGTTCTTGTACATTACGTCTGCTACGAGGAGTCGCCCGCCCACCACCTCCTTAACCTCGGAGACGGTGAAGTTGCCTCCCCGCAGCAGAATACCCAGGCCGGAGGAACGAGAGTCGTTTCCGCCCGACCAGATCGATGGCCCATGGGACCACCATCGTGACCATTGCCTGTAGGAGCTGAGGTGCGGTATCGCACACTCCTGCAGAAACAACAGGTCAGCTTTGACCTTGGCTAGGTAGTCCAAGGTCGCAACACATCGCGTAGTAGATTTAATGCTACGCACATTTATGGATACAATCTTTAAACCCATTTTAAAGCATTTATTCTCCTACCAAACCCACTGTCTCTGAGAGTCCCAGACCTTTAGTCTGCTCCTTCATACCCGTAGTGAGCTCAAATTCCTTCACTTTGGATGGGCTGAGGTAGATCTCCTTGGCAGTGTTCTGCTCAGGTGGCATCTGGAGGTTCACGTAGAGAGCGGGTTTTGAGATGACCTTTGCTGGAGAAGCTTCTCCAAAACTCACCCCCTCTGGGGTGTTGCTGTTCCCGGCTTCCTGGAGCTGGGCTGCGATGATTGCCTCACTGCTCCCAGATTCCAGGGGCTGTGGTGCACTGGCCTCCTCAGGTTGCAGGCAAAGTTGGGGTGCGCTGGTCTCCTTGTTGTCTCCAATTTTCTGGAGCTCGGGTGTCTCGTCCTCCAACGCCCTGGAGCTTTGCCGCCTCTTCTGTCGGTGCCGCCCTGGCACTTCATCGTCCGAAGAGCTGCTGCCCTTGTCATCCATGTCGGATGGGAGACGCCTCTTGCCGCTTCTCTGGGAAATGCCTTTGCTTCTTCTTCGCTCCTTCTTACTTTTGTTGTTCTTCACCGTCCGCCACTCCCCCTGCTGCTTTCCCACTGCTGCCTCCTCCTCCATTGATTCGCTGTTCTGAGGACTGGGAGGTTTAGGGGGTAGTGCCGTTGATTGGCTCTCTGTTGCCTCAATCTCTTTCTCCACCTTGTCTCTCTCTGTGTCCTCCTTTGTCCCGTTGAGCTCCCTAGGGGCCTTGGTGGTTGGAGTGACACGAAACATTTCTTCTGCTTCCCCCTCGTCGGCTTTGGCTGCCTGTGCGTAAGTACGGCAGCGTTTGGGGCAGGTCCTGTAGAGGTGACCTGCCTCGCCACACAGGTTGCAGCACTTGGCCTGTTTGCAGTCTTTTGTCTGGTGCCCTTCCTGTTTGCAGATCTTGCAGAGGGAGGCGCTGCAGTTGGCCGCCACATGACCAGCCTTGCCGCATGAGCGACAATGCTTGGGTTGCCCAGCGTAGATCAGGTAGCCACGGTTTCCCCCGATAGCGAAACTGGAAGGAGGGTGGAAAATGGCTCCCTTACCATCGGTCTTTAGCGTGACCTTAAACAGGCGTTTGCCTGTCCAGATCCCCAAGTCGTCTCGAATCTCGGTGCCACTCCCCACCTTATCGAAGTACCTGGTGAGGAAGGTGACCACGTCGGCGACAGGGACGAAGGGGTTGTACACATGCACCATCACCACACGTTCCCGATAATGCTGTTGAATGTTAAGGGGAGATGGTTAGATTCTTTCTTGTTGGGGGTGGTTATTGCCTGGCACTTGTTAGATTTGGTGACAACATGGTCTCTGTAACTGGCCTTTTTTGACTGTAAAACCCGCCCAGCAACATTACTATCCAAAACTCACAGGACTGAGACAATTCAAATTGCTCTTTAAATCAAAATTCATTGTTGAAATTCCTAGATCTTGTTCGTGTGGTGGAGCGGTGAAATTACAATTTCATCCCAAGTTTGGGGGGAAAGGAATCTTGAAAATTCCCATTGTTTTCTTAGCAAAAATCAAATTATTGCGAATATGAATTCAGATATATACTAACCATGGGTGTGATTCATATCGTCCTGGTTCTCAATAAAAAAAGAACTTCATATGGCACCTTTCACAACCTCAAGATGTCCCAAAGCATTTTAGTGCTAACTCTAAACTTTTGGAATGTGGTCACTGTTGTAAGGTAGGAATTGTGTTCGCCAATTTGCATACAGCAGGCTCCCAGAAACAACAATGCAGTAACTTGGATGAACAGCAACTTGGGTTCAACCACAAAAATCTTAGCTGATGCTCCTATTGCCGCATAGTCCTGCGGATGAGACATTAACCAATTCCTTGTCTGCCCTCCCCAGTAGGCGTGAAAGGCCTATATGGCACTATTGTGAAGGAGAGTGGCTGAGTTTTCCCTGGTACGCTGGCCAACAATAATTCCTGAACCAACATCACTAAAAAAAGTGATTGTCTCATTGCTGCTTGTGGGAGTTTACTGTGCACAACAGTGACTACTCTTGTGGCTGTACAAATGTCAGTTCCTTCCTACTTGTTGCTGAGGTGTCAGCATCATCAAGTTCTTTACTAACATATGAGTAAAACTTTTAACAGATGAGTTATGACAACATACAAAGTGCCTGACTCTGACTCAGTCCTCTGCAGCTGGATTATGACCAAGTGCAGAAGTTGGAAACTAAACCATTCGGGGGAAATGATGACGATCATCCCTTGATAAAATCATTGGAGTCATGAACAAGTTACTAGAGGAAGAGAAACCACAGGACTCAGGGAACCTAAATTCCAAGTATGTAGGGTAATAATAGCACAACACCAACATGGACCCGTGAATAAAAAATTAATCCTCTGACTGCCAGAAGGTAAGGTAACAAATCTCTCACCGCTTCTGTTCATAAGATCATGGATCAATAGAAATGGAAGCAAGAGTAGGCCATTCAGCCCCATCGAGCTTGCTCCACCATTCAATAAGATCATGGCTTCTCTGACTGTGGCCTTAACTCCACTTTCTTGCCTGTCCTCTATAATCCTTGCAGATCAAAAATCTGTCTAACTCAGCCTTTAATTACAATGGCCTATCACGGAAACATAGAAACTAGGAGCAGGAGTAGGCCATTTGGCCCTTCGAGCCTGCTCCGCCATTCATTATGATCATGGTTGATCATCCAACTCAATAGCCTGCTCCTGCTTTCTCCCCATACCCTTTGATCCCTTTCGCCACAAGAGCTATATCTAACTCCTTCTTGAAAGCATACAATATTTTGGCCTCTACTGCTTTCTGTGGTAGTGAATTCCACAGGCTCACCACTCTCTGGGTGAAGAAATTTCTCCTCATCTCAGTCCTAAATGGTCTACCCCGTATTCTCAGACTGTGACCCCTGGTTCTGGACTCCCCCACCATCGGGAACATCCTTCCTGCATCTACCCTGTCTAGTCCAGTTAGAATTTTATAGGTTTCTATGAGACCCCCCGTCATTCTTCTGAACTCCAGCGAATATAATCCTAACCAACTCAATCTCTCCTCATATGTCAGTCCCGCCATCCCAGGAATCAGTCGGGTAAACCTTCGCTGCACTCCCTCTATAGCAAGAACATCTTTCCTCAGATAAGGAGACCAAAGCTGCACACAATATTCCAAGGCCCTATATAATTGCAGCAAGACATCCCTGCTCCTGTACTTGAATTCTCTCTCTATGAAGGCAAACATACCATTTGCCTTCTTTACCGCCTGCTGCATCTGCATGCTAACCTTCAATGACTGGTATACGAGATCACCCAGGTCTCATTGCACATTCCCCTCCCTCAATTTATAGCCATTCAGATAATAATCTGCCTTCCTGTTTTTGCTACCAAAGTGGGTAACTTCACATTTATCCACATTATATTGCATCTGCCATGCATTTGCCCACTCACTCAGCTTGTCCAAATCACCCTGAAGCATCTCTGCATCCTCCCCACAGCTCACCCTCCCACCCAGCTTTGTGTCATCTGCAAATTTGGAGATATTACATTTAATTCCTTCATCTAAATCATTAATATATATTGTGAATAGTTGGGGTCCCAGCACCGATCCCTGTGGTACCCCACTAGTCACTGCCTGCCATTCGGAAAAAGACCCGTTTATTCCTACTCTTTGTTTCCTGTCTGCCAACCAATTTTCTATCCATCTCAATACACTAGCCCCAATCCCATGTGCTTTAATTTTACACGCTAATCTCTTATGTGGGACTTTGTCAAAAGCCTTCTGAAAGTCCAAATAAACCACATCCACTGGCTCCCCCTCATCAACTCTATTAGTTACATTCTCACAAAATTCCAGTAGATTTGTCAAGCATGATTTCCCTTTCATAAATCCATGCTGATTCTGTCCGATTCTGCCACTGTTTTCCAAGTGTTTAGCTATTAAATCTTTTATAATGGGCTCTAGAATTTTCCCCACTACCGACGTCAGGCTGACTGGTCTATAATTCCCTGTTTGTTCTCTACATCCTTTTTTAAATAGTGGGGTTACATTAGCTACCCTCCAATCTGTAGGGACTGTTCCAGAGTCTATAGAATCTTGGAAGATGACCACCAATGCATCCACTATTCTAGGGCCACTTCCTTAAGTACTCTGGGATGTAGATTATCAGGCCCTGGGGACTTATCAGCCTTCAATCCCATCAATTTCTCCAACACCATTTCCCTACTAATGCTGATTTCTTTCAGTTCCTCCCTCACTAAACGCAGTGTTCCTCATTTCTGGTATGTTATTTGTGTTCTCCTTTGTGAAGACAAAACCAAAGTATGTATTTAATTGGTCAGCCATTTCTTTGTTCCCCATTATAAATTCCCCTGTTTCAGACTGTAAGGGACCTACATTTTTCTTCACCAATCTTTTTCTCTTCACATGCCAATAGAAACATTTACAGTCAGCTTTTATGTTCCCCGCAAGCTTACTCTCGTACTCTATTTTCCCCTTCTTAATCAATCCCTTGGTCCTCCTTTGCTGAATTCTAAAGTGCTTGTTTTTTTTGTTGTTTTTTCTGGCCAATTTGTTTGCCTCTTCCTTGAATCTAATACTATCTCTAATTTCCCTTGTAAGCCCTTGTTTGGCCACCTTTCCTATTTTACTTTTGCACCAGATAGGAATAAACAATTGTTGCAGTTCACCCATGCGCTCTTTGAATATTTGCCATTGCCTATCCATCGTCATCCCTGTAAGTAACGTTTCCCAATCCATCATAGCCAACTCACGCCTCATACCATCGTAGTTTCCTTTATTAAGATTCAGGACCCTAGTCTCAGAATCAACTACATCGCTCTCCATCTTGAAGAATTCTATCATTTTATGGTCGCTCATCCCCAAAGGGGCTCTCGCACAACTAGATCGCCAAATATTCCTTTCTCATTACATAATACCCAGTCTAGGATGGCCTGTTCTCTAGTTGGTTCCTCAACATATTGGTCCAGAAAAACATCCTGTATAAACGCCAGGAATTCCTCCTTTACGGTATTGTTACTAATTTGATTTGCCCAATCTAAATACAGATTAAAGTCACCCATAATCACAGATGTTCCATTATTGCATGCATCCCTAATTTCCTGTTTAATGCCATTCCCAACATTACCACTACAGTTTGGGGGTCTATATACAATCCCCACTAACATTTTTTGCCCCTTAGTGTTTCTCAGCTCTACCCATACAGATTCCACATCGTCGGAGCTAATATCGTTCCTCACTATTGCATTAATTTCCTCTTTAACCAGCAATGCAACTCTACCGCCTTTTCCTTTTTGTCTGTCCTTCCTAAATACTGAATACCCCTGGATGTTCAGTTCCCATCCCTGGTCACCCTGCAGCCATGTCTCCATAATCCAGACTATATCATACCTGTTTACATCTATTTGCATGGTTAATTCATCCACTTTATTGCAAATGCTTCTCACATTAAGGCACGAAGCCTTAAAGCTTGTCTTTTTAATATTACTTGTCCCGTTCCCACTATTTTTCACTGAGGCCCTGTTTGATTCTTGCCCTTGATTTCTCTGCCTATCACTTTTCTTATTCCCCTTTCTGAATTTTGTTCTTGTCCTTGATTCCCCCTCCTCTGGCTCCATGCATAGGTTCCCATCCCCTTGCCATTTTAATTTAAACCCTCCCCATCCACTCTAGCAAGTATTCCCCCTAGGACATCAGTCCCGGTCCTGCCTAAGTGTAACCTGTCCAGTTTGTACTGGTCCCACCTCCCCCAGAACCGGTCCCAATGTCCCAGGAATCTGAAACCCTCCCCTTCACACCATCTCTTCAGCCACGTATTCATCCAATATATCCTGCTATTTCTACTCTGACTAGCACGTGGCACTGGTAGTAATCCTGAGATCACTACCTTTGAGGTCCTACTTTTCAACTTACTTCCTAATTCCTTATATTCTGCTTTGAGGACCTCATCCCTTTTTTATCTATGTCGTTTGTACCAATATGTACCACGACCACTGGCAGTTCACCCTCCCCCTTCAGAATGTCCTCTAGCTGCTCTGAGACATCCTTGACCCTAGTACCAGGGAGACAACATACCATCCTGGAGTCTCATTTGCGGCAACAGAAACACCTATCTATTCCCCTTACAATTGAATCCTCTATAACTATTGCGTTCCCACACTTTTTACTCCTCCCCTGTGCAGCAGAGCCAACTGTGGTGCAATGAATTTGGCTGTTGCTGCTTTCCCCTGAGGCACCATTCCCCTCAACAGTATCCAAAGTGGTATATCTGTTTTGCAGGGGAATAGCCACAGGAGATTCCTGCACTGCCTGCCTAATCCTCTTGCTCTGCCTGGTGGTCACCCATTCCCTTCCTGCCTGTGGACTCTTAGCCTGCAGTGTGACCACCTCTCTATACATGCTATCCACGATACTCTCCGCCTCACGGATGCTCCACAGTGTCCCCAGCCGCCGCTCCAGCTCCTAAACCCGGGCTTCCAGGTGCTGCAGTTGGAGTCATTTCCCGCACACATGCTGGCCCCGGGCACTGGAAATGTTCCCAGCTTCCCACATAGAGCAGGAGGAGCACACCACGGCTTTGAGATCTCCGGCCTTCACTTACCCCTTTAAATTAAATTAAACCTTTTGGAAGATACTTAATATCAAGTAATATCAATTACTCTAGGGCCCTTCTTCTCTGCTCCTCATTGTTACAGAATATAGCCCTTACAAATGATGAATCACAAAATAAGACCTTAAAAACTAAAAGCGATAAAAGTAGTAAATACTTATCCGACTGTACTCACAGTACTCAAAGGATCACCTTGTTCCCTCCACACTGAACTCCCTCAGTCACCTCTGCTCTCCCAGCTCCCCTTCAACTCCTGGCTCCTCTCGAGCTTCCCTTCAATTCCCGGCTCCTCACGCGCTTCTTTTCAACTACTGTATCCTCTCGTACTCCTTTTCGTTTTTGGGGAGAGTGTTCCAGGTTTCCACTACACTTTGTGTAATATGCTCTCCCTGACATCATCCCCTGAACGGCCTGGCTCTAATTTTAAGTCTTATACCCCCTTGTTCTGAACTCCTCCACTGGAGGAAATGATTTCTCTTTATCTACGCAATTAAATCCTCGCGGGTGATATGGTGTGCAGAATTTTCACCATGACAGTATAGTTCAATTGACCAGGTGGTCATTTCTTGTCCATTCTCATAACTCACGAGTATATGTGTTACAATGTCAGATTCAAACACAGGCTAGGGGGCCCCTTGGATGTTCATGCATTTGTTTTCCAAAATCAAATATCATTGTCAAGATGTAGGTTTTGCTGACAAGGCTGGCATTTATTGTCCATTCTTGATTGCCCTCGAGTAAGTGATGGTGCTGGTGGATCTTCACCTTGAACTACTGGTACAGGTTCTCATACAAAGGAGTGGGGAGTTAAAAGTCAATTGCGTTGGTGTGGGAATAGAGTCACATATAGGCCCAGACCGGGTAGTCTCAGTCGGTTTCCTTCCCTAAAGGGCATTAATGAACCAATTGGGTTTTTAATGACAATGCAATAGTTTCATGGTCACTTTTACTACTCCACAGAACTTGTCAAACCATCATGGCAGGATCTGAACTCATGGGGCTGAACTTCTAGCCTTCCATAGGAAACTGATTAAAGTCAAGATTTTCATATGGGTGAGCTTTTAATTGGCATGGAGGCAGATTCTCTGCCCAATTATGGGCAGCTGGGCAAGCTCCCGAAGTTAGACGGCCAATCAGAGGCCTCTCAGCTTCAGGAAAGCACCTGGCCGTCTTCAGTACAAGGTAAGTAACTGGGAGCGCACTTCAACAAGAAGATGGCATCTCAACCCCTTCTCAAAAATACAAGCAGCAGCCATGGAGCCTCTCAACAGGGTGGCCTTTGGCTGCACCCTGCCCAGGCAGGCCGGCCGGCAGGGAGGGCCAGTATCCTGCCGCACATCACATCAGGAAACTGGGGGCTGGCTGGAAAATCCCAGTAGGCCTGCTTAATCCCCATTCAAACAGAATTCTTAACGAGCCTAATTGCCAGCCCACCTCGTGGAGGTGGGTGGCCTCCTCCGGCCCTGAATTCATGTTGGCCAAAATGGCTGACGTTGAGAAATAGGGTCAGGAAGGTGACACACCAGCCAGCCTGGCAATTTTTGGGCTCCACCCACCTCTGTCCCTGACATTGGCGGGGCCCAACAGTTCAGCACATGTTCTCTGCGTTATTAGTGCAGGGCTCTGGATTACTGATCCAGTAATGCTGCTACGACATTGCAACCTGAATGCTCAATACTGCACTGGACAATCCATTTAGCAAGTGAATGATTTGTGAACCATGTAAAAGTATTTCCATAAAGCAGGCAGTAGGGGACTGCATGGATGTATAATAAAGTTCACATTCAATATTGGCTAACATTAATTTGGATAACATTTTACATCTTTTTTTCAATGCAAATGATAATTCTGATGTTTTAGGCGATTGCTCCCACTGGTGTTGCACACAAATAGAGTATTGGAGCTTAATTTGAAAACCTCCTTTTTGACATTCATGGAAATTCTGAATACAAAGCCATTTGATGTTTATCTGGAATTATTGACCAGTCAGCAGAGTGAACGTTCAATACTTAACCAATATGTTGCACAGCTGAGTGTGTTGATACATTAAGATGGCAACCATAGTGAATAACACATCATCTCTAACCTCATCTGAAATGCTGACATAGTCTCTACTTCAAATGGCATATCCCACAGTGTCATAACCATGTGTAAAAAAAAAAATAATCCTGCACTTTTGTTTTTAGCACTAAATTAATAATGTACAGACTTTACTCGATCGCCTCCTACAATCAGGGAGAAATTTCTCTTCTTGAAAGTTCCAGCTCAGGTTATCAAATGCTCCTCAGGAAAGGTTAAGCTTTATTGGCATCTCTGTTGTAAACAGTGTGAGGCAAACTGAATTTATTTATCTCTGACCTGACCCGGCAACACAACCTATCTGGAGGACAACCTGCTGATGCAGTCATTGATATTCTGCCAAAAAGAACTATTATGGCATATGCTGGTGTGAAAACCACAAGATAAGTTTATTATTGCAAACATTAAAGTAAATGTTACTGAAACCAAAGTATTTTAATCCATAACTGCATATTCTTTAGTGATGATGAAAAACGCCTCCTACCCTTCTCTCTGTATCAGTGACATGTACCCATTCCTCATCAAGTAATTGGAAATTTGGCTCCCTTTATGACTGTTGCTCTGAATCAGAATACCTAACACTTTGTTCAGGAGGGTGCAGCTGCAATAACACTCAAGAATCTTGACACCATCCAGGGAAGGGCAGCTTATCTGGTTGGTATGCACATTACTGGATATGATGTCCACCTCATTCACCATGGTCATACTGTGTACAGGAATACACTGCAGCAACTCACCCCAGATACTTGGACAGCGTCTAGTTTACTCGCAACTTGTACAATAGGAAAAGACAGGAGCAGCAACATCATGGAAATATTATCAGCCCCTCCAAATCACATACCATCCTGAATTGGATTTTTAAAAATATATTCATTCAGAGGATGTGGGCGTCACTGGCTAGGACAGCATTTTATTGGCCCATCCCTAATTGCCCTTGAAAAGGTATTGGTGAGCCACCTTCTTGAACTGCTGCAGTCCATGTGGTTAGGTACACCCATGCTGTTAAAGGAGGGAGTTCCAGGGTTTTGACCCTGCAAACTGTTTCTTCATTGTCCTTGGGTTAAAACTGCCCTAACACGATTGTGGGCGCACC
Source organism: Cetorhinus maximus (assembly GCF_964194155.1). Taxonomy (NCBI): domain Eukaryota; kingdom Metazoa; phylum Chordata; class Chondrichthyes; order Lamniformes; family Cetorhinidae; genus Cetorhinus; species Cetorhinus maximus. The sequence continues at coordinate 7,427,043 of NC_135891.1, forward strand.
TTCACCACTCCAACTGAAGCAGTTCATGGAGAAGTACCATTGCCAGCTTTTCACAACAGCATCTCAGGCTACCCAATAAATGTTGGCCTTACATATCCCGAGAATAATCTTGTCACTCTTCCTTTGATTACTCCCCTGTTCTGCAGTCAGGCTGGCATTGGGAATGGGACTCAAGATTGTAAAGGAAGGCATAAATCATTAATGGTGGCCATTGTGATTAGCCACTTTTGTTTTAATAAAACAAAAAAAAAACTGAGTACAAAGATAAAAGGTCAAGGGCCATATTTATTGATTGCCACACGCAGATGAAGTTTAATGCAGAGAAGTGATATATATTGGCAGCAAGAATGAAAAAAGGTAATATGAACTAAATGGTACAATTTTGAAGAGGGTGCAGAAACAGATTTTGGACCTTAATCTCATATACTATAATTTTCATATACATGGTTGAAAAGGTCTTGAAAATCTCAAACCCTCCACCGAAATTGAAAGCGTATATTCAGACAGGTCAAATAAAACACCTCAGTGCTCATGAGATTGAGTCTCGAGCCACCAATCTAAGTACAATTCCAAGAATTGATGTCAATCACAGGTCCAAAACAAGAGACACAACAAGAAGCTAATTCAATCTTTCAAGAGTTTTGGGACCAGGCCCAACTTGAACCATCAGCGTCTAGGATTTTTTTCTTTCATGTTCTAGTGAATGTTTTTTTTTCTCAAATCAAATCCCTGAAACCGCAAGCAGATAAAATACACCTGACTTACAAGTGCAGGCATGCATTTCAATTCCTGTCATTTCCACATTGGAAGTGGCTTCTCAGAAAGGAAAAAAAGACTTGTATATATTTATAGAGCCTCCTTTGACTTCAGGATACTCCGAAGCGTTTTGCAGCCACTGAAGCATCTTTGAAGTACAGTCATTATTGTATGGCAGGAAAAGCAGCAGCCGATTTGCACAATGTTTAAGGTTTCACAATGAGATAATGACCAAATTATTTGCTTTGATCTTGTTTGAGGGATAAGTATTGGCATCAGGAACAACTCCCCAGCTCTTCTGCGGAAGTGTCACGGGATCTGAGGATTGGGAGCACTTTGGATTTCAGCAAAGGAGGACCAAGGGATTGATTAAGAAGGGGAAAATTGAGTACGAGAGTAAGCTTGCGGGGAACATAAAAGCTGACTGTAAAAGTTTCTGTAGGTATGTGAAGAGAAAAAGATTGGTGAAGCCAAATGTAGATCCCTTACAGCCAGAAACAGGGGAATTTATAATGGGGAACAAGGAAATGGCTGACCAACTAAATACACACTTTGGTTTTGTCTTCGGAGGACACAAATAACATACCAGAAATGTTGGAGAACGCAGGGTTTAGTGAGAGGGAGGAGCTCAAAGAAATCAGTATTAGCAGGGAAATGGTGTTGGGGAAATTGATGGGATTGAAGGCCGATAAATCCCCAGGGCCTGATAATCTACATCCCAGAGTACTATTTAAAAAGGGAGGTAGAGAGCAAACAGGGAATTATAGACCAGTCAGCCTGACGTCGGTAGCGGGGAAAATTCTAGAGTCCATTATAAAAGATTTAACAGCTGAGCACTTGGAAAACAGTAGCAGAATCAGACAGAGTCAGCATGGATTTAGGAAAGGGAAATCATGCTTAACAAATCTACTGGAATTTTTCGAGAATGTAACTAGTAGAGTTGATGAGGGGGAGCCAATGGGTGTGGTTTATTTGGACTTTCAGAAGGCTTTTGACAAAGTCCCACATAAGAGATTAGCATGTAAAATTAAAGCACATGGGATTGGGGTAATGTATTGAGATGGCAGACAGGAAACAAAGAGTAGGAATAAAGGGGTCTTTTTCCAAAAGGCCTAGTGACTAGTGGGGTACCACAGGGATCAGTGCTGGGACCTCAGCTATTCACAATATAAATTAATGATTTAGATGAGGGAGCTAAATGTAATATCTCCAAATTTGCAGATGACACAAAGCTGGGTGGGAGGGTGAGCTGTGAGGAGGATGCAGAAATGCTTCATGGTGATTTGGACAAGCTGAGTGAGTGGGCAAATGCACGGCAGATGCAGTATAATGTGGGTAAATATAAGGTTATCCACTTTGGTAGCAAAAACAGGAAGGCAGATTATTATCTAAATGGCTATAAATTGAGAGAGGGGAATGTGCAACGAGACCTGGGTATCCTCGTACACCAGTCGCTGAAGCACATGGGATTGGGGTAATGCAGGTGCAGCAGGCGGTAAAGAAGGCAAGTGGTATGTTGGCCTTCATAGCGAGAGGATTTGAGTACAGGAGCAGGGATGTCTTGCTGCAATTATACAGGGGCTTGGTGAGACCACACCTGGAATATTATGTGCAGTTTTGGTCTCCTTATCTGAGGAAGGATGTTCTTGCTATAGAGGGAGTGCAGCGAAGGTTTACAAGCCTGATTCCTGTGATGGTGGGACTGACATATGAGGAGAGATTGAGTTGGTTAGGATTATTTTCGCTGGAATTCATTAGAATGAGGGGGCATCTCATAGGAACTTTCAAAATTCTAACAGGACTAGACAGGGTAGATGCAGGAAGGCTGTTCCCGATGGTGGGAGAGTCCAGAACCAGGGGTCACAGACTGAGGATACGGGGTAGACCATTTAGGACTGAGATGAGGAGAAATTTCTTCACCCAGGGAGTGGTGAGCCTGTGGAATTCGCTACCATAGAAAGTAGTTGAGGCCAAAACATTGTATGCTTTCAAGAAGGGGTTAGATATAGCTCTTGGGGCAAAAGGGATCAAAGGATATGGGGAGAAAGCGGGAGCAGGCTATTGAGGTGGATGATCAGCCATGATCATAATGAGTGGTGGAGCAGGCTCTAAGGGCCGAATGGCCTACTCTTGCTCCTATTTTCTATGTTTCTATGATCTTTTACATTCACCTGAGAGAGCAGATGGGACCCCAACTAAATGTTTCATCCAAAAGTGAGTGCAGCACTCCCTCAGTGCTGCACCGGGAGTATCAGCATAGATTTCTGTGCTCACGTCTCTAGAGTGCGACTTGAACACACAACCGCTGACTCAGAAGGATGGAAGTGTCCTTTATGGCCAATCTTTTGCCTGCACTTGTGGTGGTCAGAGGCACTATAAAACACATTGGGTGAAGTAGAATCAAGTCAAATACACTACAGTTTCCATCAGTCTCCAAGCCCAAGCAATTAATTCCAAATACTCCAGTCAGCTTTAAAAAAAAAATCTCTATAATTGTTTAGAGTTTTAAAAATAATGTATGTGAAAACACAGGCCCAGGATGACACAAAGCACCTTTCATTCACTGAAGTACTTTGAAGTGTGGTCACTGTTGTAATGTAGGAAACCACAATGGCAGATGACACGCAATGTTTTTTGAGTAGTGTTGGTTGAAGGATAGAAATCGACCAGGATACCAGGGAAAAACTACCTTGCTCTTCTTCAAATTAGTGAGATGGGATTATTTACATTAACTGAAGGGATGGTCAGGGCCTCAGTTTAACAGCTTATTCAATTGAGAGCACCTCCATCAAGTACAGCACTCCCTGAGTGCTGCACTGGGAGCATCAGCTTCGATTTTGTTCTCAAGTCTTTGGAGTGGGGCTTGAACCCACAACCTTCTGAGACAGTGGCAAAAGTGCTACCCATTAAGCCAAGGTTGAGGGCAACAACCAGAATGCTGATGCACTGTGTCAGGGAGGAGGAAGGTGCTGATCAAAGGGAGTTCTGCAATGAACTTGTGTTTACCCAATTTGAGGGACACAAGATGCCATTAGGGTGGAAGGCTATCTGCAAGAAATGAGAAAGTGGTGAAAAAAGTATGCAATCCAATGCCATCTGCCTAATGTTTGATGTGGTATTGAACACAAAAATGTATAAAGAACATTTTTAAAGAGCTTCAAAGTGTGTGTTCACCGTAACCTAAGAAACATTAGGTAAGACGAGGTCATGGGGGAGGGAAATGATCACTACCATTGACAGGATTATAGAAAAACAAAAATTGCAACCACAAAGACTGCATGCCAATTGACAGTGAGCTTCTCACATCCTTGGCAACAGCCGAAAGGGAGGGTCTATTTTGGAATCAGGAGAGAGTGCTCTGATCCTTTAAAGTCTTGATGTGCCATATATTTCTGTGGTTCTATTTTTAACAATTGCATTTTTCATTTGATGCATGAAATGAAACTCAAAGGCTTATTGTGTTAAAGCAGGGTCCATTAAATAAGAGATTCTTTGTGAGAAATTGAAGCAAACAATGAGCATTATAGATTAACAGCACCACTGCAATAAGGCTACTAGATTAGTAAACTTAAACTGCACAAAACCACATTCACAGCGGGTACTATCAAATGCTGGAGGCAAAACAGATACAACAACAGACATGAATACAATGATAAAATAATGTACTCCTAGGCCTACAATACAGGTTACTCCCATATTACCAGCTTCTAACATCTCAGAAAAGTAACATTAATATATGTTCATACAAAACTGAAGTTGATCTATTAAGCCTTCCCCACTTTACAGTTGGGAGAACACGACTAATCTCTATCTCCTTCCCTCCTTCCTTCTCCAGCCATGTAAACACACAGAAGAAGAAAACCCAGGATTAATTAAATAAAACCCTGAACACTTCATGTCAAACCAGTCCAGGAGATCACCTGGAGTGAGCCTTATCTCTAAAGACACATTCTTTAATCTTCAGGAGTGGATCCTTGTCTTCACAGAAGTAATGTGTTCTACTATATCATACAGACACCCAGGAGTACAAACATCTCCCTGATTCTCAGCAGGTCTGACAACATCTGTGGGGAGAAAGACAGAATTAACACTTCGAGCTCTGAAGAAGAGTCGTACGGTCTCGAAATGTTAACTCTGTCTTTCAGTCCACAGATGCTGTCAGGGCTGCTGAGTTTTTCCAGCACTTTTGTTTTTGTTTCAGATTTCCAGCATCCGCAATATTTTGCCTTTATCTCCCTGATTCTATTTGCTGCAATTAAAGGCCTTAGTTTCCTTACAGGGTGCTCTGTTCATACCTGGGAATGCTGCAGAACTACCGTCTTTAGCTCTGCTTCACCCCGAACCTGGAGTCAAACCATTAGGTAAACAGCAGCATTGAATCTACTTTTAATGACCATAGACATATTTGCAGCTAAAAAGACCCTGGGGCGGGGAGGAAGATGAGGGGAAAGATTTAAAAATAAATAAATACAGCATTTTTTTTATGACCTGGGATGCTCTGTCTTAAAGTTGATCAAAGCAGATTCAATAGCGCCTGTCAGAAGGGCATTGGATTTATACAGTACTGAAATAGAAAATGGCAGGGCTGCAGGGAAACAGCAGGGGAGTGAGACCAATTGGATAACTCTTTCAAAGACCCAGCGCAGGCTCCCTTCTGTACTAAGTTCAAATGTTCTAAGGGAAGACTATAGTTATCAATGTTCTCAGTCTCCACTCTCTCTACCCCTCTTCAGACTCCTGTTATCAATGAAGTGGAAGAGCAGCAAAGAGTCAAGCCACTAGATTTACAACATAAAGATTAGGAATAGGTCATACAGCCCTTCAAGCCTGCTTCACCATTCAATAAGGTAATAGCTTTCCCACATTTTTTCCTTTATTCATTCACGGGATGTGAGCTTCGCTGGCTGGGCCAGCATTTATTGCCCATCCCTAGTTGCCCTTGAGAAGGTGGTGGTGAGCTATGATTCCCCATATCCCTCGATTTACCTAGAGTTCAAAAATCACTCTCTATCTTGGCCTTGAATATCCTCAATGACTGAACATTCGCAGTCTTCTGGAGTAGAGAATACCAAAGATTTGCAACTTTAAAATGAAGAAATTCCTCATCTCAGTCTCAAATGAGCATTACCTTTATCTTGAGACTACAAGCCCTAGGTTCTCTTTTAAATGGGTGTGGAGTCTGAAGAACTGTGGTTGTGATGGTGAAAGCTACAAGGCAGTGATCAGAGATGATCTAGTCAGTGATCAAGACTATTGTAGTAGAAAAGACAATGATGAGATCGAGAGTAACCAAAAATATGGGCAAAAGTGTTTATACGGAGGTAGGGCTTTTAGGGATGACTGGAACCCTGTGAATTCGGAGGCAAGGGAAGTATAGATGGGAGATTGAAATCAATGAGGACAAGGAGTCATTCACTGCAGAAGCCGAGAGAGAAAAGGAGAATTTTTGGGGGAGGCGGCAGTAGTGGTAGCATCACTGGACTAGCAATCCAGAGTAGCAAAGGCGAATGCTCTTGTGACACTGGTTCAAGTCCCACCATGGTTTTAATAAAGCTGGAATTGAAAGCTAGTCTCAGTGATGGTGACCATAAAACCATTGTCGATTATTCTAACAACCAATCTGGTTCACTAATGGCCTTTAGGGAAGGAAATCTACCATCCTTAACTGGTCTGGCCTACATGTGACCCTGCAAAGTTCTCCTTACTAACATCTGGGAGCTTGTCCCAAACCCTACAGTCTAGTCAAGCAGCCGCCTGACATAATCATACCTTACAGATAATGTCCCAGACACTACCGTCACCATCCCTGGGTATGGCCTGCCACATCCAGTCATTAATGGATATTCCCGGACAGCTACAAAATTGACATCTACCCAGCAACATGGAAAATTGCTGAGGTATATCCTGTCCATAAAAAAGCAGGGCAAATCCAACCTGGCCAATTACTGCCCTATCAGTTTACTCTCCATCATCAGCAAAGTGATGGAAGGTGTCGTCAAGTGGCACTTACTCAGCAATAACCTGCTCACTGACATTAGTTTCAGTTCCGCCAGGGTCATCCAGCTCCTGTCCTCCAGAGGTGAGGGTGATTTCCCTTGACAGCAAGGCAGAAGTGGACCAAGTGAGGCATTAAAGAGCCCTAGCAAAACTGGAATCAATGGGAACTGGGACAAAATCTCTAATGGTTGGAGTCATGCCTAGCACAAAGGAAAATGGTTGTGGTTGTTGGAGGTCAGTCATCTTAGTCCCTGGACATCGTTGCAGGGATTCCCAAGGGTAGTGTCCTCGGCCCAACCATCTTCAGCTGCTTCATCAATGACCTTCCCTCCATCGTAAGGTCAAAAGTGGGAGTGTTCATTGACGATTGCACAACATCCAGCACCATTTGCAACTCTTCAAGTATTGAAGTAGTCCGTGTCCATAGCAGCAAGGCCTGTACAATATTCAGGTTTGGGCTGATAAGTGGCAATTAACATTTGCACCACACAAGTGCCAGGCAATGGCCATTTCCAACAAGATGGAATCTAACCACCCCCCCTTGACTTTCAGTGGCATTACCTTTGCTCAATGCCCCACTATCAAAATCCTGTGGGTTGCTATTGGCCAGAAACCCAACTGGACTAGCCATATAAATACAGTGGCTACCAGAGCAGGTCAGAGGCTGGGAATTATGCAGTGAGTAACTCATCTCCTGATTCCCTAAAACCTGTCCACCATTTATAAGGCACAAGTCAGGAGTGTGATGGAATACTCTTCACGTGCCTGGATGAGTACAGCTCGAACAACACTCAAGAAATTCGATACCATCCAAGAAAAAAGCAGCCTGTTTGATTGGCACCCCTTCCATCATCTTAAACATTCACTCCCTCTACCACTGACACAGTTGCAGCAGTGTGTACCATTTACAAGATGCACTGCAGCATCTTGCCTAGACTTCTTCAACAGCACCCTTCAAACCTGCAAACTCTATCACCTAGCAGAACAAGCGCAGCAGATGCATGGAAGCACCACCACCTGCAATTTCCCCTCCAAGCCACTCACCATGCTGATTTGGAGCTATATCACCGTTTCTTCACTGTTACCGGGTCAGAATCCTGGAACTCTTCACTAACAGCATTGCGGGTGCACCTACGCCACATGGATAGCAGCGGTTCAAGAAGGCGGCTCACCTTCATCTTCAATGGAAATTAGGGATGAGAAATAATTGCTGGCCTAGCCAGCAATGCCCACAACCCATGAAAGAATATTTTTTTTTTTAATGGGTAATCTGAGTGGGCAGTAATCAATGAGGATAAGAGAGCTGGAAATGTGTGATGTGCTTGAAGAAGTGAAGGTGCAAAAGGAATAGGAGCACAATCCCAGTTAGTTTGGGCAGGGCAAGTGGTGGAAAGTATAGCCAGGCAAGTAGGCTTCAGTAAGGTGCAAGTTGTCACCATCATGTTTCAGACACAGCCAGGATGTCAGTCAATGATTGTTGATCTGCCAGCAAAACAATATTTTTATTAGATAAACACATCAAGGGGTATGGAGCTAAGCTGAGTCAGTATTTGAGCCCAATTTAATTTTTTTTATTCGTTCATGGGGTGTGGGCATCACTGGCTAGGCCAGCATTTACTGTCCATCCCCAGAAGGCATTTAAGAGTCAACCACCTGTGGGTCTGGAGTCACATGTAGGCCAGGCCAGGTAAGGACAGCAGATTTCCTTTCCTAAAGGACATTAGTGAACCAGATGGGTTTTTACAACAATCGGCAATGGCTTCATGGTCATCATTAGACTTTTAATTCCAGTTTTTAAAAAAAAATTGAATTCAAATTCCATCTGCTGTGGCAGGATTCGAACACCGGTCCCCAGATCATTACCCTGGATCTCTGGAATACTAGTCCACTACGTCATTACCACCCCCTGAATTGAATGACAGAAAAGGCTTCAGAAGCTGAATTGCCTGCTCTGTTCTTAGATATGAGCTGGATAGGGCTAGTGAAGTTCAATGTACCTTAAGGTACAAATAAAATCAAATAAAGGAAATAAAAATGAATCATGGCAGAGTAACAGGAAAAATTGAGGAGCAAAGCACTCAAGAGACGAGGTAGAAATAACAGGCTTGGGACTAGAATAGGAGACAAATTGCCCAAGTTAATGGACACAAAGTGAACCCAGGTTAAGTGCAAGAACAAAGATCAGTAACAACAATGGAATTGGAGGAAGGTGAAAGACAAATCCATGGGATTGGTACAGATGACAAATCTAATCCCAGGAACAGCTATATGGCAGCAAGGACCAGATGAGATGGGGAGAATCAGCAGGAGTTTGAAAAGCCAAATCTGTCCAGTAAAGAGTGACAAGAGAGTTCTGGGAACAAGTGGAGTAGAAGAGAATCAGCAGTCATAGGGAACAAGTGGATAGTAGCAAATCAGTCAGCATCATGGGAGCAGAATAATAACCAAGAACAGATCAGAGCTACACCAGTGTGGAGTGAAAAGTTCCAGCAGGAGAGCAGGTAATGGGGTAGAGGCAGGTGCTCTGCCCCACTCATGGGATTATTAGAGATAGCTTCCTCAGTTTTTGTCTCTGCAGATCATTTTGATTGGTCAGTTTAAGGGGCACGTTGATTGGCGGGTTTATTTAGTGGGCTGTCTCTGGAGCTGCAGAGGCTGTGAGACTTGCAGATGACTGGAGCACGATGCTTGTGCAACTGTCAACAGTTGGGGCAGTGGGGTGGCAGGGCTGGAGAGAGGAAAAAAAACAGCGAAAGGTAAAGTGGTGGGAAGGGGACACCAACACTATTACCCTTGGTACAAATGCCTGATTTCATAATTCATATATTTTGCAATGTAATTTTTAGTTTTAGGAATTGACGTTTTTACTGTAGATAAATGGGGCATCTAGTTGAGAAACTAGTATTAATTCTGATGTCAATGCAACTCAAACAAGCTTGAAGTTAGGTTACTTTTTAAGTGTAATTATGTTTATTTTACAAGGTCAGAGGGAGAGGTGTAACAATGGAAGATCTATCTTTAAGATTAATGGAGCCTAGAGGGTCTCCACTTACTTCAATAAGATATTTAAATTCTATATGTAGTCTCCAGCTGAAAGAAAGCTGGAAGCAGCTTTGTAAACATGAGGGTTTCTTTGTAGACCCAGGGAGTCTGGAGAGAGAGAAATCACATGCATTAGCAATAAGCTATTCATGTAAGTTACAGAATCAAAGAGTAGCATTGAAGGTAAAATAATTCATTTACATTTCTGCTCCCAAAACATGCCACGTTGCCATGGAGATTGGCTATGGGAGCTGAGAGGTTCTTTTGTTTAATTTATCTGGCCGTATGCTCAGAAACCAGGCAGTTGTATTTATGCTTTTGTGCAGACTACATCTCACTGAGACGAGGATGATTGTTAGTTAATGCCTGCGCTTTAATCAGAGAAAATGCTAACTTAATCATTTGCCATGTGGAATGTGGGTGAAGCTCAATCTCAGTTTGGATTTCATGAGGGGAAAAGCAGCTAGAATATTTGCATAGTTTGAAGCTAGAGGAGGAAATCTACAGTGGTACCCACAGAGCCTTGTGGCAGAACGCAATCAGCAGAGTTAGCTTTGAAGCTGCGAATGGGCAGTTGGGTATCTGCCGGCAACCCGAACAAAGGGCCGGAGACATCCATAATTGAGAGATCTTTAAACAAAAGTTGGATTCTAAATAAGCCAAAAATGAATGAAAGGATCCCCATAAAAATATTGCCTTGGAGAATAGCTGGAAGAGTGAGAATTAAAGTGAATTCCAGAGGGCTGTGGCATAGCTTTGGATTGGTCCTACAGAAGTGAATGAACCTTCAAGATTGATGTAATATATAAGGGAATTCTTGGCGGAAAGTAAGTAAAACTCAGTTCATAATGTAAGTGGTCATGAACCATAGTGTTAATAGTGCTTGTTTTGCTTAATTCTTTTTAAATACAATAAAGTTCATTTTGTTTAAAAAACATGAAATCTTGTGGCATAGTTCTGTTGGTTAATCTCTGGGTTTTCGGATTTTCTTTAAACTTTAATGGTCTCTAACGTGATCATAACATCCTGGCTGGAGAGATTGTTTCCATAAGGGATGGGGCTTATGGGATGGAGGAAGGAATGGGATGGATGGAAGGAATGGAATGGAGTTGGCATGGAAGGGGCAGATGAAATGATGGATTTGATTAAGTGTGGCAAAATGACAGGGGCAATTTCTTGATACACCTTATTCAAAAGCTATTCTTTGTGCTAAAAATTAAGATTTACAAGATTTAAGTGAAAATGTTTTAGAAAAGCTGCTAGGTGAATTGAGAGAATACATCAGTGATGATTCTATAGTCGAAGATGATAACAGACTATACCCTAAGCTCCAATAGGCCTGCCATTGCACAAACTTAGACTCAAGGAAGGAGCAGTTATAATGTTTCCATGAAACTTGAAACCTAAACAAGGAATTTGTCGTTGTGGGGCTTAAAACTGGGTGGAGAGAGGGAGACTTCACTTCCAGAGCGGCAGGAAACAGTGAGAGCAGAGTAATGGGAATCAGCGAGGCTGTGTTCAGAAAGATAGATGGAGGTGTGAAATCACAGGGAAGCAGGTAGGTAATTGGCTGCTGAGCATTTCCTATTAACTTTCTTAAAGTAGGTAATAAACTGGTGAGTGTTAGCTTCCTTTTTTGTCAAAGTAAGGTTTATTGCTATTAGTAAGGTGTATTAAGTATTAGAATTTATCAGTATTAGTAAGGTTTAGTGATAATGGTAAAGATTTATTAGCAGTAGCAAGGTTAACTAAAAGATAGAGGAATGGCAGGGCTGCTGCAACCTCTGGAGTGCACATCTTGTGCCATGTGAGAACTCCAGGATGCTTCCCATGTCCTGGATAACCATTTGTGTAGTCAAATGCCAGCATCTTGAGCTCTGTATTTTGGAACTTGAGCAGCAGCTGGTGTTACTGCAGTGCATCCATGAGGTTGAAAGCTTCATGGATAGCACATTTATAGATGTGGTCACCCCACAGCTTAATAGTATGCAGGGAGAGAGGGAATGGGTGACCACCAGGCTGTCAAGCAGAAACAGGCAGGTAGTGCAGGAGTCCCCTAAGTGCATCCCACTCTCCAACCCATATTCAGTTCTGAATACTGATGGAAGTGATGGTTCATCTGGGGAGTGCAGCCAGAGCTAAGTCCATGGCACCACAGGTGACTCAGCTGTACAGAGGAATACAAGGAAGGCAGGAAGAGCAATAGTGAAAGGGCATTTAATAGACAGGCATTGCTGTGAATCCAGGGGATGATGTGTTGCCTCCCTGTGGTGTTAGGGTTAAGAGTGTCACTGAATGGCTGCAAAGCACTCTGAAGGTGAATAGCCAGTAGTCATTGGTCCACATTAGTACAAACAACATAAGCAGAAAGGGTGATGTGGTCCTGCAGTCAGAATTTAGGGAGCTGTGTAGAAAATTAGTCAGCAGGGCCTCAAAAATAGTAATCTCTGATTACTCCCAGTACCATATGCAAATGACTATAAAAATAGGAAGATAAAGCAGATGAATGTATGGCAGGAAAGATGGTGCAGGAGGGAGGGCTTTAGTTTCTTGGGACTTTGGGATCGGCTCTGGAAGAGATGGGATTTGTACAGGCCAGACAGGTTGCACCTAGAGCTGGGACTGAGTTCCACACAGGGCATTTTGCTGGTACTATTGTTGGGGGAGGGGGTTAGGAAAGAGAGTTGGGGGGGAGTGGGGAGGGGGAGGAGCAGTGTTTAAACTAACTTGGCAGGGGTGTGGGAACATCATACCACACTGCACAAGCAATGACAGATGCAACCAAGTCAGATTCCACCAATTTCTCAACAGTTCGCCTACGCATCAGTAAACACTGCAAGTCAACAAATCTCATTGGAACTCTGTCTCTCTCATGAGGAATTCTAGTCTTCACCTTCGAAGCTCTTGCCTTGGAGCTCTCTCCAAAACTTACATGGCCTCAACGACGGCATACCTCACAGGGTTTCAATCTCCCCTCCTGACGTTCCATTCTCCTGGGTTCCTGAGTATGCGCTCAAGCACCAATTCACAAGCACAACTTCAGCTCTTTGGCTACACCAAACAGAATACCACTGCTCCAAATGGGTACCTTTGTCCTGATGGCCCGCATCATAGAGCCACCGACCTTCGGGACTGGAGCTCCTGACCCCTACTCGCCAATGGGAAGTCTGGGCTTTGTAACAAAACATTGTGTTGTGGCTATAACAGTCCCACCCTTCTTTGAGTGTTAAATATTGCTGATACAACAGATAGGAAAGGAAGAATAAGGGTCTTTAGTTTCTTGGTAGTATTGATTAAGGAAAACATTGCAATGCTCGAGCAAGGATATCCCAGAAGGGTCAAGATCAGAATCTATTTGGCTAGAGCTAAGGAACAAAAAAGGGACTTTTTTGCTCTGTATAGTCTACAGACCTAGTAGCAACTAGTGGCAAGGATGCAGTGGAACAAATTTGCACGGAAATTACAGAAGTGCAAGAATTATAGGTAGTTATAATAGGGGACTTTAAATTATCCGAATAAAGACTGGGATAGTAGCAGTATAAAGGTCAGAGAGGGGCAAGAATTCCTAGAGTATGTTCAGGAAAACTTTCTACTGCAGTATGTTTCCAGTCCAAAGCGAGGGGAGGCACTGTTAGACCTGGATCCTGGAAATAAGGTGGGCCAAGTGGATCAAATGTCAGTAGAACATTTAGGGAACAGTGATCATTGTATCATAAGGTTTAGGTTGGCTATGGAAAAAGGACAAGAACAATGTAGAGAAAGAATAATTAACAGGGAGAAAGCCAACTTCAATGGGTTAAGAACAGATCTGGGCTGAATAAATTGGAATCAAAGGTTGGCAGGAAAAGTGGTGGCTGAACAACAGGCTATCTTCAAAGAGGAGATAGTTAGGGCACAGTCAAAGCATATTCTCTCAAAGGGGAAAGGTAGAGCAAACAATTCTAGAACTCCCTAGTTGAGGTAGAGATGAAGAAGAAAAATGTCAAGTGGATAATACAACCAAGAACCAGGCTGAATATTATATATATATATATAGAAGGTTCAGAGGGGAAGTGAAAAGGCAAATAAGAGAAGCAAAAAGCATGAAAAGAAACTGGCAGCTAACATAAAAGGGAATCCCAAATTCTTCCATAGGTATATAAATAGCAAAAGTAGTGCCAATTAGGGATCAAAAAGGAGATTTATGCATGGAGGCAGGGCAATAGCTAGAGGTTTTAAATGAATGTTTGCATTTGTTTTAACCATGCCATGGTGAAAAAGGAGGTAATTGATACACTAGAAGGATTTAAAATTGCTACGGCAGAGGTATGATAAGTTGTCTATACTTAAAGCTGATAAAGCACCAGAACTGGATGAGCTGCATCCAAGCATGCTGGGGGAAGAGAGTGGAAATTACAGAGGCACCAGCCATAATTTTCCAGTCTACCTTCAACTCATGGGTGGCACCAGTGGACTGGAGAATTGCAATTACACTCTTGTTCAAAAGAGGGTGTGAACATTCACAAGGGTGTAAAGATAATAACTGCAGGCAACTATTGTGATAACTACTACCAGCAACTACAGGCCAGTCAATTTAACTTCAGTGGTGGAGAAACTTCTAGAAACAATGAATGAGGGCAAAATTAATAGTCACATGGACAAACGCAGGTTAATTAAGGAAAGCCAGCATGGATTTGTTATGGGAAAAATCACTTTTAACTAACTTAGAGTTGTTTTTAAAGAGGTAATGGACAGGATTGATGCTGTTGATGTGGTGGTGTACGTGGACTGGACTTCCAAAAGACGTTTGATAGTGCTGCACAACAGACTTGTGAGCAAAACAAAAACAGAATTACCTGGAAAAACTCAGCAGGTCTGGCAGCATTGGCGGAGAAGAAAAGAGTTGACGTTTCGAATCCTCATGATCCTTCAACAGAACTGAGTAATATTAGGAGAGGGGTGAAATATAAGCTGGTTTAAGGTGTGTGGGGGGGTAGAGAAGTTGGGGGGGAGGTGGGGTGGTGGTTGTAGGGACAAACAAGCAGTGATAGGAGCAGATAATCAAAAGATGTCACAAAGGAACAAAGAGGTGTTGAAGGTGGTTCCTTTGTCTGTGACATCTTTTGATTATCTGCTCCTATCACTGCTTGTTTGTCCCTACAACCACCACCCCACCCCCCCCAACTTCTCTTCCCCCACCCCTCCCACCTTAAACCAGCTTATATTTCACCCCTCTCCTAATATTACTCAGTTCTGTTGAAGGGTCATGAGGACTCGAAACGTCAACTCTTTTCTTCTCCGCCGATGCTGCCAGACCTGCTGAGTTTTTCCAGGTAATTCTGTTTTTGTTTTGGATTTCCAGCATCCGCAGTAGTTTTTTGTTTTTAGACTTGTGAGCAAAGCTAACTTGGAAGCATTGTGAACTGTGAGGAGAATTGTGTAGAACCTCAACAGGTCACAGTTGGTGAAATGGGTGGACAAGTGGCAAACATTGCAGAGAAATGTAAAATGATTCATTTTGATAAAGAACATAGAGACAATATAAAATAAGGGGTACAACTCTAAAGAGGGCGCAGGAGTACAGGGGCCTGGGGGTATATGTGCATAAGTCATTGAAGGTGACAGGGCAGGTTGAACATGCAGTTAATAAAGCATACAGTATCCTAGGCTTTATTAATAGGGGCATAGAGTACAAGAACAAGGTGGTTATGTTGAACTTGTAATGGACACTAGTTCGGCCTCAGCTAGAGTGGTGTGTCTAGTTCTGGGTGCCACACTTTAGAAAAGATGCAAAGCCATTGGAGAAAGTGCAGAAAAGATTCACGAGAATGGCTGCAGGGATGAGGAATTTCAGGTATGAAGACAGATTGGAGAAGTTGGGAATGTTTTCCTTGGCGAAGAGAAGGCTGAGAGATTTGATAAAAATTTACATGAGGGGTTTGGACAGAGTAGATAGGGAGAAACTGTTCCCACCGGTGAAAAGATTAAGTGTGAGAAGGCACAGTTTTAAAGTAATCGACAAAAGCAAAAGTGACATGAGGAAAAAATTTTTTCACGCAGCGAGTGGTTAAGGTCTGGAACGCACAGTGTGGTGGAAGCAGGTTCACTTGATGCATTCAAGAGAATTTGACTGTTATCTGAAAAGGGAGAATATGCAGGGTTACAAGGAGAAGGCAGAAGAATGACGCCAGGTGAATTACTCATCTGAAGAGCCAGTGCAGGCACGATGGGCTGAATGGCCTCCTCCTGTACTCTAACAATTCTGTGAAGGTTGGTAGTTAGGAAGCTGTTTATGATGACGATATGCTGAAATTATAACAGATTTCAAGGCAAGTGTTTATTTATCAAATAACATGGAACCCATCAGATGGAAACCTGCCTTTTCAACTCAAGGAGAGTTCCCAATTAGACTTTCATATTCAATGACTAAACAAGTCACAAGGCCAGACACTTGAGAAAAAAAAATTATTTATATTCCTTGGCTTATTTTCACATATAGACAGCTTTACGCAACCTTTTCCAGAGTGAGGAGTTTTGATTCTGTTCAAGTCTCTGGCGAAAGAAGAACTAGAATATACTTAAAGTACTGTTGCAATAAAGACACTAATTTGAACATGAATGCTTGTGGGTCTCCGACAGTTCTACTTAGGTCAGTTCAGATCTGGTTTAAAAAATAAAGCATCCAGGAAGGTTGACAAACTCTAAAAACATCTCTATAAAATTGATTATATTGAATATATGGTACCAGAAACAAACCTTCCAGCCCAACCAGTTCAGACTAACAATCAACACGCCCACAATTTAAAGCTAATTTACAATTGCTTTGATGCACTACTCCACAAAAGTGTCAGCGATCACTGATTAACTTTGAAAAGACAGTAAGACAGTTCTGGCCCATATCTTCCTCCGGTCTCCCGTTGTTGGAGAACAGACAAACCCCACCCCACAACCCCCCCACCCACACCGAAGATAGCGTTAGGTTCCCATGGAGGTCCCGATGCACTGACTCCATGGGAATTGCTCTTGGAACTTCCAATGGGAAATTTCCCCGTTTCCTGGGACTCTCTGAAAAAGGTCTCTAACTCGAAGTTGTGGTCGGAGATTTCGGAAAGTTCTGATTTACTTACCTGGATAGTTACCCAGGAAACGTTAGATAGAGAAACGCCAATCTAATTCTTGAGGCACAACTAACACCCCTCAATCACTCACACTGATCCCCCCCAACAACCTCCCCAACCCAACCTCACCCCCACCCCCTCCCAAAACCTGACCTCACCACTCTGCCCACCTCCCACCTGTGACCCTATCCCCTTATCCACTTACCTCACACTGCCCACCTTTACCCCACCTACACATTCACCCAGACACACTACGTATTCACATTGAAAAACTGTTTAAATGTCCTAGCTTTTCAACGTGTTAGTGAACACTTACCAGAATGTGGTAGCTTTTGCTGTAAAAAGGGGATGTGCCTCGTCTCCCCCAACGATCCAGTGCTATGAGGAAGAAGTTGGATTGAAGGTAAGTTCCGTGATTCTGAAGAAGTCAGGGTCGAAAGTCCCAGCTACAAATGCAGAGCTCCAGCATGGCACAGAAAAATAAGAGTGGAGCTGTAGTCTGACTGTGATTGCCTGTCCTCGGAAGAATCAGGCCATTAATATAAAACTTTGGGCACCAGGATACCAGGGATAGAGGGAATAAATTATGAGGTTAGGTTGTATAGACTAGGCTTGTATTCCCTAGGGCATAGATGATTAAGGGGCGAGTTAATTGAGGTGTCAGTTAGTTGAGGTGAGATGATACTTTCTATCTGCCCTATTTCCTCTATGGCAAGGGTCCAGAGCAAGGTGGCATCGCCTTAAAATTAGAACTAGGCTGGTGAGGGGTGATGTCAGGTTCTGATGGGATTTCAGGCCTGTGACCTTCCTTCTCTCTTCACAGATGCTGCCAGACCTGCTGAGTATTTCCAGCACTTTTAGTTTATAGTTCAGATTTCCAACAACTGCAGTGTTTTGCTTTTGTGTTGTGATATCAGGTAGCACTTCTTCACACAAGGGGTAGTGAAAATCTAATTCTTTTCGCCAAAAAAGCTGTTGAAGTTGGCGATCAAGTGAAAATTTCAAAACCGAATGATGTGTTTGTTCAGAGAGTCAGGGTTATGGAGCCAAAGCGAGTCGAATTAAATACAGATCCACTAACAACTTGTATTTATATAGCACCTTTAACATAGTAAAACATTCCAAGGCACTTCACAGGAGCTTAAACAAAATTTGATACTGGCAAATCTCAGAGAAAGGCTGCCCACTTGGGTGAAATGCCAGAAGCCGAACGTCTCGCCTGTGGATCGGTGCTCCATTGAGTGTACAACCACCAAATTGAAAATTAGGCAATGGTTGAGTGAAGCCACTTGTACACAATTGTAGAAATTAAAATAGCACTTTTATTTTTTGAAAGCCCCATGCACTTAACTCGGGATTCATTGCATCAAATAGACATCCAATCTCATACATGGTTTCTTTGAGTGGTGTGCTCACCAATACAAAGACACAGGGACCCCATTTTAGATTTGCAGGTGGCTTTATTTTTGATGCATAAAATATTCACTATAAACGGGAACACAGTATTAGCACAAGATTTTGGAGAAATTCAAAACAGGGTTTTGACAGCCCTTGTAGAATTGTGACTGTCCAATTAACTGTGCAAAACTAAGAATCTAGACAATACAGCAATCCAAATATGATACTGGATTAAAACCCATCACTTTCAGAGCTCCTACTGTGAAATATAGAGTTTAGAAAGATACAACACACACATGCAGATATCATTGTTTTCGCATGTTAGAGTTTCACCATTGCCTGCCTCAATATGTCTGTGACTTTTTAACCTCCCTAAAGCTAATAAAAATCAGATGGAATGAAGATTCTTCCACTCACTTCCAGAATATCTACACCTTCCCATTACAACCATTTTCAACAACACTATATTCCCTCTATGCAGCACTGGTGTGTGGTTGTGTGCTCAATTCCTGTGAAGATTTAGGACCCATAGCCCTCTAGACGCAAGCTTATGGATAATTAATACAGCCTCTAGATCCTATCTGAAAGGTAATTAACAGGGGGATGACTTTCAGAGGTTAACAGCCTGTCTACGCAGAAGCATTTTTATACTGTAATGATCCTATGATGTTTCTGTCAATGAGAGACCATGATCGCTGGAATCTGTTCCAAGTACAGAATTGTATGTTGAAGTGATAAAGAGGAGGGATTAAAATAAAACTCTCAAAATTCAAACATTGAACAATAAGCAGCAAATTTTATAATTCAGGTAATATTACACATTTTGTACAGTTCAGAGGATGTCACGCTGCAATCTATACAGTGAACATTTTACACATCAATCCTTAACAGCTGTCATGAGAATTGTTGCAATTTTTCTTAAATGGGAACTCAAAGTTTTACCGCACACTTGGAAAAGTGCAAACTCCAGAATCTAACTTTTCAAGTCCTAAGGCCCCATCTCACTTGGGATATGAATATACAAACCGTGCACAATGCAAACACTTTGCAAACAGCATCACCTAGGGTTGGAAATGATTAGCACTGCATTGCAGAACTGAAATCTATTTGCTGTGATGCAAATTTTCAAAACGCGCAAGAGGAAAGCAGTTCTCAAATTTCAATGGATCGCAGGCTTAGGTAGCACACATCATTAAACTGTTATATGAAGTTGTGATACATTTTTCAAAAAAAATGTACAGGGCGTTTTATTTAAAAAAAAAGGCTGCATCCAACCCTGATCACTTTGCAACTGATGTGTTTAAAGTCCATTTGCACCCCACATCCCTGCCACTGCCCCTGTTAGAATGTTATCCTGAATTTAGTTTGTATCCTTATAGTAATTTTGGCACATTGTTTAAACATAGTGTTCATCATGTTGATGTCTTATTTTTATATAGCCAGCAGCTTCCAGGAGGAACAGGATGAAGCTGGGCATGTATGGGCACAGCAACCACCAACGGTGAACTTGTATAAAGTTACAAATATTATTAGTGATAACATGGTTTTCAATTTAGAATTCAAGAATGGCTACATTCTGGTTGACTGAACTGTCTTCAGAAGCAACCCTCACAAGCCATTTGGTTGCATCAAGCCACCCTGCTGCCTTTTCAGAGAAACTTAAGGGGTGGAAAATATATGCTAACTTAGCTACTGATTCCCATACCCAGGGTGTTTAAAAAGTTAAAGCTGCATTACCATACAATTTTCCTCTACAGTAAAAAAAAAAGCTTCACCCCAATAGGTGGTCAAACCATAGCCAGCAGTGCGACAGGAATCTCAGCAGCTCTGGTCAGGGACAAGCACATGATTTCAGTCAATCCACCACTCCTGTTAAGAGCAAACAGAGGCCATTGGACAAGGGAAGTGTGAAATTTATTCCAAAGCGTGATGTTAGTTTAGACCTTTGGAGGCATGAAGACTTCCATCCTTTCCCACAGCTAAATTCTGCTAGTCCATTCAAAATGATGTGAATTAAATTTCTTTTAGTGCAAAAAAGACAGTGAACTATTTACAGATCCACCGAGTACTCAAGACTACTTCAGAATTTTTACTAAGTTTAACACTACTTCTGAGAGCTACCAGAGGAGGTGGCTTTAATACTCAATAGATCACATCAGAGCACATTATCCTTGCGTCAATTCAGCTTTAAGCAGGAAATTGGAAACAATTAAATTCAACTGACTCAGCTCCAACTGCCATGAGTCACAATCCTGAGCAAGTTGCAAACAGATCGACTGGACAAAATTCTTAAGCTACGTTTTCCAAATTAGATCAGTTCTCAGCATTGCACTTGCTTAAAATTTGAACTATGGCAATCTATTGAATAATCCCCATCACTTTTGCAATCCAGGAGTGCAGACGACTACGATTGAATTACACACACACAAACATGCAAACTCTAGGAGTAGTAGAATCAACCACAGCATCTGCACAGTGTCAGCCCAGTTGAGATCATCTAACTCAGCAAACGAGGAATCAACCCGGGACATTCATCCCTTGGCTTGCTTCACTCAGCCACTCAATAATTTAACCAGATTAGCAAACTTCAATATCAAGCTCTTCAAAAATTGGAGGGTACAGATTAGATCAGGTCAGGTAAGTGCAAGTTACAGTATCTATCCAATGGTAACCAAATCCCAAATCAAAGCTCTATTGGCTGTCAAGGTATTAATACACTTAACATCCTCTGACATCAGGGGTAGCTGACACTAGCAAAGATCCATCTCAAAATAGATTAGCACCCCAATAAATTTATGTTTATTTATATATAGATATAAAAATAAAAGAGATCGATCATAGTAACACTGCAATATCATGAATGCAGATCATGAATATATAAACCTCTCAATTAGATTGCAATTCTGTCACTCAGGCCACAGTTTTGCACAGCCTCAATATTTATTTTGTAGAGAAATCACTGTTCTATATTTAATAGTTATACTGGGGAATTGGCATGCAGCTTAGTAAGTGCCTCTCCAGTCTGGTATGTCAAAGCTGTAAGGGGGAGGGTGGGGAAAAGAGAGAGAAAGGGAGAGAAAGGACAAAAAAAATCCTTTGACATTGCCCCCAACATTATGCTTCAACTCACCATAGAAGGGTTTAACCACTGAATTGAGTTGTAATATTTGACATCTTTTGACATCAGCCATTTTTCTGGTACTATTGGAGGCACCTGGTTAAACATGGAGTAAGAACTGTTGAAAGTCAGTTAGCTTCATTTCACATTGTCTCATTCTCACTCTGCCACCATTAGGGATGCAAAGTGTCTTCATCCCAGGATGGGTTGGATTTAAAGCCAAGTCTCAGATGGTAAAAAGCAGCATTTTAGCTCGCTGCCACATGGCAGTCGCAAGCTATTCTGAGATTTGAATGGTGAGCTGTGGCAAAGTGAATATTTTTCTGAGTTCTGCCTGGCTAAAGCCGGCTTCATAATAGAGATGTTCTAGAAATCTCAGAATTACAGGAATCAGCTCCAATATGTGAGACATTTCACTGATGCACAACAACTTAACCTTTGCCTATTTGTACCACTACTGCATACGCTAAGAAAAAATTCACAGCCCACCAGATGCTAAAATGATTTTTTTAAAGCTATTATAATAGCTTAATCCATCACAAAACAGATAAGACCAAAAGTTCTCCTTTGAATGGCTCCAGCTTATTTTATACAGAGCATTGAAATGCTAAGAGAGCAGGCAAACTTTTTTTTAAAACCGCTTAGCCTCAACGTGTTTCAATAGGGTACGAGTGACCGCCACCCCTCACCCATTCTCCCCAAAAAGACACCAAGAGGTGGCGTTGGGCTCAATGCAGTCTGTCATTTTTGGCAGCCTCTGGTCAAGCACAACTTTGTTGAAATTGCAATGTTTGGTCTACGTGCCTTAAAAAGTCAAAGGAACATATGTGGCACGAGTGGCAGAAATACTTCAAGTTGCTGAAAAATATGCAGTCTTGTGTTGTGTTTAGAAAGCTTCAAAGTTTAATCTATTGAAGAAACCCAACTTCTGTTAATAAATTAGAACAGGCCAATACTCAGCCCTTACCTCCCTTCTCAATTAAAAAAAAAACACTGCTCAGAGAGGAGTGAAGGTTACAAGGCTTGGGCGCCACTCAATTTGATACTTACAGGAAAATGTGTAATCAGAAATAGCTGTCATACAAGCGAAGTTCTCTTGGGATCACTAGATTTAAATTATACATCAATGCAGCTTTAAAATTCTAAACCGAGGGGCATTAAGACATTTTTCTGTTAGAGGAAAATGCTCACCCAGGTGACCGGCTGCAAGCAGTCAGGGAACCTCCCACTGCCCATTTCTTTTTTTTTGGTAAAACGAGTCGTCTGTCTGCTCTGAATGTCTTGCTTGAATTGCAAGAAAATTTTGCTATCAAGTCGCTTGCTGGCTTTATTATGTAAACAGTTAACTTCAGACATCTTAATCCTGTGTCCTTTAAAAAAAACACATTAGTCCAACAGCTTCATGTTTTTACTTGTGACTTACACAAAACCTCCAAACTACATCAAGGGCCAACAAAAACAGTGGGAGTGGGAGGTGGGGGAGGGCAGAATTTTTAAAAAAAAAAAATCATCAAATCAAAATTAGGTCTTGCATAATTCCTTTAAGCCAGTATTCCTTGAAGCTCGTTTTCATTCCAGTCACGTTAGTTTGAAAATAATCGGCCATTGAGGATCAGATCCTTCTCTTAAGTGTACATCATTTCCGCCATGTGAGACATTTTCTTTGGGATGTACAGGTAATATTCCATATATCCCGAAAGGTCTTCGATTGTGATGTCTTCAACAAATGTCCTGGCCTCCTCGGAGCAGGAACGCGGGGAACCAGAGACCCCGGAGCCCATCTGAGTTCTTCGGCGAGGCGACGTGTGCCGGTTGGCCTCGGCTGTGCCTCTTTCGCACTCCGATATGACGCTGCGGAGCCCAGTGAAGGAGTACACCTCAACGTCTTGCCATCGCTTGCAGCAGCACTCCTTCTCCTTCTGTGAGCAGCAGCACGGGTCGGTCTGGTGAAGTTTCGACAGGGACTGGAAATCTGAGGTGGGCTTGGACACCTGGCTCGACTCCAGGGCTGCTGCCACCGCCAGTTTCGGAGACTCGAGCGGGGAGCTGCTGCGAGATTCGGTGCTGCTTCCGCCAGCAGACTCTTCAGATGATTCCAGTGAGAAGACGGTGGGAACTTTAGCACCGAACACAGCTTCCGGCTGTCCAGCTTTGCAGCTCTCTTTAGGAGGTTGGACGGCAAGGGCCTGGTAAGCCTCTGTTTGTTTGCTGTGTTTCACCTGACAGCTGGCTGCAGGAACTGCAGAGCTACAATAGGTGAATTTAGGAGGATGAAGAATTGGCGATTTAGAGCGTCGTCTTCGCTGTGTTCTGATAGCGCCCCGTGCTGGTTTCCTGGTAGAACTGCATCATTTGTATTTTCCCAGGTGTAGGTAAGAAAAGAGAAAAAAAAAAGTTATTTTACAACAGCTGGCTTAACTTTGTTAGTAGGTGAAAACTCCAAAGTCCTAAAATCTCTAACCTGCCCTTATCGGGTTAAGAGACATTAAAAACACAATAGCATAGTGGCAAGCCTGCACACGACAGCTTCATAGAAAGACAAACTTTTCACCCATTTGATGCTATCACTCCATTTCTACTTTTAACATATTCTTGAACAGGTAGATGGTACATCAATGAACTGTCTCATCTGAAGGATGGCATCTCTGACAATACAGTGGAAATCAGCCACCATTATGCGCTCAAGCTCTGAGCTGGGGACTGAACCTAAAAAAACGCTCATCGACCACAGGACAAAAGCTCTATCAATTAAGGCAAGCTGACATTGGCAAGGGTAGTGCTGGTCATTGCTGCTCTGCAATGGCCCCGAGGGTGGTATACATCTTTGAACGTGGTACTGTTTTCTTGCCCTTGTGGGCAGGCACCTGCTCAGCAGTTTGACCTGACATCTCACTGCAAGAGAGAAAACTGCCAGTTCTCCATTTCATTGATCTAGTCCAAACGAGAGAAAGGCAGACCACCAATATCCAAAGATTAGCCGAGTGGTTGCACATTTATATTTTTCTTCAAGGAAGTGGGGAAGAACAGGTGGGGGTGTGGGGGCGGGGGGGACTTGCATTTAAATAACACCTTTCACGTCCCAGGTTACTTTAGAAGTACTTCATTGGCTGTGAAGCAATGTAGAGAAATGCAACAGCTATTTTGTGCAGAGCAAGATCCCACAAAATGATGCAACTAATAGTGATGTTGGTTATGGGATATTTGTTTAAACCAGCTCCAAGCAACAATGAGCAGTGGGCGAACCACTCACTCGATTTAAGTTTTGAATTCTATTTAAAGGAATTTTCAATATAGAAGCTAAAAGAACAAAAGATGGAAGGTTCCTCTCAAATGGGGTATAAAATAGCTTCCTGTGTTTGTTATGTATATAAGGAAAGTCCTTTCTAGCCCAATTAAAAATCCAATCCAGGCAACAAAGAAGTTGATTCTATCCAGTAATCTCTACTATGAACTGTTTCCTGCAGGTGCTCCTGTGAAGGGTAGGACTTATCACAGGCAGAGACAGCAGCACCACAGTGAGTGGAGAGGGTTACTCAAGTTTGCTTGTTCTCTGCCTGTGGCATAAAAGAGCTGAATGTCGAGGACATACATGCAGACCAGGAATTCCCATGTACTCAAGGAACAAGCACAGGGTTTAAAATTCAGTGCAAATATTCACTTTGATTGCTTGGTCACTAATGCCAAAGGTTCAATGAGAATGTACGACCGCATAAAAAGATACAAGTGCCTTTAGTGCTCTGTAATGTCTTAGGTTGCTTCATGGTGGGGGAAGTCATTGAGAGCACAGATGCTTTCAGGCAGCTTTAGAAGCTGGCAAGATATGAGGAATCTCCTCTACCTTGCTATCTGGCCTGGATGCTGCTTATGGTTCTCACTCTCCCTTTTTATGTGGTCTTTATTTGCTGTTCTGAGGATCTCTGCATGGTTTGCTCAACATGGGGATACTAGGGAAACTGGATTTGGTTAGAATACAAAACAAAAAGGGCTTGATTCTAAATAACCTTAATACAATTATTGGTTCTGCAGTTTTCTCCCTAAAACACTAGCCACCCTTGAGTTGCTCATAGGGATTTCAGCTAAACTGGAAAATATTTGGAACATTATAGAACCACAGACTACAATTGGCTTAGTGGACGAGTTTTCAAAAACCTCAGGCAGAATTGTAGAAGCACTGATTAAGTAGATAGACTGTAAAGTATCAGCTGCTTACCCGTGCCAGCTTTCTTTGGAAGCACACGTTGTCCTAGCTTTAGCTCCATCGGGACTGCCTCGCACAGACGTCCTTGAAGTTGTTGTTTCGGTATTTATGCGGACTGATGCAGGCGCAGCACTGTGAGCAGAAACACATACAAAGGCAATGTTAAGATTCTAGCATGCTCCAAATACTCTCTCTTTCTTGTGCCCAGCAGAAACTTCCAAAGGCAAGCCCTGTTCACTACATACTGAAACTAGTCTGGGATCGTGAACTATTAACCTTTTCACTGCTACTGAAGATGATACCTCTACGTGAAGAGGATACTCCGCCAGATTGAGACGTAGACAGTGTGTGCAGTTGGGAATTTGGTTCAGGTGGGAATTCATTGCACGGGGGCAGAGAGCTGCTCCTTTTTCTACTTTTTTTCCCAGTCTCCAGGAGTTGGTGAGTTTTCTTCATTGTCTCCAAGCTAGGTGGGTGCATCTTTCTAATACTGTGTGTGTGTAAATTATTAAGTAATTGACTAATTAAATAAATAAGGTTGGACAGAAAAGAGAGAGCTGGTGGTGCGCTGCGACTGCAACATGTGGGAATTTGTGGAACGCTCTGCAATCCTGGGGCAACCATAACTGCAGTAAGTGTCTGCAGCTTAGGCAACTTCGGTTCAGAGTTGCTGAGCTGGAGTCTGAGTTGCAGACATTGAGGGGCATCAGGGCGGGGTGGGGGGGGAAAGAGTTACCTGGACACTTTGTTCCAGGAGGCAGTCACAAGCCTTAGGTTAGGCAGAACCTTAGAATTGGTTAATGGTCAGGGACAGGAGGGTGCGATTGCAAGTCAGGTAGGTATGGGGAATCAGCATGTAGTAATGGGCTATTCTTAGCTCCTGACTTTATCCAACAGGTATGTGTGCTTGTTACTTGTGTGGATGAGAAGGGCCTCTAGGTGGGTGAGTGGGC
Organism: Cetorhinus maximus; assembly: GCF_964194155.1. Taxonomy (NCBI): domain Eukaryota; kingdom Metazoa; phylum Chordata; class Chondrichthyes; order Lamniformes; family Cetorhinidae; genus Cetorhinus; species Cetorhinus maximus. The sequence goes on from NC_135891.1 coordinate 7,453,602, forward strand.
TGGCCATGGCATTTTGATGAAGGGTGTCATTCAAGTGAAGGGGGGGTGGGGTGGTGAGTGAAGAGGAATGTTTCAGTGATAGAAACAGCATAGTTGGCAGGATAGATGTGTTCTCTGCAGCTGTTACCAGGAGCTCAAAGGTTGTGTTGCCTGCCCGGTGCCAGGGTTAAGGACATCTCCTTGCGGCTAGAAAGGAACTTGGAGTAGGAAGGGAAGGGTCCAATTGTCTTGGCCCACGTGGGAACCAGTGACATAGGTAGAACCGGGAATTCTGTTCTGCTAAGAGAACTGAAGGATAATCGGGATCAAATTAAAATGCAGAATATCAAAGGTAATCATTTCTGGATTGTTACCTGAGCCACGTGCCAATTGGTATAGGGTCAAGCAGATTAGAGAATTAAATGCGTGACTCAAAGAGTGGTGTGGGGAGAAGGGGTTTCAATTACGGGGCACTGGCATCAGTACTCAGAGAAGTATGAGCTAATCCGAGCATATTAAGAGTAAGAAAGTAGCTAAAGTAAACATTGGTTCCTTAGAAGCAGACACATGAGAAATCATGGGGAATGAGGAAATAGCAGAGGCATTGAACACATATTTTGTGTCTGTCTTCACAGTAGAAGACAAGTTTCATACCAGAAAAAGACGGCAACCTATGGGCTAAAGAGTGAGGAAATTAATATCAGCAGAGAAAAAGTATTGGAAAAACCTGAGGGGCAAAAATCCGATGGCTTACACCCTAGGGTCCTAAAAAAGATAGTGTATCTGCTGGCTACGATTTTCCAAAATTCCTTAGATTCAGGAATGGCCCCACTAGATTGGAAATTGGCAAATATTACATCACTTTTCAAGAAAGGAGGGAGAGAGAAAACGGTGAGCTACAGGCCAGTTAGCACATCGGTCATTGGGAAAATATGGAAGTCTTCACAACGCACTTGGAAAAGCATAGTATGAGTAGAACTAGTCAACATGATCTCACTAAAAGGAAATCCTGTTTGACGAATTTATTAGAGTTTTTTTAAGGATGTAACTAGTAGGGTAGATGAAGGTGAACCAGTAGATGCAGTATACCTGGATTTCCGAATTTCAATAAGATGCCACACAAAAGGTTAATAGGCAAGCTAAGGGCTCATGGAGTTGGAGGCAATATTTTAGCATGGATAGACCATAAGACGTGGGAGAAGTAGGCCATTTGGTCCATTGAGTCTGCTCTGCCATTCAATGAGATCACAGCTGATCTAATAATCCTCAACTCCACTTTCCTGCCTTCTCCCCATAACTCTTGATTCCCTTACTGATTAAAAATCTATCTCAGCCTTGAATATACTTAACGACCCAGCCTCTACAGCCCTCTGCGGTAAAGAATTCCACAGATTCACTACTCTCAGAGAAAAATTCCTCCTCATCTCTGTTTTAAATAGGCAACCCCTTACTCTGAGATTATGCCCTCTGGTCCTAGACTCTCCCCCAAGAGGAAACAACCTCTCAGCATCTACCCTGACATAAGAAATAGGAACAGGAGTAGACCATTCAACCCCTTGAGCCTGCTCCGCCATTCAATAAGATCATGGCTGATGATCTTATGTTTCGATTTCCACATTCCCACCTAACCCCGATAACCTTTGATTCCCTTGTCTAACAAGAATCTATCTACCTCAGTCTTAAAAATATTCAATGAGCCCCACCTCCACCACCTTCTGAGGCAGAAAGTTCCAAAGTCACACAAGCCCCAAAGAAAAAAAATTCTCATCTCTTTCCTAAAAGGGTGACCCCTAATTTTAAAACAATGCCCCCTAGTTCTGGACTCACCCACAAGAGGAAACATCCTTTCGACGTCCATTTTGTCAAGGCCATTCAGGATCTTGTATGCGTCAATCAAATCACCCCTCACTCTTCTAAACTCTAGTGGAAACAAGCCCAGTGTGTCCAACCTTTCCTCATAAGACAACCCACTCATTCCAGGTATCAATCTAGGAAACCTCCTTTGAGCTGTGGTCTCACAAATGTCCTGTATAACTGAAGCGTAACATCCTTACTTTTATGTTATAGCATTCCATTAACCTTCTTGATTACTTGCTGTACCTGCATGCTAACTTTTTGTGATTCATGTACCAGAACACCTAGACCCCGCTGCACCTCAGAATTATGCAGTCATTCTCCATTTAATTAATACTCTGCTTTTTTGTTCTTCCTGCCAAAGTGAGCAACTTCACATTTTCCCACATTAAACTCCATTTGCCAGATCTTTGCCCACTCACTCAATCCATCTGCAACCTCATGTCCTCTTCACAACATTCTTTCCTACCTATCTTTGTGTCATCTGCAAATTTAGCTACCATGCCTTCACACCCCTCATCTAAGTCGTTGATCTAAATTGTAAAATGTTGAGGCCCCAGTACAAACCTCTGTGGAGCTCCATTCATCACATCCTGCCAATCAGTCAAGCTCCTAAGAATCTTATATGTTTCAATAAGGTTGCGAGAGGCATTCTTCTAAACTCCAAAGAGTACAGGCCCAACTTACTCAACCTCTCCTCATAAGAAAATCCCCCCATACCCGGGATCAACCTAGTGAACCTTCTCTGGACTGCCTCCAATGCCAAATCTTTCCTCAGATAAGGGGACCAAAATTGTTCTCAGTATTCTAGGCGTGGTCTAGCTGATGTCTTGTATAGTTTCAGAAAGAGTTCCCTATTTTTGTACTCCATTCCCTTTGAAATAAAGGCCAACAATCCATTTGCCTTCCCTATTACCTGCTGAACTTGTATGTTAGTTTTTTTGGGATTTGTGCTGTCCTTCTGTGCTGTAGCATTCTGCAGTCTTTCTCCAGGTAAATAATAATCAGCTTCTCTATTCTTCCTGTCAAAATGATTACCACACATTTTCCCACATTATATTCCATCTGCCAACTTTTTGACCACTCAATGAACTTGTCTCTATCCCTCTGCAGACTCTTTACGTCATCCTCAACATTTGCCTTCTCACCTATTTTTGTGTCATCCGCAAACGTGGGAATAGTACATTCACTTTCCTCATTTAAGTCATTAATATATACTGTAAATAATTGTGGCCCCAGCACTGATCCTTGTGTCACATCATTAGTTACCGATTGCCATCCTAAAAATGCCCCCCTTATCCCAACTCTGTCTTCTATTAGTTAGCCAATCCTCTATCCATGTTAATATACTACCCCCAACACCATGGGCTCTTATCTTATTAAGTAGCCTTATGGGCGGTACCTTATTGAACACTTTTTAGAAATCCAAATATATCACATCAACTGGTTCCTTTATCTATCCTACTTGTTGCCTCTCAAAGAATTCTAATAAATTTGTCAGGCATGACTTCCCCTTCATGAAGCCATGCTGACTGTGCTTGATTATATTATGGTTTTCTAAATGCTCTGCTATTACATCCTTTATGAAAGATTCCAACATTTTCCCGATGACAGATGTTAAGCTAACTGGCCTATGGTTGTCTGTTTTTTGTCTTCCTCCCTTTTTGAATAAGGGTGTTACATTGGCAGTTTTCCAATCTTCTGGGACTTTTCCAGAATCTAAGGATTCTTGGAATATTACTACCAGTGCATCCACTATTTGTGTAGCTACTTCCTTTCATATCCTAGGATGCAACCCTTCAGGTCCAGGGGGCTTATTGGCCTTTAGCCCCATTAGTTTCCCTAGTGCTTTTTCTCTAGGTGATAGTTATTGTATTATTTCCTCCCCCCTTTAGCCCCTTGATTATTTAGTATGTTTGGAATGCTATTAGTATCTTTTACCGTGAAGACGGATGCAAAGTATTTATTCAACTCCTCTGCCATTTCCTAGTTCCCCGTTATTATTTCCCAGCCTCATTCTCTAGGGGCCTATGTCCACTTTGGCCTCTCTCTTCCTTTTTATACATTTAAAGAAACTCTTACTGTCAGTTTTATATTACTTGCTAGTTTACCCTCAAAGTTTATTTTCTCCCTCTAATTCTTTTTGGTCATATTTTGTGGGTTTTTAAAAAACTTTCCCAATCCTCTGGCTTACCATCAATCTTTTCCACATTGTATGTTTTTTCTTTCAATTTGATACTGTCCTTAACTTCCTTGGTTAACCATGGTTGGTTTTCCTCAGATAGATGACTGGTTAATGGATAGGAAGCATAGAGTAAGCATAAATGGGGCTTTTTCAAGTTGACAGGCAGTGAATAGTGGAGTGCCGCAAGGATCAATGCTGGGGCCTCAGCTAATTACAATCTATATTAATGACTTAGATGAAGAGAGAGAGAATAATGCATTAAAGTGTGCTGATGGTACCAAGCTCGGTGGGAAGATAAGCCATGGGGAGGACACAGAGGCTGCAAAGAGATATAGGTTAAATGAGTGGCAATAAGATGAGAGATGGAGTATAATGTAGGTAAGTGTGAAGTTATTCAGTCAGGTCGTTAGAAAAGCAGAATATTTTTTAAAAAGGTGTGAAACCTGTAAGTGTTGATGTTCAAAGAGACTCGTGTGTACACGCACAAGTAATGCAGAAAGTTAGCACGCAGGTGCAGCAAGAAATTAGGAAGGCAAATGGCATGTTGGCCTCTATTGCAAGGAGATTGAAGTACACGAATAAAGACCTTACTGCAACTGTACAAAGTGTTGGTGAGACTGCACCTGGAGTACTGTGTACAATTTTGTTCTCCATATTTGAGAAAGGATATACTTGCATTGGAGGCACTGCAACAAAATTTCATTAGATTGGTCCCTGAGATGAGGGAGTTGTCCTATAATGACAGGCTAAGTAAACTGAGCTTATATTCTCTGGAGTTTAGAAGAATGAGAGGTGATCTCATTGAAAGCTACAAAATTCTGAAGGAGCTTGATAGGGTAAATGCCATGAGATTGTTTCTGTGGGCTAGGAAGCCCAAAGAATGGGGCCAGTCTCAGGATAAGGGGCTAATCATTTAGGAGAGAGATGAGGAGAAATTACTTCATTTGGGAATTTGTGAATCTTTGGAATTCTCTACCCCAGAGGGTTGTGTATGCTCCATCATCGAATACATTTAAGGCTGGGATAGACAGATTTTTGGTATCTCAGGAAATTAAGGAATATGGGGAGCGGGTGGGAAAATGGAGTTGAAGCCCAAGATCAGCCATGGTCATAATGAAAGGCAGAGCAGGTTTGACGGGCTATATGATCTACTCCTGCTCCTATTTCTTATGTTCTTGTGTGTTTTATACATTCTACTGGTCAGGGACATGAAGAGAGACAAGATGGACAGACCCTACAGGGTAAACAACATGAGGTACAGGGAGCACACCAACATGCACTAACCCAGAGAGGCAAGTCATAAAATATACCCTAATGTTTCAAGGTTGCATATAGAAATGAAGTTAAATAAAAGCAAACACCTTCTAGAGGGCAATTAGGGATGGGCAATAAATGCTGGCCTATCCAGCAACGCCCAGATCCCATGAATGAAAAGAAAAGCTGATTTCATCACTACAACAATTAATCTCCAATCCTCTTTCCGCATAAAGAAGTGTAAACCTCTTAAGTGCACTTGGCCTGTATCAAACAGCTGCAATTAAGAAGTTTTTCACAAAGTTAATGACAAAAAGATCATTGCTACAGGCCACAGTAATACTTCTCCTGAAGTTTGCACCAAGGCAGGGGAAGATCAAAAAGGCAGTCTTCATATAATGTCAAGTGCAAACAGGTTGAGAGAGAGAGAGAGAGAGAGAGACGTGCACAGAGAGAATATGCTTGCCTTGTTTAGGATTAAGGTTGCCCCTGTCTCAGGGCTTAAGCCCTAGAACTCAAAGGCCACGAGCTGTCAAACAGATTAAAGCAGATTCCAGTAACACCACTTGTGCTGGGCCCGGGTCATGTGTCTTCCGATCTGTGACACGTTGGCCGGGCTTTGTAATTGTCGATGGAAGGCACTGCAAAGTTCTCAAAAGCTCATTTCTCTCACCAAACTGTTGCCCAAAACATGAAGGGCAGTGAGTAAAGCACCCACTTTAGACGCAATGATTGGTCCAGAGGCTTTTCCATTAGGGAGTAAAGATGCCGCCATTTGCTCAGGTAGCACTGGGTGACGTTGCATCCTCTCGGAGCTCGGCACAGATGCTGATATTCGATTCTGCTTCGTCTAGGATCCTCTGGAAGTGTTCTCAGTGCCTCCATACAAGTGTGATCATCCAGCCTCCTATTTAGACAATGATTCTAGAGATCAGAGTCTACAGGCTCAGGAACCAAGGATCGTCTTCTACGTACACTGCTCACTAGTGAGATCCCTCCCGCCCATCTTGTGGGGATAATAAACGATGGAGCTCTACAGATGTGTGGACCAGAAGGAAGAGTCAGAAAGTGGTAGCTCACCTTCGCTGCTCTGCTAAGGCTATTAAACCTTTATCTTCTACCCCAGGCTTCTTTAAAGTGCAAAGGGGTGGTCAGGAAGGTAGCATTAGCTAATATATCCACCTCCCTCAAGTAGGTCTCCAACTCTCCACCTGAAAACAGTTCTTCAGTATTGTACCTTCAGGTCAGAATCCATAACATCAGCTGATCTTCTTTGCTGCGATCTTGGTTGCTCGATTTGACTTCTACCTCCAATGCTGCCACTTAAGCAGGTCTTATATCCCACTACTGCATCAATCCTCAGCCTTTCCTCCAGTGACCTGATGGGCCCATTTTCAGGACTCAAGTAGTGGTCAAACTCCCCTCTAACATATATGAAGTGCTACACACCACCTGGGTTATATTGAGAAGAGGCAGGCAGTATAAGAATCTTGGAGGTCAGGGAGATGGCATTCGCTGCTACAGCTACCTCCCTCCATAGGGTTTCTGACTCTCCACCCAAAATAGTTCATCGCTTCTGTGTTGCATCTCCAATGGGTGGTCATCCGGTTCAGAATCCCTGACATTAGCAGACAATGAGATTAACAGGTGATACTCATGCACTGCCGTTTGTACTTACCGTTCAGAGTCCACTTTAAGTTTTTTGAATGCCATCTGCAGGCTCTCATCGTCCTCACCACCTTTGCTCTCTGATTCCATGTTGGGGCAAACAGCTTGGGAGATGCAATCTGGAACAGAGAATAAAAAGCACGCTTTCAATTTTGGACCAATTCAAAGTAGGCTCGAAAAATGTGTTTTGCATTTTCAAAAGGACTTCCAAAAATCAATGGGGAAAAATGTTACACAGATTCCAACTGCCAATCTGTTAATTCCCCCACCTAATTAAATTCAAAACACTGAAATTAAATTAAGTTAGCCAAAGTTGAACTTGGCAAAATAATTCTCTTTCCTGCCAAACACATGGAGAGTATAGATGGAGAAACTGATCTCAACCTTTTCCTGGGATTTAAGATTTATTAATCACTGATTTTCAGGCCTGATCTGTGTGACTGCCATTCAAATATTGTGCGGTGTCCTTTTTAGCTGCTTGGATTTTTCCCAGGACATCAAAAGAACATTTATATAGAACCAAATCTTTTTTGGATTTTTAAGAAGTGCCTAGGTAACTAGGAGCACAGAGCTTTTAAGGTGTAAAATGCAACTCACCCATCATTCCTCTAGTTGCCGACCCGATTTCCAATTCCTCAAATTAAAGTTCAAATCCCTTTAGGTCCTCATCCCTCCCCATCTCTAACCTCCTCTGAGAACACAATTTTTGGCCGGCCGCTGGTGATCATATCTTCAAATTTTTAGGTCCTAATTTCTGGAATTCCCTTCCTAATTCTCTCTTTTAAGAAACCTCTTTAGAGCGAGCTTTTAGCCTTTGCGGCTAATATCTCTCACTTTGGCTTGGTCACAGTTCTATGAAGTGCCCTGAAATGTTTTTCTATGCTAAAGATGCCCAACTTTAGTAGCACACCACAGCCTCACAACCCCCCTCTGTGTGATGTTTTCTTTTGTTCTCCCTCCTAAATCTTTTACATGCAATCGTATAATGATGACCTCTTGTTCTACACACCTCAATTGCTGGAAGCAGGTCTTTTTTTTCTACCTACTCTGATTGCACACAATTTCATACAGCTCTATCCAATTGCTCCACTCTAATGAACACAGGCATTTAAGTCTTTCTCTGGATGTGCATTTCATGAATTCTAGCAGCATCCTGGTGAATCTGCACTGAAACTTTTCCATTATGTCAAAAAGGGTCAATAACCAGAGGGGTCGATTTAAGGTGACTGGGAAAAATAGCCAGAAGCAAGGGGAGGAGGAGGAGAAGTAAACACAGCAAATGGATTTGGAATGCACTAACTGCGTGATAAGGGATTCACCAGTAGCTTATACATCACTCTTCAAAAAGGAAATCGGATAAATAGCTGAGGAAAAAATATTGCAGGTAAATGCGGAAAGAGCAGAGAAATGGAACTAACCACAACCCTTTTCCAACCGGCCAGTGCAGACGTGATGGATCAAATGGCCTTTTTTTTAAAGAAATTTGTTCATTGGATGTGTTAATCGCTAGCAAAGCCAGCATTTATTGCCCATCCCCAGTTGCCCTTAAGGTGGTAGTGGTAAGGCATCTTCTTGAACCGTTGCAGTACCTGTGGTGAAGGTGCACCCACGGTGCTGTTAAATAGGGTGTTCCAGGATACTGACCCTTCCGTGCTGTACTATTCTGATTCCATAATTGCAAGTTGTGTAAATTTGTAAATTTGAAATGAAGAATCTCTGATGGTCTTTGAAGTTTTGGTGCCATCTTGTGGCCAACAAAATGAACAGCAGTTTTTCAGCAGAATGAAAACACCCAACTGGCTTGGCTGTTAGTTCAATCGCAATCACATATCATTCCAGGGCAGCTGAAGTATCTTTAACTCCTTCCACCAACTGCAAGTGGCCACCATCACAGTAAGGTAATTGAAAAGTAAAACATTTGCAGGCCTATGGGGAAAGAGCAGGGGAGTTAGACCAATTGGATAGTCCACAGTAGGCTGCATGGTCTTCTTTGCTGTAATGTTTCTGTGATTTGATTAGTGACATTCAGGCAGTTAGCCACGCTGCCTCAATACACAGGTAGATTAGATATGGGGAGAAAAAAAGATATTCTTGGAGAAAATGAATAGTGATTTTAATTGAAGGCAGTATTTTTGTTAAAAAAAACATTGGGCTGGGAGTCAGTGGATCTTTAAAAATGGAGGCCAGGACCCAATTCCGTGATTTTTGACACTATTCCTGGGGTTTCCAATTTTCTCCAGGGTACTTTAAGATTGCAGGCTGGTTCAGCTTGCAAGTCCATACCCTACATTCCTGACCTGGTCAGCTCCTTCACAGAGATAGGCAAGATCTAGTTCTCTGCAAATGTTCATAGAGGCGGGCCAGCTTTTCAAAGAGTCGCAGTTCAAGGCACTTCAGAGGTATCATGAACCATAGTCTGCATGAGGGAATCTACTGAAAGGCAAGTTCAAAAAGTTCCCCGCATGCCAAGGGATCCCTCCCCACCCTCCCAGTGACCCCTCATGCATCCCCTCCACCCACACCCCTTGACTCCTCATGCTCCCCCATCCACCCCATGACCTCTCATACCCCGATGCCATGGTATGTCCCCCATCCACCAATGATCTCCATGCCCCTCTGCCAAGCTATGGCATTTCCATGCTCATTCACCCACTACACACTGTATACAACAAATAGGATGTGTAAAAAAAGCTTTAAATAAAGTCATTCACTGATAACTTTCCACTTTAAAAAAAAACTCCTTTTTACTATAGGCCAATAATAGTTCCAATCATCCAGACCCTTTAAAGTTTCAACAGCTGAAACTGCAAACACTTGTAATGTTTATTAAACAAGGTTGAGGTTTCAATTGACAGCATAGATCAGAGAGCCAAAGATTGCAATCAGGCAATGTTTTACCTGGGGGTCAGGTGTTTTAACAGGAAAGTTTCCTGATAACCCTGCTACCCGCCTTGAGGGAAAAAAAAAGCAGCCCATTCTTTCTATACATATCGTGGCTGTGTAGTCCAAGTTCACGTCCCATTAAAAGTTACAATCCTCTTCTGCCATTCATTGAGTCTAACATTGCAAAGAGCCCCAAGCTGCTTTACAGAGTTAGGCAGCAGGGTAGATGGACAAGGAATAAAAACAGAAAATGCTGCAAATATTCAGCAGGTCAGGCTGCATACGTGAAGAGACAGATAGAGTTAATACTTCAGGTCAATAATGACTCTTCATCCGCAGATGCTGCCTAACCTGCTGAGTATTTCCAGTATGTTCTATCTGTAGCACAGTATTTTACTTTTGTAGATGAACCATTTCTAACAGCACTGTTGAGTGTACCTGCAGTGGTTCAAGGTGAAGGCTCAAGAGCAATAAATGCTAGCCTAGCCAGCAATGCCCATAATCCCATGAACAAATAAATTTAAAAAAGCACAGGAATTCAGACCAGACCAAGGATTATGGTGTTAAAGGTGGTGACAGCCAAACATATTTTAAAAGCAGGCTTTGAGGAAAAATATATAATTTAAAGAAAAATAATTTTAAAGTACAGAAGTGAGTAGGCTCAAGGCCCTCCAATTGATGGTGGAGCAGAGGGAGAGGAAGCTCAGTCAGAAAAACGCCATATGTGAAGAGGGTCATGAGGCTGGAAGGAGTTTCTAAGATGAGATAACTGAGGGAGTTTTAAATGAGCATTTTGGAATAATGGGAAGCTGGTGCAGACCAGTGAGGATAGGAGTGATTAGAAAGCTGGAGACTGGAACTCTGAATAAGATGGACACCACAATATGTGCCACTCAGCTCCATGGAATATTCAGCACAGAAATGAAGGTTTGGGCAAGGAGATTTAACCAGTGGGTTTGGTTTTGGAGGCAGTGGGGGAAGGTAGTAAGTCTTCACAGGTACCAGCAGTCTTAGGTGATAAACTAAATATGGAATTTGAAGCTCGGCTTAGGGTCAAACAGAGAACTCCTGAGGTTGTGCACCTTCAGGTCAAATCTCAGGTAGCAGCTCAGACAGTGGGTGAGATCGGGCAAGAGCTCAATGGGGTGGCTTGAACTTTATAAATGCTGAACTGCAATATGATCTCACTCATCCAAGATGGTGGCAGCCAGATGGACAGCGGTTGGTGGAGGAAAGGCATGGCTGGGTATCATTGGCATGCTTATCTAAACTGTCCACGAATTGTATATTAATGAATAATGCAGCATAGAGGGAACATAAAGATAGGAGAGGTCGAGGGATGGAACATCAAGTCAAACCAGAGGTAATTATGTAGGCACAGAAACCATTGTTGGAGATGTTCTGGCTATGTTGAAACAATTAGGAATAGAAATAGACAAAGGAAATGCCATAGACCATGGATGTAGTGTGATGCATGAGGAAGGTGTGGGTGGTTACAAGTCAAACATCCAAAAGGGATCATTCATCATAGCTGCAATCACAGAGGGCTGTGGCCAAGACTGTGACCAGGATGGTCTGATCGTGGAACAACACAGCACAGGAGGCGGCCATCTGGCTCAGACTGGGGCAGACAACCAGACTAAAGAGGAAATGATGGGAGCAATAGATGGTGATAAATTATTATAAAACCCGGAGAGGCTGAAATTATACAAAGAACATGGGTTCAAAATCCCGAGAAGTCATAGCATCATCTCAGGAAGTTCTTCATAAAAATTACTTTTGGATTTGGCGTTTGTATAGGGCAATGAGGTGAAAAATTTAATCATTTAAGGACTGATGGGGAGGGATGGCGTGCACATGAGTACACTCTTTATGATTGGACAAAATAAAATAGATGGAACGGTCTGGTCTTCATCCTTGTTTATCTTATGTTCTAAGGGGAAGATTAAAAAATGCAAGACACAGTACAAGGCCCACATGACTGATGTTTTGCCACCTTAAGGATAGACCATCGCTTTTTAATATAGTCTGACATTAAATACCATGCATGCAGCTACAGTAAGGGGACAATTTTTTTCTATAGCTGTCATGTGAATGTAGTTAAAAATAAACTGCTACTATATCTCACTGATTTAAAATGAAAATAAAGAAATGATGCAGCCCTTGAAACAAAGAGTTTTTATTTCCAAGTAAATATTTTCTTGTCAAAGGTTAAACAATTGACAATGGAGACAATTGTGTGCACAAACAAAGTTACTCCTTTTTACTGCAGATTAATAGTTACGGAACTGATGAGGTCAGTCCTAAGCAGGGGCCTTTGACAGTCGGGCAGAAACAGTTGCCATCAATCTTTGAAGATCAGCAGGCACCAGAATTTTCTCAGAAACTTGGTAGAAACAGATTCAGGGAATAAGGAAAACAGACAGTCCTGATCAGAGAACGCTCAGTACCATTAACAGTCGTGTTATACTACAAGCCTGAAGTCCTGCAAGCCCCCTTCTCTATCCTTGACTGCACAGGGCTTTCTGCTCATCAGCATTGCCAGTTGAATTTGTAACGATAGTAATGGCCTGATAGTAAAGAGCTGCCTGTCCTAACATTAAAAAGTCATTAACAGAGAAAGTGTGCAAGCTGATATGCTGAGGTAGCCTCACACGACCAGATCAAATTCACAGAGCTGTCAAATCTGCAACCTCACTCCCCAGTAATAACGTAGCTGATGCAGTCCATACAAAACAGCAGCATAATTATGCACAACTTCCTCTCCCGAAGGTTGGAGTTATCCAGTGATGCTCTCCCCTGCCGCCAAAATTAATAGCAGAGGTCCCAATTTGAATATCTTTCACTATTCCTCTCTCTAACTTCTTTGCTGAACTAGCGAGTTAATATCAAAAATTCATAAAAGTTCTCGATAAATCAAACAATGATTTATAATAGAAACAGAAAACGTTGAAAATATTCAGGAGGTCTGGCACCATCTCTGGAGAGAGAGAAAGAAAGTTAACTTTTCAGGTCAATGACCTTTCATCAGAATGACAGACCTGAAATGTTAAGTCTGTCTCTCTCTCTCCACAGGTGGTGAGTATTTTCCCGACATTTTCTCCTTTTATTTCAAACTTCCAGCATTACACGGACATACACACGTACAAACGAACATACGAATCAAGAGTAGGCCATTCAGCCCCTCAAGCCTGCTCCACCATTCAATAAGATCATGGCTGATCTGTTTGTGGTCTCAACTCTACATTCCCACCTACCTCTGGTAACCTTTGACTCCTTTGTTGGTCAAGAATCTATTTACCTCTGCCTTAAAAACGTTCAATGGCCATGCCTCTGCCGCTCTCCGAGCAAGAGAGTTCCAAAGATTCATGGCCCTCAAAAAATTTCTCCTTGTCTCTGTCTTAAATGGGAGACCTCTTATTTTAAAACCGTGTCCCCTAATGCTAGTCTCTCCCACAAGGGACATCCTTTCAGCATCCACCCTCTCAAGTCCCCTCAGGATCTTATGTGTTTCAATTAGGTCACCCCTCATTCTTCCAAACTCCAATGAATACAGATCCAGCTTGTCCAATCTTCCCTCATACCACACCTGGGATTGTGGGGTAGGTGTATCAGTCGAGCGAACCTTCTCTGAACTACTTCTAATGCCTTCATATCCTTTCTTAAATGGAGACCAAAACTCTGCACAGTACTCCTAATGTGGTCTCACCAACTGCGCAACTGTGGCAAAATAGCCCTACTTTTAACATTCCATTTGCAATAAACACATTCCATTTTCCTTTCTACTCACTTACTGTACGTGCATACTTTTCTTTTGAGATTCATGTACAGGACACTCTGAAGTACAGAGGAATCGGAGCTCTGCAGTCTCCCTCCATTTAATATGCAGCTTTTCTATTCTTCCTGCCAAGTGAACAGGTTCACATTTTCTCACATTATATTCTATCCGCCAAATTTTTGCCCACTCACTTAACCTATCTATATCCCTTTGCAGGCTCCTTAGGTCCTCTTCACAACTTACTTTCTTATCTATATTTTATGTCATTAGCAAACTTAGCAACCATACACTCTGTCCCTTCATCCAAGTAATTGATATAAATTGTAAATACTTGAGGCCCCAGCACTGATCTCTGTGGCACTCCACTCGTCACATACGAACATGTGCATTCGAACTAGGAGCAGGGGTAGGCCACTCAGCCCTTGGAGCCTGCTCCACCATTCAATAAGATCATGGCTGATCTGACTGTAACCTCCCACCTATCCCCGGTAACCCTTCACCCCCTTGTTTATCAACACGATCGACCTCTGCCTTGAAAACATTTGAAGACTCTGCTTCCACTGCCTTTTGAGGAAGGGGGGTTTGTGAGAAAAAATTTCTTCTCATCTCTGTTTTAAATGGGCAACCTCTTTTTTTAAACAGTGACCCCTAGTTCTATATTCTCCCACAAGAGGAACATCCGCTCCACATCAACCCTGTCAGGACCCCTTAGGATCTTACATGTTTCAACCAAGTCGTCAAAGACATCACCTCTGACAGTGCAGCACCCCTTCAGCACTGCACCGGGAGCGTCAGCCTTAATTTTTGTACACAAGCCCTAGAGTGGGACTTGAACCCAGAACCTTGTGATTCGGTGCCAAGAGTGCTACCAACTGAGCCACACTTGATAGCAAAAATGGGTCATTTTTGGGTTTACAGTTTCCTGTTAACCAATCCTCTATGTTAATGTTACCCCTACACCATGAGCTCTTATTTTCCGTAGTAACTTTTGACGTGGTACCTTGTCAATTGCTTTCTGGAAATCTAAGTACAGCACATCCACAGGTTCCCCTTTATCCATGTGGTTTGTTACTGCCTCAATATAACTCCAATAAGTTGGTCAAACATAATTTGCATCCTGCACCTGCAGTATTTTGCTTGTGTACTACTGAGTTGACACAGGCTCTAAAAAAAATACTACAGGTCTGTCAGGGATTTCAGTCCTCAGGGCCAATCAGAGATCATTCAAACTATGCTGACATAACAAAATTGCAACAGTTGAGTCTTATTTAGAATCACTGATTAATATGGCACAGGAGGTGGTTATTTGGCCCATTATGCCTGTGCTTGGAAAGTCCATTAGTCCCATTCTGCTGCACTTTCCCATGGCCTTGCAAATTTTTCTCCTTCAAGACTTCCTTCTGCAAATTATTGAATCTGCTGCCACCAAACCCTTCAGGCAGTGCATTCTAGCCCATAATTCTCTGGGTTGTTTTTCAAATATCGCCTTTGACTCTATTGCCAATCAAAATTTGCAGACTGCAGTGTCTTAACTTAATAACATAATACATTTGGTAAATCTTTCACTATTTTGAATTCTAGCAAATTCTAACCCATCTCCCCCCTGAACAGCTGAGCATTTCCAGCATTTTCCATTTTAGATTTCCAGCATCTACAGTTGATATTTTTTTTTTTTACAAAGGCTTTTCTAAACCTGTTCAAGTTTTGTATTTATTTCAGCTTACACAGGGGTAAAATCAAACAAGCTAAGGTCTCAGTGAATAGAACTCTGATGTTTATCCACTTTATACAGTATTCAGTTGTGGCCACCAGGCAATACCGTACAGAAGCTTTGCTCTGTATTGCAATTTTCCATTGCTCCACCTACTGGCTACTGCAACAGTGGGTGTCAAACTGTTGTGCATGGGATACACCTGTATATATTGATTTAATCCCAGAGAATGGAATTTTTAAAATTCAGTGTGTAACCAGTCAAAAAAAAAGTGCAGAAAATGCCACAGTAGGTCAGTCAACATATGTAAGATGACCGGTAAGCTGCACAGCTGAAAGATAACTAAGCCTATTCAGTAACAGTGGCTGGAACAAGAAAGAGGAGGAAAGAGGGATGGAGGGAAATGGAGAGAGGAATGATGCTTTAAAGAGGAAAGGGGAAAACTTTCCTTATCACCTAAAGTTGAATGACCTCCAAACTGTTTTAGAAGAGAAACAGGGTCCTATTAAATGATACAAAAGATCATTTCAGTGAGGCAAAGGGTGCAAGTGAACACAGAAGCTAAAATGGTGAAAAGCTGAGATTTTATATCTAGCTGTCCAGTAGTACCAGAGAGACAAAACAGATGAGTGCCCTAGCCCAGAACTCCACCTTTACAGAGGAAACGCCCAGAAATTGACATGCTTCAGATATTGAATTCAGATATTTCCATTTTTCTTCCAGCAATGTACAGTGAGTACAAGTCAAGTTACTAAAGTCAATCTTGTGACTCTTGAGATACAGAATTCGAGAGAAAGGCAAGAAGACACTGCTCCTGAATCTGGTGTGGAGTTTGGTTGGAGCAATAAAGGAAACCAAAGACAGGCGTCAGGGTACCACATGGTAACAGAGCAAGGGGTATCTTTGCCAGCAGACCCAGTTAAACCCATCCTGGAAGGAAGGCAAAGCCTGCACTGGTCTCTCAGACCGCTTGAGACACAGTGGCCTTGGAAACCATTGATGGAGAGATCTTAGTGATAGCTGGTAATAGGCTGTTACATCTTCACCACATTAATGTAACCTTAACGTTTTAAAATTTCATATTTATGTTCCCAAACTTGCAAAAGAGTAACCCGCACTCGTACCACTAAACAGACAGAAGATTCAAAAAACTAAATATACAATTTAATTCTCCTTTACGGCATGCATAGCTAACTAGGAAATATGCTATACAGTAAACTCCTGCCGTTATGCTCCCACAAAACGGCGAAATCGCGAACAACGAACATGCTTTGCCATGGGGCTGAATCAGATAGGTTCCAGGCATGCGAGAGGAGCATTAGTTTGGGCAGTAACTCCACTCTTGTGGTGCAGTGCCTGTATCCGACAGGCGGGGGGAGCCTCTGAGCAATATATCGGTGAAGATTTCAAAATGAACATTGCCATTATTGCAGCGAGACTCAGACATTTCCGTGTTAATCCTTGCGTTCGGGCTGCACGTCAGTTGCAACCATTTCGGTTTCTGCTCCGTTATGGCTGTTGTCTCCACGGGAGAAAAAAAAAAGAGGATGAAGCAACCGCGGATGAGCGAATATTGCTCACGCGATTGTGTGTGCAAAGTGCGGGTAAGTGAAAAGGCGAACCAGGGAGTCGCAAACGGCAGGATTGTGTGTAAATTCTCATAATGCACTTTGTACATTCTTTAGTTGAGATACATCAGCAACTTTGGAGTTTCCCAGCAAAAAAAAAAGTTTGATAAAATGTGGAATTTTACCTTCCCACTGGATCACATGACTTCAGTTTTATAAAGGGGTAATGAATTGCTTAACCTAACTGATTCAGCCAGAAAGCTGCCAGTAGAACAGGAGTTGAATGGTTCATTCACACTTTATCCCAAAATCATTGCAATATTTGAAAATGTAGCTCACCAGTGTGTGTGATAAAAACCTGCTATAGGATGTACCTCATGCAGAGTAAGATGCTCCTCCCAAAGAGAAAGATATCTCAAAGTGCTTTTACAAAAAGAGGGGGCAGAGTGCTCGGTTTGGAGGGGGGGAAAATACAAATTTAGGGCAAGGTGCCCATGAGGGCTGAAAAAAAGAGTTGAGGAAGCTTTTGCAAACGCTGGTAGCAAGGTGAAGGGAGTGCCAGAGAAGGGGGACATGGTAACTGAGAAAGTGATCTTAGGAGATAACTAGTATATTAAAATGAATATGACCTTCCTACAACCTTGAAAGTATAGCGCTGCATGATGCTGAATTATACATGCCAGTGATTAGTGTTAGGAAAGCACAACTGGCCTTAGTATCCTTGAGTAAATACTGTGATTCTAACAAAGTCTTTTTGAAAAAAACGATTTAAAATATGAAATAGCTGAGCAGACCTATAAAAATCAACTTAGATTCTACAAGCAGTATTAAAACGTTGTGAATGCGACAATGGGAAATTAGTGTCCTTATTTAATCCCACCCTCGATAGGTGGAACTAAACTGACAGCTGTGTTCCCCCTCAGTTACAACATACCAACAAACACTCAATATAAAAAGGAGAAATCATATAAACTAATAAAAAACACTTAAGCCTTGGGGGCAAGCCAGCAGGTGATAGCCATGTTATTGCTTGACAGGTAATGAAGGGACCTTCCTCGAATCATACTGAACAGAGTCACAGGGGACTCCATTATACAGAGAAAGAACCCATTTAAGAGAAAGATAGATAAAAAGAAAGTACACTTTTCAGATGTTTAATACCACAACATGTTAAAAAAATGCCAACCTCTGCTGGTTTGCATACTCAAAGCAATGACTAAGATGAAAGCCTGTCATCAATCACAGCTCCAGAAGCTAAAGCTTTTGTCAAAGACGCTGAACTCTGTAGAATTCATTTTGTCCATATAAAACATCTCAATTTGAAGGTTTACCAAGAGCCAAGCCTTGTTGCTGATCAGACTCTAAATACAGTTCCACAAAGGACACATTCAACTCCTTTTTGAGCAACTATGTTGCTGCATCTTTTCACATGTATTTAACAAATAAAGCTGACCAACTTTTAACCTGCATTTATTCCTCTGATGGCATATTTACAGCCTTCCGCTTTATGAAAGAGTTGGGAAAATTGCTCCGGGGCATTGGACATATTTTCCAATGAATAATAAAACAATGATTAGAGGTTAAAGATTATACCCAGTGTAAGACAGCCTGCGCAGGGGATGTATATGGGCACTTATTTCTATTCATAAAAGTTTTGAGCTGCTCATGGGAACTCCCACAAACAACAGGTTATGAACAGAAATCAAAAGCATCAAGGGAAAAGCCCAAATTGTAAGATTAGTCATTGGTGCAGTGTTACATCGCTCTTCCAAACCTTGTTTATAAGTTACTTCAAGGTTTCCCACTTCAGCTGTTACCACCCACTTTGAGAGAAAAGTTTCATTTTTCAGTTCATATAAACTGCTGCAAACCAAAAAATTATGCAGGGATATTTTGCCTGTTCTAGAGCCTGCGTGGCTTATTCCCATTGATTTGGCAGTAAACTGGAAGAGTGGATTGTCTAGAACGTGTATAATTTTCATCTCTCTGGTCTTCTGCTACAGTGCTTATTTTGTGTGCAGTTTTTGATGACAACACTGTATGAAGCACATGGGTCTGGGCTTGTTATTTCCATACTGACCATAGGTTACAGAGGCATGCACACAGACATACCAGTTAGCTGAGTGCATTGTGTGACTTACCACACCACAAGCTGTATGATCTAGTTAAGTACCGATTGGGTGTGAGTATGAAAATGTTATAAAGGAATTAAATGAGAAATCAGCCTTGTTTGGCACAAGGTTTGAGTGGTTAGGTCATCAAAGCTTGCTATTGCATGTGTGACCATTGCAGCTATGTGTTCCTGCAGCCTGGGATGCAGTTTAGTTGCTTGTACAAACGAAAATCAGGCAGTTTCTATAATGAGTGCTTGATCCACTGTGAGTTTACGGCCCAAAGCTGTGAAGGTGAAACGTACCACCAATGAATTCCAGATGCACAGAGCCCTCACACTAGAACTGGTTGCCAGCAACTGCATCCCAGGCTGCGGGAACACACGTAATGGCCAGCTTTGATAACCTAACCATTCCAAAACCTGGTGCCAAAACGAGGCTGATTTCTCATTTAGTTCCTTTGTAACATTTTCACACTCATATTAGTCAGTGCTTAACTAGATCATACAACTTGTGGTGTGGTGGTCATACAATGCATTCAGCCCAATGGTACGTCAGTATGGGACGTAATCCATGGTCAGTATGCAAATAACAAGCCCGAACCCATGTGCTGCATACAAAGCAGTTACCAAACACTGCACACAGAATAAGCACTGTAGCAGAAGACCAAGGAAAAGAAAAAACTGATAGCCTTGGCAGCAAGAGAAGTTTTGGTTTTTGCTCAGTGGATCTCAATTAAGTATCAAAATAGAATTGTTACTCCTTTCAAATCTTACATTTCTCCCCTTGCCCAATAAATACTTGTTTAAAATAGATTAGGGATTTTTCTTTTAATATCACAATGACATCAATTTATCTTCAAGTAAATGTCCGTTTCTCTTTCTTTTCCTTCCCCAATTTCAGTCCTACCTTTACGCAGTCGGACAAGCAACTGGAATTTCCCTCATTTAGTTTCTCGAAGTCCCTGATCTTAATCTCTCTCTCAATTTCATTTTCTATACAGCCTGGTGAAACACTGACTAGTTATCCTTGCATGTGAAAGAGAGAGAGAAATTTGTGAATGAACAACTTGACATTTTTAAAAATGAACTAAAAGAAAACCTAATTTTCAGCACAGGAACAGGAAATTCTATATCACAAAATCCAGCAAATAGCATATACCACCAATGGTAGAATTGACATTACAGTAAAATTTCTACTTTGCATTCCTCTATCAAAGTATGCATCAAAATGTGCAGCTTGGTTTATCATCATGTTTGTACAGATTGACTCCACATAAGGTGCCACATTAAACATTGTGAGATGGTAGCGCTATATAATGCCTAATGGAACCGGGTTCCGTTGTTAATGGTGCAAAATGGGAGCCCCTACTTTAATTGGTGCTAAAGTTATATAGGAACACAGTAGCTACCTGCAGAATTTCTAATGATGACCTTGAAACCATTGTCGATTGTTGTAAAAACACATCCGGTTCATTAATGTCCTTTAGGGAAGGAAATCTGCCATCCTTACCTGGTCTGGCCTACACATGACTCCATGCCCACAGCACGGTGGTTGACTCGCAAATGCCCTCTGAAATGGCCAAGCAAGCCACTTGGTTCTCAAGGGCAATTAGGGATGGGCAATAAAGCTGGCTTAGCCAGCAACGCCCACATCCCATGGACAAATAAAAAAAGGTATAATAACAGGTGAATTGGCATGAACACAAGGAAAGTGCAGTGTCTAAAATAAGTATGAGATCAAAAGTACTGCTTGTATGCAGTCAAGAAGGATGCATTAAGTTTCCATGTTGAACAACTGAACAACGTTAATAGAAAACAGATTTTGATCAGATGCAATTTTATAACTAAAAACACATGAAAATGCACTCATTTGAAAAAGTAATTTTTCTTGGTGGATTTTAATTTGATCCTTTAGATGTCAGGCACTTTTCCCCAAGTCCTGTAGTAAAATGAAGTAAAAATAAAAACACTGAATTCTGGAAATCAGAGTCGCTATTAATCTGAAAAAGGGAAAACAGGTTGCTGCTTTGGATGGAAATATCTCAGCAAGTTCCAATGAAGGAGTTTCACCCAAAATCTCAATCCTTTTTTTTCTCTTTTCAGATCAATAAACTTTTTGTCTGGTTCCAGCCTTTTCCATTATAATTTTATTAAAATTGGATTAAGCTCAAAGTTCAAAACATAAATGGAATGCTGAAAACTTGTTTGGACACAATAACATGTATTTTTATAGCACCTTAAGTCCCACAGGAGTCTTATCAAACAAAGTTGGACATCGAGCCACATAAGAGATGCACAAGCACAGGTGACCAAAAACTTGGTCAAGAGGGGTAGATTTCAAAAGAGCATCATAGAGAGATACAGCTAGAGAGAGGGTGGCAGCATGGGAAGGGAATTCTAGAGCTTCAGGCCTTTACAGTCGAATGCACAACCGCAAATAGTGGGAAGATTAAAATCAGGAATATGCAAGAGGTTACAATTAGAGGAATGAGGAGAGTTATAGAGCTGGAGGAGGTTACAGTGACAGGGAGAGGCAAGGCCATTGAGGGATTTGAAAACAATGATGAGTACATTAAAACCAATGAACCAAGAGCCAAATGTAGATCAATAACCACAGGGGTGATGGATAAACAGAATTTGAGGCAAGTCAGCAAAGGGGCAGTTTTTGATGAGCTCAAATTTACATATGGTGGAAGAGGAGAAGTCAGTCAAGAGAACTTTACAATCGTCAGGACCAGAGATAACAAACACTTAGAAGGCAGGGATGAGGGTTTCTGCAGATGAGTCAAGAGAGGGGCAGAGACAGGTGACATTATGGAAGTATGAGTAGTGGGCTTGGTAATGTGGGATATGGGACTGCAAGCTTATCTTAGGGTCAAATAGGAAGCCAAGTTCGCAAATGGACTGGTTTAGCCTCAAGAGTGTGACCGGAATGGAGTCAGCGGCTAAGAAACAGAGTTTGAGTCAGAAACTGAAGACAATGCCTTCTGTATTCCTAATATTTATTCGTAGGAAGTTTCTACTCATCTAGTACTGGATGTCAAACAAGCATGTGACAAATTAAAGACAGTGGAGTGGTCAAGAGAGATGGTGGTGAGGTAGAGTCAGCTTACATGAGGAATTAGGCATGTTTTTGGATGATGTTACAATTTACCCTAAAAGAGAAACTGGAACAACAGTAACTGTGCCCTTCCAAAACTCAATTAAAAACATCAATAGTAAAGTTTCACACAAAGTATCTCGACATCCAGAGCAATACCCCTGTAATAAAATACAGAAGGTTGTCCTCTACCTCAGCATACAGGGTCATATAAAAGGACCATTCACTGTCGCATTGCACACTTACAGCTTATGGCACAATAGAGAGAAAAATGGTTGAAATAATGAGCAACAGCCCTTCCTTTCAGTGTGAAGCCAGAAAATATGACATTAGGAGTGATCTTTCTGGGTGGTGGATTCAAGTAGAGGTGTCCAGTTTATGCAGAAGGCACTTTGTGGGAGCCACCAGATCTGATGATTAGTTTACTTTGCTTATGTGAAAATGATATGCTCCTATGAAACAGCTTAGGATGATGCTGAAGGGAGACATGTTGTCAAAGTTTTTTGTCTTGCACTCATCAGGACAAAACTCAAAAATACCACAACAATTTATATTACAGGAGAAAAAAAAAGTGCTGACTGGTTGGCAAGTTGACTCTGATTGGCTGAGGTATTGCCATGGGGAAAGCAATGGCGAGCTATAGGCTCCCCACGCTCCCAGGTAATTCAAAAAAGTGTTTGAATATATTCCTTTTGTTTACAGAGAACAGGACCCTGTGTATGAATGTTACATTCGCTAGAAGCAACATAATGGACCCAGAGCTCGACTGATCATCTTAAATTAGTTGTTGGTGTAGCTATTCATGCACTCAGGATTGTTCAGCAAGTGCTGCCCAATCACAGAATCACATCTAACAGTGGATGTTTTGTTTGGGTTTTGCAAGCGGGGGCTGGTTGAGTCCAATCTGTACTCTGCCTATTATGATCAGCCAATCGCTGGAGCGTACAGCTTATGTACCTGGCATGGCACCAGCACTGAAATTCATTCACAACGTTGCTCATTGTGTGGTAGGCAGAACATCTTTTTGGTCCGATAGCAGCATCCTGTTAGTGGAAAGTAATGTTGACATGGCCACTGCATAGTAGCAGTGTGAAACAGCTTGCTTAACCTGCTGTTCAGATTTTTGAGAAACTGTGTCTTTCCAGGGTAATTTGAGGTAGTCGGGCACTTTTCATGCCCAAAAGTCTTTGGCCCATTTGTGATTTTATGCGATAAACAACAAACTATAATCTGATCAGGGTAGCCTTGGCACGCAGGATAGCTTTGATGTGCTGTAGTTTTGCATCACGCTCACAAGGTGAGCAAATGGCTAGGGCTCTATTTACAAGATTACTAATAAGACTTTAGTATTTTTTACTACATTAAAGGTGCTATACAGATGAAGGTATGTTACAGAATTAGAATAGAGCATAATTAACTAGGTAGATTAAATGCTGTCCTCCAGTTCTACACTTGAGCCAGTTTAATGCATTTAGCAACAATGAGACCATATTAAATATTGGATGAGTTTCCCTGGTGGGCAAACTTCATAACTGCACTACTACCACTAACCTCAGTACTACAGCTTATACAGACTAGAAACCCACAGCAAATTTCTAGGCTGTCAAATTAGTTGATCTCAGGTTAGACATTATAATTGGTCTCAGTACCAGTGGAATGAGGGGATAGGAGAAGCAAAGATTCCTGTGATTGTAAATGTGCCTCTGCAAACATAGTAGGGGAAGACGGATAAGGTTAGTTTCCGAAGTGACACTTTTCACTTCAAATAGCCTGCTAATAACCACCGAAGGATTTGGATGTTAGTTTACAGGCAGTGGGGTGAGTTGCTGTACCATTTCCCAACAAGGTCAATTCTAGGTGGTCAGGAAATGAGAACACCGAATGCAGCACATGATCTGTGCTTACACCCTCAAAAAAGAAATATGTAACATAATATCTCCAGCAGTTACATGCTTGAAGTATAGCATGTTCTTTTATTGATATTTTGGTTTAATAGGTTTAACATGGACTGATCACTATAGCAACTGCATCAACTAGAAGGGTCAGCTAGAAGTCATTTCCACAGACATCAGACCTGCTTGATGTCAAATTTGCAGTGCCAGCAGAATTTTCAATTCAGTGCAATGTTAGGAACCTCGCAATAAGAATTTGTTTGAAAAAAAATTCCTTTGATGGTATACTGCAAAACGTTGAAGCTCTTCACACAATAAAACAACTTTAAAGTGCAATGCGTTTGCTGAGCAAATTTAGTAATCAATCTATGTCAATTCCACAAATAGCCAGTTTAAGTGGTTTCTTTGGTGGAATTTTTGAAGGAGGAAATTTGCCAAGCTAACTTTCTACTGTTCACTAAATTTATGTTGATGTCCATAACACAGACAACAAAACAACAACTTGCATTTACATACAGGTCGAGTGTTATTTATTCGAAATGCTTGAAGCCGATTGCGTTTCGGCATTCAGATATTCTGTTTTCAAATGTGTTACACACCCCATACTCCTCACTCAGTTGCCTCACAGGCGCACTATAGTCAAGTTTCTGCAACAACTCCACTTTCTTAGCAATTGATTATGAATTATGCTTCCTTTTCCTACTGTTACCCATAAGCGTATCTGGTGGTATTTTTGACATGTTCACAGTGCAATAAAAGCACTAAATAACCATAAAAGTCACAAGGTAAGGCAAGAGTGTATGACTGTAAACCGTGCAGATGAACAACTAGACTTCCTGTGCTAAAGGTGGGGTCCAATCGCCGAGATTCATGTCAGCTCAGGTCACAGAATTCCGGCGCAAAAAGTCAGTGAGGCTCACGTTGGCTCACATTAGGGTCCGTTCAAAAAAACGTTTGGTTCTGGATGTACAGATAAAGGATATTTGACTGTAGCACCTTTTAACATATAATGTGCCCTAGGGCACTTCAAAGGAATATTATAAAACAAAACTTGACACAGCCAATACAAAGTAGTATTATAGATGACCAAAAGCTTGATCAAAAGGTAGGTTTTAAGGAGGGTCTTAAAGAAAGAGGTGCAGTGAGGCAGAGGGTGCCAGAGTTTAGGGCCTAGGCAGCTGAATGCATGACTGGAGCAATGGAAAGCCCTCAGTTTAACACTCTCTCAGCTGGTATCTCCATACTGAAGCAACAGCCTAGATTACAGCTCAGATCCAGGTGTGGCAATTGAATCAGTACACCTTTCAAGACAGACAATAATTAGTGACTGAACCACACAGGTAATGACTATAAAAGCCCTGGAGCAAATTCACAACAGTTCCACAGTGCATTTTTTTTGTTAAATGTCTACAGTGCTTTGCGATATATGCACTACAAATTGGAACACTTTCATTCACTTTTAGTATCAAATATTCATGTACACACTCTGATTTGACGCAAGTGGTAATGTCTGTCTTCCACTGTTCATCCCAACCTACCAACCTTTGAAGGAGCAGACCATATGGTCCATCAAACCTGCTCCGCCATTCATGGCTGATCGTTAGTCGCAAATAAACTTTGCCGCTTACTCCCCATATCCCTTGATTACAAGAGACCAAAATTCTGTCTGTCTCAACCTTAAATATACTCAACGATGGAGCATCCACACCCCTCTGAGGTAGAGAATCCCAAAGATTCATAACCCTTTGAGTAAAGAAATTTTTCCTCATCTTAGTCCTAAATTATCAACCCCTTACCCTGAGAATATGCCCCCACGTTTTACATTCTCCAGTTCAGGGAAACAACTTCTCAGTGTCTACCTGTCAAGTCCCTTCAGAATCTTGTTTGATTCACTAAGATCACCTCTCATTCTTCTTAACTCCAGAAAATATATGCCCAATTTACTCAGTTACTTATCATAGGACAGCCCTCTCCTCCCAGAAACCAATCTAGTGAACCTTCACTGTGCCACCTCCAATGCAAGTATATTCTTTCTTAAATACGGAG
This sequence comes from Cetorhinus maximus, assembly GCF_964194155.1. Classification (NCBI taxonomy): domain Eukaryota; kingdom Metazoa; phylum Chordata; class Chondrichthyes; order Lamniformes; family Cetorhinidae; genus Cetorhinus; species Cetorhinus maximus. The sequence goes on from NC_135891.1 coordinate 7,479,633, forward strand.
ACCAAAGTTGCATACAGTACTACAGGTGTATGCTCAGCAAAGCCCTGTACAATTGTAGCAGGGCTTCCTTATTCTTGTAACCAACCCCTTTGCAATAAAGGCCAACGCAACATCTGCCATACTAATTGCTTGCTGTAGTGGTGGTGTGTTAACAGTTCACTCAGGAAGGCTGAGTTGCTATGGCAACGTATACTTTTACATGCATGTTGCAGTCTGGAGCAATGGATAGCTCCATTCTTTCCATCACACGGCTGACCAGGAAACGCTCCTGCTCTTACCGCCTGCCATTAGTATGTGCAAGTTGATACTCACCAGTCAACATATTTATAATTAAAAAGTGGACAAATTCCTCATACAGGGCCAAGGCAAGTGAAAGCGAAGAAAGATCTTGCATTTGCTGGGCAAAAAATCACTTCTGAAGTGTGGCAAATGTAATAATTACTGTTGTATCGTAGGGAAGGATTGGGAAGGCTCTGAAAAATGGGGTTGGAGAGGGAAGGGAAGCCAGATAAAGTGAATGTTTGTTTCTTGCTGTCTAAATTGCAGGACATTTATTTGAATCATCTGCAAAGGTCAGTACCTGGTAAAAAGGAAACCACAACATTTCCATTTTCCAATATTACAGACTCAAGTAACATTACCCTTCCCATTACAATACAACTGCCAACATCAAACTGATCCTAAAGTGCTTTGCCAATATAAACCAGTTAAAATTGTCAGGCAGATTAGAATATTCAATTGTATTTATTTCTGAAACTTTGAAAACGTTCAACAGGACAACGTGTAATAGCTGGTCTGCTGAATGTGCATTTGACACAAGAATCCTGGTTTGATCTAATCTAGCACATCACTTGCTAATTGTTCACAGAATATCTACTGTTGGCACAGAAAGTGAATTGATATAAAACGCCAAGATAAAATTAAGGGTAATTTTTAATAATACATCAAGTTTATCTCTTTCCTCAAACCACTACCCAACATGTTTTACCAAACAGTAACTAGGCCCAGCCATCTTCAGCTGTTTCAATGACCTTCCTGCCATAATAATGTCAGAAGTGGGGACGTTCGCTGATGGTTGCACAATGTTCAACGCAATTCTCAACTCCCCGGATTCTGAAGCAGTCCATGTCCAAATGCAGCGAGACCTGGACAATATCCAGGCTTAGGCTGACAAGTGGCAAGTAACATTTAGAAACACAGAAAATAGGAGCAGGAGTAGGTCATTCGGCCCTTCGAGCCTGCTCCGCCATTCATTATGATAATGGCTGATCATCCAACTCAATAGCCTGCTCCCGCTTTCTCCCCATATCCTTTGATCCCTTTCACACCAAGAGCTATATTTAACTCCTTCTTGAAAACATACAATGTTTTGGCCTCAACTACTTCCTGTGGTAGCGAATTCCACAGGCTCACCAACTCTGGTGAAGAAATTTCTCCTCATCTCAGTCCTACATGGTCTACCCCGTATTCTCAGACTGTCACCCCTGGTTCTGGACTCCCCCACCATTGGGAACATCGTTCCTACATCTACCCTGTCTAGTCCTGTTAGAATTTTATAGGTTCCTATGAGATCCCCCTCATTCTTCTGAACTCCAGCAAATATAATCCTAACCGACTCAATTCCTCCTCATATGTCAGTCCCGCCATCCCAGGAATCAGTCTGGTAAACATTCGCTGCACTCCCTCTATAGCAAGAACATCCTTCCTCAGATAAGGAGGCCAAAACTGCACATAATATTCCAGGTGTGGTCTCACCAAGGGCCTGTATAATTGCAGCAAGACATCCCTGCTCCTGGACTCGAATCCTCTCGCTATGAAGGCCAACATACCATTTGCCTTCTTTACTGCCTGCTACACCTGCATGCTTACCTTCAATGACTGGTGTACGAAGACCACCCAGGCCTCGTTGCACATTCCCCTCTCTCAATTTATAGCCATTCAGATAATAATCTGCCTTCCTGTTTTTGCTACCAAAGTGGTAACCTCACATTTATCCACATTATATTGCATCTGTCATGCATTTGCGCACTCATGTAGCTTGTCCAAATCACCCTGAAGCATCTCTGCATCCTCCTCACAGCTCACCCTCCCACCCAGCTTTGTGTCATCTGCAAATTTGGAGATATTACATTTAGCTCCCTCATCTAAATCATTAATATATATTGTGAATAGCTGGGATCCCAGCACCGATCCCTGCAGTACCCCACTAGTCACTGCCTGCCATTTGGAAAAAGACCCGTTTATTCCTACTCTTTGTTTCCTGTCTGCCAACCAGTTTTCTATCCACCTCAATACATTGCACCCAATCCCATGTGCTTTAATTTTACACGCTGGTAAAACTCAGCAGGTCTAGCAGCATTTATGAAGAGAGAAACAGGGTTAATGCTTCGAGTCTGTGTGACTCTTCTTCAGGTGAACATGGTGAAAGAGACCAATTGAAATCCTGTTGGAGAGAACCCCTACCCCTTGCGTATTCCCAAGGCATAGATGATATATTTGCTACATTTCAATTTGCAGCTGCATGTAAGATTTTCCTTACACGCCTTAATGGGTTCCAGCCAGAGCTCGAATTTACCTTTGAAATGGAGCAGTCAAATGAGCTCCCATTCCTCATCGTGGTGGTTGAGATACTTGCTAGTGGGTTCTCTACTACTGTCTACTGCATGTCTACCTTCACTGGTCAATCAATATACGTGTTGCAATTCCGACATTTCCATGCCCTATAATATTGGCCTTATGTGCAACCTCATAAACAGTTCTGAGCCAAATTCTTTGGCAGAATTAGAATCAGCGAGTGGGACTGGCCCACAGTCTGAGTCAGTGTTTAAGGACAGGAGGAGAGAGAATCTGGGGAGGAGAAAATAATAAGTGGACATTGAATCTGGAACAATGAGCAGAGAGGGAGAGGAGTGTGTGGGACAGAGATTTATAGATTTGGAGGAAAGAAAGGGGGGAAATGTTCCATAGAAACTAGAATTGTCAGTTCTGAATTTCTATCCTGTGTTTACAGTGATAACTTCTGTAAACTCCTTTTACAGGGGGTTACATGGGGAGGAGTTCCAGATGGGAAAGTCATAACAAACATCATGTCGAGATCTGACAGTCACTAGATTCATCAGGACCTGAATATCATCAGTCTTTGAATGTCAAAGGAGAAATGTTTGTTCTGTCCATGGGAGAAGATTTCAAGCATCAGCACGACTGGAAAAGCACCGAGACACACACACCCGAGTGAGAGTGAACTGACTATGAAAAGAGCTTTAACCAGGTGCACAGCCTGAAAAAAGAATCGCACCATTCACACTGGGGAGAGACTGTACAATGTTGTTTTGTGTGTGTAAGGCTTCAACTGATCGTCCAACCTGGAGAGATATAAGGACACTGGCACCTTGGCGAATCTGTGAAATTGGGGGATAGTGGGTTGGGATTCATTTCCCCATTTGAACTGGAAACTGATCAACGCAGTCAGAATGGGGAGAGACCATTCACCTGCTGTGTGTGTGGAAATGGATTGACTCAGCTATCCAGTGTGTTGACACACCAGCGCGTTGACACACCAGCGTGTTCACACCGGAGAAAGATCATTCAGGTGCTCTGTGTGAGAGAAGAAATTTGCCTACTCATCTGACAAGCTGGTGATGAGCAAGTTCACACTGAGGAGATTCCATTCCCCTGCTGTGTGTGGGGGAAGGGATTCACTCAGTCATACCAGCTTCTGACATACCAGCGAGTTCACACTGGAGAGACGCTGTTCATCTGCTCTTTGTGTGGGAAGGGATTCACGCAGTCATCCAGCCTGCTGATACCCCAGCGAGTACACAAATGACTGCAGGAGTTGAATTCTGTTATTGCTGCTGCTAATCACATCCAGGATTGAACTTGTGGGTTAATCGTGAGGTGTGTAAGAAATGTGTCACAGCCGCTCACTTCCATGGTTCAGAGCTCGTAGACACAGAACAGAAGGCTCCTTTACAACTGTGTTTAGAGTCAGGAAGAACAACAGTGAATGCTGGAAATGTGCTGTCAAATCAGAGATTGGTGTAAAACTGTTCCTGACTGAGAATGAAACAGCAGGTTTAAGTTTCCAGTCTGATGATTATTTGCGCCACACAAGTGCCAGACAATGACCATCTCCAACAAGAGAGAATCTAACCATTTCCCCATGACATTCAGTGGCATTACCAATGCTAAATGAGGTGATGGAGTAGTGGTATTGCCGCTGGATTAGTAATCCAGGGACCCAGAGTAACGCTTTGGGGACCCAGGTTCCAATCCCACCACAGCAGATGGGTTTATTGAATTTGAATTGAATAAAAATCTGGAATTGAAAGTCTAATTGAACCATTGTCGATTGTTGTAAAAACCCACCTGGTTCACTAATGTCCTTACCTGGTCTGGTCTACATGTTGACTCTGAAACGACCTAGCAAGCAACTCAGTTGTAACATACCGCTACAAAGTCACAAAAATGGAATGAAACCGGGCGGACCATCCAGCATTGACCGAAAACGCACTTTTGTCAACCCTGCAAAGTCCTCCTTACTAACATCTGGGGGCTTGTGCCAAAATTGGGAGAGCCGTCTCACAGACTAGTCAAGCAACAGCCTGACATAGTCATGCTTACTGAGTCATACACCACCATCACCATCCCTGGGTATGTCCTGTCTCACCAGAAGGACAGACCCAGCAGAGGTGGTGGCACAGTGGTATAGTTGGGTGGCGGGGTGGTAGTTGCCCTGGGAGTTCTCAACATCGACTCCGGAACACATGAAGTCTCATGACATCAGGTCAAACATGGGCAAGGAAACCTCCTGCTGACCACCACGTATCACCCTCTCTCATGAATCAGTGCTCCTCCACTACTTGGACTGAGGGTGGCAACGGTGCAGAATGTACGCTGGGTAGGTCCTTCAATGTCCATCACCAAAAGTGGCTCAGTAGCAGCACTACTGCCCGAGCCCTAGACTGGGTCTGCGGCAGGTGGTGAGGAAACCAACAAGAGGGAAAAACATACTTGACCTCATCCTCATCAACCTGCTTGCTGCAGATGCATCTGTCCATGTCATTATTGGTAGGAGTGACCACCGCACAGTCGTTGTGGTGACCAAGTCCCGCCTTCACATTGAGGATGCCCTCCATCGTGTTGTGTGGAACTACCACTGTGCTAAATAGGATAGATTTTAAACAGATCTACCAACTCAAGACTGGGCATCCATGAGGCCCATCAGCAGCAGCAAAATTGTACTCAAACACAATTTGTAACCTCAAGGACCAGCATATTCCCCACTCTAGCATTACCATCAAGCCAGGGAATCAACTCTGGTTCAATGAAGAGTGCAGGAGGGCATGCCAGGAGTAGCACCAGGCATACCTAAAAATGAGGTGTCAATCTGGTGAAGCTATAACACAGGACTACTTGCGTGCCAAACAGCATAAGCAAAAAGTGATAGACATAGCTAAGCGATCCCACAACCAACGGATCAGATCTAAGCTCTGCAGTCCTGTCACATCCAGTCGTGAATGGTGGACAATTAAACAACTCACTGGAGGAGGCTGCTCCACAAATATCCCCATCTCAATGATGAAAATGCCCAGCAGTACAAAAGTTAAGGCTGGAGCATTTGCAACCATCTTCAGCCAGAAGTGCTGACTGGATGATCCACCTCGGTCTCTTCCGGAGGTCCCCAGCATCAGAGATGACAGTCTTCAGCCAATTCTATTCACTCCATGTGATATCAAGAAATGACTGAAGGCACTGGATACTGCAAAGGCTAAGGGCCCTGACAATATTCCAGCAATAGTACTGAAGACTTGTGCCTAGCCAAGTTGTTCCAGTACAACTACAACACTGGCAGTAGATGTATGGGAACATAACCATCTGCAAGTTCCCCTCCAAGCCACTCAACATCCTGACTTGGAAATATGTCACCGTTCCTTCACTGTCACTGGGTCAAAATCCCAGAACTCCCTCCCTAACAGCACTTCGGGTGTATATATGCCACATGGACTGCTGAAGTTCAATAAGGCAGTTCATCACCACCTTGTCAAGGGCAATTAGGGATGGGCAATAAATGCTGGCCTAGCCACTGACGCCCACATCCCATGAATATAAAAAAGTAACTTTACAGCCAATGCTCAATTGTCATGATTCATAGATTTGAGGCTATCGTTTGGATGAAACCTATTTTCAGCCTGCAGGACAGGCTCTGGTAGATATTTAGAGATCTTGTCGATCTATTTAGGAGCAGCTTATGCTCCCAACGTAATGGATAATATTACTCATAAAAAATCAATGTGACAAATAAAACACATTTATTTGCATTGCCAAAATATGGTATCACTACACTGCATAAAGTCATCAATTAATTGTCCAACAGACCTGAAAAATTTGGACACACCGATAAGGCATTCAACCCCATAGCTCTTCTTCCTTCCTATATCTAAGTTGCTGAAAACTTCCTCCAAAAAAAAAGCGTCATCTCACGCATATCTAAATTAAATTGCATCTACCGCCCATCTGCTCAATCGATTGCTTGCCTCGTTCTCCCAGAATCCTTTTACAATCCTTATTCACAACATCCCTACTGTTGTACGATCAAATTTCACGGCTGTGTTCCTTATACCCCTGTACCATACACCCACACATAGGTGGACACAGCAGAGACTCTGGGGTAACAAAAACAGAAAATGCTGGAAAAACTCAGCAGGTCTAACAGTATCTGTGGAGAGAAAAACAAAGTTAATGTTTCGAGTCTGTATGGCTCTTCTTCAGAGCTCTGAAGGGTCATACAGACTCGAAACATTAACTTTGTTTTTCTCTCCACAGATGCTGTTAGAGCTGCTGAGTTTTTCTAGCATTTTCTGTTTTTGTTTCAGATTTCCAGCATTCGCAGTATTTTGCTTTTATATTAAGAGACTCTGGGGTATACCACTTCCAACACATCTCCAATTTCAAACCTGTTAGCATAATTGAAGCCCACTGGATTAAAGGAGCAATGATTGCATGGATAGGGCAGAAAACCTATAAAAGTTCAGAGCTTTGGAATCACAGCAAACAGTGATTGTAGTAGACACAATAAAATGTTTGTCCTACCACTTACAAGACTCCCAAAGAACCACCTATATCCCACAGATCATCGCTCAATGAACAGCTTCAAACTACCAGGCAAGTCCTCAGGCTGCTTCCCCTGCCTAGGCCAGCTAACTGACTGCCTCCCTTCTGTCTTTGCTTCTCTCCCCGACTACCCTCTTGATATATTCAAGGCCCTACTGTCAGCTAACAAGGAGCAGTGGGACAGAATGGCATATAGATACACATTTAGGAGTCTTAGAAAGGAGTCTAGTAAGTGCACCTTCTCATGTTTTTCCCCCAGAGTGCCTTATGTTGTCAACGCTTCAGTTCACTGAATGCCCTCCCACCATCCAGAGGCCTGAGCACATAACTTAGGCTGACACTTTACTACAGTACTGAGGGTGTACTACAGTGTCAGAGGTGCCATTTTTCAGATGAGACATTAAACCAAGACCTTGTGTGCCTTGTCAAGAAAACGATCCCATGGCACTATTCAAAGAAAACCAGGAAAGTTCAGGAGTCCTTGCCAAGAATTTATCCCTCACCCAGACATCACTAAAACTAGAATTATTTGGAACCTTATATCACTGCTGTTTATGGACGACCTGGCTGTCTAATCTGCCTACGTTATAACTTCAGAAGTCATTCACTGGTTGTGAACCAATTTGGGACATCCAGGAGGATGTAAAAGCTGTATTTTAGAATCATGGAATCTTATAGCACAGGAGGTCATTCATTCTGTCATGCCTGCGCCATCTCTTTGAAAAAGTTATCCAAATTAGCTCCACACTCTAGCTTCCCCCCTCCATAACCCTGCAAATTAAGTCCACTTCGAGCGCATATCCAATTGTCTTTTGAAAGTTACTATGCAGCCTGATTCCACTAGCCTTTCAGATCTTAACAACCCCATGTGAATGAAATTCTCATTTGTTTAAATCTATGATCTCTGACTATCACCCCACTTGCACTATCACAGCCCCTCATCATTTTGAAAATCTCTATTAGGGTCTCCCCTTAACCTCTCTGCTCCAAGAAGAGCACCAGCTTCTCCACATAACTGAATGCCCTCATCCCTAGTATCATCCTGGTATACCTTCTCTGTACCTTTTCTAAGGCCTCTGCATGGTTCCTTCAGTTGTCCAGAACTGTATACAAATACTCCAACTGTGGCATAACCAGTGATTTACAAAGGTTTACCAGGACTTTCTTGTTTTTGTATCCAATGGTCCAATTTACAAAGTCAAATGTCCCATACACTTTTTTAAAAAACACCCTGATTAAGTTGCCCTGCCACTTCAAGCATTGTGAATATGCACCCCAAGGTCTCTCTGCTCTTGCAGCCTCCTCAAAAATAACCTTTTAGATTATACTGCCTCTCCATGTTATTTCTCCAAAATGTATTTCTTCACATCTATCCATATCAAACTGCATCTGTCACAAACATGCCCATTTCCAAGAATGTGAATGTTCTGAATTCAGAACATTAACACTTCTGCACATGTTGTAGATCTTATGAGAACATGTAGCAATACAAATTTCACTAATGCTTATCCTCCTATTCACAAATTATACTGTTCCAGCCATTCTTCCAGGCACATCTCACAATCTCCTCTCTCCCCTTAGAACTCAGGCCACTCAAAGGTGTCTTAATATTATACTTTCCAAGGGTCAAATAATCCAACAAGCATGACACCTCACCCTCCCCCAAAACAAAAATTAAATAAGAGAAGACACACGGCATTAGAAAAGCAATTTTAGGTAATTCGATTGATACATGAATGTACGGTGAAAGCCAGAATTATGGATTATAGCAGTTAAACTATTTAATGCATATTGGGCATAGATGTTGCCTATCGTTCTCATGAACTGTGCAGGATGCAGATCCATGTAGCTTACAGAAATGCATCACCCTGAAACAAACTATTTTTAAAAATCATAAATGTAGAACATCAAACTAGTACAAAAAAATGAATGGGAAATACTCAAGAGAAGCTCATGGTCATTTGATGCATTTACCACACTGCACTATCCAATTACATATTCAATTTAATTGCAACACCATAACACAAGGAAGTAAAGTCACTCTATATCCACTGGTACACAGGTACTTAAAATAGTCTGTTCTGATCTCCTGTGCAGTCAAGTGCAAGGAGATATTTTAGGCCAAAGGGAAGGAAATGCCGAGTGTCTTAGAGGTGGTAGCATACCCGGGCACCTGTTGCCCTTGTTCTTCTAGCTGGAACATATATCTTACATAATGCCATTCATGTCCTCAGGATGCTCTGAAGCACCTTACATTGAAGAAAGTAATTTTGAAGCGTAATCACTGTTGTAGTAACGTCCAATTTGTGCATGGCAAGGTCCCACAAACAGCAGTGTGATAATGATCAGATAATTTCATGATGCTATTGAGGAATAAATATTAGCCAGGACACTGGGAAAATGAGACGAGTTAAATGAAGGGACTGAGTGTATCCAAGTTTTCTGATGATACAAAGCTATGTGAGAAAGTAAACTAAGAGGTCGTCAGAGGCTGCAAAGGGATACAGATAGGTTAAATGAGTGGGTAAGAGGGTGGCAGATAGAGTATGTGGGGGAAGTGGTGAGGTTATTCACTCTGGTAGCAGAATATTTTTAAATGGTGAGAAACTATTAAACGTTAGTAGAAGATCTGGATGTCATGTACAGGACACAAAGTTAACGTGCAGGTATAGCAAATAATTGGGAATGCAAATGGTATGTTAGTCTTTATTGCAAAGGCGTTGGAGTACAATAATAAGGAAGTCTTGTTGATAACGTACAGGGCTTTGGTGAGGCCACAGCTGAATTAGCCTGTACAGTTTTGGTCTCCATATTCAAGGAAGGATATACTTGCATTGGAGACAGTGTAGTGAAGGTTCGCTAAATTGATTACTGAGGAGAGGGTTGTCCTAGTGGAGGAGAAATGATGGAGAAAGGACTTATATTCTTTGGAGGGGTGATCTCACTGAAACATTTAAGATTGAGAGTGTGAGACAGAGTAGATACTGCTGAGAGGCTGTTTCTCTTGGCAGGGAAGCCTAGAACTAGAGGATCATTATCTCAGAATAAGGGGAGCCATTCAGGACTGACATGAGGAGAAATTTCTTCACTCACAGGGCTGTGGATCTTTGGAATTCTCTACTGTAGATGCTCAGTCTCGAATATTGTATATTCAAGGCTGAGATTGATAGATTTTTTGATTCTAAGGGAACCAATTATGGATCGGGAAGGAAAGGGTCATGGCCATGATCTTATTAAGCAGCAGGCTCAGGAGGCCAAATGGCCCTCTCCTGCACCTATTTCTTATGTCTTAAGCCTTTTGCTCTTTTCCGAATAGTGCCATGGGACGTGACAGGGAAGTCAGCACCACTGAGTTGCAGATGGTGAACAGGATTGTCAAAAGATACAACGGGATATAGATCGGTTGGAGACTTGGGCGGAGAAATGGCAGATGGAGTTTAATCCAGACAAATGCGAGGTAATGCATTTTGGAAGGTCTAATACAGGCAGGAATTATACAGTAAATGGCAGAACCCTTAAGTGCATTGACAGGCAGAGGGATCTGGGTGTACAGGTCCACAGGTCACTGAAAGTGGCAACGCAGGTGGATAAGGTAGTCAGGAAGGCATATGGCATGCTTGCCTTCATTGGCAGGGGTATTGAGTATAAAAGCTGGGAAGTCATGCTGCAGCTGTATATAACCTTGGTTAGACCACACTTGGAATATTGCGTGCAATTCTGGTCGCCACATTATCAGAAGGATACGGAGGCGTTGGAGAGGGTGCAGAGGAGGTTTACCAGGATGCTGCCTGGTCTGGAGGTTATTAGCTATGAGGAGAGGTTGGAGAAACTCGAATTGTTCTCACTAGAGCGACGGAGATTGAGGGGCGACTTGACAGAAGTTTACAAAATTATGAGTAGCATGGACAGAGTAGATAGTCAGAAGCTTTTTCCCAGGGTGGAAGAGTCAATTACTAGGGGACATAGATTTAAGGTGAGAGGAGAAAACTATAGAGGAGATGTGCGGAGCAAGTTTTTTACGCAGAGGGTAGTGAGTGTTTGGAATTCGCTGCCAGAGGAGGTGGTGGAAGCAGGTACGATAGTGGTGTTTAAGAGGCAGCTTGACAAATACATGAATAGGATAGGAATAGAGGGATACAGACGCCGGAAGTGCAAAATGTTTTAGTTGACCGGCAATATGATCGGCGCAGACTTGGAGGGCCGAAGGGCCTGTTCCTGTGTTGTACTTTTCTTTGTTCTTTGTTTTTTGATAGCGCTGAGTTGGTCTGCATTGGGGTTGTCGGTCTGGATTGTGCGCTCAAGTCTCTGGATTGGGGCTTGAACCCACAACCTTCTGGTTGAGGCAAGAATGCTGTCAACTGTGTCAAAGCAGGAAAATACACCAGGGCCAATACATTCTCATAATTTAATCACTTGTCCGGATTAGGAACTCTCAATATGTAAGTCAATAATACACAACATGGTTATTAGTGTTAAATATTAACCAAATTGAACAGCAGCACTATTTAGTAGCAGTCGGTAAATGCACCTTAAGGTGTGGGTTCTGAGCTACTACACATGCCTGGAAGGTTAAGGTTACTCCCCCTAATCTTTGATACATTAACCAGTGGATGCATTTCATCTGGTAACGGCATCCACAGGATAGGGAAGAGAAAACAAAAAAATGCTCATGTCCCACTTCTGGTTGTTATCTGACTCCTGAGAAAATACACAAATGGGTATGGTAGCATGCTGGTTACTTTACAGGACTTGCAATCCAGAGACACCAGTTCAAATCCCTAAATAAATCCAGGAATTTCACAGCTCTCAGTAATGGTGATGATGAAACTGCTGGGTTCTCCTAAAAACCCAACTTTAATGGCCTTTAGGGAAGGAAATCCGCCATCCTTACCTGGTCTGGCTTACATGTGATTCCAGACCCACAGCAATATAGTTGACTCTTCACTTCCCTCTGAAAAGGCCTTAGCAAGCCACTCAGGCGTATCAAACTGCCCCAAAAGACTGCAGCGGTTCAAAGGAGCTCACGACCAGCTTCTCAAGGGCAAACGGAGATGGGTAATAAATGTTGGCCTGTGGCACCCACATCCCATGAATGAATTTTTTAAAAATACAATATTTCCCTCTTGCTTCCTCCCACAACCGAACAGCAAGGGAACAGACATTAGGTCCAGTGATGCCCCCCACAATCAAACAGCCTGTCAAATACTCACTTTTTAAAGGAACAGTGCGGCTATGCTGCATCAAAAAGATTAAAAAAAAACACGGTACAGGCCAATCACTGGCATTGAAATTAAAATTAGGTTTTGATAAACAACCCGAGGGCAAAACTAAGTAAAGTCTTGATATGACACTGCACATTTAGGCACTGACTCAGTACAAACATCCCCGGCTCTATAACGATGAGTCAGATCATATTTTTGAGACGGAATTATTCATTTGGATGTAATTATTACACACGCGAACATTTTTAATAAAAATCAAAAACACGAGGCTTTTTTTGTTATTGTTTTTGTTTTTACCTTCTGGTCTCCTCTGTTCAGGCAGGAGTGGATGAGCAGCAGCAGCGGCGGCGGGGATCCTGAGGGCTGGGCCGCCGGGTGACGGCGCTGTTTTTGTGTGTGGGAAGGGCGGGAATGGAGTGAGGAACAGGCCGGAGCCTGAGGCCTAGGCCCCGCGTTTCCCTCCCTCCTGCTCCTCTCTCTCTCTCTCTCACACAGACACACAAAGCTGAGGGACACACAGTCGGAAGTCCTGCTTTTAAAAGACCGGGCGACGAGTAACCGGAGGTGGGAGGGAAGAGATGGCAGCAACCGCCCCGGCTAAAAGGAGTTAATAGTCGGACGCTTTTTCCTTTCCTCCCCCTTTTTCTGCGCGCGGTTGACCCAACGCCTCTTGTTTACATTCAAACGTACGGACGGACGGACGGACGTGCACATGCACGCACGCACGCAAGGAAGGGACGACGTGCACCCGCACGCACACAAGCACCGACGTGCCCCCGCACGCGCGCGCGCAGGGGCAGGATTGACTCCCTCCCCGCCGCTGCCGCCGCCAGCGCTGTGCGCGAAGAAAGCGCGTGACGTTAACAGATGACGTCAGTTGAAATGACGTTTTTCTACCCCCCGCCCGCCCACGCTGCCACCGCCCCCTCTCTCTTTCCCTGGCCTCGAGCTGTTTTTGAAATTCCCGCCCAACCTGCTATGCGCGCGACCGTCCTAAACCGCTCAATGTTAATGGGTGGGGGAGGAGACAAGAACAACAGCCACCCAACAATGGAAAATGGTTCAGGGCTTTGTTTTACCCCCAAGTTTTATCATGAAAAGGGTTATGATTAGAGGGGAAAAATGAGGAGAAAATGTTTGAGGCGGCAGATTTTGGGGGTGGGGGTGGGGGAGGGGGTCAGTTACCCCCAACTGGACTTGAATTGGCGAATGAACCGGGGCTGGCGACAAGGGAAAATGTGTTTCTCATGGGCAGCGAGTTGTGATCGGGAATGCATTATCCAAAGGTCGATGGAAGCAGCTGCAATGGTAACTTTCAGAAGAGAATTTGATAAAAACTTGAAAAGGGAGCACACCTACAGGGTTACGGATAAGGAACTGTGGAGCGTGACTAATTGGATAACACTTCCAAAGAGCCAGCACAGGCACGATGGGCCAAATGGCTTCTCTATAGCGCTGTATCATTCAACCTATGACATAGGTTGACCCGTATATAAAGCAAGTGATCAGGAAGGCAAATGAAATGTTGGTATTTATTACAAAGGGGAATGGGGTATAAATGTAAGGGGAAAAAAAAGCAAAATGCTGCAGATGCTGGAAATCTGAAATAAAAACAGAAAATGCAGATGTTTAAGAAAATAGTTCATGACTGTCAACAAAGATATATTCCAGTGAGGAAGGAGGATTCAAGAAAGGGGAGAAACCAACCATGGTTAACCATGGAAGTTAAGGTCAGTATCCAATTGAAAGGAAAAAAACATACAATGTGGCAAAGATTTGTGGTAAACCAGAGGATTGGGAAAGTTTTTAAAAACCAACAAAAGATGACCAAAAAAAATAAAGAGGGAGAAAATAAACTTTGAGAGTAAACTAGCAAGAAATATAAAAATGGACAGTAAGAGTTTCTTAAGGGAGGAAGAGGCCAAAGTGAGCATAGATCTCTTGGAGAATGAGGTTGGGGAAATAATTACCGGGAAACAAGAAATGGCACAGGAGTTGAATAAATACTTTGCTTCAGTCTTCACGATAGAAGACACTAATAGCATGCCAAAAATACTGAATAATCAAGGGGCAAAAGGGGGTGGGGAAGAAATAAACACAATAACTCACTAGATAAAAAGTACTAGGGAAACTAATAGGACTAAAGGCTGATAAGTCCTCTGGATCTGATGGGTTGTATCCTAGGATATTAAAGGAAGTAGCTACAGAGTTAGTGGATGCACTGGTAGTAATCCTCCAAGAATCCTTGATTCTGGAAAAGTCCCAGAGGATTGGAGAACGGCCAATGTAACACCCTTATTCAAAAAGGGAGGGAGACAATAAAGAGGTAACTATAGGCCAGTTAGCTTAACATCTGTCATTGGGAAAATGTTGGAGTCTATTATAATGGATGTAATAGCAGAGCATTTAGAAATACATAATCTAATCAAGCACAGTCAGCATGACTTAGAAAAGTTACAGCACAGAAAGAGGCTATTCCGGCCATCTTGTCCATGCGAGAACATCCAGGTTGTCTTTCTAATCCCACCTTCCTGCACCCGGCCCATAGCCCTGCAGCTTACAGCACTTTAGGTGCAGATCCAGGTACTTTTTAAAAGACTTTAAAGTTTCTGCCTCTACCACCAACTTGGGCAGCGAATTCCAGACACCCACTACCCTCTGCGTAAAAAAGTTCTTCCTCATGTCCCCCCTACACCTTCTGCCACTTATCTTGAATCTATGTACCCTGGTTCTAGAATTCTCCATCAAGGGAAACAATTTTATCTTGTCCACTCTATCTATTCCCCTCATAATTTTGTACACCTCAATCAAGTCACCTCTCAGCCTTCTTTGTTCTAAGGAAAATAACCCCAACCTATCCAAACTCTCCTCGTAGCTACTCTTTTCTAACCCTGGCAACATTCTTGTAAACCTCCTCTGCACTCTCTCCAGAGCTATAACGTCCTTCCTGTAATGTGGTGACCAGAACTGCACACAATACTCCAGTTGTGGCCTCACCAGTGTTTTATACAATTCCAACATTATATCCTTACTTTTATATTCTATACCTCTGTCAATGAAGGAGAGCATTCCATATGCCTTCTTTACAACCTTGTCTACTTGAACTGCTGCCTTCAGGGACCTGTGCACTTATACACTAAGATCTCTCACTTCATCTACCCCTCTTAGTAATGTTAATAAATTGAAATGTTCAGTTTCACACTCAGTCCTGATCTTGTATCCTGCGGCGACTTCAGTTGACGTTTTCCATCCAAACTGAACTGATTCTCCACCAGCCACCAGACTTCATGAAGGGGAAATCATGCCTAACAAATTTATTAGAATTCTTTGAAGAGGTAACAAGCAAGATAGATAAAGGGGAACCAGTAGATGTAATATATTTGGATTTCCAAAAGGCGTTTGATAAGGTACTGCACATAAGGCCACTTAATAAGATAAGCGCTCATGGTGTTGGGGATGGTGTATTAGCATGGATAGAGGATTGGCTAACTAATAGAAGCCAGAGAGTTGGGATAAGGGGGGCATTTTCGGTATAGCAATCTGTAACTAGTGGAGTGCCACAGGGATCAGTGATGGGGCCTTAATTATTTACAGTATATGTTAATGACTTCGATGAGGGAAGTGAATGCACTATCGCCAAGTTTACGGATGACACAAAAGTAGGTGGGAAGACAAGTGGCGAGGATGACACAAGGAGCCTACAGAGGGATATAGACAGGTTAAGTGAGTGGGCTAAAACTTGGCTGATGGAATATAATGTGGGAAAATGTGAGGTATGCACTTTGGCAGGAAGAATAGAGGAGCTGAATGTTATTTAAATGGAGAAAGGCTGCAGCACAGAGGGATTTGGGAGTCCTTGTGCATGAATCCCAAAAAGCTAACCTACAAGTTCAACAGGTAATAGGGAAGGCAAATGGAATGTTGGCCTTTATTTCAAAGGGAATGGAGTATAAAAATAGGGAAGTCTTGTTAAACCTATACAAGGCACTAGTTAGACCACATCTAAAATACTGTGAACAATTTTGGTCCCCTTATGTGAGGAAAGATATACTAGTATTGGAGGCAGTCCAGAGAAGGTTCACTAGGTTGACCCCAGTTATGGAGGGATTTTCTTATGAGGAGAGGTTGAGTAGGTTGGGCCTGTACTCATTGGAGTTTAAAAGAATAAGAGGCGACCTTATTGAAACATATAAGATTCTTAGGGGGCTTGACAGGATAGATGCTGAGAGGTTGTTTCCCCTTGTGGGAGAGTCTAGGACCAGAGGGCATAATCTCAGAGTAAGGGGTCTCCCATTTAAGAGAGAGATGAGGAGGAATTCCTCCTCTCAGAGGGTAGTAAATCTGTGGAATTCTTTACCGCAGAGGGCTGTAGATTCTGGGTTGTTAAGTATATTCAAGGCTGAGATAGGCATTTTTAATCAGTAAGGGAGTCAAGGGTTATGGGGAAAAGGCAGGAAAGTGAAGTTGAGGATTATCAGATCAGCTGTGATCTCATTGAATGGTGGAGCAAACTCGAAGGGCCGAGTGGCCTACTTCTGCACCTACACCTTATGGTCTAATGGAAAAACTCAGCAGGTCTGGCAATCTGCCAAACCTGCTGTGTTTTTCCAGTATTTTCTGTTTTTATAAACGAAGGGAAGTTTTAGTACAGGGCTGAGACCACATCTGGAGTACTGTATACAGTTTGGTCTCCTTATTTAAGAAAGGACATAAATGTGTTGGAAGCAGTCCAGAGAGGGTTCACTCGACTCAATCCTGAGATGAAGGGGTTATCTTATGAGGAAATCTTATGAACAGGCTGGGCCTATACCCATTGGAGCTTAGAAAAATGAGAGCTGATCATATTGAAACATGTGAGATCCCGGGAGGATGTTTCCTCTTATGGGGGAGACTAAAACAGTTTAAGAATAAGAGGTCTCCGTTTTAAGATGTTTATTAGCATGTGGAATTATGTTGCCCAGAAAGCAGTGGAGGCTGGGCTATTGAATTTATTCAAGGCTGAGTTAAACTGATTTTGATAGATAAGGGAGTCAAGAGTTACTGGGGGCAGAGGGGAAGGGGGGGAGGGGTGTGGTGGCAGACAGGAAAGTGGAGTTGAGACCACAGTCAGATCAGTCAAGATCATATTGAATGGCAGAACAGGCTCGAAGGGCGAATAGCCTACTCTTGCTCCCAAGTCCTATGTTCCTGAAACATTAGAATTCCAGGCAAGAATAGACTTTGGAGCTAGCCCAATTTAGCAGTTGTAGGGGATAATGTTCTCTTTCAGGTACTTGGCTAATTTTGCCTCGAAGATAAAGGAGAAAGACTAAATATAGTACTTTTCACAACCTCTGAATGTTCCAATGCATTTGCAACCAATGAAGTATTTTTGTACAGCCACTGTTGCAATTGTAGGAAATGCAACATCCAATTTGTGCACAGAAAGGCCTCACAGCAATGTGATAATGACCAGATAATCTGTTTTAGATGTTAGCGGGGGGATAAATAATGACCAGGATAACAGGCAGTAATGGTGATATGGGATCTTTTGCATCCCACCTGAAAGACAGAACTTTATTGGGCATAATAAAAGCAAAAGCGATGCTGGAGATTTTAAATAAAAACACCAAGTGCTGGGAAAACTCAGCTAGTCTGGCAGCATCTGTGGAGAGAGAAACAGAGTTAACATTTCAAGTCTAACATGACTCCCCTGAGTCATTGGATTCGAAACATTAACTCTGTTTCTTGCTCCATAGATGCTGCCAGACCTGCTGAGCTTTTCCAACACTTTCTGTTTTTACTTTGCTGGACATGTCAGCCTAGATTTTGTGCTCATGTTTCTGAAATGGGATGATGAATCCATAACCCTTTTGATTCAGAGGTGAGAGTGGCCAACTCACAACTGAGGGACCAGATTACAGAGTTTTTAAAACATTTTTATTCACCCATGGGTCTTCTGGATTATTGCTAAGACCAGCATTCATTGCCCATCACTAGTTGCCCTCGAGAACGTGGTGGTGAGGTATCTTCTTGAAGCACTGCAATCTGTGTGGTGGAGGTACTCCCACAGTGCTGTTAAAAGGGAATTTTAGGATTTTGAACAAGCGATAATAAAGGAATGATGGCGATATACTTCCAAGTTGTGTTACTGTGCAACTTGGAGTGGTTAGTGTTCCTAAGCTCCAAGAGGAGGGGTGGGCCTATTAGGAACCAGAAAGGGGATCTACACATAGAGACAGAGGGCATGGCTGACTGAGTACTTTGCAACTATTTTTTCCAAGCAAGAAGATGCTGCTGAAGTCATAGTGAAGAGGAGGCAGTTTAGATGCCAGATGTACTAAACATGATCAAGAGGCAGTATTAGAAAGGCTGGCTGTGTTTAAAAGTTGATAAGTCATCAGGACTGATGTGATGCATCTGAGGATGCAGAGGGAGGAAAGAGTGGAAACTGTGAAGGTACTGGCCATAAACTTCCAATCCTACTTAGATAAAGGAGTGGTGCCAGAGGACTGGAGAACACCCTTGTTCAATAAAGGGTGTAAGGATAAACTCAGCAATTGCAGGCCAGTCAGTTTAACCTCAGTGGTGGGAAAGCTTTTAGAGACAGTAATCTGGAACAAGTGTAATAATCACTTGAACAAGTGCAGATTAATTAGGGAACATCAGCACAAATATTTAAGGCAAATCATGTTTAACTAACTTGATTGAGTTTTTTGATGATGTAACAGATATGGTTGTTGAGGGTAATGTGGTTGATATGGTGTACATTGACTTCCAAAAGGTGTTTAATAAAGTGTCACATAACAAGTTTGTCAGTAAAGTTGAAGCCTGTGGAATACAAGGCAAAGTAAAAGCCTGGATAGGAAGTTGGCAGAGTGGCAGGAAACAGAATAGTTGGGAACGCTTGTTTTTCAGTCTGGAGGAAACCATATGGTGGGTTTCTCCAGGGGCAGTTACTAAGACCACTGCTTTTCTTGATCTTCATTGGAGTCCTAGGGTGGAATTTTCCAGTCCCACCAGCAGCAGGAATTATGGCGGGCAGGAGCAGAAAATTCGGAGTAAGGCCAATAGTCAGATTTCCACCAGCTGGAAATCAAGTGGGAATTTTTCCCTCAGCACTCTCATGGCAACCCAACTTTCCTGCTGATACATGCCGGAAACTCCATTGCATGCATTAGCATGTCATGAATACTCATTAAAAACACAAGTAGCTGGAATCACAGTCTCCCTCCTAATTATGTCACGCAAGTGGGAAATTAGACATGTCTGAATAACGACCAAGTATGAATGGCGTGCATCTGCCACCCCTCACTTCACTCGTGACTTCAAGGTGAGTGCAACAATACCTGCAACAGCGTTGCTGTGAGTCTTCACCGATGCCAAAGCAGCTGTGTAAGGCGAGACTGGTGGGTGGGCATCCCAGACAGGGCCATTTTTTTTATTCGTTCATGGGATGTGGGTGTTGCTGGCTAGGTCAGCATTTTATTGCCCATCCCTAACTGCCTTTGTTCAGAGGGCATTTAAGAATCAACCACATTGCTGTGGGTCTGGAGTCACATGTAGGCCAGACCAGGTAAGGACAGCCAATTTCCTTCCCGAGAGGACAGTAGTAAACTAGATGGGTTTTCATGACAATTGGCAATGGTTTCATGGTCATCATATAGTTTTAATTACAGATTTTTATTGAATTTAAATTTCACTATCTGCATGGTGGGATTCGAACCCCAGCATTGCCCTGGGTGTCTGGAATACTAGTCCAGTGACAAAACCACTATGCACCACCTCCCCATTCGCAATGGGTGCTGTGGGTCTCAGGCAGGCCTGCTTATAGTGTGCGCTACGGGTCTCAGACAGGGCTGCTTGCAGTATGTGCTGTGCTTTGTAGGCAGGGCAGCTCACAGTGGGTGCAATGGGTCTCAGGCAGGGGAGCTCACAGTGTGTGTTGTGCTTCGCTGGCAGGGTTGTTCGCAGTGGCAGATCTGCTTCACATGCAGGGCTGCACTTTACCAATGGAGACCAGCCTGGAGAATTGAGGTGGGGGGTTGGTGGTTGACAAAGACATGAGGGTGAAGGGAACAGAGGAGTGTTGGGTAGGAGGTGGGGGGGGAAATTGCAGGTAGAGGGATGATTGGGGTGGGGAAGCTGGAACCTGACATGGAAGGGATGCACATAGATTCGGGAGCGGGGAGGGTGGGCTTCGTATGGCATGACAGGGAGGCTTGCATGCAGAATCAAGACTAGGGAAAGAGGGGGGTGGTGAGTGTAGCACAAGAGGGAAGAGCTACAGGACTCATGAGGGGAAGGGGGGGGGGAAGAAAGGGTAGTGTGTTGAGTCCTGAAAGATATGAGGGGGCTGAGTGACAATCGTAGTGCTAGGACTGAGGCCAAATGGCTGGGCTGAGAGATTAAAGGCAGCCCTGAGCTTTGTGGACCATGCTACAGGGCTAGGCATGGCATGCAAGTCGTGGTCCTGGTCCAGGGAGGAGCAAAGCCTGTGTACTCAAGGGGATCATGCACAGTTTGGTGTGCCGGGCATGGTCAGTACCTCACAAATGATGGTCCTGGGGGGTGGCTGGCTCGGTACTGGGCTGCAGATGGAATAGTCATGTTCAGGGAATGCACCTGCAGCCTGTAAATGGGGAAAATGTAATAAAGTGTGGGGTACTTGAATCTCTTGTGGGTGGTGAAGCGGGTGTTGCCTGTGTGTGTGACCATGCACAGAGCCTCAGGATGGGGAGGGGTGAGGTCCACATGGGGCATGGGGACATCCACAGTGATGGGTTCAGGGGGGAGGGCAGGAATGTCCACAATTGCTATGGGTTCCAGGGTTACTAGGGGAGACTGGAGAATTACTGCAGGGAGGCCTACCTGCACATCCTGGGGTTCCCGGATGATCAGAGGGACAGGAATGGTGTCAGGGGGTGGATTGAAGTTGGTTTGGGAGTAGATGTGCAGCACCACCATCTTGGGACCCTGAATCAATGAAGCAGTTTAAAAAACTGAAACAAAATCTCCACGGGAGGGGTCTGAGACTGTGTGGGAGGAGTCCACTGCTGGACTCCAGGGCCCATTCAGGGGGCAGCCTCATATTTTTAGATTCTCAACATAAAGCTGAAGGCTCAGCTGAGAACTCATGAACACTTTATTGAGAAGCTATAGTTGGAACCACTAACTAATGGTGCACTTTTACGTGAGACTGCAATAGCCATTGGCCACAGTAGAGGTGGTCTCAGTGAGCATTTAAATCTCAGAGGAATGTGAAAAGGGAAGAGACAGCCAGCTATTAAGGGAGCACAGTTGCTGGACATCTGCAAGATGGTCTGTGAAACCCTGTAAAGTGCAGCCTGGCAGCGCTGAAGCCTCTTCCATCCTCTATGGGATTGAGATGTCAAGTCGTTAGGGTGCCGTCTTAGGCACCTATGATCATAGTGCAATTGGTTTAGAGTGGAATTACTGCGAGTTTGGTAAGTATGGGAGTTCGGTGAGGGGGTGTTTTTTTCTTCTTCCTCTTATTTTTCTTTCTCTATCTTTCTCAGCCTCCAGGAGATCAGGAGTTGAAAAGCTGCACAAGAGCACCCAGTTTTAAAACATCCAAGAGTGACATCTCAGGAGAAACATAAGTTCATTGACTGGTGAGACACCGCTGTTAGGGAGGGTCTTCGAGTTGCTGAAAATTAGAAAAGCGTAGTCGGTTTAAAAGAAGATGCTGCTTAGATTTAAATAAGAAACCCAAGCAATAAAGAAATAAATTTAAGTCAAGGTCAGGTAAAATAAAGTTGTATAAGTAAACCAGAGTAAAATAAAGTTAATGTAACATAAGGAAAATAAATTGAAGCCATGGCAGGACAGTTCAGTCGTGTGGAATGCATGTCTATAATATGTGGTAAATCGTGGACGCTACCGCTGTCCTAGACAATCACATGTGCAAGAAGGGTCACCAACGGCAGAAACCTGAGCTCCGGGTTTAGGAGTTCGAGTGGCGGCAGGAGTCATTGTGGTGCATCCGCGAGGCTGACAGCCACATGGATAGTATGTTTAGAGAGGTGGTCACACTGCAGCTTAGAAGTCTGGAGGCAGAAGGGGAATGGGTGACCACCAGGCAGTCCAAGAGAACTGGACAGGTAGTGCAGGAGTCCCCTGGGGTTCCGCTCGCCAAGCGGTTTTCCATTTTGGATACTGGTGAGGGCGTTGGTTCCTCAGAGGAGTGCAGTCAGAGCCAAGTTTGTGGCACCACAGGCGGTTCTGCTGTACAAGAGGGGAGGGAGAGAAAGGAAGAGCAGTAGTGATAGGGGATTCATTAGTTAGGGGAACACAGGCATTTCTGTGGCTGCAGGCATGACTCCAGGATGCTATGTTGCCTCCCTGGTGCCAGGGTCAAGGATGTCACAGAGCTGCTGCAGGACATTCTTCTGGGGGATGGTGATCAGGTCGTTGTCCACATTGGTACTATTGACTTAGGTAGGAAAGGGGATGAGGTCGTGAAAGCAGATTTTAGGGAACTAGGAAGGAGACTGAAAAGCAGTAATCTCAGGATTACTCTCAGTCCCACATGCCGCCAAGTATAGAAATAGGAGAATTGAACAATTGAACATATGGCTGGAAAGCTGGTGTAGGAGGGAGAGCATCGTATTTCTGAGGCATTGGGATCGGTTCTGGGGAAGGTGGGACCTGTACAAGCCGGATGGACTGCACTTGGAACAGGACTGGGATGAATATCCTCATAGGGAGATTTGCTAGTGCTGTTTGGCAGGGGTTTTAAACTAGATTGGCAGGGGATGGGAACCTGAAGGAAAATTCAGATCAGGGAATGGGAGATGGAGAATTAGTGAGCGACTCTGAAAGACAGAAGAAGCAATAGTTAAAAACTGTATGGCCGAGAAATTTGGCAGTGTTAAAAGGTATATATGTAAATGCAAAAAGTATAGCAAATAAAGCCAATGAGCTGAGGACATAGATTGATACGTGGCAGCATGAGAGGGTGCAGGGGAGATTTACCAGGATGCTGCCTGGGCTGGAGAGTCTGAGCTATGAGGAAAGATTGGATAGGCTGGGGTTGTTTTCCTTGGAGCAGCGAAGTTTGAGAGGGTACCTGATAGAGGCGTATAAGATTATGAGGGGCATAGATTGGGTAGATAGGAAGGCACTTTTTCCATTTGTAGAGGGGGCAATAACCAGGGGGCATAGATTTAAGGTAATAGGTAGAAGACTATGAGGGGAGTTGAGAAATATTTTCATCCAGAGGATGGTGGGAGTCTGGAACTCACTGCCTGAAAGGATGGTTGAATCTCATAACATTTATGAAATATTTAGGTATTTACTTGCATTGCCATAGCCTCCAGGGCTATGAGCCCAGCGCTGGAAAAAGGGATTAGTGTAGTCAGATCTTTGTTGACTGGCACAGACACGATAGGCCAAATGGCCTCCTGTGATGTAGATGTCTATGATATAATTGCTTTAACGGAAACTTGGCTTAAAGAGGGGCAAGAATGGCAGCTCAACATCCCTGGATATAGAGTTTTCAGACAGGCTAGAGAGGGGATAAAAATGGTGGGGGTATAGCATTATTGGTTAAAGAATCAATTACAGCTGTGAGCCAGGATGCTATACTAAATGAGGCATCAAATGAGGTCATATGGGTTGAGCTCAAAAAAAAAGGGGTTGCCACACTGCTAGGAGTGTACAATAGATCCCCAAATAGTGGAAGGGAGTTAGAAGAGCAAATATGTAGGCAAATTTCTGAGTGCAAAAATAACAGAGCAGCAATAGTTGGCATTTCAACTACCCTAATGTCAATTGGGATATGAACAGTGTGAAGGGCACAGAGGGCATAAAATTCTTGAACTGCATTCAAGAGAACTTTTTCAGCCAGCACGTAACAAGCCCAATGAGAGGGAGCACAATTCTAGATTTGGTCTTGGGAAATGAAGTTGGGCAAGTGGATGAAGTAGCAGTGAGGGACCATTTTGGAGATAGTGACCATAATACAGTTAGATTTAGCATCACTATGGAAAAGGACAAAGATAGAACAGGAGTAAAAGATAAATTTTACAAAGCTGAGAGGTGAACTGGTAAAAATGGACTAGATACAGCTGCTAGAAGGGAAACCAGTGTCAAATCAATGGGCGGCATTCAAAAGTAAGATTCTCCAGGCAATGTAGACATGTACCCACAAAGAAAAAGGGTGGTACTACCAAATCTAGAGCCCCCTGGTTCCCACAAACATACAGGGCAAGATAAAGCAGAAAAAGAAAGCGTATGACAGCCACAAAAAGCTTAATACTGTAGAAAGCTTAGAGGAGTATAGAAAGTACAGGGGTGAAGTAAAAAGGAAATTAGGAAAGCAAAGAGAGGATATGAAAAATATTGGCAGGTAAAATCAAAGAAAACCCAAAGATGTATTATCAGTACATTAAATAACTAAGGGTTACGGGGAGAAGGCGGGAGAATGGGGTTGAAAAACTTATCAGCCATGATTGAATGGCGGAGCAGACTCGATGGGCCGAATGGCCCAATTTCTGCTTCTATGTCTTATGGTCTTATGAAAGGGTAGGACCTGCCAGAGATGTACATGGTAACTTGTGCGTTGATGTTGAAGATGTGGGCAGGGTTCTCAATGAGTACTTTGTCTCTGTCTTCAATTAGGAGATGGATGATGTAGACATTCTAGACAAAGAGGAGTGTGAAATATTAGATACAATAAGCATAATGAGAGGGGAAGTACTGGGGGGACTGACATCCTTGAAGGTGGCTAAATCACCAGGGCCAGATGGATTATATTCCAGGCTGTTAAAGGAAGTCAGGGAGGAAATAGCAGATGCTCCGAGTACCATTTTCCATTCCTCACTAGATATAGGTGAGGTACCAGAGGATTTGAGGTCTGCGGACTTCGACCATTGTTTAAAAAAGGTGCGAAGGATAGGCCAGAAAATTATAGGCCGGTCAGTCTCACTTTGGTGGTAGGCAAATTATTGGATCAATTCTGAGAGACAGGTTAAACTGTCACTTAGAAAGCCATGGATTAATCAGGGATAGTCAGCATGGTTTTGTTCAGGGAAGATAGTGTCTTACTAACCTAATGGGCTTTTTTAGGAAGTAACAAGGAGGATTGATGAGGGTAGTGCAATAGATGTTGTCTACATGGATTTTAGTAAAGCATTTGACTAGGTCGCACATGGCAGACTGGTCAGAAAAGTAAGATCCCATGGGATACAGGGGAAGGTGGCAAGTTGGATCTGAAATTGGCTCAGCTACAGGAAACAAAGGGTAATGGTTGATGTACCTTTTTGTGAATGGAAAACGGTTTCCAGTGGCGTTCCACAGGGCTCAGTGTGGGGCCCTTGCTGTTGGCCATGTAGATAGTGAAGAGGGTAGCTGCTGCCTCCAGAAAGATATCAATGGCTTGGTTTAGTGGGCGGAAAAGAGGCAAATTGAATTCAATCCAGAAAAGCGTGAGGTAATGCGTTTGGGGAAGGCAAACAAAGCAAGGGAATACTCTAAAAACAGGAGGATATCGAGAAGGGTTGAGGAAGTGAATGCATGTCCACAGGTCCCTGAAGGTGGCAGGACAGGTGGATAAGTTGTTAGAGAAAGCACATGGAATGCTTTCCTTTATTGGACGAGGTATTGAATACAGAAGCAGGGATGCAATGATAGAACTGTATAAAATGCTGGATGGGCCACAGCTGTAACTTTTTGTGTACCGTTCTGGTCACCACAATGCAGGAAGGACATAATTGCCCTGGGGAAAGTACAGAGGAGATTTACAAGAATGTTGCCAGGGCTTGAAAATTGCACCTGAAGAGAAAAAGATTTGCAGGGCTATAGGGAAAGGGCAGGGGAGTGGGATTGGCTGAGGAACTAGCATGGACACAACACATCAAACGGCCTCCTTCTGTTCTGTAACCATTCTATGATAAGTGCATCTGCTGTTAAATTCTTTTGCACTGCTACACATGTGGAGTTCATTCTCAGACCGCGCAGGAACTTTTGGGTTGCTGTACAACTGCGCAGGTTAGAGGAATCATTTCTCTCTACCTCTTTAAAAACCTACTTCATTGACCAAGCTTTTTGTTATCTGTCCTAATGGGCCGAATCTTCAGAGGAGTGGCAATCACTGTCAGATTGCCACTCTGCTCCTTCTTACTTATCTTGCACTGGAGCTCCATATTTCTCACCCGGACTTCATCGGACCTCCTGAGAAATGTGGAGCGTACATGTTCTTGGAGCCCTTCCCTTGTAGTGTAGGAGTGTTAGGGGAAGCCAAGCCACACCCCCTTCTTATTCTGTAAGTTTAAATGTCCCTTTGATAAGCTATGGAGAGAAGGTAAGTGCGTAAGGTAAATGGGTGGTAGTCAGCGGGTTGGGGAGGGAGTTGGGGGCAAGTGGGGGGAGGGGGGCGCGTTTGTTATTCACAATTAGTGCTTGTCATGGAAGAATGAGTCCAAAGCTAGTCTTTTACCTCAAGCAGATTTATTCTCAAGACAGCTCTACAGTGTAGCAGACTCTCCCAGTCCTTTCACACATGGGTGAGCCAATACCCATCACTGGTTTAACAATGTCATTGCTATACAATGTAATTGCCAGTCAACAAGGTTGTTATTGGACCTTTACCATATAATTACTAATACATTGACAAATTCCCCTCCTTTTCTTTTAAATTAAAGCTTTTCAAAAAAATTCAAGAACATTTTTTTGAAATCAAAGAGAAGGGAATAAAGCCATGTATTTTCACATTTCTCAGCCCCACATTTCCTTTAGCATTACAAAGCAAAAAAAAAATGCTTTTCTATTTTGTCATTATAACATAAGACTAATTCTTCTCTAATACATTTAGTAATTTCTTAGAGCAGGCATTTCTTTTTGTAAAACAGTCTGATAAATGGCGACTTGTGTGAACCCATCGTATCTTAGAGATCTCCCTTCTCTCTAACATTTCCTTTATGCTCACTAGGTCGATTCTGAGTCTTTTTGCAGCTACACTTTTCGTTGAATGAACATTATCCCAAAGAGATCAGTTACCAACATAGCATTCTATGGGCAAACTTTTCTCACATTGTCCCTTATATAGTATTTCCATAAATATATTGGATAAGTAGACCCCCATATCTATCACTTCCACTAAGGTTTGTGTTTTAGCAGCTAAGGTGTTTTTCACTATCCTTTTTATTTTCTTGGCTTCCTAAGCCAATGGGCAATATTTATCATTCTTTCACCAAGAATGTGATAAACCCTGTCGTGCTAGAATATCCATCTAGAAGATTGGCATGTGAAGCATTGCTAAAAATGTCCAACCCCATATCTTCCGGTTCACCCAAGGCTGGAAATTTGAGTATGCATTTCTGTGAATTTAATTTCTTTAATGTTTTATTTGCAGTCAGAATTTCAACTGTAGCATGCTTCATCATAGTACTCAGTTCCAACATGTCATAACTACCATCAGGTCTCATCTGAGTACACAACCAGTTCAGCTGCCCAATCAAACTTCAGTTGGTCTGTTTCTTCCTTGGATGCAGGATCCTCTTTTTGTGAGGATCTAACCCGATTTATTGGGATGTGATTAATGTTTTCTAAATAAGATTGTTGATTCAATGTCACTCCTGACTTAAAAACAAAAAAATGCTGGAAAAACTCAGGTCTGACAGCATCTGTGGAGAGAGAAACAGAGTTAACGTTTTAAGTCCGTATGACTTTTCTTCGGAGCTAAAGGGAAGTAGAAATGTGATGGATTTTATACTGTTTAAAAAGAGGTGGAACAAGATAGAAGGTCAGGAATAGGTGGGAGCTAAGGAGAGATGGATGAAGTTGTCACTCCTGACTTGTTCTGTTTAATAGCCTATGTAAAGGCCCTTGAAGCCTGACTTCCAACCTTGAATTCCTTCTTTATTTTCTCGATTACCCATTGCTCTAATTCTACAGAACCTCCCCTCAGAAAACCTTCAACATGCATGATAAAGATTCCTTCTAGTTTCTCCTTGTGATACCAGTAAGACATCGCAGGGTCTGCCTTTAACTGAATGCACCCTGTTTTCAACAGGACAGACCTGATGGAAAAATACCATACTCTTGATACATTATTCAATCCATAAACACACTTGTTCCATTTCCACAGCTCCCCTTCTATATCGCCAGCTTCTTTAGGTGGTTTCAAAAAAATCTTCTCTTTGAAACTTCTCACCCTGCAAAACCACAGCCTTTATATCAAAATTGATTTGCACTCCCAGGAATATGATGCTAAAATAGCTATTAAAAAAAATCTTCAAGCTCACTTTCCCTGCAGTAGGGGAGTCCACCCTGACATCTTGATCCTAAGTCTTTATTCAAAACCTCAGGCTACTAGTCTCACTTCAGCCTTATGGGTGCTGTCAGGAATTACCTTTTCTGTACAGATCCATCTGTGTGATAAGGCTGGCTATTTCCTATCAGGTACTTCAGTATATACCCCAAACCCTTTCCAACTTTTTTTGTTGGCTTCCCTTATCAGTTTATTTTTCAATTTATTAGCAGCTACTAAAACCTTTTGATCATAAAGGACTTCTACTTCTAGTGACATTCCTAGCTTGTTCTGCAATCCTCGTTCTTGTCAAGCTACGACCACTACTCACATCCGCCCCTTTCTGGACTACTGCTATATGATCTTTCCCGAACGTGATCAGAATTCCTTTTGTAAGTCTGCCATCTTTTCCTGGGGTCACTTTCTGGTCCACTGTCAGAACTCACACTGTGCTTTCTGGCCTTCCATATCTTTACCTTGTTTTGCCATTTCCATGGGTCTTATCCCCTGTCCTTCATCCTGCACAGTTAACCAATGTTTATATTTGCCAGTGGCCTTTCCTGCTCTTTCCGCCCTTCTCTTTTGTAACATACCATGTCTCCTCGTCTAAACTGTATTCCCGATGGTTTTTCTCCCAAACCTCAGCTTTAATGAAAGCTTTTCTGCCCGCAAGCAAAGCATTCAGATGAGCAGAAAAAGTGGAGCTAATGTGAGTCCCTTCTAGAGCAGGGGGAGCATCTGATAGCACCCACGGCAACTTTGGATTTCTTCCGTACACCAGCTGGTATGGACTGTACCCCCTAACCATTTTCAAATAGTTTTATGCATGCATTGCCCATGTCAGTACTGTTTGCAATTTGCAATCTGGTTGATCAGCCAATATTTTATCTAACGTCGTTTATCGCTGCATGATTTCTCTCGCACAGACCATTACTGATGGGCTCTCAGCCAGTGTGCATAACTATGATGTTCAAATTTTCACAAGTCTCGAAATTCTTGATTAGCAAACTCCCCACCATTATTCATCAGGAATTTTGTTGGTGTTCCGAATCATGTTCCCACCCATTTCTCCATGACCTTATCAACAATGGTCCATTTGTCCTTGCCATGTATTACAGCGGATAGGCTAAACCTGGTCACCATATCTATAAAAGCATAGCAAAAAAAAAATACCCCTATCCTTGTCCCATACTTTTAAGTCCGTTGCCACTGCATTGTTAAATTCCCTGGCTAGTGGTGAGCTCACAACAGGACGTGGTGGTGTCTTGCGATATTTAATACAAATTTCAATGAGCCGTGATTTACTCAATATGGTCGTCGTATCCTTTATCAACCACTCCAGCATCTCACCAGTAGAGCTTTCAGTTTTTGTGGCACTGGAGCTGCAAACTGTCCATGCAGCTTCCAAATAATCTTTTTGTCCACCAAATTCTTATTTCTAGAAGTTAACAACTGCATAAACTTTTTGACGAAAAATATCTGGCTTCTTTAGTGGCAGGCAGTAATGGCCTGACCTGGTAAAATGTAGGTCCACATTTTTCCATGAACACAACCGCTATCATTTTTCGTGCCTAGCGTCATCTGAGCTTTTTTCATTGCAGATTGACTTAATAATAAAGGTATCTTGCTAGAGACCACATCAGTACTGGTGAACAGACTGATCCCTGCCATCTTGCAAGGGAGGAATACCCTGTTGGAAGAGGTTAGGGTGTTATCTTCTCCAAACCTGAAGCAAGTAGAGCTTTCATACTCCTTGACCTTCCGCCGGTCTGCCCCCTTGAGACTCCAGGCAGCAGTTAAGCCAATCCATCCCACACACCGCGGAAGTGCAACGACTGCCCAGAAATGCACAGCTGAATGAATGAATCGACCATCAAGATACTCATCGCTGGATTCAAATTCTGTGACCAACACAATTCCATCCATGGCAGTCACCATAATCATTTTCAGCCTCAGAAGAATCTGTCTTGTGGGTTACTTCAAAAACATGATTCTTTTGCTGTGGGCAATTAACCGTGTAATGACTCTGAGAATCACCGATTAATCATTCCCCATGCATTTTTTGGGTTCAAACGCCTACGGTCGCCGTCCCAGACCCACTTTTTGCCTCGATTATCAAATTGGCTAAAGGTACGATCGTTTTGGGGAGGTGATGGCGTAGTAGTATTGTCACTGGTCTAGTAATCCAGAGACCCAGGGTAATTAATGCTCTGGGGACCCGGATTCGAATCTCGCCATGGCAGATGGTGGAATTTGAATTCAATAAAAATCTGGAATTAATGACCATAAAACCATTGTTGATCGTTGTAAAAACCCATCTGGTTCACTAATGTCCTTTAGGATCTGTCATCCTTACCTGGTCTGGCCTACATGCGACTCCAGACCCACAGCAATGTGGTTAACTCCTAAGCCACTCAGTTGTATCAAACCACTACAAGGTCACAAAAAAAGAATGAAACCGGATGGTATCGACCTAGGCACTGTGGGTGTACCTATACCACATGGACTGCAGCAGTTCAAGAAGGCAGCTCACCACCACCTTTCAAGGGCAACTAGGGATAGGCAATAAATGCTGGCCTAGCCAGTGACACCCATATCCCATGAATGAAAAAAAAATCAGACTTTTGTCAGTAACCCAGTCTTTGGAATCTTCATATAATATTTGGTTGATCTCAAAATTCGAATCCTCCATCCTTTGTTACATAGTTGTTCATGTTTGCTAAGAAAGTGGCTGGGAACAACGGTTTTCCCAGAAACTTTTTTAAGAGCAGCAGCCATTTGGTCTAGGAGAGAGTCTTTCTATGGAATTGAACTCCTGTCAATACTAAAAGTCTATCAAGGTGGGAAATGTGTGCACAATCGAGTAACTTAAATGCCAGTACAGACCCTGGGATTTCATGTTCAAATCTCTAATCTCTTATACCACTGATAAAAATCCATGATATATTCTTCTATGGACTTATCATCTATTTTCCTAAATCTATCAAAGATTGACCAAGCTTCATATGCTTCCAACAACTCAACCTTTTTGTAAAACTAATCCAAAAATAGTAATAGAAGGACTAATTCCTCTTCATTGTCCAAGTCATCCACTTCCATTTCTGAAAATACTTACTGCTAATCGTACTCTTTTCTGGTAATGATAAAGCCAAAGCCATACCTTGCTTCTTCCAGGGTAAAGAGGTAACCCATGCCCACATTTCCACCTTGTTTTTCCAATGGTGATGTGGTTCAGACTCAGAAAAAATTGGTGGATAGTCAAAGCTTGAGATTTTGCACCATCCTTCCGTCATTCCATAACTTAAATTATCAGCAGCAGTATGCTTCTTTTCCCTCAGAGGATTGAGACAAATAACTTCATATACAGCAATCAATCACCAAAGCTGAAATTAATCCTCTGCTACCATGTTACTCACAATAGGTGCTTGTCATTGAAGAATGAATCCAAAGCTAGCCTATTACCTCAGGCAGATTTATTCTCAAGACAGCTCTACAATGTAGCAGACTCTCAGTCCCTTGCACACCGGAGTGTTACAGCTGTACCCATTTATGACTTTTGATAAAACTAATAGAAAAAGGGGGACAAATTATCAAAAGATCAAATGAACTAATCAAAGGAGCAGCCCCTTAAAGGGAAACTGCAACAAAAAGACAAAACTTACAAAGATTAAATCAAATGTGATTAAATCAATGTGATTTTCAGGGTCACTAATGCACCCCATGGTGCCCAATGGTCAGGGAATGTACCCATTTATGGGTGAGCCAATGCCCATAACCCGATTAACAATGCAACTGTCCCGGCAGTCAACAAGAAAATTGGACCTTGACAATGTAATTACTAATACATTGACATAGTTGAGGGGCGGGGGGTAGTCGGGGTTTGGGGGTAGTCTGACGTGAGGAGGGTGGGAGGTAGTTGGGGGTGGAGGGGGGTCAGGTGGTTGGGCAGTAGCCAAGCGGTTTGGGAGTAGTCGGACATGGGGGGGGGGATGAATTGAATGTCAAGGAAGTGAGGGGTAGTCAAGGGGTGGGTGTGGTCGGGGGGTTGGGACTGTAGTCAGGGTGTGGGGATAGTCAGTTCAGGGAGGAGTCAGGTGGTTGGGAGGGGTGAGGAGGGTTAGTTGGGGTCTGGGGTGTAGTCAGGGGGCTGAGGTGGTAGTAGTAGGGTGGCCGAGGGGTAGTCAGGTGGTTGAGAGGATGGTCAGTAGGGTTCGTTGGGGTCTGGGATGTTGTCAGGCGACTGAGGGGGTAGTAGGTTGGTCGGTGGGGATGGAGGGGTAGTCAGGAGGGTTAGTCGGGGATTAGGGTGTAGTCAGGGGGCCGAGGGGTAGTAGGGTCGTCGTGGGGGGTAGTGAGGTGTTTGGGGGATAGTCAGGGAGTTAATCGGGGTTCAGGGTGTGGTCGCAAGTTTGGGAGGTAGTCAGGGTTCCAGTGGGGAGTTGGTGGGAGGGGTGGGGTAGGGGGGTGCGGGGGGTCAGTAGTATCATTACCCAGGAGTTAGAAATGGTTTTAATCCTTCTAACCTTTCCTGGATAATTATTCTGCTAAGTAGGTCAGAACCATCTGAAGTCTCCGACTTTAACTCAGAGTTGTGGAGGGTTCCAGACACAGGGTAATTGTCCAACAGAAGTTGAAATTTCCCAGGCAATTCCCATGTAGTTAGTCGGGACTTCTGAGGGGACCCCAGTATTCCTTCCGGGGTATTTCCAGGGTACGACCGTCTGGAGAAGGAATGATCTGGGCCAGTATCTCATAAGACATAAGAGCAGAAGTAGACCATATGGCCCATCAAGTCTGCTCTGTCATTCAATGAGATCATGGCTGATCTGATAATCCTCAACTCCACTTTCCTGCCTTTTCCCCATAACCCTTACTGATTAAAAATCGGTCTATCTCAGCCTTGAATATACTTAATCTCAGCCTTGAATATTCTTCCTTCTTTATGTGGCTCAGTGTCACATCATGTTCCTATGAAGCACCTTGGATGCTTTATTATATTAAAGACGCTATATAAATCGGAGTTGTTGTTATTATAACTGCTGTCATTCTGGTGATAGCCAAAAGAAAGGTGATATTACATTCAGCCAGGAGAGGGTGCTCCAGTACCACAGCACCTGTGGAATCTTCTGTATAGAAGTTCTAATCCTGTCTCTAAACACATTGCTTCCAGTCATCACCGACTTTAGTGCAGATGGAGCAAGCCATTCAGCTCATCTAGTTCTCCCTTCTGTAAAAACCACAGCTACGTTGTATGTAGGTTGTGACTGGCTAAGGAATGATTGCTGAGACATAGGTAAGTCTGAACAATAACTGGTTTATTGGATGAACATAACTATAACAGATATACAAGACTATGTGTTACTCAGTCTAAACATTCTACCTCTGGACTCTTGATCATGTGTGTCTCACATCATCGTGTGGACAGTACTGTTTCTGCAGTCCCACACATTAAATCTTTCAACCCTGAACACCCTAATACTACATCAGCCGCCCCCCCCCCACCAAGTCTTCATCCAAATATATTTTACATTTAGATTTACATACTACCCCATCCCTCCCCCAAGCCTCTGACTTAATAGATATAATCGGCCTGGTGGTTTCACGACTCACCCTGATCACACTTGTCAGACTTGTAAGATCGGTAGTCCCCCCTTGGGACTTCTTTGCTTTATTTGGTTGGTCTTCGGTGAGAGTTGCAGTATCTTGTACATTGTCAGTTTGTGACTCAACATCTGCTTCTCCCAAATGTATAATGGATGGTTCTGTTGTCTGGACCTAGACTTGATTCTCTTTTTCCTTTCCTTTCTGTTATACCTCCATCGATCCGATGTTTCTCCTACATGACTGGTATTTGTGGGATTATCCCTTTCTTTGCATTTTATATGTTCCCTGTCCTTGTCTGTTGAGTTCACCCTGGTTGCTTTTGATGGTTTTGTCTATCTTTCTTTATTTCTGGAGTGATAAATCCTTGTAACCTCTTGTTCATGATCTCTTGGGCAACCCTGAACTGCTGCCACTGGAAATGATTGTTCAGGCAGAATTGGAAGCTGTGAGGAAGGCACTTGATCCACATCTTGCTTTCCCACAAATTCCAGTAACCCTGGTGTAGCAGTAAGGTCAGCGTCTTCCAACATGGAAGAGGTGGACATTGTCTGGTTCAGTTGTGTCTCTAGTTCTGGACTTGTTTGCCACCACTGCCATCACCTACCAAGCCGTAGTGGTAATATTGCTGCCCCTCCTGCGGCCAGAGCAGGGGTAGAGGACATCACAGCAGGCCTCCACGTTGTCCAAAGGGCGCCCGAGGGCTGCAGTCGCCTTGCCTGTCGGGGTCATGTTTTCTTTGCTACAGTCCTGGGCTGGAAGCACTGAGCATGACTGCACTTCAAATGTGGTGCCTGGCGTGGCAGGCGAATTGGAGCCCACCCGCCATGAAAATGGCATACTTCCTGGGAATGTGTAAATAATGTGGTGAGTTTGGGACAAAACGGCATGAAAACCTGCCATCACAGCTGGTGGATAAAATGTCATTTTACCTGCCCGCTACTGCACTTAGTGCAAATCTGGGACGATTTTGCCCATGGTTGCACTCAGGTATTCACTCATTGGTTCATGAACTCTTGGTGAGAATAAGCTTACTCTCTGCCTCCTGGCCATTTTCCTGGAAAAGGGCTAGATTATTAACCTCTGTGAAGAGTGTCAAAAAATCAACGCTGATTTCTCAATCCAGATCTTCAGTGCAGTTTGAGGGGCTCAGATCTGGTATCATCATTGAATGTCTGTTGAGTGATGCCCTCTGCCGCCTTGATGAGATTGAAGTCTACACAGGCATTTCGGCTCGGAAGAGAGAATTCCAGATTGTGAATAACATATGACCATCTCCAACAAGAGAGAATCTAACCATTGCCCCTTGATGTTCAATGGCATTACCATTGCTGAACCCCCCACTATCAACATCCTGGGGTTACCATTGACCAGAACCTGAACTGGACTAGCCATATAAATCCTGTAGCTTCAAGAGCAGGTCAGAGGCTAGGGATCGAGCAGCGAGTAACTCACCTCCTGACTCCCCAAAGCCTGTCCACCATCTACATGGTGCAAGTCAGGAGTGTGATGTAATGCTCTCCACTTGCCTCGATGAGTGCAGCTCCAACAACACTCAAGAAGCTTGACACCATCCAGGACAAAGCAGCCTGCTTGATTGACACTCCACTCACAAAACATTAACTCTCTCCACCACAGACAAACAGTGGCAGCAGTGTATAACATCTACTTGATGCACTGCACCAACTCACCAAGGTTCCTTAGGCGGCACCTACCAAACCCATGACCTCTACAATCTAGAAGGACAAGGGCATCGGATACATGGGAAAACCACCACCTGGAAATTCGCCTCCAAGCCACTCACCATCCTGACCTGGAAATATATCACCGTTCCTTCACAGTCGCTGGGTCAAAATCCCGGAACACCCTCCCCTAACAGCACTGTGGGTGTACCTACACCACAGGGACTGCAGCGGTTCAAGAAGGCAGTTCACCATCACCTTCTCAAGGGCAATTTGGGGTGGGCAATAAATGCTGGCCGAGCCAGTGAAGCCCACAATCCGTAAATGAATAAAAAAATATATAATGGGGAGAATTTTTCCTATGGTGGGTGGGCTGGGCGGGAGCAGACGGGGGTGGGCGCGGAGCCGATCGCTATCTGTCAATTAAGGCTCTCCCAGCGTAACGGCACGGAGCTGCCTCAGGGAGATTGAATAGACAATAAAAAACTTTAATAAATGATGGTAAAATTTATTTAAACATGTCCCCTAATATGACAGTGTCACCTGAGTTGGGATATGTTTGTGAAGTAGGGAAAAATTATTTAATTGTTTTATAAAAGCTTCAGGAAACCTCATCCCGCCCGTGGATGAGGTTTCCTGAAAAACGCGAAGGCTACTTGGGCTTTAAGCCTGCCTGCCAACCTTAAGGTTGGATGGGCAGCGTTCTTAAATACTTTAATTACTTTCTTAATGGCCTTAATAGGCCGTTGACATTTCGGTGGGCGCACAGCCGACTCCAGTGCACGCTCGCCAAACGAAATATCGAGATGACACACGATGACGTCGGGACGCACGCCCAATGTCATCACGCGTCATTTTACACGTCGGCGTGTCGGACCCGCCCTTCACATGCCGACCGGAAGATTCAACCCAATGTTTCCAGTATCTGTTTGTTCTTGTATTGGAGCGTTGCCTGCAACATGCCTATGACTTGTAATTTGATCCCTCAAATTACAATATAAGTGGGTTTCAGTTGTCCTCGGCCATTATATTAATAACCACAGCTCTTTGCCTGACAAGGCTGTCATGCTTGCTCCTCTATTCAATTTGAAATTAGTTAAATGTCCATTGACATAAATATCTGCATTCCAGAATGTGTATCTTGGGTGTTTGATCTCCCCCAGGTACACTTTTGTTCTTCTTGACATTGAGATTCCTCAATTTCATTGATGGCCTTGTGTGAGAAGATTCTCTTGTTATCCTCTGTGTATTGAGAGGTTTTACTTCTGCACATCATTCCAAAGTGTCCAAACCTTTTACAATGAAAGCTGCCTGCAGTGCTTACAGGACACTGTTCATGCCTGTGGAATTTTTTGGTGGCATGGTTTGATGGCTTTTTGAACTTTTGTTCCGTTAGGTGTCTTCTTCCCTGGAGTGTCTTTGACATTCTTTTGTTTAATGAGTTGTACGGTCATTGGGGTTTTCTGAGCCATGGTTTTTCTTCTCCTCTGAGTATGGCTCTAATTTGTTTATGGTTTGTCTCACCAACTCTATTGTCTTCTCCAAAGTTAAGTCTTCTTTGGATTGCAGTAGGTCAGATAGGGTGTCATCAGTAACACCAACTACAAGGTGGTCTCGTGTCAGCTCAGTTTTAAGATAACCAAATTTACAAAGTCATTGCAGGTTATTGATAAAGACATCTACTGGTTCACCTGGTTTCTGGACCCTTTTGTTGAACTTGGCTCATTCTAATATCCTGTAACTCTGTAAATTAAAATAATTATCAAAGGCTTTTAAAACATCTTTGACTTTTTTTGATGTTTCACTTATCTCTTGTCTTGCTATAACATCATTGGCAACTGCTCCAATAAAGTACAATAATGTACTGACTTGTTGAGCCTCAGACTTATTGTCCAATCTGAAAGCTGAAAAATTTCTTCCTTCAACGTGTCCAATTCTGTGTTTGACCTGGCTCTTCCATATGCCCAAATCAGTGTGGCATGGTGAATTTGGAATCCATAGCTGCTTTTAGGAGGTGTGCCTTGATTTTTTAAACTGTTGCAGTAATGGAGTTTTCCCATGCTGACCAGCCTTTCACTGATACCCGCTCCAGTCGCTGACCCTTTTTGCAAATCTTTCCTTAACTTCGCTGATATGATGCGGCAGATGATGTGTGCCAGGCAGATCAAATCCA
Organism: Cetorhinus maximus; assembly: GCF_964194155.1. NCBI lineage: Eukaryota > Metazoa > Chordata > Chondrichthyes > Lamniformes > Cetorhinidae > Cetorhinus > Cetorhinus maximus. Next base: position 7,517,676 of record NC_135891.1, read on the forward strand.
CGAGGGAAACTTAATCACGCGATCACAACGGTTTTGCAAGTTGTATTTTATTTCGAGATGCGTGCCTTGAATTCAGAAGGAATAAGTCTACCACGACTTCAGAGATTTTTAGAAAACTAAATTAAACATTTATTAACAAAAGAAAAGATTTCAAGCACATACATAGGTCTACAAATTACTACTATAATAACTCCTAAAAACCCCTAATAATCTGGTTTCCAGTTACACCCCCATTAAGGCAGTGGTAAAAGAAATAGATTTAAACAAATCCGAGCAAATCAACACAATACCCTGGAGAGTAGAATTCAAAGTTGCTTTTCTCAGCTTCAGTTTCTGTAGACAGCAGCTTAATGCACAACTACAGGAGGCTTTTCACACTTCTGGTAAATCTATCAATGTCTTCTCTAACACATAACCTCAATCTCCTTTCTACATGTTTCTCCATTTTAATGCAAATTCCATTGTTCCTATATGTCTTTGGAACTTTACTTTTCTCATAACATAAATCATTGCATGGTGCTAATATTATCAGTAACCTTTGGGAAAAACAAACACACTGCTTGGCCTAGCTTCTCTGGCTAGGTGTAACACCCTACCATCTCTTTGATTACCCTGATTTATCTAAAAATGCAAATTCCCCTCACCTCACATTCTAAAACTTCAGCCATGTTTACGTATTTAGCATTTCAAACCTAGCTTCTTTTGACGAGTCAAAGCCTCCAGACCAGCTGTCTCCAATTCAATTAACTCGCCCTCACACACACGCACAGAAACTATCCAAACCCCACTATTAACCTACTTTTGCAATAAATCACAATAATATTATGAGAATTATTATATTTTCGTGACATCAGAGTTTTTAAACTAATTAAGCTCTGTTCACTGCTTTCCTCCCACTGGGGGGCAATCGTGTAATAGCGCCAAACTCGGACCCAGACTGCGAGGTATATCGAAACCCGCGCGTACTAGAAATGGGATTTGTCCAGTACTGCCTGCTTAATGCGCCATTAGATTGAAGATTTTGAGATTTTTTCAAGGTTTGCTCACCCTTCCCCAATCGTCAATGGGTTCTCTGACTCTGATGCCACATTGGGTATTTTTTCAGACCACCAGGTACTATGGTGTAGCCTTTGGCAAATTGAAAAGTTGATTTTTTTTCTCTCTGCCTCCGTGCTCTTTTGCAGATTTTCAGCTGTTTTATCAAAGTCTTCAGTTTTGGCGTTTTTTTTCAGGTCAGACTTGCAAACATTTTTAATGTTGTGTTTTGGAGATTTTGGGATCCTTCACAGCTGCCAGCACTGTGGTCACCGTTTTGTATGTTGGCTGTGATTGGCTAAGGAACGAATGCTGAGATATAGGTATGTCTGAATTATACTTGTTTAATGGGTGAACATGATTATATTCAGGTATACAAGACCGGGGGCAGAATCATCCCAGATTTGTACTAAGTACGGTAGTAGGCAGGTAAAACGATGTTCTACCCACCGGCTACAACGGCGGCTTCTCACGTGGTATCATCCCAAACCTGCTGCATTAATTATACATTCCCAGGAAACACGCCATTTCCATGGTAGGCAGGCTCTCATTCGCCTGCCACGACATCACCCCGCCAGTTCATCATGCTAGGCGTCATATTTAAAGTGCAGCTGCATGCACACCTCTCATTGCTTCCAGCCCAGGACTGCTGCACACAAGACATGGCCCCGCAAGGTAAGAAGACTGCAACCACCAGGTTCAATGACGCATCCCTCGAGTGCCTTTTTGACGTAGTGAAGGCCCGCCATGTTGTCCTCTACTCCCGCTCTGGCCACAGGATGGGCAGCAACATCACTAATCCAGCTTGGGAGGCGGTGGTCAGCGCCAATGCCCTGCAAAATAGGACAGCCACCTAGTGCTGCAAGAGGATGAATGACCTCCATTCCGCCAGGGTAAGTCACCCTTCTCATCACTGTTAACTCACACACCCACAAGCCCATCACACATCCACAGGGCACTCATTCACTGCCAGTTCAAGGGACGACACCATTCACTCTCTCACACACACTTTCATTGTTCTCATCCTGTCCATAGGACCACCCACACATGCCAAGCATACTTATCATCTGGCCTGGCAGGCATCCTGCTTACACTTTCTGCATCTCTATTCATGCAGAACAACCTGGCACACAACAAGAGGGAGAGGCCGCAGACTGGTGGAGGAATCCCTGAAATCAAGGCCCTCATGGACTTTGAGAACAGAGGCATCCAGCTGGCCGGTGAGGATCTGGACCTTCCTTGTGCTGATGGTGAGATCGTTGGTGCTCTACCAAGTAAGGATCCAGCAGTGCAACATCCATCAGACAACCATGCTGTGATTGACGTGTCCTGTTTCACAGGCCACAGCCAGGCACTAACTATCTCTCCTTGCTTTCACAGGCACATCTGGGAAACTGCCAGAAGAGTCCATAACTTAGGTCCTCAAATGAAGCCCCATGGGAATCTTAGAAGAGGAATCCACTGAAACCCTCCCTGAAGATCCATCACAGTGCTCAGCCACACCCTCCATCAGCGCAGATACACATACGTCAGTGGGACCTAGCTTTAGAGCAGCCTCGGGATCACAATCTAGTGAGCACATCACACTTTCGGATCCGCAGCAGGTGGTGGCACGGACTTGCCAGATGTCCGGCATTCGCAGACTGCTGGAGGACAGAAATTTGCTGGGTCAGAGTCAGATGATGAGCTTCTGGACTCGGTCATGTCACAGTTGCTGGAGCTGCAAAGGCAAGCTTGGGAACATCAGGAAAGGATGTCCGCTACACCCCTCAGATTGCAAGGCATGATGGAGGAGTCCGTCCGCCTTCAGGCTGAGGTGATGATGCTGGCATGCCAACGCACCGAGGTCAACAATGATAGGATGGCGGCTGGCATAGAGACCTTGTTCCCAGACGTCGCTCCTGCACTGCTGCACGGGCTGAACTCCATCACCAATGCCATAGTTGGCTTCCAACAGTGTGCATTTGAGATGGGTGCTGGGCAGCCGATCTCACTCCAACTACCCCTTCACCTCAAGGAGTCAGCCAGGCACCCATAGATAGAAGTATCAGAATCCCCTCTTCCTGTGACCCCATAAGCTCCAGCTCCACAGGCCGCGGAGGTTGCCTCTGCCACACAGCAGAAAGCAGGCTGGGGCCCTCCAGGTCTCAGCTGTCCAGAGGATGCCCACCAAGTTCATCACAGGTGGGGCGTAGCAGTCAGCAGGCCGCCTTCACCTCTGCTGTAGATGTCCAGGGAGCACCAAGACGTAGCAGCAGGGTTAGAAAAGTTAAGGAGATATAACTCTTTTTAGAGTCAACCAATTAAACCAAATTAATAAAATAAGGGATAAATCAAGCACAGCCCCTAAGTCAGGTCAGCTGTAAAATCAAGGAAAATCTTTATAGGAAACTTACAAACATCAAACCAAAATGTGATTAAAGGGGTCAACAAAGTTGACCCCAGTCCCCGCGGTGCCCACCGGGCACGGAAGGCGTCGAGAGTGCCGGCAGACACCGCGTGCTCCCTCTCCAGGGACACCCGGCCGCGAACGTAGCCGCGGAAGAGGGACAAACAATCGGGCGGGACTCCCCCCTCGATTGCCCGCTGCCTGGACCTGTTAATGGCCAACCTGGCCAGGCCCAGGAGCAGGTTCACGAGGAGGTCCTCCTCCTTCCCGACCCCCTTCCGCACCGGATGTCCGTAGATCAGGAGCGTGGGACTGAAGTGCAAACAAAACAGTAACAAGAGATTTTTTAAATAACTAAAAAGGGAGTGAATTAAGGAGATATAGCTGCACAGCCTTGGCACAGATGTTAATCACTTGTACATAATGTTCACTATTGTAAATAAACCCCCAAGAATGTCTCCCTACCTATGGCTCCTTGTTCTGATGACCAGTGTTCGTGTCACCCAGATGTGAAACCTTTCTGCACAAGATAAATGCAGGTGTCTCAGCCCAAGGCCTCTTCCCTGTGCTTTGTGTAGCCTTCAGAACAAAGTGATGGCCCAGCCTCACACTCCCTGGACATATTAGTGATGCCTGAACCTCAACGGTGCTTGTCATTGCTGCCAGAACGTCGTGAGCAGGCATCACAGAGTTCCATCAATCTCACTGTGTGTTCTCAGCACCTTTAAGGTGCGGCTGGCCCCCATCTCTTCAACATCTGTGACCAGTGAGGCTGTGTTCGTGAAGGGGTCAGCTGCTGAAGGCGTTGTTATGACACAGCAGATGGTAAATGCTGAGCTGGTCAAATCCCAGAGGGAAACTTGAAATAACTGTCACAACTAATTTTCAATTTGGATGTTTCGAGATGCGGGCTTTGAATTCAGGAATAATAAGATCACAGAGTCTTGAGGTTTTATAAGACTAAATTAAATATTTATTAATAAAAGAAAAGATTGTAAGCACATGCAAATGTCTACAAATTACTGCTACAATAACTTTTAAATCCCCTAGTTAATCTGATTCCCAGTTACATCTTCCTTAAGGCAACAGTAGAACACATAGGGCAGAATTTTCCCGTTGACGTGCGGGAGCGGGTCCCACACATCTGCGTGTAAAATGACATGCGGTGATGTTGGACGAGCATCCTGATGTCACTGCGCGCCATCGTGATATTTCAAAACAAAAACAGAACTACCTGGAAAAACTCAGCAGGTCTGGCAGCATCGGTGGAGAAGAAAAGAGTTGACGTTTCGAGTCCAACATGACCCTTCAACAGAACTGAAGTATAGTTAGGAGAGGGGTGAAATAATTGTTTGTTTTTATCGTGATATTTCGTTGGGTGGGCGTGCTTCGATATCCGCTGCGCACCCGTCTCTAATTAATGGGCCACTTAAGGCCCTTGACTCACCAATCGACGCTGGTTTTTCAGCATCCGTGCAATTTTCGGGTCGGCGCAATGGGCAGCTGGATAGGACACATTTGTATAAACCTCATACACGGGTGGGATAAGAAGGCTCACAGGGGTCGCGAGTATGCTCTATCAGGTAATGATTTTTCAAAGCTATTGAAACTTGCCTGTGTGACCTGCAATACTTCAAAATGCATACCAGCTGCTTTGTCTGGACTCTTGACCTTCAGGTCAGCACTCTGCAGTGAGAAAGCTTTTCTGGGCCTGCAGGTTTCAGGAAGCCTTTCCTTAGCCTGGGAATGGGAGCTGAACTGTCCACTGGCGGCACCTCCTCTGAGGAGGAAGGGAGGGCTAGAAGAGGGAAGAGGCCAGGAGTGCAGATTCAGACTCCAGGGGAGCCACCTTTGGGAGGACAGTAGTTGGTGCCCATACCATCTCCCACACTGGCATTGCCCAGCTGAGGTCAATGCTGATGTGAGGGCTTACTGGTCAGACCGCATCCCCAGGAAGCCCTGATGGGCCTCCTGGAAGAGCCTCTCCACCAGAGTCGCCATTCTCTCTATGGAGGACGCATGGCATGGACATGTGGCTTACTGCTTCGGCGATCGTCCGCGTAGACTTCTCCACCATGGAGACCAAGCCAAGCATAGCCTCATGTATCTCCCCCAGATGCTCCCGCACACCCGGCCGCATTTCCTGCCCCTGCTGCATCGCGGACAACTCCAGAGGCTCATCATCAGGCACCGACTGAGCATGTGCCTGGTCCCCTGCAGTCCTTCGACTGCTGGCGCCATGGGCACTCTCTGTCTCTAACAGCACCTCCAGCAACTGTGAAGTGCCCTCACTGCTGTGCCCCGGGACACTAGCCAATATTCTAACTCCCATCGAGGTGCTAGTATCTGCGCTACTGCCTGCCTGGCAGAGATGGTGGGACACTGGTGAGACTTTAGGGCCCTCAGGTATGAAAGGGGGCCTCTGCTGCTCCTCCTCCCGGCCTTGCTGCGCTGATGCTGAAAGGAAAAATGAGGACATTGGATCAGTTAATGAGGAGACAATGACAAAGTGCATCCCTGTCCCCCGGATCATTGTGCACTCATCCTTCCACAAGCAATGGTCAACCTATGTTGCAAAATTAAATCAATTAACATCCAACAGTGCTTGGCTGTTGGGAAAACAATGCTGACCTCACTGTTGGGCATAAATACCTGGCCGTGGCACCTCAGCCTCACCGACAGCAGTGGACCTGGGCACATGGCGCCTCTCCAAATCCACGGCCTCCTACTCAAACTGGCTGAGAATGGCTAACTGCGCCTGGCCACCACCAGTCCTCACACGCTTTGCCATGTTATGAGCATTCTTCTCCTGAAAATGAGAGAAGAGCATTGATTTGTGCAAATTGCACATGGACCCTCTTCGTGCACGGCCCACCCCAACCAGAGTGGGACATATCAGGGCTCTAGTGCTTCCTCATTCCACTGCTGCCGAACACTCACACAAAGGTGCTAGGCCTGTTACCCGCTCCACCCCCCCCACCCGCCCCCTGCTTGGCTACATACTGCCTACATCATATTAGGCACCACATGGTATATCCTTTCATAGCAAGGAGGCGCAAGCACGTGGAGCGCAGAGGGCAGCAGATAGTTCGTTGTCACGCCAACCTGAAGCTCCCCTCCCAGCATGTCATCACCCTGACTTGGACATGTCCTGCAGTTCAAGCACAGCGCCTAGGTGCAGCTCCTCCAGGCTGCCCCCAAAACAGTCATGTGGGTCACAGTGTACCACATGCTGCAGGCGCAGAACCCATCTCTTCACCACCCTCTCAGGCTGACCTCGGTATGGGCAATATCTGCTGGTCCACCCAGCAAAGGACACATGCCATCAATGATTCAATGCAGTCACTACACTCAGACTTGGGGGGGTGGGGAGCAGCAGGGGGGAAAGCCGACCTGCTGGGTTAAGTCACCATGCCGACATGGTACTCACCCTTCCAGAGTGCAACAAGTCGTTGAAGTGCTTGTGACACCGGATCCAAGTGCACCACACCACGTCGCGGGAGCTCACCACCTCCGCCACCTCCTGCCAGGCACATTTCGTCATGTGGGGGGGGCTTCTTCCTCCCGTCCTGGGGGACCAGCACATCCCGCTGTGCCGCCACCTCCTCTAGGAGAGCAACAAGGCAGTCATCAGAAAAATAAGGGGCACACTGGCCCCCCGCCCTACCTTCTGCCTGGCCTGCCCCGATTGCCTACCCTCCAGCCTGGCCTGCCCTGATGGCCTAACCTCTGGACTGGCGTCACCTCCATTGCCCCTCTGCAGAGTCATTCGCTCAGCCATTGTGAGCAGCCTTTCCACTTATCCCCACTCTCTGCCTCCTGCCAGACAGCCAATCTTCTATCCATGCTAGTACCTTGCCTCTAACACCATGGGCTCTTATCTTACTGAGCAGCCTCCTGTGCGGCACCTTGTCAAAGGCCTTCTGGAAGTCCAAGTAGATAACATCCATTGGCTCTCCTTTGTCTAACCTACTCGTTACCTCCTCAAAGAATTCTAACAGATTTGTCAGGAATGACCTCCCCTTGATGGAACCATGCTGACTTTGCCCGATTTTACCATGCACTTCTAAGTATTCTGAAATCTCATCCTTAATAATGGACTCTAAAATCTTACCAACGACCAAGGTCAGGCGAATCAGCCTGTAATTTCCCGTCTTTTGCCTCACTCCCTTCTTAAACAGGGGGGTTACATTAGCGATTTTCCAGTCCTCTGGGACCCTCCCTGACTCCAGTGATTCCTGAAAGATCACCACTATCGCCTCCACTATCTCTTCAGCTATCTCCTTCAGAACTCTGGGGTGTAATCCATCTGGTCCAGGTGATTTATCCACCTTCAGACCTTTCAGTTTTCCTAGCACCTTCTCCTTGGTAAAGGCCACCATACTCACCTCTGCCCCCCGACTCTCTTGAACTTTGGGGATGTCACTCGTGTCTTCCACCGTGAAGACTGACGTAAAGTACCTATTCAGTTCCTCCGCCATTTCTTTGTTTCCCACTACTACTTCTCCAGCGTCATTTTCCAGTGGCGCAATGTCCACTTTTGCCTCTCTCTTACCCTTTATATATCTAAAAAACTCTTGCAATCTTCTTTTATATTACTGGCTAGTTTTCCCTCATATTTAATCTTCTCCCTCCTTATTTCTCTTTTAGTTGTCCTCTGTTGGTTTTTGTAGGCTTCCCAATCCCCTGGTTTCCCACTGCTCTTCGCTGCATTGCATGCTTTCTCTTTAGCTTTTATGCTGTCCCTGACTTCCCTTGTCAGCCATGGTTGCCTTGTCCTTCCTTTAGTATGCTTCTTCTTCCTAGGGATGAATTTTTGCTGTGTCTTCCAAATTACTCCCAGAAACTCCTGCCATTGCTGTTCCACTGCCTTTCCTGCTAGGCTCATCTCCCAGTCAATTCTGGCCAGCTCCTCCCTCATGCCTCTGTAGTTACCTTTATTCAACTGTAATACCGTTACATCTGATTCCAGCTTTTTCCTCTCAAATTGCAGGGTAAATTCTATCATATTATGGTCACTTCCTCCTAAGGGTTCCTTCACCTTAAGCTCCCTTATCAAATCTGCCTCATTACACATCACTAAATCTAGAATTGCCTGTTCCCTAGTGGGCTCCACCACAAGCTGCTCCAAAAAGCCATCTCATAGACATTCCACAAATTCCTTTTCTTGGGATCCACTACCAACCTGATTTTCCCAGTCTACCTGCATATTGAAATCCCCCATGATCACTGTAACCTTGCCTTTCTTACAGGCCTTTTCTATCTCCTGGTGTATCTTGTGCCCCACATCCTGACTACTGTTCGGAGGCCTGTACATAACTCCCATTATGGTTTTTTCACCTTTGCGGTTCCTCAACTCTACCCACACAGATTCTACATCATCTGACCCTACGTCATTTCTTGCTATCGATTTAATTTCATTTCTTACTAACAAAGCAACCCCACCCCCTCTGGCAACCTGCCTATCTTTTCTATAGGATGTATATCCTTGGATATTTAGCTCCCAGTCCTGATCCCCTTGCGGCCATGTCTCCGTGATGCCCACCACATCATACCTGCCAATTTCAATCTGCGCCACAAGCTCATTTACCTTATTTCGTATACTGCGTGCATTCAGATAAAACACCTTCAGTCCTGTATTTCCCGTCCCCTTTCTCATTGTCGTCCCTTTATCTGATGTGCTTGAAGTTAGATTCCTAGCCCTTTCCAAACACTCTGTCCTATTTTGTGTTCTGGAGACTTTAATAGCCTCTCCTGGGCTCTCCTTTCTTTTCAGTTTTTTCATAATTTTCCATGAAGTTGAATCCATCCCCCCCCACCACACGCTAACCTGCTGCTTTGTTTCCCATTAGTCATACTTCTTGGAGTTTTACCCTTCCTTCCCCCCCCCACTTTCTAGTTTAAAGTCCTGTTGACCACCCTATTTACCCTTTTCGCTAGAACATTGGTCCCAGATTGGTTCAGGTGGAAACCATCCCAACGGTACAGATCCCTCCTGTTCCAATACTGATACCAGTGCCCCACGAAATGGAACCCCTCTTTCCCGCACCACTCCTTTAGCCACATGTTTACTTCCCTTATTCTTGCGTCCCTATGCCAATTTGCACGTGGCTCGGGTAGTAATCCGGAGATTATAACCCTTGAGGACCTGTTCTTTAATTTAGTTCCTAGTTCCTGATAATCCCCAAGCAGGTCCTCTTTCCTAGTCTTACCTATGTTGTTGGTCCCGACGTGGACCACAACAACTGGATCCTCCCCCTCCCTCTTCAATATCCTTTCAAGCCGGTCAGAGATGCCCCTCACCCTGGCACCAGGCAGGCAACATACCATGCGGGACTCTCGATCCTGCTTACAAAGGAAGCTATCAATTTCCCTAATTATAGAATCCCCTACAACTAACACTTGTCTTTTTGCTCCTCCCTCTTGAAGGGCCACCTGTGCCACGGTGTCGTGGTCAGCTGGCTCATCCTCCTTTCAGCCCTCTTCTTCATCCACACAAGGAGCAAGTACCTCGTACCTGTTGGACAAGGTCAAGAGCTGAGGCTCCTCTGTTCCTGAACACAGGATCCCTCTACCTGCGTCACTTGCAGTCACAACCTGCTGACCCTGACCACTGACCGGACTTGAGGTACTTAATCTACCGGGTGTGACCGCCTCCTAATACAAAGCATCCAGGTAACTCTCCCCCTCCCGGATGTGCCGCAGCGTCCGGAGCTCGTACTCCAGCTTATCAATTCTGAGCCGGAGTTCCTCCAGCAACCAACACTTACTGCAGATGTGGTCACTGCGGCTCGCAATGGGATCTGCCAGCTCCCACATCATACAGCTACAGCACAGCACCTGCCCAGCCATCTCTACTTAGATAATTAATTTATTAATTAGCTTTGCAGTGTTTTTTTTTCAAATTTGGTGCAGATTTCCTACCAATCAATCAGGTCACAGCTTTCCTGTGACGTCACTTTTTCAGTTTTGGCTTCAGTTACTCTGTGCCCCGATGTCACCGCTCCAGTGCTCCTCCCTCCGAGTCTGGTCCCTGGAGACAAGGCCATGAATCCCTGAGGTAAGTTAGATTTATACTCACCGCTCCAGTGCTCCTCCCTCTGAGTCTGCTCCCAGGATTTACTCACCAATCAGCTGCTTTTTCTTTAAAATCCACTTTCAGAAGAGTGTCCATCATAGGTCTGGTGCACTCCTGAAGGCACTGCCTCTTCCTCTCTCTTTTTTTTTAGGTTTGAGGAGGAGGGAGGGATGGAAACACTACAGTAATGTAACGTTTGGGGCTATTCCGTTCTTTGACAGTGGGTCCTCCTTGATTCCCTCCTGAGTCGCGGTGGCTGCGATGACTTCTCCCAGAATGCTTCAGTCACTTCTCACCAGCACCCTCTGTTGGATGCCCTTCCTCCTGTTGAGTGCAAGAGTTCTCCTCCTCGATTCCCTCCTGAGTCACAGTGGCTGCAATGACTTCTCCCAGAATCGAGTTATCAACAGATCGCATGTAACTCTTTCGAGTACATTCACAGTTCTTGGTTTTCCAGGAGTGGGACATGAACCCACAACCTTCTGATTCAAAGGCGAGGGTGCTATGAACTGAGCCACAGCTGACACCTCCAATGACTTCTCCCAGAATGCTTCAGTCACTTCTCACCAGCGCCCTCTGTTGGATGCCCTTCCTCCTGTTGAGTGCAAGAGTCCTTCTCCTCGATTCCCTCCTGAGTCACGGTGGCTGCGATGACTTCTCCCAGAATGCTTCAGTCACTTCTCACCAGCGCCCTCTGTTGGATGCCCTTCCTCCTGTTGAGTGCAAGAGTCCTTCTCCTCGATTCCCTCCTGAGTCACGGTGGCTGCGATGACTTCTCCCAGAATTCTTCAGTCACTTGTCACCAGTGCCCTCTGTTGGACCTGGCGGGCTGAGTGCACCCACCGCCGCCCGCCCACTCCTACTATACACGGGAGTCGTGAAGTACGCTGGGTGGGCCTTAATTGGCCCGCCTGCGAAAAATGGTGGGGCGGACCTGATCGTGAGCGGCGATTGGGTCTGCACCTGCCTGCACCCGCTTCCCCCGCCAGCCAGAAAATTCTGCCCCTAGATTTTAGGAGACCCAGGCAAAGTGAACGATACCCTGAACAGTCGAATCCAAAGTGAGTTCTCTTAACTTCAGTCTCTGGAGGCAGCAGTTTGGTACATACAGGCTGAAGGCATTTTACACTTATTGAATCTTAGACTGCCTTCTCTTACACACAGCCTTCGCTCCTTTATACATAATTTCCCCTTTGAATGCAAATTCCCATTGTTTCACTATTGCCTTTACCCTTCAATTTATAAAAATCTCTCATAATACTAAGTTTACCAATAATGTTTAGGCAAAATAAACACATTGGTTCTTAACTTCATCTGACTAGGTGACACTTTTCTCTCATTTGAAAACAATCCAGTCTGGTTTATTTAAAAATGCAAATGTCCTTTTACTCCTATGTCAACCTACTTAACATTTCAAACCTTCAGACCAGCAGCCTTTAATCCAATTAAAGTCTCACAGACACACACTTAAGGCAGAATTTGATCCATTTGTTATGTTGAAGGGTCATTCGGACTCGAAACGTTAACTGTGTTCCTCTCCGCAGATGCTGCCAGACCTGCTGAGTTTTTCCAGGTATTTTTGTTTGTGTTTAGAATTTGATCCATGTTGGCCGGGGATGGTCGGAAAGCCAACTGCCACCCACGACCGGGGCTGGGAGGCAATTTCACATTGGTGGGCCAATTAAGGCTTGCCCAGCGTGAAACGTGAGCAGCAGCACTCAGCGCTGCCTGTGCGGGCGGAGGGAGGACTGCGAGCTGGGCGAGCACAACTTTGCGCATGCGCACAAGAGCTGCCACAGGGAGATGAAGAGATATGAAAAAGAAATTTTAAAAATGTAATGAAACATGTCTCCTCATGTGACTCTGTCCTGTGACTGCAATCGAGTGACTATTTGGGCATCCACTGCGTCTCCATGACAGGAGCTTTCTCACAGAGTGTATGTGTGCTGTCATTACACCAGACTAGAGTCAAACATTCATAGATGCAATGTGAGGAACTATGGTGTCTCCTCACTGCATGTAATCATCATTCTTCACAAATCTAGCAGCTATGAGGGCCTCCCGAGCGCACTTGCCTTGTCTGACCAGTGTGAGGGCCTCATCGCCTTCGAGGACCTCTTCACCGTCGACGTCCTCCTCATCGGAGGAGACTGCCATCCCCTCCTCAGCCAGGTTGTAAAGGGCGCAGCAGGCGACGATGACATGTGACACTCTCTATGGACTATATTGCAGGGCTCCAACAGACCTCTCCAGGCACCAGAACCTCATTTTCAGCAGCCCGATCACTTGCTCCACCAAGTTGTGAGTTGCAGCATGAGCCTCGTTATACCTTTGTTCTGCTGTAGTTTGAGGCCGCCGAATGGGTGTCATCAGCCAGTTCCTCTGTGGTAGCCCTTGTCCCTTCGGAGCTAAGCCTGCAACCTCTGTGGACCCTGAAAGACATCAGGGATCTGTGACCGACTGAGAATGTAGCAGTCGTGGACAATCCTTGGAAACCGTGTGCAGACCTGCAGGATGTGTTTCTGGTGGTCGCATATCAGCTGCACATTCAGCGAATGGAAGCCCTGGCGGTTGACATAGTTGACCACATGTTGCGACAGAGATCTGCGTGCCACATGAGTGCAGTTGATGGCACCCTGCACCTTTGGGAAAGCGTCCTTGCTATTTTGGTCCCAGGCAAAATGCACAAAGGTGTGTGCCCGCATGAAAATGGCATCCATGACCTCATGGATACATTTGTGGGTGGAGGCTTGTGATACCCCACAGAGATCACCCGTGGAGCCCTGAAAGGAGCCACTGGCATAAAAATTGAGCGCCACGGTCACTTTCACAACTACTGGCAATGGATGCCCTCCAGGTCCCTGTGGCACTAAATCCTGCAGCAGGTGGCAGATGCGAACAATCAGTACCCTAGACATGCTCAATCTTTGGTGACACTGGTTCTCGGTCATCTGCTGGAATGAAAGGTGGTGTCTATAGACCGTGGGTCTAGCTGGGCGCCAAGAACGACGGCTCATTGTGGCTCTTCTGGAACGTATGCGGGAGCCCCAGCCACCCTTCTTCCTGAGGGTGCTGCTCCTCCCTTTGCGCAGCAAGGCACCCCCATCGCTCTCTTCTCCGTCATCTCCGCTCTCTGTACACCACGGGGCATACAGCTAGTTCACCATGCTCCAAGCTGCTGATGTACTGCTTCTGCAGGATGAAAGACAGAGATGTGTGGGTTAGCTTGGGTATACTAAGAACACCTCTTGGTTAAGTCTGAAAGCCCCTTAACGGATCCTGGAGAGTGCTGACCACCACTTGGATGGCCAGAATTTAGTGTGCTGCATGGCTGCCCAAAACCCCAACCGCCTCCTTCTTGAAGAATCGGTAATGGTATTAACACGACCAAGTGGCTTGCTTAGCCACTTCAGAGAGCAGTTAAGGGTCAATCATGTTAGTATAGGAGTCACATATAAGCCTAACCAGGTAACGGTGGCAGGATTCCTTTCCTAAATGACATTAGTGAACATAACAGCCTTTTATCACATTCTAACAGCCACCGTATTCCTCAAACTGGCTACAGGACAAGTGGACATAGATACAAATAAATAACAGGGGAGGCAATGGCATAGTGGTATTGTTGCTGGACTAGAAACCTAGGGTGGTGCTCTGAGTCCCTTGCAATGTCAGCATCCCAGTTTGGACCGTCTCCCCCATACAAGGCTATGGGCCAATGGCTGGAAAATGGGATTACTGTAGTCAGATCTTTGTTGAATGGGGCAGACACGATGGACCGAATGGCTCCCTTCTGTGCTGTAGATGTCTATGAAGCTACAGGCCAAGTGCTGGAAAATGGGATTAGAACAGTTAGGTGCTTGCCGGCCTGCATGGACACAATGCGCTGAAGGGCCTGTTTCTGTGCTGTATAACTCAATGAATTCTATGAGTGTTTCCTACACTACAACAGCAATTACACCTCAAAAACACTTCATGGACTGTAAAGTCCTTTGGGGTCTCCTGGGGTCGAGAAAGGCACTATAGCAATGCACGTCCGTTCTTTCTGCTTTATAAAAGGAAAAGTACTGCAGATGCTGGAAATCTGAAATAAAAACTGAAAATGCTGGAAATACTCAGCAGGTCAATTATCTGTGGAGAGAAAAACCATGTGGTTTTAGTTAAAACAGGATTTAAGAGCAGAACTTCTTCAAGGCGAGCATTCCTGGAAGAGAAGTGGTACCTCCCTCTCTGCAGATGCTGCCTGACCTGCTAAATGTTTCCAGCATTTTCTGTTTGTACCCTGCTTTTTCAGTGATCTATTTCTTCTGCTAGATGAAGGAGGGTACAATTGGTTCCATGGTAGCACTCAATCAGAGGAGTGTGGGCTCAAGTTCTACTCCAGGATGTGAGCACACTTGAGTACAGTACCTTGGGATTTCTGCATTGCTGAAGCTGCTATCTTTCAGATGAGACCCTGTCTGCCTATTAAGATGAATATAAAGGATTCCATGGCCCTATTTGAAGAAAAGCAGGGGATCTCTCCTTTGTCTTGACTAACAATGACCCCACTACCAGCACCACCAAAACAGACCAAACGGTCAGCTACCTCATTTAGTGTTTGTGGAACGTTTCTGTATGCAACGCAGGTTCTGTGTATGGCTACATGACAATAGTGACTGGACTCCAATGGCAAGGCATTAGCTGTAAAGCACTTTGGGACTCTCTAGGACATGAAAGACATTGTATAAATGTAAGCCATTCCATCTAAAGCAACAAGAGTCAGAGGACTCTGGGTCAAACAAGGTAAAGGATTACCCAATAAATGGGAGGATACTGAGAGGTGTAGAGGAAGTGGGAGACCTTGGAGTGAATGTCCACAGATCCCTGAAGGAAGCAGGACAGGTTAATAAGATGGTTAAGAAAGCATGGAATCTTTTCATTTGTTAGCTGGGGCATAGAATATAAGAGCAGGGAGTTTATGCTAGAACTATATAAAACATTAGGCCACAGCTTGAGTACTGTGTGCAGTTCTGGTCACCTCATTACAGAAAGGATGTAATTGCCTTAGAGAGGAGATTTACGAGGATGTTGTCATGAGGACTGGAAAATTGCAGCAATGAAGAAAGATTGGATAGGCTGGGGTTGTTTTCCTTAGAACAGAGGAGGCTGAGGGGAGATTTGATTGAGATATACAAAATTGTGAGGGGCCTGGATAGAGTGGATGGGAAGGGCCTATCTAGCGGAGCGGTCAGTGACTAGGGAGCATAGATTAAAAGTGATTGATAGAAGTTGTGTACATGGATTTTAGCAAGGCATTTGACAAGGTCCCACTTGGTAAATTGGTCAGGAAAGTAAAAGCCCATGGGATTCAGGGTAATGTGGCAAATTGGATAAAAGGTTGGCTTTGTAACAGGAAACAAAGAGTAATGGTCAATGGCTGCCCTTGCGAATGGAAAGTTGTCTCAAGTGGTGTTCCACAGGGCTCGGTGTTGGGACTCTTGCTGTTTGTGTTATATATTAACGATTTGGATGTGAACATGGGGGGCACGATTGGGAAATTTGCAGATGACACAAAGATTGGCCGAGTAATGGATAGTGTAGAGGATAGCCATAATCTCCAAAATGATATAGATGGGTTGGTGGAGTGGGCGGTAAAGTGGCAGATGGATTTTAACATAGAGAAGTGTGAGGTCATACATTTAGGGAGGCCAAACAGTTACAGGGATTAAAAATAAATGGGAATATACTAAGAGGGGTAGATGAAGTGAGAGATCTTGGTGTACAAGTACACAGGTCCCTGAAGGCAGCAGTTCAAGTAGACAAGGTTGTAAAGAAGGCATATGGAATGCTCTCCTTCATTGGCAGAGGTATAGAATATAAAAGTAAGGATATAATGTTGGAATTGTATAAAACACTGGTGAGCCCAGAACTGGAGTATTATGTGCAGTTCTGGTCACCACATTACAGGAAGGACGTTATAGCTCTGGAGAGAGTGCAGAGGAGGTTTACAAGAATGTTGCCAGGGTTAGAAAAGAGTAGCTACGAGGAGAGTTTGGATAGGTTGGGGTTATTTTCCTTAGAACAAAGAAGACTGAGAGGTGACTTGATTGAGGTGTACAAAATTATGAGGGGAATAGATAGAGTGGACAGGATAAAATTGATTCCCTTGATGGAGAAATCTAGAACCAGGGGACATAGATTCAAGATAAGTGGCAGAAGGTGTTGGGGAGACATGAGGAAGAACTTTTTTACGCAGAGGGTAGTGTTGTCTGGAATTCGCTGCCCAAGTTGGTGGTAGAGGCAGAAACTTTAAAGTCTTTTAAAAAGTACCTGGATCTGCACCTAAAGTGCTGTAAGCTGCAGGGCTATGGGCCGGGTGCAGGAAGGTGGGATTAGAAAGGGCACCTGGGTGTCCTCGGGCTGGCATGGACAAAGATGGGCTGAATGGCCTCCTGTGCTGTAACTTTTCTATGGTTCTAAGGATTAGAGGGGAGATGAGGGGAAAAAAAATCACCGAGAGGATTGTGGGTTTCTAGAACTCACTGCCTGATAGGGTAGTAGAGCAGGAACCCTCAACTCATTTAAAAGGTGTTTGGATATGCAACACAAATGCCATAATCTGCAGAGCTACAGTCCAAATGCTGGAAAGTGGTATTAGGCTGGGCGGCTCGTTTCTTGGCTGACACAGACATGATGGGCCAAGTGGCCTCTTTCTGTGCTGTAAACTTTCTACGACAGGGCGGTGCAGGATTTACCACTCGGGGAAGGAGAAGTCGTTAGATAAGAAACGATCAGGGTCCACAAGTTTGCCTTCTATCATCCTGGTTGATAATGGGTTTGTTGACTGATCATAGCAATCAATCTCCACCAACTAATTTACAACAGTCCAGACATGAGACAAGGAAAACCCCAGTGGAGAGCTTCGAAACCATAGATAAAAACAAAAAGCTAAAAGCTACTGCGGATGCTGGAAATCCAAAACAAAATAAAAACAGAATTACCTGGAAAAACTCAGCAAGTCTGGCAGCATCGGCGGAGAAGAAATCAGTCAACGTTTCGAGCCCTCATGGCCCTTCGGCAGAACTGAAGCATAGTTTCAACAAGGGAGAAATATAAATTGGTTTAAGGTGGGTGGGGGGGAAAGAGACACATTGAGGGTGTGGTGTGAGCAGATAATCAAAAGATGTCAGAGACAAAAGGGTCAAAGAGGTGTTGAAGGTGGTGGTCTTTGTCTGAGAAAAGTGCTAATTAAGAATGGAAGACAGGATATTCAAAGTACAGCTCTAGTGGGGGTGGGGTGGAAAGACTAAAGGTTTTAGTTTTAGATTTAAAAATAATGGAAATAGGTGGGGAAAGAAGAATCTATATAAATTATTGAAAAAAAAGGCGGGTGGGGGGGAAAAGAAACGGGGTGGGGATGGGGGGAGGGGGAGTTTAAGATCTAAAGTTGTTGAATTCAATATTCAGCCCAGAAGGCTGTAAAGTGCCTAGTCGGAAGATGAGGTGCTGTTCCTCCAGTTTGCGTTGGGCTTCACTGGAACAATGCAGCAAGCCAAGGACAGACATGTGGGCAAGAGAACAGGGTGGAGTGTTAAAATGGCAAGCGACAGGGAGGTTTGGGTCTTTCTTGCGGACAGACCGCAGGTGTTCCGCAAAACGGTCGCCCAGTTTGCGTTTGGTCTCTCCAATGTAGAGGAGACCGCATTGGGAGCAACGAATGCAGTAGACTAAGTTAGGGGAAATGCAAGTGAAATGCTGCTTCACTTGAAAGGAGTGTTTGGGCCCTTGGACGGTGAGGAGAGAGGAAGTGAAGGGGCAGGTGTTGCATCTTCTGCGTGGGCATGGGGAGGTGCCATAAGTGGGGGTTGAGGAGTAGGGGGTGATGGAGGAGTGGACCAGGGTGTCCCGGAGGGAACGATCCCTACGGAATGCCGTCAAGGGGGGTGAAGGGAAGATGTGTTTGGTGGTGGCATCATGCTGGAGTTGGCGGAAATGGCGGAGGATGATCCTTTGAATGCGGAGGCTGGTGGGGTGATAAGTGAGGACAAGGGGGACCCTATCATGTTTCTGGGAAGGAGGAGAAGGCGTGAGGGAGGATGCGCGGGATATGGGCCGGACACGGTTGAGGGCCCTGTCAACGACCGTGGATGGAAAACCTCGGTTAAGGAAGAAGGAGGACATGTCAGAGGAGCTGTTTTTGAAGGTAGCGTCATCAGAACAGATGCGACGGAGGCGAAGGAACTGAGAGAATGGGATGGAGTCTTTACAGGAAGCGGGGTGTGAGGAGCTGTAGTCGAGGTAGCTGTGGGAGTCGGTAGGCTTGTAATGGATATTGGTGGACAGTCTATCATCAGAAATTGAGACAGAGAGGTCAAGGAAGGGAAGAGAAGTGTCAGAGATGGACCATGTGAAGATGATGGAGGGGTGGAGATTGGAAGCAAAATTAATAAATTTTTAATCTCGTCGGGACCTGGAAAAATTTATTAATTTTGCTTCCAATCTCCACCCCTCCATCATCTTCACATGGTCCATCTCTGACACTTCTCTTCCCTTCCTTGACCTCTCTGTCTCAATTTCTGATGATAGACTGTCCACCAATATCCATTACAAGCCTACCGACTCCCACAGCTACCTCGACTACAGCTCCTCACACCCCGCTTCCTGTAAAGACTCCATCCCATTCTCTCAGTTCCTTCGCCTCCGTCGCATCTGTTCTGATGACGCTACCTTCAAAAACAGCTCCTCTGACATGTCCTCCTTCTTCCTTAACCGAGGTTTTCCATCCACGGTCGTTGACAGGGCCCTCAACCATGTCCGGCCCATATCCCGCGCATCCTCCCTCACGCCTTCTCCTTCCCAGAAACATGATAGGGTCCCCCTTGTCCTCACTTATCACCCCACCAGCCTCCGCATTCAAAGGATCATCCTCCGCCATTTCCGCCAACTCCAGCATGATGCCACCACCAAACACATCTTCCCTTCACCCGCCTTGACGGCATTCCGTAGGGATCGCTCCCTCCGGGACACCCTGGTCCACTCCTCCATCACCCCCTACTCCTCAACCCCCACTTATGGCACCTCCCCATGCCCACGCAGAAGATGCAACACCTGCCCCTTCACTTCCTCTCTCCTCACCGTCCAAGGGCCCAAACACTCCTTTCAAGTGAAGCAGCATTTCACTTGCATTTCCCCTAACTTAGTCTACTGCATTCGTTGCTCCCAATGCGGTCTCCTCTACATTGGAGAGACCAAACGCAAACTGGGCGACCGTTTTGCGGAACACCTGCGGTCTGTCCGCAAGAAAGACCCAAACCTCCCTGTCGCTTGCCATTTTAACACTCCACCCTGTTCTCTTGCCCACATGTCTGTCCTTGGCTTGCTGCATTGTTCCAGTGAAGCCCAACGCAAACTGGAGGAACAGCACCTCATCTTCCGACTAGGCACTTTACAGCCTTCTGGGCTGAATATTGAATTCAACAACTTTAGATCTTAAACTCCCCCTCCCCCCATCCCCACCCCGTTTCTTTTCCCCCCCACCCGCCTTTTTTTTCAATAATTTATATAGATTCTTCTTTCCCCACCTATTTCCATTATTTTTAAATCTAAAACTAAAACCTTTAGTCTTTCCACCCCACCCCCACTAGAGCTGTACTTTGAATATCCTGTCTTCCATTCTTAATTAGCACTTTTCTCAGACAAAGACCACCACCTTCAACACCTCTTTGACCCTTTTGTCTCTGACATCTTTTGATTATCTGCTCACACCACACCCTCAATGTGTCTCTTTCCCCCCCACCCACCTTAAACCAATTTATATTTCTCCCTTGTTGAAACTATGCTTCAGTTCTGCCGAAGGGCCATGAGGGCTCGAAACGTTGACTGATTTCTTCTCCGCCGATGCTGCCAGACTTGCTGAGTTTTTCCAGGTAATTCTGTTTTTATTTTGTTTCGAAACCATAGGTCTGATTCACCTATTCCTCCCAAGCACACTACATCCACCATGTGTCATGTCTCAACTTATTCATATACTGTATTCCAAAAGGTTATTTTTAAAAGAAATCTGTCTAATCTGTTCAAATAATTCAGATCTGGAAAAGAGTTCAGTTCAGACTGAGGGAAAGAGAGCTTCCTCTATTGCTAACTTTTTGGACTCGGCAGCATCCAACATGAAATGAATTTTCAGGTTGCTAGAAGGGTTAGCACCTACAGTAGATAAACTGCCCCTAATTCAGAAGAGAACAGGCATACATAACTTCAGCTTGATGCAGGATTCAAACACAGGTACCAGAATTGAAAGGTTAGCATGTCAATCTTACACTATCATCCCAATGTTTAGTAATGGTAGCATAGTAGTTATGTTGCCAGACCAGATATCCAGAGCTCTGGACTAATGATCCCGAGCTGTGAGTTTAAATCTCTCGATAGCACCTGGGGAATTTAAATGCGGTTAATTATATACAAATGGAATTTAAAAAGCTACCACCAGTAATGGAAACTATGAAACAACCAGATTTCCACAAAACACCTCCAGTTTGCTCCTCTCATCTATGAAGGAAATCTGTGCTTACCTGCTCTAGCCTATATGTGACTCCAGATGCTCAGCAATGTGGTTGATTCTTAGCTGTCCTCTGAAATGGCCTAGCAAGACATTCAATTGTCAAGAAAGTGGCTCACCACCACCTTCTCAAAGGCAATTAGGAATGGGCAGTAAATGCGGCCTTGTGAGCAATGCCCAGACCTTGTGAATAGGTAAAAAAAAATCAGATCACTTTTAAATAATCAAAAGTTTATGAAGAATTATGGTTGAGGTGTAATACTTTTCATTTTATTCAACTGTTTTGGTGCTCGTCCTCAGGGTGAAAGCAATGTTGGTGAAATTCTGCTTACTGATCATCCCCAGTTGCCCCTTGAAAAGACGCTGGTGAGCCTTCTTGAGCCACTGCAGTACATGTGATGAAGGTAACTCCAAGATTTTAATTCAGCTATTTTAAAAGAACAGCCAATGCATGCCCAAGTCGGGATGGTGTGTGATTTGGAGAAGACGAAACCTTGGCAATGACGGTGTTTCTTTGATTTTAAACATCACTCACTAATAACAATGGTGGTATAGTATTATATTATTGGATTGAGAAATGGTGCAGTTATAAAACATTTATTGGACCTCAGATAGCCCTGAGTCCATGCACCAGGTCCATAGTTCACTGCCAGGTTCCAGCTCAGATTCTTCTACCCAGGAGAGAGTTCTGTACAAGTAAGTATACACATATACACCGACTTTCCCCTGCCCCACAGTTAAACTCTTAATTGTCTTCTGGGTGAGGATACAATACTGTGACTATAATCAGCTAGGTACAAATGGAACCAGGGGAGGGCAGTCTCACCAAGCTTTTTAAAAAGAAAATTAGAAGCCTCTATATAGTACATGGAACATACTGCTCCAATATTGAGTTCCAATGTTAACTTAGTGGTGGCATAGTGGTGTTGTCATTCACTAGTATTCTAGAGTCCCAGGGTAATACTCTGGGGACCTGGGTTCAAATCCCACCATGGCAGATGGTGAAATTTGAATTCAATAAAAATCTGAAATTAAAAGTCTGATGATTACCATGATGCTGATTGTTGTAAATAGGACTAATGTCCTTTAGAGAAGGAAATCTGCTGTCCTTACCTGGTCTGGCCTATGTGTGACTCCAGACCCACAGCAATGTGGTTGACTCTGAACAAGGGCAATTAGGGATGGGTAATAATTGCTTGCCAAGTCAGTGATGCCCACATCCCATGAACTAATAATAAGTACAATAAAACTGCTCTTAAGATTGATGTTCCACTTCTAATGCCAGTCATTGATTTCTGTGGAAAGTTGTGTCATTATACAATGATGTTTTGCTGGTGCTGAAGTTATATAGACACCTTCACTTATTTATGTCTGGTTTACTTTCTAAAGAGTTCCCTTGACATTGAAGCAGCATTTGACTGACTGTGGCAAGGATCCCTCATAAAATTGAAGTCAATGTGAGTCAGGAGAAAATCTCTCCACTGGTTGGATTCGTTGTAGGAGTTCCTCACTGTAGTGTCAGCTGCTTCATCAGTGACTTTCCCTCCATCATAAGATCAGAAATGGGGATGTTCACTAATGATTGCACTGTTCCATTCACAATTCCTCAGATAATGACCTGCGTGCAGCAAGATTTGGACAACATTCAGGCTTGGGCCGATAAGTGACAGTCATGCCGTAGAAGTGTCAGGCAATGACCATCTCCAACAAGAAAGGGGCTAACTACCTTTCCTTGATATTCAATGACATTACCAACATTGGATCCCCTAGCATCAACATCCTGGGGTTCACCATTAGCAAGAAACTTAACTGAGCCAGTCACATAAATACTGTGGCTATGAGAGAAGATCAGCGGTGGGGGATGCAATGGCGAGTACTCTCCTCCTGACCCCCCAAAGCCTTTCCACCATCTACTAGTCACAAGTAGGTGTGTGGTGAAATACTATCCACTTGCCTGGATAAGTGCAGCTCCAACAATACTCAAGAAGTTCAATGCCAACCAGGACAAAGTTGATTGACGCCCTATTCACTATCTTAAACATTCAATCAGCTGCCACCAACTCAATGTCACTGCAGTACGTACCATCTACAAGATGCACTGCAGCAGCTCACCAAGGCTCCTTTGACAGCACAAGCCAAACCCACGACCTCTAGCATCTAGTAGTCACACACCATCCTAACTTGGAACTATGTCTCTGTTGCTTCATCATTGTTGAATCAAAGTCCTGGAACCCCCAGCCTAACAACACTATGGGAGTGTTGTAACTGAAGGTTTAGCCTCTCCTACTACTTATCAGGGGTCACGTGATGTTCTGGGAAACTCCGACCAATGAGCCCTAAGCGTGGGCAATCCGGGGTTGGGGGCTTCTTGACGAGAGTCTTGATCGAGCATGTAGTATCTGAAACGCTATCTGTAATAAAGTTTATCTGTTTCCTGTTGAAACCTGTCTGCTTTGTCGAGTCATTACATTTGGCGATGAGGGTAAAATAGCCCCGACGCTGCACCTCGCCATGTTACCATGAGTATATCAAATCTTAAGAAAAAGAAACGACTACTCACCAGCCATGCCACTCTTTGGCAGAATTGATCCTTATGATGTGACTATGGAAGACTGGAGCCAGTATGTAGAGCGCCTCTGATTTTATTTCGTAGCAAACGAAATTACCAAGGAGGAAAAGCAGAAAGCCATCCTTTTGAGTGCATGTGGCAGCAAGACATACGATCTCATTTGCAACCTGACAGCCCCGAGCGCACCCAATTCTAAGTCCTATAATGAATGAATAAACTTCATGAAAACGCACTTCTAGCCGATGCCATCCATAAGAATACAGCATTTTAAATTTAATTCCAGCGTTAGGGCCCCGGGAGAGCCCATTGCAACCTATGTAGCGAACCTTAAGCAATTGACAGAACACTTACTTCGGGGACACATCAAAGGTATGCTGCAGGAGCAATTAGTTTGTGGAAATCAGGATGACGCCAGACAGTGCCGTTTACTCGCTGAGGTTGACATTGACTTTAAGTGCGCCCTAGAAATCCCCCTCACCATGGAAAGTCCTGCGAGAGACTTGCAGGCTTTGCAACACATACAACATGGTGCCATTCTTCATGTGGAGCTGGAACCAACCGCCGAGCATGCGTGAAAACCAGACCCACAGCATCAAAACAAGATGTTAGAAAAATGAAAAGGCCTAGTAGAAACACTTCAGCAGCGACTCCAAGATTAAGCTGTTATAGATATGGAAGTGATCATGGACTGTACACCAGTAAATTCAAGGAGGCAGAATGCCAAAACTACCATAAGAAATGTCACGTAGTAAGGCAATGCAGGGCAAAGTCTCAACAGCCTATAAAGCAGCAAACCAACATGATTAAATTAAAAAATGCAGCAGAACCGCTGACACCGAAATTTATTCTCTGTATCATGTAACCGGTGTAAAAACCGAACCTCTCACTGTCACAATCCAAGTTAATGAGAAGCCACTAATATTGGTGGTGGATATGGGTGCCTTAACTACAGTGATGGGAGAGCACACTTTCAAATACCTTAATGAATGTAGACAGCCAATAAACCTGGAGCGGACAACCGCTAAATTAAAGACATACGCTGGAGAATCTATTCAGGTAAAGGGCATCGCCATAGTACCAGTGTCTTATAGGCAACAGACAGCCCGGCTGCCTGTGATAATAGTGAAAGGAGAAGGACCCAGTCTTTTAGGTTGGGACTGGTTACAGAAGATCAAGCTTGACTGGTCTGAGATATTTCACCTGAAAATTTGAGTTCCTGAACTGTTAAGGAAATATGACGTGGTATTTCGGGATGAATTAATGAAGTTAAAAGGCATGCAGGCCAAGGTATATGTGAATCCTCAGGTAACACAATGTTTCTTTAAGACTAGACCTGAGCCATATGCGTTGAAGGAGAAGGTGGATGCAGAACTGTGCCAGTTAGAAAAGCTGGGCATCATCCAGCCTGTCCAATTCTCGGAATGGGAAGCACCCATAGTTCCAGTGGTTAAGCCTGACCAAACCATACACATTTGCGGGAGTTGTAAATTGACTGTAAGTAAGGCAGCAAAACTAGAAAAGTACCCCATTCCAAGTATAGATGACTTATATACACAGCTGGCTGGAGGCAATTCCTATAAATAATTGGATATGAGCCATGCCTACCAACAATTAGAACTGGATAGCATGTCGAGAGAATACATGACTATTAACACACACAAGGGTCTTTATCAGTATACTCGCCCACCCATTGGAGTATTGTCTGCATGCATTCTCTCCCAGAGAACAATGGAAAGTCTTTTGCAAGGACTTCCCCAAGTGGTGGTATACCTAGATGATGTTTTGATCATGGGGTCAACCAACACCGAACGCTTGGCCAGCCTAGAGGAGGTGCTAAGAAGATTCATGGAAGCTGGCATATTGTTAAAGAAGGAAAAATGCACATTTCGAGTGCCAGAAGTTACTTACCTGGGTCACAGTGTGGACACCATGGGCTTGCACTGATAAAAGAGAAAGTTTGGGCAATAAAAGATGCACCCTCACCATCCAATGTAACCGAACTCAAGTCCTTCCTGGGTATGATCAACTACTATAGCCTCTTCTTGCCTAACTTATCAACTGTGTTGGCACCATTACACTTGTTGTTAAAAAAGAATTACCATTGGTCGTGGAATTCACAACAGGAAGAAGCTTTTGTGAAAGTAAAGAAACTGTTGCATTCGTCGTGTTTATTGGCACACTACTACTCATCGAAAGAGTTAGTATTAACATGTGATGCCTCTCCTTGTGGTGTAGGAGCCGGGTTATCACGTAGACTGGAAAATAGATCAGAAAGGCCCATTGGCTTTGCCTCGAGAACCCTCTCCACAGCCAAGAAGGGTTATTCCATCAATAGCATCAGCAAGAATACAATGTTGGGCTTTGATATTATCTGCGTATGAGTATACTTTTATGTACTATTCTGGCTTACACATTGCAAATGCAGGCGCACTCCATTGTTCTCCGTTACCAGATAGCATTGTACATGCTCCTGTTCTACAAGAAGTTGTGCTGATACTGAATTTCTTGGATTCTTCGCCTGTGTGTGCAAAGCAAATTAGAAATTGGATGAACAGAGATCCAATATTGCCGAAAGTCAGAGACTTTGTTTTGCAAGGATGGTCAAATTCGCTTGAATCTGAAGATTTGAGACCATTCCATGCCAGAAATACAGAGTTAAGCTGTCAAGATGGAATTTTGTTGTGAGGATCAAGAGTTGTCGTCCAAGGTAGAGAGCCACTCTTGACAGAGCTTCACTGTGTGCATCCAGACTATCAAAGATGAAAATGCTTGCGCGAAGCTATGTCTGATGGCCAGGCATTGACAGTGACATTGAAAGCATGGTCAAGCACTGTCTCCATTGTCAGCAATAACAGAAGTTGCCTGTTTCAGCTCCCTTGCATCCATGGGAGTGGCATTGTCGACCCTGGGTTAGACTACATATCGATTATGTAGGACCATTCTTAGCTACCATGTTTTTGTTGATTGTAGATGCACATTCTAAATGGATGGATGTATACAAAGTCAAATCGCCAACATCGAGCGCAACAACCGGGAAGCTGCGTCGTTGTTTTAGCATACATGACCTACCTGAAATCATCATTTCTGATAATGGTATAGCCTTTACCAGCACAGCATTTCAGAAATTTATGAATCTGAATGGAATCAGATATATTAAAACAGCCTCTTACCACCCCTCATCGAATAGTTTAGCTGAGAGAGGTGTACAAACTTTCAAGTCTGGTATGAAAAAGTTATCTCAACTTTCCTGCTTTCTTCTCAGTTATCGTACAACGCCACATTCGACTACGGGTTCAACACCATCTAAATTATTGATGAAACGCCGCCTACGCACCAGGTTAAGCCTGGTGTTTCCAAATTTAGAGGGGAAGTTAGAGCAGAATCAGATTAATCAAAAGTTGAATCACGATACACACAGCAAAGCTTACACGTTCAGTGTAGGTGACACAGTATTTGTGCAAAACTTTGGAAGTGGATCTTGTTGGGCTCCTGGAACCATTGTCTCAGAGACTGGTCCATTATCTTTCCAAGTACAAGTGGAAGATAGAATCATTCGTAAGCACGTAGATCATATTCGTGCTAGAGAGACGTTCCAACAACCAGCGATTCTGCCTGTAATTAATGTCAAACTGTCAGTTCCTGAGGTGACAGATCGACCTAGAATAGACATGCCCGACGTCTCTGTGGAGTTGCCAAACCCAGAACTGCCATTTTCTAATGATGTGTCTTGTGTTGCAGTTCCAGATACTGTCAATCCTGTTGCGGAATCTCAAGTGGTAGAGCTATGCCGCTCTAGCCATATAAGGAGAGCACTTCAGAGACTTTAACTACCTGAAGTTGTATATATGTATATATTGTTGGATATTCAAATGTTTCCCTATAAATAGAAATTGTAAAAAACTAAAGGGGGAGGAAATGTAGCAACTGAAGGTATAGCCTAACCTGCTGTCTTTCAGGGGTCACATGATGTTCTGGGAGGCTCCGACCAATGATCCCTAAGCACAGGCAGTCCAGGGGGTGGGGGCTTCCTGACGAGAGTCCTGATCGAGCATGTAGCACCTGAAAAGCTCTCTGTAATGAAGTTTATCTGTTTCTTGTTAAAACCTGTCCGCTCCATCGAGTCATTACAGGGAGCATCTTCACTACATGGACTGCAGTGATTCAAGAAGGCGGCTCACTGCCATCTTCTCAAGGGCAATTAGAGATGGCCAATCTATGCTTGCCAGCATCTCCCACATCCCATTAACGAATAAATAAAAGAAAGGGAAGCACTTCTAATTCCGCTAACTCATGGTAGGATCCAGTCCCACATTGGGATCAACAACATTCTGGTACTTTACCCAAGAGATAATCACCGATGGAAGATTAAATAGTTAGTCTTGATGGGCTATTCAATTCCAGCATCACAACTAAACCCAATTCTGACTTCACCTGATGTTTATGTATGCCTGTGCTTTTATTTCCAGTTGTGGGTATGATAGCATGATGCTTATGTTACGTGGACTAGTAATGCAGAAGCCTGGACTGATAATCGAAAGGACATGAAATCCTGCTATAGCATTTTTTAAAAATCAGGAATTTTAAAAATTGTATCAATAAAAATGACCATGAAGCTTTTGGATGGTCATAAAGATTTGACTGGTTCATTTTTTTAGGGAAGGGAACCTGCCAAATTTATCCAGTGTGGCCTATAGTGACTCCAGTCACACTTAAAATGGTTGATGATCAACTGCCCTCTGAAGCGGTCAACCAAGCCATTCAGTTGTGCCAAACTGCAATCAGCTGTCAGGAAGAAGGTTCATCACCATTACTTTCTCAAGGCAACTAGGGATGGTCAATAAATGCTAGTCTTGCCTGCAACTCCCATATCCCAAAAATGAATGAATAAAAGGGAAGGGGTAGTCACTGGATAATTATCAGAAACGCTGACATTCCTGTATTGCTGTTCATGCTCCCACCCCCCCCACCCCACCCTGTCTGTGCAAAACCTGCAGATTCTGAAGATCTGTCCTGTTCAATCACTAATGATGGAACAGTCTTACGTAATCTCCTATGTTGATGTGTCTGAGTTCTGTCAGATTAATCCTATGTTGATGTGTCTGAGTTCTGTCAGATTCGTGTAACACTGATACCTGTTCAGCTTTTTCTGTACAACATTAGTGTGTTCTCTAAAGAAAGAAAAAAGTATATTTCAAATAATTATTTATTCATTTGCTGGAAAGATGGATTAGATATCTCGGTAATGTCACTGAATTATGTGGTGTGACTGGCCTAGAATTATGATTCCCATTATTATTTCAGCAATGGACTCCACATTATTAAAAGATACAGCTTGAACATGGGGCTGGATATTTCATCCACTGACTATATACAGTGTCTTATCACATCTCAGAGACATTTCATTGCACGTCCCAAGTATCTTTAGAAAACAGTAACTTGTTACGGAGGTAAATTCAGTGGCGACTTTGTACAGAGCAAAATCTCACGAGTGGATTTGAGATGAATGAGTAATTCACCTGTTTTGCATAAGCGCTGGTTGAAGAAGGAATGACGGCCAGAAAACTCCATGCTCTTCAAATTGTACCATACGATTTAACATATGCCTCAACTACTGAACCATCAGGAGGCCTCAGTTTAATGTCTCATGTTCATATATTCTTATCTTAAGGGCTGCTCTCATCTGGTACTGCACTAGAGCTTCAGTCCAGGTTATGTGTTTAATTTTAAAGTTGGGTGAACTAATTAAGAGTTTTTGAGTTAGAGGTGCCTGAAGCCAAGCCAAGCTTTCGGGAGCATTTGTAAACCTGCAATGTTAATGTTTAACCACAGTTAAAGTATTGTACACAGTTCCATTCTCCATATTATAAAAAGCTTTATAAAGGCGCTGGCGAAGGTGTAAAAAGGAAATTCACAAGGATGACACCAGAACTGAGAGAATATACTTATCAAGAAAGGCTGTACAGACTGAGACTGTTTTTATCTGGAAAAGACTGTGGATGGCCTGATAAAAGTCTTTTAAATTATGAAGTGGTTTGATTATGAAGTGGTTGCATATTGACTGGACAAATCAGATTGGCGGGGTAACATGGAAGACTAATTTGTAGAGTTAATCAGGGATTAATTCTTAGAGGAATACATTGCAGAACTTACCTGGGAACAAACTATTTTAGATCTAGTAATGTATAATGAGGTGGGATTAATAAGAGATATTGTAGTTAAGGATCCTCTGGGGGCTAACGAACACAACAAATTCAGTTTGAGGGCGAGCAACTCGGACCTCAAACCAGTGGCCTCAACTTAAATAAGGGCAATTACAGAGGTATGAAGAAAGAGTTGTCTAAAGCGGGCTGGGATAATAGACTAAGGGGAAGGTCAGTGGATGAGCAGTGGCAGACATTTAAAACGATATTTCATAACGTTCAGCAAAAATTTGTCCCAGTCAAAAAGAAGGACTCGATGAGAAGGATGAACCACCTGTGGTTAACAAAGGTGGTCAAGGAGAGTATCCAGTCAAAAATTAAGGCATACAAAGCGGCGAAAACTAGTGGTAGGCCAGAGGATTGGGATTTTTTTAGGAACCAGCAGTGGACGACTAAAAAGCTAATAAAGAGGGAGAAAATTGAATATGAAAGTAAATTGGCAAGAAACATAAAAACAAACAGCAAGAGCTTCTATGGGTGTATAAAAAGAGAGTGGCTAAAGTGAGCGTGGGACCCTCAGTGGATGCGACTGGAGAATTGATAATGGGGAACAGGGAAATGGCAGATAATTTAAACCAATATTTTGCATCGGTCTTCATGCTAGTGTGTTGGAGTTTAAAAATAGGGAAGTCTTGCTACAATGGTACAGGGTGATGGTGAGGCCGCACCTGGAGTACTGTGTACAGTTTTGGTCCTTGTATTTAAGAAAGGATATCCTGGCATTGGAGGCAGTTCAAAAGAGATTCACTAGGCTGATTCCTGGGATGAATGGGCTGACTTATCAAGAACAGCTAAACAGGTTATGCCTTTATTAATTAGAGTTTAGAAGAATGAGGGGTGATCTTATTGAAATGTACAAGATTCTGAGGAAGCTTGAAAGGGTAGATGTTGAGAAGATGTTTCCACTAGTGGGTGAATCTCGAACTAGGGGACATAGTAACAGAATAAGGGGACACTTATTTAAAACTGAGATACGAAGGAATTTTTTTCTCTTAGAGGGTAGTGAATGTCTGGAATTCTCTACCCCAGAGGGTTGTGGAGGCTAGATCACTGAAAGTAATTGAAGAGGAGGCAGATAGATTTTTGAAATATCGGGAAGTTCAGGGCCATGAGGAGTTGGCATGAAAGAGGAATTGAGGTCTGGGGTAGATCAGCCATGATCTTCTTGAATGGAAGGGCAGGCTTGAGGGACCAAATGGCCTACTCCTGTTCCTATGACTTATGTTCTTATGATAGGGTAGACGTACAGAAGCTGTTTCCATGTGTGATGGAAAAAAACTAGAGGCCATGTATGTAAAATATTTAATCAATACAATAGGGAATTAATAAGAAACTTATTTATACAGAGAGTGCTAAGAATGTGGATCTAACTTCCACAAGGGATAATTGCAGTTAATACCATATATGCATTTGAGGGGAAGCTAGATAAGTAAATGAGGGAGAAAGGAATAGGAGATTATGCTGATAGGTTTGTAGGAGGAGGCTCATGTGGAGCATAAATGCCAGCATAGACCAGTTGGGCTGAATGGCCTGTTTTTGTTCTGTAGATTCTATATAACATAAATATATCTCTTGCATTGTAAGATTTATATTACACCTTTAGCTTTTTATCGGCCTCTTTTTTTGCACTCTAAAATATGGATGATCTCCCCCCTTTCTCTTTTAGAATTCTGAGTAAATTTACATTATCCAAATTAACAAAGGTGTCTGGTCAGTTGTGGATGAGGTTGTACTCATTTCAATTCCTTGGCAGTATGTATGGCGTATCTGCTGATTCTAAAGTCCAGTAGAAAAAACAGTACTCCCAAATCGTAAACAAACTTTTGCTGCAGGCAAATTTGGATTTGCGTTGAAATTTGTACTGAGTAACATCAGTAACAATTGTTTTAATGTATGACATTCCTCTGCTATTTTTGCAGTTGTTAACTCATTTTTAATAAATGGATTTTATATGAATCATTAACATGTTCATTACTCGCACAATATAGCTTTAACCAATTTGATGACATTGATCTAAATTTTGGGCATGCAGTGCCTGCTTTTCAGGTGCTAAATATCCCTTTTAGCCCCCCCAAATTGCTGGCAGGGAGTGCACACTCAATACAATCCAGTGGTTTACTGCCTACTGCATTAAGGTAGACAAAGTAAATCATCTTCCAGGGCCCAGGTCTGAAATAGGCATTAGACTCTTTGCATATTCAGCAGGCCTAACACCTGCTTTGTGGCCCCTACTATGTATTATTGGGCTGCCCTGAGCAAGCTTTAAAGTGAACCAATTGCCATCCTTGACCATATAGAGACTGGGAATTCTGAGTCAAGCAACTCACCCCCTGACATCCCAAAGCCGGTCCACCAGCTACAAGACATAAGTCAGGAGTGTGATGGAATAGTCTTCATTTGCCTGCATGAGTGCGGCTCCAACACTCAAGAAGCTGGATACCATCCGGAACAAAGCAGTCTACTTGATCAGCACCCCATCCAGCAATTTAAACATTCACTCCCCCCACCACTGACACACAGTGGCAGCAATATGTCCCATATATAAGATACACTGCAGCAACTCACCAAGGCTCCTTCGACCAGGCTTTTCAAACCTCTACCACCTAGAAGGACAAGGGCAGCAGATGCAAGGGAACATCACCACCTACAAGTTCCCCTCCAAGGCACACCATTCTGACTTGGAACTATATGACCGTTCCTTCATCAAAACCCTGGAACTCCCTTCATTACTGTGGGAGTACCCACACCAGGTGGATTGTAGCGGTTGAAGAAGGCAGCTCACCACTACCTTCTCGGGGGCAATTAGGGATTGGCAACAAATGCTGGCTCAGTCAGCAATGCTCACAACCCATGAAATAATAAAAGAAAAATATGAATAATTAGTTTCTTTAACGCTGAATGTTAGAGGCAAGAAAACCACAAATGGCCAATCTCTGCTTTGTTAATAAATTAGACATTAATTGTTTTA
Source organism: Cetorhinus maximus (assembly GCF_964194155.1). Taxonomy (NCBI): domain Eukaryota; kingdom Metazoa; phylum Chordata; class Chondrichthyes; order Lamniformes; family Cetorhinidae; genus Cetorhinus; species Cetorhinus maximus. The sequence goes on from NC_135891.1 coordinate 7,550,449, forward strand.
AAAAAATTCACAGAATATTTTTATATTAAGGGTCAAGTTACGGTCACAGGCAGTGAGTGTGGATTTGCAGCAAAGACTCAAAAGGAAGCTGGGCAAGATCTATAGTGTGATCACAAATACAGAACAGGTAGATGAGTAGAGGCAGATGACTCTCATGGCCACAATGGTCTGCTGGAATCTGTCTGATCACTTTTAGGGGTGGGAGAGAAATACCCCAGTAATTTTTTCCTAATTTTGACAAAAATTATCTTCACATCTCCCAGAAGATTGTGTGGCTGGTTGGCAGTGGGGGAGATCGCATGGAGTGGTTGGGCGGGAACACACAGGGTAGGTGTGATGGGGGTCATGGTGACCAAAGGGTGCGCCATGGCAGTATAGGATAAGCTGGATAGAATCAGCTATTTTTTTCTGGGCTTCATTTTTGTATGTTTTGTGGAATTTTTTTCAACTGACATTTGGGGGAGAAATTAATTTAGGTCCCTTATCGGGCACAAAATGGTGGGGATGATTAGAGAATGTGGCAGAGGTCTGAGGCCCATTTGTAATTGGGCCCTGGGCCTCATCAGCATTATTTCAGTGATCTGCTGATGTTAGTCAATGTCCTGATGCAACTCCTTGGTTATGAGGCCACAAATTTGGGCTGGCAGTGAGTCCAACAACAGCACACAAATAGGTTCTGATGAGTAGGAATCCTACCTTAACACATTTAATCCTACATTAGCATCCAGCACCTGGACCCCTATAATATCATGCTTACCAATATGTTATTCAATGTACTTTGAGACATATCCTCACAAAACTGGCACTTTTTGCACCCATTCATAACACAAAAAGTTAGCATGCAGGTGCAGCAAGTACTTAAGAAGGCAAATGGAATTTTGGCCTGTATTGCTAGGGGGTTGGAATTTAAAAATAGGGAAGTCTTGTTACAACTGTACAGGGTGTTGGTGAGGCCACACCTGGAGTACTGTGTACAGTTTTGGTCCCCATATTTAAGAAAGGATATACTGGCATTGGAGGCAGTTCAAAAGAGATTCACTAGGCTGATTCCTGGGATGATGGGGTTGACTTATCAAGAACAGCTAAACAGGTCATGCCTTTATTTATTTGAGTTTAGAAGAATGAGGGATGATTTATTGAAACGTTCAAGATTCTGAGGGTGCTTGACAAGGTAGATGTTGAGAAGACATTTCCACTAGTGGGGGAATCTCGAACCAGGGGACATAGTTGCAGAATAAGGGGAGACTCATTTAAAACTGAGATGCGAAGGAATTTCTTCTCTCAGAAGGTAGTGGATGTCTGGAATTCTCTACCCCAGAGAGTTGTGGAGGCTAGATCACTGAAAGTATTTAAAGAGGAGGTGGATAGATTTTTGAAATATCAGGGAGTTGAGGGCTATGAAGAGCTGGCACAAAAGAGGAGTTGAGGCCTGGTGCAGATCAGCCATCACCTTATTGAATGGCGGGGCAGGCTTGAGGGGCCAAATGCCCTATTCCTGCTCCTAGTTCTTATGTTCTGCACCCAGAATTGGTGCAACAGGGTCCAATTTTACCCGTTACTGTTTCAAGTTCCAAGTTCCTCTTGGAACTTTTGTTTGCCCTTAATCTATAAGATGTGTTTAATTATATAATTAATAAAAATTATACTGTTTTCTTTTGCAACCGTTTAGTCAGGAAAATATAATTTGAACTGTAGGTTTCAATTTCATTGACTCCCAAGAGTGTCAACCAACTGGTAAACCTCATTACTTCTCTCAATGCTGCACAGCTAAATGAAGCTAGTGTCTGATATGCCTAAGTATAGCTTCTTGCAATCCTGGGGGAATTTCCAATAAAACCTCCACACAGTCCGACCTTGTTATTGCAAAATGAATGGGAAGCTAATAAAGTAGTTGTTTCATTTCACAGTTCCATTTTACTTTCCTTCAACTCTTCAGCGCTGCTAAGGCCCAGGGCAGTTCTGTCAATGCTACTCCTCAGCCAGTCACTGAGGGTCACTCAGAGATCTCAACATCCAATTTTTCCAAAAACATGTGCCTTTAATGTAGTATAAGTGCTTCAAGAGCAATTGTGAAGCAAAATTTGACACAGACACATATGCAAATACGAGGACAAGAGTTCAAAAGCTCGGTCAAAAAGATAGGTTTTAAGGAGCATCATAAAGGAAGACACAGAGAGAGAGAGATGGAGAGGTTTAGGGAAGGAATTTCAGAGCTTAAGCCGAGGCAACTGAAGGCACAGCTGGCATTGGTGGAGTGATTAATGCACAAGATGCATAAGAGACCAGAGTTGGAGGAGGGCAGAGATGCCATAGGGTTGTAAGGGGGTAGGAATTTATGCAGAAAGGGAGAAATAAGCCACAGAAGAGTTTGAAAAGCCCAATCGCCTCCTCCCCATAAGGACATGACAGAGTGCGTGATCTCACTGCACAAGTTAAAAGGACTCACTTGAAGGGAGCAGCAAAGGCAACAAGACAGAATGCTTTAGTCAGAGTGTGCCAAAGGGCTGTAATAACCGAAACATTGATGGAGCAGGAATTAGAGGTCACCCAGAGATATGATGAGTAATACTGTATAACACTTAATGCATCTTCATCAAACTTCTCTGTCTGTTCTTCTAGAGTCTGGTGTCCTTTGTGAAGCCACAGCAATAGTCAACGCTTTCAGCATTGCTGTTGGAGAAACCTTTGCCTGCCCATCAGCCCCTGCAGGACACCCTTTATGGTACCTTGGGTGGGGAGGGGCCAAGGATACCACACCAAAGAAATTTTCTTTAAATGTTAAATAAAGTCTTTGCATGAGTAGGTCTCGCTCTGACTTTCCCACAGTGGTGAACTGGTCTCAAAGAAAATCCAGACCACGCCAACATGCCCCACCCATGTTTTGATCCGCAGTTCATCTCCTCAGCTCTGCTAAATAGTAGACAGAAGAATTTTGTACATTTGCATCCACGCTGATATCATAGTTTTCAATTAATCTAGTAGCAAATATCCTGATTTTCCTGTGAATTTTGCATAAGTTTTTTTTATTTGTTCATGGGATATGAGTATCACGAGCAAGATCAGCATATGTTGCCCATCTCTAACTGGACTTGAGAAGGTGGTGGTGAGCTAACTCCTTGAACCACTGCAGTTCCTGTGGTGTAGGTTCATCCACAGTACTGTTAGGGATGGAGTTCTAGGATTTTGATCCAATGACAGTGAAGGAATGGTGATGTATTTCCAAGTCAGGATAGTGTGTGACTTGGAGGGAAACTTGCAGATGGTGGTGATGTTCCTATATGTTGGCTGCCCTTGTTCTTCTGGATGGTAAAGGCTAAGGTTTGGAAGTTGTGGTTAAAGGCTTAGGGAGTTGCTGCAGTGAATCTTATAGATGGTACACTTTACTGCCACTGTGTGCCAGTAGCGGCAGGAGTGAATGTCTAAAGTGATGGATGGGGTGTAGAACAAGCGAACTTTGGTAGCGTTGAGTCTCTTGAGTGTTACTGGAGCTGGGCTCTTCCAGGCAAGTGGAGAGCATTTCACCACAGTCCTGACTTGTACCATGTACATGGTGGACAAACTTTGGGAAGTCAGGAGGTGAGTTGCTCACCGCAAAATTCCAAGCCTCTGACCTGCTCTGGTAGACAGAGTATTTATATGGCTGGTCCAGTTAAGTTTCTGTCAATGGTAACCCCCAAGATGTTGATGGTGGAGGATTCAGCGATGATAATATTATTGAATGTCAAGGGGAGATGGTTAGATTCTCTCTTGTTGGAGATGCTCATTGCCTGGTACTTGTGTGGAACAAATATTACGTGCCAATTATCAGCCCAAGTCTGAATTTTGTCCAAGTCTTGCTGCGTGTGAGCATGGACTGCTTCAGTATCTAAGGAGTAGTGAATGGTACTGAACATTGCAATCATCAATGAACATCCCCACTTCTGTCCTTATGATGGAGGAAAGATCATTGATGGACCAAGGCTGTAATGAGGCCACTCAGATCCTGACCTCATTACAGCCTTGGTTCAAGCATGGACAAAAGAGCTGAACTGCCGAGGTGAGGTGAGAGTAACTGCACTTGACACCAAGGCAGATTTGACCGAGTCTGGCATCAAGGAGCACTAGCAAAACTGGAGTCAATGGGAATCAGGGGGAAAACTCTCTGCTAGTTGGAGTCATGCCTAGCACAAAGGAAGATAGCTGTGGTTGTTCGAGGTCATTCATTTCAGCTCCAGGACATCTGCAGGAGTTCGTCAGGGTAGTGTCCTCAACACAACCATCTTCAGCTGCTTCATCAATGACCTTCCTTCCATCATAAGGTCAGAAGTGGGGATGTTCGCTGAAGATTGCACAATGTTCAGTACCATTCGTGACTCCTCAAAGATACTGAAGCAGTCCATGTCCAAATGCAACAAGACCTGGACAATATCCAGGCTTGGGCTGAGAAGTGGCAAGTAACATTCGCGCCATACAAGTGTCAGGCAATGACCATCTCCAACAAGGGAGAATCCAACCATCACCCCTTGATGTTCAATGGCATTACCATCACTGAATCCCCCACTATCAACATCCTGGGGGTTACCATTGACCAGAAACTGAACTGGACTAGCCATATAAATACTGTGGCTACAAGAGCAGGTCAGAGGCTAGGAATTGTGTGATGAGTAACTCACCTCCTGACTCCCTAAAACCTATCCACCATCTACAAGGCACAAATCAGGAGTGTGATGGAATACTCCCCACTTGTCTGGATGAGCACAGCTCCCACAGCATTCAAGAAGCTTGACACCATCCAGGATAAAGCAGCCCACTTGATTGGCACCACGTCCACAAGCATTCACTCCCTCCACCAACAATGCACAGTAGCAGCAGTGTGTGCCACCTACAAGATGCACTGCAGGAATTCACCAAGGCTTCTTCGACAGCACCTTCCAAATCCACGACCACTACCATCTAGAAGGACAAGGGCAGCAGGTAGATGGGAACACCTAGACGTTCCCCTCCAAGTCACTCACCATCCTGACTTGGAAATATATCAACGTTCCTTCACTGCTGCTGGGTCAAAAACATTGTGGGTGTACCTACACCACAGGGACTGCAGCGGTTCAAGAAGGCAGCTCACCACCACCTTCCCAAGTGATAACTAGGGATGGGCAATAAATGCTGGCCCAGCCAGTGAAGCCCATACCCATGACTGAATAAAAAGAAAAAGTAGCTGACACAGGGATTGGTGTTGGGTCCCTTGTTGTTTGTGGTACATATAAACGATTTAAACTTGAATGTAGAAGGGTTGATCAGTAAGTTCACGGATGACATGAAAATTGGTGGGACGGTAAATAGTGAGGAGGATAGCCTTAGATTACAGGAGGATTTAGACGGGCTGGTCAGATGAGCTGATTAGTGGCAAATGGAATTTAATCTGGAGAAGTGTGAGGTGATGCCCTTGGTCAGGACAAACAAGGCACGGGAATACATGATGAATGGAAGTACCAAGGATCAGAGGGACCTTGGTGTGCATGTCCACCGATCCCTTAAGGTAGCAGGACAGGACAGGTAGATAAGGTGGTTAAGAAGGCATATGGGATACTTGCCTTTATTAGCCGAAGCATAGAATACAAGAGCAGGGAGGTTATGCTGGAACTGTATAAAACACTGCTTAGGCCACAGCTAAGAGTATTGCTAAGTCCTGGAGTCCTGGAATCCGCATTATAGGAAGGATGTGATTGCACTAGAGAGTGTGCAGAAGAGATTTACCAGGATGCTGCCTGGACTGGAGAGTTTTAGTGGGGTTGTTTTCCCTGGAGCAAAGGAGATTGAGGGGGTACATGATTGAGATGTATAAAATTACGAGGGGCATAGATAGGGTAAACAGGAAGGAACTTTTCCCCTTGGTGGAGGGATCAATAACCAGGGGTCATAGATTTAAGGTAAGGGGCAGGAAGTTTAGAGGAGATGTGAGGAAGAATTTTTTCACCCAGAGGGCGGTGGGAATCTGGAACTCACTGACTGAAAGGATGGTAGAGGCAGAAACCCTCATAACATTTAAGAAGTATTTGGATGTGCACTTGCAATGCCATGGCATACAAGGCTATGCGCCTAGTACTGGAAAATTGGATTAGAATAGTTAGATACTTGTTTGACTGGCGCAGACTTGATGGGCCGAAGTGCCATTTTCTGTGCTGTAGACCTCTATGACTCTATAATGGTTGGGCCTCGGACATTACCCTGAGGAACTCCTGCAGCATTGTCTTGGGGCTGAGATTATTGGCCTCCGACAACCATCTTCTTTTGTGTTACTCATGACACCAACTAGTGGAATATTTTCTCCCAGATTCTCATTGAACTCAGGCTGGAATTTTCCGCTCCTGTTGGCGGCGGGCATGTTTGGCGATGTGAGCGGACAACATGGCGAGATGGCCAAAAACCAGATTTCACATCACCATAAAGCCAGTTTGCAATCGTCCGCTCCACCAGTCAATGGCGGGCTTTTAATTCTGGCAAGCAGGGCTTATAATGAGATGTTGAAGTATTGAAATTAGGTTCTCGCCATCGGATGTCAGGAACATCCCCCATACTTGATCATCCGGGCACATCGGCGTGCTCCTTCACAACTGCACATAAGCAACCTGCACCTGGCGAGCTGCACTTCGCTCACACCTTTGGGGTTTTTTTGCCCACTTACTTCAGGCAGCACTTGCAGTTACCAGAGCCAGGCTTCACAGGCAGCACCACATCACTTTTAGGGAGGCTCACAGGCAGGTCTGTACCTACCAGACCAGCTGTGAGGCGAGTGTGGCTTTTCAACAGCTGCAGGGCTAGGGCTTGCTTGGGGAACGGGGAGAAGTGGCCTCAGGTAAGGGAAGAGGCTGCAGGGCGAGAGCTGTACTGGGGAAGGAGGGTATCCCAGGGTGTGTGTGAGGGTACATGTTGATCTATGCAAATGTCTTCAAGGTAGTGAGCGCTGAGGAGGCAGCCTCCAGAGGAGATGAGGCCAGATGGAGATGTGAGGGTATGAGTGTGAGAATGGGTGGTGATGTCCCTTGAGCTGGCAGTGAATGAGATGCCAGTGAATGTGTGATGGCCATGTAAGTTTAGAGCGATGAGGTGGTTGCCTTACCCTGGCAGCACATATGAGATCACTCATCCTCTTTCCACATTGGATGACCAACCTCTTCTATCCAGCGTTGGTATTGACCACCACTGCCACTGCCTCCCAAGCCGGAGTGGTGAGATTGCTGGACCTCCTGCGGCCAGAGCTGGGGTGAAGGATATCACGGTGGGCCTCCTAAAGACATTCCAGTGACGGATCACTGAACTCTTCTTGGCTTTCAGGGCCATGTCTTCACGGGAGCAGTCCTGGGCTGCAAGCATTGAGAACTGTGTGCACGGCTGCAGTTTAGAATGACACCTGGAGTGAAGAAATGGCGGGGTAATGGTGTGGCGAGCGATTCAGAAGCCGCCTGCCAGAGAAATGGCATATTTTCTGTGGCTGCATAATTAATGAGCCGGGAAGTGCACGATACGACACGAAAACCTGCCATGGCGGCCAGTGGGTAAAACGTTGTTTTTCTTAGTGCAATTCTGGGACAATTCAGCCCTCAGTTTTGTTAGGCTCCTTGATGTCACATGGTCAAATGCTGCTTTGATGTTGAGGGTAGTCACTCTTACCTCACCTCTGAAATTCAGCTCTTTAGTCCATGTTTGGACCAAAGCTGTAATGAGGCCTGGAGCTGAGTTGCCCTGGCAGTACCCAAACTGAGCATCAGTGAGCAGATTATTGCTGAGTAAGTGCCTCTTGATATTGTCAATGACACCTTCCATCACTTTGCTGATGATTGAGAGTAGGCTGATGGGCTGTAATTAGTCAAATTTGATTTGAATTGTTTTTCGTGGACAGGACATATCTGGGCAACGTTCTACATTGTCAGGTAGAAGCCAGTGTTGCTGCTGCAATTTCCTGCATTATTTGTGACACAGGCAAATTTGACACAAATCAAATATGTGGCTTAACATGATTGAAGATTTTGGGGGCATAAATGAGTTACCTGAGTAAGTACAGTATGCCCAAACCCCCTCAATCTTTTAGAACTGGTCATTAATCTCTACACTCGAATGCACTTCCATGCATCACATTGGCCCCACCCCCAAATAACAGAGCCTCATATACCCGAGATTCCTGCAGGGGGCTTTTGCCTTGAGATTCTGTCCAAGTTACCAGCAGACTTTCAGGAGCAGCAGGAAACAGTCATTTCCTGGTGTTTTGATATTTTTTGACACATTTTGTTTTCAATTTACCCTCACTGAAGCTTACATTAACTGTGTTCCTCTCCACAGATGCTGTCAGACCTACTGAGTTTTTCCAGCTATTTTTGTTTTTGGTTCAGATTTCCAGCATCCACAGGATTTTGCTTTCCCCTTAAGTACATCAAGCTGAAACTTTAATTTTAATACCCGAAGAAGAAATTATACAGTGTAAGTTTGACACTCTTCTTGGGCCTGAGTAGTATATACTGATTTACTTCCATATTACATTGGTCATATTCTAATGAGATTTGCAGGAAATTTGGGCATAGCGTAAAATCGGAGGAAATAAGACTCATTTTCAAGTCTAAGTGAAGGCAATTCCAGTCCATCTTTCCACTCATACTGTCAGCACAGTTTGTGCTCAATCTCCTGTCACACTGAAGTGTTAATGTTCAGTTTAGCAGCTGGTTTATCTCCATTTCTGTATATAAATACAATCATGTTATACTATACACAAAATTCTTTTACTAAGCCAGGTCTTTTACTTAAAGTTAAAACATAAATGAAAAACCAACCACCATCATTGCAATGAATCATCTCCTGTTTCGTTTCAAAATGTTCCAGCTCAATTATCGACTGGACTTCTGTCCCTGTCAACATCACTTGCCCCACTCCGCCCAAAGTAGGAAACTTGCCCTGCACTCCCTTGACTGTCCCACTAAATTAAAATGACAGTAGGAGGGGGTTCAAGGAATCCTATTGATTTCTCTGTCTTCCTCTTCAACTGCCATTGACCTGGGAGACCGCCAGGAAAAGAGTGCTGGTACCCTAGCGATCAGAAGTTGCTTGATGGAGAAGAAAAGAAAGACTTGCATTTATATAGCACTTTTCAATAGCTCATGATGTTCCAAGGTGCTTTACAGTTAATGATGTACTTTGCAAGCAGTCACTGTTGTAATGTAGGAAATGCAAAAAACAATTTGTATACAGCATGATCCCACAAACAGCAATGTGATAATAACGAGTTAATTAATCTTTAAGTGTTGGTTGAGGGGTAAGTATCGGCCAGGGCCCCAGGCAGAGCTTCAAAATAGCACCACTGGATCTTTTACAGTCAAGCTGGTGTGTCAGCCTAGATTATGTACCCAAGTCTCTAAAGTGGGGTTTAAACCTACAACCTTCTGATCAGAATGATGCCATTGAGCCATGGCAGATAGCCCACTACTTCCATTTACCATGAGCTGGAGGGCTTGGGGTCCATAGGGAGGCTCACTTTCTCAGTTTAAGTAAAAATTTTTAGGGTGTCTCCACTCTCTTTAATTGTGACCCCCTCCTCCATCAGGTGCTGAGCGTGTATCCTGTGGCAAAACAGCTGAATTTTTTGCCACCCAAAAGTAGTGGACTATCTAATGGACTATCTAAATCTAATCCAATGAGCAACCCCCAGCACTCCCACCCCCATCCCTTTCTGGTTGGTGTTGTGGTGGTGTCAGAGTGATGGGCAAAGGCCTCATCCTGAACTTCTTCCAGTGACAAAGCTGCCCTGAAGGGTAAATCCAGCTAAATGTGTTTTATTACCCAGTTTCTCTTCCTGAGCTTTGCTGAAGGAGTTGACTATTGCTGGACCTCTGCTGGTGCCTGGGGCTGTTCACTTCGGCAAAAAGAAATGCAAATCCTACCGCACTATGGTATAGACCATTGATCTGCTGCCACTCCACAGTTACATCTTCGTAACGTTATTTCAGGGCTGGGACAGAGTTGAGTAGCAGCTAAATGTGAAATCAACTTTTCCAAGCAAAAGGCCAGAAAGAAACAAGTTATTTTTCAAATTCCTTTCTGAATTCAGACCATGGTTGTGTTCGACAAACTCAGCTAAAATGAATATGTTGAAATGTGGCTAAATACTGACTCAAAACTTTCAGAAAAGACTGAATATCATAACATTTTACTTTGCCAATTGTTCAGTCATTTCTCCCCTCCAAACCTAATCTCTTTCAGGAGTCCTCCCCCTGTTCAACGGATCCTTTCACCCGCCTCCAGTATTCCCCCTCCACCTGGACCCTTCCCTCTGGCCTCTTACCTGCTCTTGATCTTTTCATTGAGAACTATCGGTGTGACATTCGCCGTCTCAATTTCTCTGCTCCTCTCACCCACTCTAACCCATCTGCTTTTGAACTTGCCGCACTCCATTCTCTCAAGTCCAACCCTGACTTTGTTATCAAACCTGCCAACAAGGGTGGTGCTGTTGTTGTCTGGCGTACTGACCTCTACCTCGCAGAAGCTGAGCGCCAACTCGCAGACACTCCCTCCTACCTCCCCCTGGATCATGACCCCACCACCGAACATCAAGCCATTGTTTCCAGGACTGTCACTGACCTCATCTCCTCTGGAGATCTTCCATCCACAGCTTCCAACCTCATAGTCTCCCAACCTCGGACAGCCCACTTCTACCTCCTCCCCAAAATCCGCAAACAGGACTGTCCCGATAGACCGATCGTGTCAGCCTGTTCCTGCCCCACGGAACTCTTTTCTTCCTATCTTGACTCCGTTCTCTCTTCCCTTGTCTAGTCTCTTCCCACCTACATCTGCGATTCCTCTGATGCCCTACATCATATCAACAATTTCCAGTTCCCTGGCCCCAACCGCCCCTCTTCACTATGGACATCCAATCCCTCTACAGCTCCATCCCCCACCAGGATGGTCTGAGGGCTCTCCGCTTTTTCCTTGAACAGAGGCCCGAACAATCCCCATCCACCACTACTCTCCTCTGTCTGAATTTGTTCTCTCACTGAACAATTTCTTCTTAAACTCGTCTCACTTCCTCTAAATTAAAGGTATGGCTATGGGTACCCACATGGGCCCCAGTTATGCCTGTCTCTTTATGGGGTATGTGGAACATTCCTTGCTCCGGTCCTACTCAGGCCTCTCCCACAACTCTTTCTCTGGTACATTGATAACTGTTTCGGTGCTGCTTTATGCTCTCGTCTGGAACTGGAAAATTGTATTAATTTTGCTTCCAATTTCCACCCCTCCATCACTTTCACATGGTCCATCACTGACACTTCCCTTCCCTTCCTTGACCTCTCTGCCTCAATTTCTGGTGATAGACTGTCCACCAATATTCATTACAAGCCCACCGACACCCACAGTTACCTCGACTACAACTCCTCATGCCCTGCTTCCTGTAAGGACTCCATCCCATTCTCTCAGTTCCTTTGCCTCCGTCGCATCTGTCCCGATGATGCCACTTTCCAAAACAGTGCTTCTGACATGACTTCCTTCTTCTTTAACCGAGGTTTCCCACCCATGGTGGTTGACAGGGCCCTCAACTGTGTCTGACCCATCTCCCGTGCCTCTGCCCTCACACCTCCCTCTCCCTCCCAGAACCATGATAGGGTCCCCCTTGTCCTCACTTTTCATCCCACCAGCCTTTGCATTCAAAGGATCATCCTCTGCCATTTCCGCCAACTCCAGCATGATGCCGCATCCAAACACATCTTCCCTTCACCCCCCCCCGGTTGGCATTTCGTAGGGACTGTTCCCTCTGGGACACCCTGGCCCACTGCTCCATCACCCCCAACATCTCAATCCCCTCCCACGGCACCTTCCCATACAAGCCAGAAGGTGCAACACCTGCCCCTTTACTTTCCCCCTCCTCACTGTCCAAGGGCCCAAACACTCCTTCCCTCAATTTGGTCTACTGTGTTCGCTGCTCCCAATGCAGTCTCCTCTACATTGGAGAGACCAAATGCAGACTGGGTAACTGCTTTGCGGAGCACCTTCGGTCTGTCTGCAAGCATGACTCAGACCTCCCTGTCGCTTGCCATTTCAACACACCACCCTGCTCTCATGCCCACATGTCCGTCCTTGACCTGCTACAATGTTCCAGTGAAGCTCATTGCAAACTGGAGGAACAGCAGCTCAACTTCCGATTAGGCACTTTACAGCCTTCTGGACTTAACATTGAGTTCAACAACTTCAGATCATGAACTCTCTCCTCCATCCTCACCCCTTTTTGATCCTCTTTTTTCAAATATTTATTTTTAAATTTTTATATATATATTTTTTACCACCTATTTCTATTATTATTATTTTTAAAATTTATTTCCATTCATTGTTTTATCCCCACCTTTTAGCCTATTTCGATCTTTTCCCCCAGACCGTCCCCTCCCCCTATCCCACTCCTACCAGGGCCATCTGTCACTTGCTCATCCTGCTTTCTACTCATAGGTCTTCTACTCTTATCTTCCCCCATCAAGGGGGTTGCGCGGGGGCGGGTGGGAGTGGGCGCAAACCCGATCGGCACCCCCAATCAGGCCCGCCCAGCATGACACGTGCCCAGAAGCGCTGTGCGCTCCCTGTGAGGAGGTGCCTCAGGGAGATTAGTTAAAGTTTTTAAAAGCTAAGTACAGAAAAGAAAATATTATAAGACATGTCCCCTCACGTGACAGTGTCACATGAGCTGGGACATGTCAAGGAACATTAATGGAAAACTTTACTTAATTTATAAAAACTTCATGAAACCTCATCCCGCCCGTAAAGATTTCATGAAAAATGCGAAGGCCGCCTGGGCTCTTCACCTGCCCGCCAACCTTAAGGCTGGATGGACAGCTCAGTTAACTACTTTAATTAGCTTTTAACAGGCCTTAATAGGCCTTTGACAGTTCGGCGGGCGCACAACCAACCGAACTGAAAATCTAAATGACGCGCGGTGACATCAGGATGCCTGCCCAAAGTCATCGCGCGTCACTTTACGCGTCAGCGAGCAGGCCCCCCCTCTGCTCACCGACTGGAAAATTCTTCCCTTAATGTCACGATTAGCACCGCCTTTCGCCAGTACCACCACCATCAATACCCCTTCCACTTTTGTTTATGACATCTTTTGCAATCTCTCCTTTGCCCTTCACTGGCCTTCTATCCAGCTTCACCTGTCCCACCTGCCTTAAACAGTATATATTTCACCACATTTTTACTGCTCTTTAGTTCTGAAGATGAGTCAGAAACGTTAACTCTGTCTTTCTCTCCACAGATGTTGCCAGACCTGCTGAGTTTTTCCAGCAATTTTTGTTTTTGTTTTGATTTCCACATCCGCACTATTTTGCTTTTATCTAATCTCTTTCCTGTTTGGGAACACTTTCCACTTCCTAGCACATGTGTGTATTCTTTGGTGAAGTATGCACAGACAAAATTCTGCAGCCACTTGGAAAACAGTTCAGAAAAAGCAGCATCAATGGCATAAGAACATAAAGAATAGGAACAAGCAGGCCATTTGGCCCCTCGAGCCTGCTCTGCCATTCAATAAGATCACGCTGATCTGATTGTGGTGTCACCTTCACTTTCCTGCCTGTCCCCCATAACCTTTGACTCCCTTGAAGATCAAAAATCTGTCTAACTCAGCCATGAATATATTCAATGACCAAGCCTCCACTGATCCCTAGGGTAGAAAATTCCAAAAATATTTGACCTTCAAGAGAAGAAATTCTGCCCCAACTTCATCTTAAATGGGAGATCCCTTAATCTGAAACTTTTCCCCATAGTTCTAAACTCCCCCACAAGGGGAAACAAGCTCTCAGGATCTACCCTGTTCAGCCCCAACATAATCTTACATGTTTTAATAAGATCACCTCTCATTCTTCTAAACTCCAATAAATGTAGGCCTGACCTACTCAAGCCTCCCTTTTAAGAAAACCAGGAATCAACCTAGTAAACTAGTATAACGGCTTAATAGTTAAGCTAATGAGTTGTCATGATGTAACAGTGACATCAGCAGTCATGTGCTAGAAACTCTGTAAAACAGATGGAACAGTCTGCACTCAAGAGCGACATACATACTCTGTAGCCTATCTTGTATACAGTGTTAATAAAACAGTTTGAAGTAACTACCTGAGTCAGACCAGAGTTACTCAAGATAAGATTGGCCACGTGACCAACATATGAAATATGGAACTTCTTTGAACTGCCTCCAATGCAAGTATGTCCCTCCTTAATTAAGGAGACCAAAACTGTACGTAGTGTTCTAGATGCGGTCTCACCAATGTCCTGTACAGTTGTAGCAAGACTTCCCTACTTTTGTACTCCAATCCCCTTGCAATAAAGGCCAACGTGCTTCAGTTATACAGGGCATTGATGAGACCACATCCCGAATATTTTGTGCAGTTTTGATCTCTTTAAAGAAGGATGTAAATGTATTGGAGGCAGGTCAGAGGAGGTTTACTAGATTGATACCTCGAATGAGCGGGTTCTCTAAAGGTTAGACAGACTGGGCTTGTTTCCACTGGAGCTTAAAAGAGTGGGGGGTGACTTGATTGAAGTATATAAGATCCTGAACAGTATTGACAAAAAGGTGAATGTAGAAAGGATATTTCCACTGGTGGGTGAGTCCAGAACTAGGGGGCACTATTTTAAAATTAGGGGTTGCCCTTTTAGGACAGAGATGAGGAGAAATTTTTTCTCAGAGGGTTGTGTGACTTTGGGACTCTCTGCCACCGAAGGCGGTGGAGGTGGGGTCACTGAATATTTTTAAGGCAGAGGTAGATAGATTCTTGTTAGACATGGGAATCAAAGGTTATGGGGGTATGTGGGAATGTGGAATTCAAAACACAAACAGACCAGCCATGATCTTATTGAATGGTGGAGCAGGCTCGAATGGCCTACTTCTGCTCCTATTTTGTATGTTCATGTGCCATTTGCTTCCCTAATTGCTTGCTGTAGCTGCATGCTAATTTTTTGTGATTCATGTATGAGCACACCAAGGTCCCTCTGTACCATAGCATTCTGCAGCCTCTCTTCAGTTAAGTAATATTTTGCTTTTCTACTTTTCCTACCCAAGTAAATAATATCATATTTTCTCACATTTACTCCATCTGCCAAACTTTGGCCCACTCACTTCACCTATCTATATCCCTTTGCAGACACTTGTGTCCTCACAATTTGCTTTCCACCTTTGTATCATCAGCAAATTTGGTTACAATAAGCACTCTCTTTTTATCCAAAAAACAGATCGTAAATATTTGAGGCCCCAGCACTGATCCTTGTGGTAACCCACTGGTTGCAGTTTGCCAGCCTGAAAATGACCTATTAATCCCAATTCTCTGTTAATTCGTCAATCCACTATCAATGTTAGCATATTACACCCAACACAATGAGCTCTTATCTTGTGTAGCAACATTTTGTGCAACACCTTTTGAAAATACACTACATCTAAAGGTTCTCTTGTATCCATCCTGTTTTTTAAAGACCTCTAATAAATGTGTCAAACACAATTTCTCCTTCATGAAACCATGTTGATTTTACTTGATTGTGTTATGATTTTCTAAATGTCCTGCTACTACTTCCTTAATGATGGATTCCAGTATTTTCCCAATAACTGATGTTAGGCTAATTGGCCTATAGTTTCCAGCTCTCTGTCTCCTTCCTTTCTGGAATAGCACTGTCACATTTGCGGTTTTTCAATCCACTGAGAGCTTTCTAGAATCTAGAGAATTTTGAAAGATTACATCAATGCATACACTATCTTTGCAGCCTCTTCTTTTTATCTCCAGAAACTTGGGGCTGAATTTTCTGTTTGGCATGAGGGCGGAGCAGGACCGGGCATGGCATTCGGGTCTGTGCCGCCATTTTATGCAGGCGGGCCAATTAAGGCCCGCCCAGGTTAATGCGCGACTCCTGAGGATAGCGGGAGTGGGCAGGTGGTGGCGGGAATGCATTGTCCACCATGTCCAATGGTGACCCAGCAGCCTGTTTATATGAAGCACTGGTAGCCTTTGCAAGGGTGCTAACAATGACAAGTGGAGGGGCTCACCAGAGGGCTTCTGGTGAGCAGGCCAGTTCTGAGGGTAGGCCAGCGGAGCAGGCGAAGCTGGAGGGTAGGGCAGCGGGATAGGCCAGGCCGGAGGGTAGGGCAGGGGGCCAGTGTGCCCCTCGTTTCTCAGATGACTGCTTTGCAGCCCTCCTCGAGGAGATGGCAGCACGGCAGGAGGTGCTGGTTCCCCAGGATGGGAGGAGGAGGCCCCCCACATGACTCAACGTGCCTGGGAGGAGGTGGTGAGCTCCACGACGTGGTGCGGTGCACCTGGATCCAGTGTCGCAAGTGCTTCAACGACTTGTTGCGCTCTGGCAGGGTGAGTACCATGTTGGTATTGGTCATGTAACCCAGCAGGTCAGCTCACTCCCCTGCCCCCACTCCGCCACCCAAGTCTGAGTGTAGTGACTGCATTGAATCATTGACGGCATGTGTCCTTTGCTGGGTGGGCCAGCAGATATTGCCCATGCTGAGGTCAGCCTAAGAGGTTGTTGAAGAGATGGGTTTTGCCCCCGCAGCATGTGTTACATTAAGTCCCACATGACTGGTTTGGGGGCAACCTAGAGGAGCTGCACCTAGGTGCTGTGTTTGAACTCCAGGACATGTCTAAGTCAGAGTGATGACATGCTGGGAGGGGCTTCAAGGTGGCGTGGCAATGAACCATCTGATGCGCTCTGCGCTCCATGTGCTTGCACCTCCTTGCTATGGAAGGAGATACCGTGTGGTGCCTAATGTGATGTAGGCAGCATGTGTCCAAGGTGGGGGCCCGGGGTGTGGAGCAGGCCTAGCATCTTTGTGTGAGTGTTCGGCAGCAGCGGGTTGAGGAGACTCTAGAGCCCTGATATGTCCTACTCTGGTTGGGGTGGGCAGTGCGCGTAGAGAGTCCATGTGCAATTTTCACTAATCAATGCTCGTCTCTCATTTTCAGGAGAAGAATGCTCATAACGTGGCAGAGCGTGTAAGAACTGGTGGCGGCCAGGCGCAGATCGCCATTCTTAGCTGCTTTAAGCAGGAGGCCCTGGATCTGGAGAGGCGCCATCCGCCTAGGTGTCGTTAAGGCTGGGGTGCCACGGCCAGGTATTTATGCCAAACAATGAGGTCAGCATTGTTCTTCCAATAGCCATAACACTGCTGAATGTTAATTGATTTAATTTTGCAACATGGCTTGACCATTGGTTATGGAAGGATGAGCGCAAAATGATCCGGGGGCAGGGAAGCACTTTGACACTGTCTCCATGTTAACTGACCCACTGTCCTTGTTCTTCCTTTCAGCATCAGCGCAGCAGGGCCAGGAGGAGGAGCAGCAGAGGCCCCTTCTCACACCTGAGGGGCCTGCAGTCTCACCAGCGTTACACCATTTCTGCGAGGCAGGCACCAGCGCAGATACGAGCAACTTGGTGGGAATTCAAACACCGGCTAGTAGCCCGGAGCACAGCGGTGAGGGCACTTCACAGTCGCTGGAGGAACTGGCAGGGACAGAGAGTACCCATGGCTGCAGCAGTCGGAGGACTGCAGGGGACCAGGCACATGCTCAGTCGGTTGCTGATGATGTGCCTCTGGAGTTGTCCGCGACGCAGCAAACGCAGGAAATGTGGCCGGTTGTGCGGTAACATCTGGGGGAGATACATGAGGCTATGCTTGGCTTGGCTTCTGTGGTGGAGGAGTCTACGCGGACGATCGCCGAAGCAATGAACCACATGTCCGAGCACCATGCATACTCCATGGAGAGAGTGGCGACTCTCGTGGAGAGGCTCCTCCAGGAGACCCGTCAGGGCTTCCTGGGGATGCGCTCTGACCAGCAAGCCCTCACATTGGCATTGACCTCAGCTGGTCAGTGCCAGTGTGGGAGATGGTTTGGGCATCAAGTTTCCCAGCTCGGTGCCCATCCATCTACGGCGAGCAGGGAGGTCTGAAGCAACCTCACGTTGGCGCAGCAGTTGTCTGGTGTCTCTGCGGGCACCTCTCAAGGCGCTCCGGATGAGCGCAACAGGTCCTCTGCCCCTCTGCCAGTGACCGTAGCATCTGGTGAGGCTGCGAAGACTGGGGAGATGCCAGCCGTGGAACTGACAGCTCCCTCCTAGGCGGGGTCAGCACTGGCTCCATGGGCCAGAGGACGACCGCCAAGGACATTGAGGCCAACAGGACAGCAGAGGCATCAGGATGTCTCAGATGCCATTCCAAGCGATGGGGCAACACCAAGACATAGCACCCGGAAACGAAAACATAAGGCACCTTAAGCACACCACAGGTTTTTCACTGGTGCTTTTGTGTTGGCCTGAGGTGAGGTCTTTATGATTTGCTTTATTTTGTAACACTATTCTCTTTTTTTTGGAATAAGTTGGTTTGCTTGACATAATAAATTCAGATATGTCACCGTAACTGAGGGTGCCTCTTTTCTTCTGCATGTGTATGGTTTCGAAAAATGTAATGAGTGCTTTATTGCACATTCAGCTTTATTAACAAACAGGAGGCTGCTCAGTAAGATAAGAGCCCATGGTGTTAGAGGCAAGATACTAGCATGGATAGAAGATTGGCTGTCTGGTAGGAGGCAGAGAGTGGGGATAAGGGGGTCCTTCTCAGGATGGCGGCCGGTGACTAGTGGAGTTCCGCAGGGGTCAGTGTTGGGACCACAACTTTTCACTTTGTATATTAATGATCTAGATGAAGGAACTAAGGGCATCCTGGCTAAGTTTGCAGATGATACAAAGATAGGCGTGAGGGACAGGTAGTATTGAGGAGGCGGGGAGGCTGCAGAAGGATTTGGACAGTTTAGGAGAATGGGCAAAGAAGTGGCAGATGGAATACAACGTGGGGAAGTGTGAGGTCATGCACTTTGGTAGGAAGAATAGAGGCATAGACTATTTTCTAAATGGAGAGGTAATTCAGAAGTCTGGAGTGCAAAGGGACTTGGGAGTCCTAGTCCAGGATTCTCTTAAGGTTAACTTGCAGGTTGAGTCGGTAATTAGGAAGGCAAATGCAATGTTGGCATTTATTTCGAGAGGACTAGAATATAAAAGCAGGGATGTGCTGCTGAGGCTTTATAAGGCTCTGGTCAGACCACATTTAGAATATTGTGAGCACTTTTGGGCCCCGTATCTCAGGAAGGATGTGCTGGCTTTGAGAGGGTCAAGAGGAGGTTCACGAGAATGATCCCAGGAATGAAAGGCTTAACATATGAGGAACGTTTGAGGACTCTGGGTCTATACTCGATGGAGTTGAGAAGGATGAGGGGGGATCTGATTGAAACTTACAGAATACTGAAAGGCCTGGATAGAGTGGACGTGGGGAAGATGTTTCCATTAGTAGGAGAGACTAGGACCCGAGGGCACAGCCTCAGAGTAAAGAGAAGACCTTTTAGAACAGAGATGAGGAGAAACTTCTTTAGCCAGAGAGTGGTGAATCTATGGAACTCATTGCCACAGAAGGCTGTGGAAGCCAGGTCATTGAGTGTATTTAAGACCGAGATAGATAGGTTCTTGATTGGTAAGGGGATCAAAGGTTACGGGGAGAAGGCGGGAGAATGGGGTTGAGAAACTTATCAGCCATGATTGAATGGCGGAGCAGACTCGATGGGCCGATTGGCCTAATTTCTGCTCCTATGTCTTATGGTCTTAGTGACTGTTCCTAAGCTGGCAGATTTTGCACTTAGGTGTCGAGTATCGAGCCTACAGCCCAGGCTTGCCCTGGTGGTCCATCTGTGGCGTGCTAGCTGAAGGTTCGTTGGATTTAAGTCTCCTGGGTGTCCCTGCCTCCCTGGAGTATGCCCGGGTCAGTGTTTACCCCCTCAGCATTTCCCTGTGCGTGCTCATCCTCGGACTCACTGCTGGACTCATCATGTGCAGCCGCAGCCACTGCACCGACGTCTTCATCATCCACTGCGTCCCCCCCTTTCCAGTGCAAGATTATGGAGACCGCAATATGCAACCACTATCAGCGGCACACGATCTGGGGGTACTGTGGTGCGCCCCCTGAGCGGTCCAGGCATCGGAAGCACATCTTGAGAAGACCAATGGTTCTCTCCACCACAGCCCTTGTGGAGGCGTGGCTCCTATTGTACCGCTGTTCAGCTTTTGTTCTTAGATGGCAGAGAGGCGTCATGAGCCACCTTCTGAGGGAATAGCCCTTGTCACCCAACAGCCATCCATCAAGCCAGGCTGGAGTGCTGAAGCGCCCCGGCACCTGGGAGTGTCCGAGGATGTAGGCGTCGTGGGAGCTGCCTGAGTATCTTGCACAGACTTGTAAAATCTGCATCCTGTGATCACACACTATCTGCACGTCCATGGAGTGGAAGCCCTTCCTATTGACGAAGGCACCGGGCTCACCTGCTGGTGCCTTTATAGCCACATGTGTACAGTCTATTGCAACCTGGATGTGGGGGAAGCCAGCAATCGCCGCGAAGCCTCTTGCTCGCTGTGTCTGGCTTGCCTGGTCCCAACGGTAGTTGATGAAGGTCAATGCACGGCTGAACAGAGCGTCTGTAACCTGCTTGACACAAGTGTGGACAGCTGATTGGGAGACACCGCAAAGATCACCCATCGACCCCTGGAAGGAGCCAGAGGCATAGAAGTTGAGGGTAGTTGTGACTTTTAGAGCCACTGGCATGGGGTGTCCACCCACACAGTTAGCGGAGTTCTCAGGCCCTATCATCTGACAGATATGGTTGACTGTCTCCCTTGAGAGATGGAGCCTTCTTCGGCACTGCACCTCAGGCGTATTGAGGTAGCTGCTTTGCTGCCTGTACACCCTGGCAGCAGGATAGTGGCGTCTTCTGCGGCCCCATCCACCTTGGTCTACCTCTTGGCCCTGCGCTCCTTGTTCCTGCACCTGTTCTCCCAAAGGTGGCTCACCTGGAAGCTGAATGTGCAACTCTCTAGCCCTCCTTTCTTCCTCAGAGGAGCTGCCTCCAGTGGACAGTTCAGCTTCCATTCCCAGGCTAAGGGAAGGCTCCCTGAAACCTGCAGGCCCAGAAAAGATTACTCACTGCAGAGTGCTGACCTGAAGGTTAAGAGTCCAGGAAAAGCAACTGGTATGCGTTTTGAAGTACTACAGATCACACAGGCAAGTTTCAAAAACTTTCATAAGTAAATACTTGACTGTGCACCTCGCAACCCCAGTGAGCCTTCTTATCCCGCCTGTGGATGAGGTTAATACAAATGTGTCCTACCCGCCTGTCCATCGTGCGCCGTGCGCCGTCCTGAAGGTTGCACGGGCGCTGAAAAATCAGCGTTGATTGGCACCTCAAGTGCCTTAAGTAGCCCGTTAATTAATGGTGGGCGCGAGTCGGACATCATCACGCGCCAGCCCAGTGAAATATCGCAATGGCGCGCGGTAACGTAGGGACGCTCGCCCAACATCACCACGCGTCATTTTACGCCCAGACGTGCAGGACCCACCCCCGCACGCCAACGGGAAAATTCTGCCCTTGTTTATCTCCTCTTTTGTGAAGCCGGGTCTGAGTTTTGTGTATTTAAAGAGTTGGGCAGGTCCCATTTCTCCATGGCTATAAAAACTATAGCACTAGTGGAAATCTAAGAAGCAGATGGCATTGAAGGAGGTCATTCAGCCCATCATTCTATGCTGGTTCTTAAAAAGAGCTATCAAATTATCCCCACATCCCTGCTGTTTCCCAATACCCCTACAAATATTTTCCCTATCAAGTATTTATTCAAATCCCTTCTTCCTGTTAAATCTGCTCCAGCATCTTTCAGAACCATTGGGGAGAATTTTCTCCCCGTCGGGGGGGCTGCGTGGGAGCGGGCGCGCTGCCAATCGCTGCCTGCGATCGGCTGCGCTGCCATTTTACGTGGGCAGGCCAATTAAGGCCTGCCCAGTGTGACACGCATCCGGAAGCGCTGTGCACTCCCTGTGCGGGCAGGGGAGTAGGCTGAGTTGGGGCTTGCGCTCTTTCGCGCATGTGCGTGAAAGAACGCAGAAATCTCCCTGAGGCACAGAGCTGCCTCAGGGAGATTAGTTTGACTGTCAATAATTTTAATAAAGAAAAAAAAAATTTTTAAGACATGTCCCTTCATGTGACAGTGTCACACGAGCCAATGAACTATAATAAAAAGTTTTATTCAATTTATAAACAGTTCATGAAACCTCATCCCGCCCGTGGATGAGGTTTCATGATAAATGCGAAGGCCGCCTGGGCTCTTCGCCTGCCCACCAACCTTAAGGTTGAACGGCAGCTCCGTTAATTACTTGAATTAGTTCTTAAATGGCCTTAATAGGCCTTTGACAGTTCGGCAGGTGCGCAGCCAGCTCCAATGTGCGCCCGCCAAACTGAAGACCTGAATGACACGCCGTGATGTCAGGTCACACGCCCAATGTCACCGCATGTCATTTTATGCGTTGGCGAGCGGGGTCCGCCCACGCATGCTAACCCAAAGATTCTGGCCGTAGAGTATTAAAGGAAGCCATTCGGCCAATTGAGTCTGCATTGATTCTTTTCAAGAACAATCCAGTTAGTCCCATTCCCCTGCTCTTTTGCCATATCCCCACAACTATTTTTCTCCTTCAAGCATTTATACAATTCCCTTTTTAAAGGTGAATAAAGAATCTGTATCCATCCTCCTAATAGGCAATCAATCCAAATTATAACCACTCGGTGCATAAAAAAGTTTTCTCTCATGTTTCCTGCTCTTCTTTTGTCAATCACTTTATATTTGTGTCCTCTGGTTATCCACCCTGATTGAAAGGGCAGAAGGGGTTTTAGTCCAGACCCTGCATTCTTGCAAGTGCTTCTGACTGCCCAACAAGGTGGGATTCCAACCCACCACCAACCAACACTCCCAAATGTGGGGGAGGTGATGAAGTGATGGCGTAATGGTATTGTCGCTGGACTAGTAATCCAGTGACCCCAGGGTAATACACTGGGGGCCCAGGTTCGAATCCCACCACGGTAGATGGTGGAATTAAAAGTCTACTGGACTACATGGAACCATTGTCGATTGTTGTAAAAACCTACCTCGTTCACGAATGTCCTTCAGGAAAGGAAAGGGAAATCTATCGTCCTTACCTGGTCTGGCCTACACGTGATTCCAGCAATATGGTTTACTCTGAATTGGCCTAGCAAGTCACTTAGTTGTAACAAACCACTACAAAGTCACAAAAAAGGAATGAAACCAGACAGATTGGCCTAGGCACCGAAACAACAATAGCAATTCGGCCCTGTTGACCCTGCAAAGTCCTCCTTACTGGGGGCTAGTGCCAAAATTAGGTGAGCTAGTCTCACAGACTAGTCAAGCAACAGCCTGACATAGTCATCGTCACAGAATGATACCTGACAGATAATGTCCCAAGACACCACCATCACCATCCCTGGGTATGTCCTGTCCCACCGGCAGGACAGGCCCTGCAGAGGTGGTGGCACAGTGGTAAATAGTCGAGAGGGAGTTGCCCTGGGAGTCCTCAACATTGTCTCTGGACCCCATGAAGTCTCATGGTGTCAAGTCTAACATGGGCAAGGAAACCTCCTGCTGATTACCACATACCACCCTCCTTCAGCTGATGAATCAGTGCTTCTCCATGTTGAACACCACTTGGAGGAGGCACTGAGGGTGGCAAGGGCGCAGAATGTACCTTGGGTGGGGGACTTCAATCTCCATCACCAAGAGTGACTCGGTAGCACCACTACTGACCGAGCTGGCTGAGTCCTAAATGACATAGCTGCTAGACTGGGTCTGTGACAGTCAGGTTGGTGAGGGAAAAACATACTTGACCTAATCCTCACCAACAGTCCATGACAGTATTGGTAGGAGTGACCACTGCACAGTTGTTGTGGAGACGAGCACACGCCTTCACATTGAGGATACCCTCCATCGTGTTGTGTGGGATGACCACTGTGCTAAATGGGATAGATTTCGAACAGATCTAGCATCTCAAAACTGAGCCTCCATGAGGCGCTGTGGGCAGCAGAATTGTACTCGAACACAACCTGTAACCTCATGGCCTGGCATCTTCCCCACTCTACCATTACCATCAAGCCTGGTGATGAACTGTGGTTCAATGAATAGTGCAGGAGGGCATGCCAGGAGCAGCATCAGCCATACCTAAAATTGAGATGTCAACCTGGTGAAGCTATAGCACAGGACTACTTACATGCCAAACAGCATAAGCAGAAAGTGGTAGACAGAGCTAAGCGATCCCATAACCAACAGATCAGGTCTAAGCTCTGCAGTCCTGCCACATCCAGTTGCGCATGGTGGTGGACAATTAAACAACTCACTGGAGGGGAGGCTCCACAAATACCCCCATCCTCAATGATGGAGGAGCACAGCACAGTAGTGCAAAAGATAAGGCTGAATTGTAGCATTTGCTACAATCTTCAGCCAGAAGTGCCGAGTGGATGATCCATCTGGGCCTCCTCCAGAGGTCCCCAACATCACAGATGCCAGTCTTCAGCCAATTCGATTCGCTCCATATGATATCAAGAAACAGCTGAAGGCACTGGATACTGCAAAGGCTATGGGCCCTGACAATATTCTGGCAATAGTACTGAAGACTTGTGCTTCAGAACTTGCCGCACCCCAAGCCAAGCTGTTATAGTACAGCTACAACACTGGCATCTATCCAGCAATGTAGAAAATAGCCCAGGTATGTCTGTACACAAAAGCAGGACAAATCCAACACGGCCAATTACCGCCCCATCAGTGTACTCTCGATCATTAGTAAAGTAACGGAAGGGGTCATCAACAGTGCAATCAAGTGGCACTTGCTTACCAATAACCTGCTCACTGACACCCAATTTGGGTTCCGTCAGGGCCCCTCAGCTCCTGACTTCATTACAGCCTTGGTTCAAACGTGGACAAAAGAGCTGAGCTCCCGAGGTGAGATGAGAGTGACTGCCCTTGACATCAAGGCAGCATTTTACCGAGTGTGGCATCAAGAAGCCCTAGCAAAACTGGAGTCAATGAGAATCGGGGGGAAACTCTCCGCTGGTTGGAATCATACCTGGCACAAAGGAAGATGGTTGTGGTTGTTGGAGGTCAGTCCTCTCAGCTCCAGGATATCACTGCAGGAGTTCCTCAGGATAGTGTCCTCGGCCCAACCATCTTCAGCTGCTTCATCAATGACCTTCCTTCCATCATAAGGTCAGAAGTGGGGAAGTTCACTGATGATTGCACAATGTTAATCACCATTCGTGACTCCTCAGATGCTGAAGCAGTCCATGTCCAAATGCAACAAGACCTGGGCAATATCCAGGCTTGGGCTGACAAGTGGCAAGTAACATTCACGCCACACAAATGTCAGGCAATGACCATCTCCAACAAGGGAGAATCCAACCATCACCCCTTGATGTTCAATGGCATTACCATCACTGAATCCCGTACTATCAACATCGTGGAGGTTACCATTGAGCAGAAACTGAACTGGACTAGCCATATAAATACTGTGGCTACAAGAGCAGGTCAGAGGCTAGGAATTGTTTGACAAGTGACTCACCTCCTGACTCCCAAAGCCTGTCCACCCTCTACAAGGCACAAGTCAGGAGTGTGATGGAATACTCACCACTTGCCTGGATGAGTGCAGCTCCCACAACACTCAAGAAGCTTGACACCTTAGGAACTCCCTTACTAACAGCACTGTGGGTGTACCTATACCACAAGGACTGCAGCAGGTCAAGAAGGCAGCTCACCACCACCTTTTCAAGGGCAATTAAGGATGGGCAATAAATGCTGGGCCAGCCAGTGAAGCCCACATCCCATGAATGGATAACAAAAAAAGAAACCATCAACACAAAGCAGCCCACTTGATTAGCACCACATCCACAACATTCACTCCTTCCACCACCGACGCACAGTAGCAGCAATGTGTACCATCTACAAGATACACTGCAGGAATTCACCAAGGCTCCTTTGACAGCACCTTCCAAATCCACGACCACTACCATCTAGAAGGACAAGGGCAGCAGGTAGATGGGAACGCCACCACCTAGAAGTTCCCCTTCAAGTCACTCACCATCCTGACTTGGAAATATATCAGCCGTTCCTTCACTGTCACTGAGTCAAAATCCTGGAACTCCTTTCCTAACCACACTGTGGGTATACCTACACCACATGGACTGCAGCGGTTCAAGAAGGCAGCTCACCACCACCTTCTCAAGGGCAGCTGGGAATGGGCAATAATTGTTGGCCCAGCCAGCGAAGCCCACATCCCGTGAATGAATAATTTTTAAAAACTGGGCCCTAAGCCTGTCTGCCAGGATTTTCCTGTGTTTCTTGGCTAAGTTTTCTGTTGAATTGTCCAAGGTGATATTTGCAGATTGGGCCATTTGTCTTGTGAAGCTGTGTAGACTCCTAACTGGCTTTCAAGTAGCAGGTTTTGATATTTGTAAAATATAAACCAGGCACTTTTACTTTATAAAAAATTTGAAAGCTTGCTTCTTATTTTCATTAATATTGGAGGTTTGGACCTGTTAATAACTTTCATCAGCAGCAGCAAAGCAAAGCTAGTTAAGGTCACATCTTTCGTTAACATATCCTATTGGTTCTTGGTAAATGATGTCAACTCTATTACCCTATTAAGTCTCTCTTAATAAAGATGTCAGCTGGAATTATGTACCATACATCCAACAGCACCATTTGTTTAAAATGACTACTCCAGAGGATAGAAGCTTTGTACCTCGTAATTCCTTATAATCTGGTAACGATTAAGCTGATGATGAAACAAGCAGAACATTCAAAGCAGCCAACATTAAAATTATACTGCTACCTGATCATTTTTGTTGGCAGAGCTCGACAAATATGCTACATAACTGAAACCCTAACAAAGATTCCAATCCTTCTTGTGACCAGTGAGACCATTTCAACAATATAACAAGCAGGAACACTCATCCCTTGCAATAACCTCATTCCTTGCAGGGTGTTTTATCATATCACTTTATGGGACCTTCAGTTAATATGTATATTTAAACTTCCTATTTGAAAAAAACTATCTCTTTCATTGGAGTTAGATGTCAACATATTGCAATCAGTACATTTTTGGGATGTTGGTGACTAATACAAGCCCCATTGGTCTGTGCAATGTTGGTCATTGGCTAGTAATCAAAGTTTTTGCTTAAAGTGAGTCAGTATCAATAGCTGTGATACAGACAGCCCTAAATCTTTAACCCTGTACCGACTATTTTTAAAATTTATTCTATCATGAGATGTGGTCATCACTGGCAAGGCCTGGATTTGTTGCCCATTCCTAATTGCCCTTGAAAAGGTGGAGATGAGCCCCTTCTTAAACTGCTGCAACCTATGATACACCCACAGTGCTGTGGAAATGGGTTGCACAACCAGAAAATACCTATCATTTCACGTTTTTCTTATAGGTCAAATCAAACCAACATGCCAAGTATCTGTGGCCCTGTTTGTTATACAGTATCTTATAATGATCCTGTACCGTGTGTTGCTGAAGCAAACACAGGGATGTAAAAGAGAAAGAATTCACACTTATGGGTAGTTGAAAAAGCTTTTGACTGGAGCAAGCTCCCAACATAGGCATTTTACAAAAAATGCTTTTCAGCCAGAGAGTAATCGCTGAGTGTTTCATTTACTACCCTGCGAAAAAAAAGGTTTGGTGTCTTCCTCCAGTCATGTGTGTTACTCTTAGAAGAGTTGTTTCCCCCATCCTGACAAGTATACGCTTTAGCGAAGACAATCCTCAGCTGTATTTTTCAACCTGAGGTCAAAAAAGTGATTTTAAAATTGTCACTGATGATTTGTGATCATTTCCCACTGATGGACTTTCTTTTTAACCACATTCCACAATGATTACTTTTTATTGAGATACAAAAGACATCAGTTTTGTCTCTACATTGGAGAGACCAAACGCAAACTGGGCGACCGTTTTGCGGAACACCTGCGGTCTGTCCGCAAGAAAGACCCAAACCTCCCTGTCGCTTGCCATTTTAACACTCCACCCTGTTCTCTTGCCAACATGTCTGTCCTTGGCTTGCTGCATTGTTCCAGTGAAGCCCAACGCAAACTGGAGGAACAGCACCTCATCTTCCGACTAGGCACTTTACAGCCCTCTGGGCTGAATATTGAATTCAACAACTTTAGATCTTAAACTCCCCCTCCCCCCATCCCCACCCCGTTTCTTTTCCCCCCCCCACCCGCTTTTTTTTTTCAATAATTTATATAGATTCTTCTTTCCCCACCTATTTCCATTATTTTTAAATCTAAAACTAAAACCTTTAGTCTTTCCACCCCACCCCCACTAGAGCTGTACTTTGAATATCCTGTTTTCCATTCTTAATTAGCACTTTTCTCAGACAAAGACCACCACCTTCAACACCTCTTTGACCCTTTTGTCTGTGACATCTTTTGATCATTATCTGCTCACACCACACCCTCAATGTGTCTCTTCCCCCACCCCCCCCCCACCCACCTTAAACCAATTTATATTTCTCCCTTGTTGAAACTATGCTGCAGTTCTGCCGAAGGGCCATGAGGGCTCGAAACGTTGACTGATTTCTTCTCCGCCGATGCTGCCAGACTTGCTGAGTTTTTCCAGGTAATTCTGTTTTTGATCAGTTTTGTGGGCACAGTCTAAATGACAAAAGGTTCTTTTCCTATTTGTCACTGTCACTTCATGTAATTTTTTGAGTTGTTAAGTGTTTATAATTATGTAAATGCTTATTGTTGTGAAACCATACTTTATATCAAAAAATAATTTATGAACCTACTGGCTGGAAACCCGTAACTGTTTTTGTTAAAAAAAATTACTAAAGCCATATTCCAGTGACTTGGGATCATGTCAAAAATCGCTGCATATTTGCATCACTGTTGCATTCCATAACTATTGAAATGGAGTCAACCTGTCTGTAAAGCCGCACTAGGAACAATTGCTTTTAAAGACATGAATGGGGGCCATGTCCTATCCCTTTAACAGAGCGTCCAGACAATCACCTAGGTACTTACTGGGTGGAGACAAACCATTAGACATAATCACTTGGACAACAGAATCCTGACTGAGAGAGGAATTCACAGCCATGATCTAATCAAGGTAACTGGAACACAGTAGCTTTGACCATATTTACGTCACTGGGCAGTTAGAGAAAGAAGGTCATGTGTGAAGGCAACCCTTCGTATGTTTTAAGAACCTGTTTTCTCTGCAGAACTGGACAAGCAATTGAGACGCTGAAAGATCAAGACCCTGAGTGGGTTCCTTCCCTCACTTTCTCTCTCTCTCCATCAATTTGCAAATTTTGAACCCTGTCTGTTGAGTTTGACTATCCAGGTACCACAGATAGAAATTTTAAAAAGAACTCAACCCAGTGCTGTTGTCTCTAGAAGAATGGAAAAATCATCCATCGATAGCTTTAAACCACCTCCACGCTGAAAGCAGCTGGACCATGAGTCAAAGCAGCAGGATCACCGAGTTCAACCTGAAGCCATCTGAGTCACTGGTCTTCAAGAGTTGTATACCCCTTTAGTGCTTGTGAGAGGAGTCCTGTTATGACACAGCAGTTGGTAAAGGCTGAGTTGTTTAAATCCCAGAGGGAAACTTGAACAACTGTTGTAACCTATATTTTCAATTGGTATGTTTGAGATGCAGCTCTGAATTCAGGAATAAGACCACCAAGCCTCGAAAGGTTCTTTATATAAAACTAAAATCAAACATTTTTAAATTTAACAACAAATTAACCACATAGATAAAAGCAAAAAACTGCAGATGCTGGAAATCCAAAACAAAAACAAAAATACCTGGCCAAACTCAGCAGGTCTGGCAACATCTACGGAGAGGAGCACAGTTAACGTTTCGAGTCCGAATGACCCTTCAACAGAACTAAGTAAATATAGAAGAGAGGTGAAATATAAGCTGGTTTAAGGTTGGGGGGGGGGGAGAGAAACAAGAAGAGCTGGATAGAGGGCCAGTGATAGGTGGAGATAATCAAAAGATGTCACAGACAAAAGGACAAAGAGATGTTTAAGGTGGTGATATTATCTAAAGGAATGTGCTAATTAAGGGTAGAAAGCAGGACGAGCAAGGTACAGATAGCCCTAGTCAGGGTGGAGTGGGGGGAAGGGATCGAAATAGGCTAAAAGGTAGAGATAGAACAATGGATGGAAATACACTTAAAAATAATGGAAATAGGTGGGAAAAGAAAAACCTATATAAATTATTGGAAAAAACAAAAAGGAGGGGGAAAATCGGAGAGGGGGTGGGGATAGAGGAGAGAGTTTATGATCTAAAATTGTTGAACTCAATATTCAGTCCGGAAGGCTGTCGGAAGATGAGGTGCTGTTCCTCCAGTTTGCGTTGAGCTTCACTGGAACAATGCAGCAAGCCAAGGACAGACATGTGGGCATGAGAGCAGGGTGGAGTGTTGAAATGGCAAGCGACAGGGAGGTCTGGGTAATGTTTGCAGACAGACCGAAGGTGTTCTGTAAAGCGGTCACCCAGTCTGCGTTTGGTCTCTCCAATGTAGAGGAAACCGCATTGGGAGCAACGAATGCAGTAGACTAAGTTGAGGGAAGTGCAAGTGAAATGCTGCTTCACTTGAAAGGAGTGTTTGGGCCCTTGGACGGCGAGGAGAGAGGAAGTAAAGGGGCAGGTGTTGCACCTTCTGCGGTTGCATGGGAAGGTGCCGTAGGAGGGGGTTGAGGTGTAGGGAATGATGGAGGAGTGGACCAGGGCGTACCGGAGGGAACGATCCCTGCGGAATGCCGCCAGGGGGGGTGAAGGAAAGATGTGTTTGGTGGTGGCATCATGCTGGAGTTGGTGGAAATGGCGGAGGATGATCCTTTGAATGCGGAGGCTGGTGGGGTGATAAGTGAGGACAAGGGGAACCCTATCATGTTTCTGGGAGGGAAAAGGTGTGAGGGCAGATGCGCGGGAGATGGGCCGGACATGGTTGAGGGCCCTGTCAACCACCGTGGGTGGAAAACCTCGGTTAAGGAAGAAGGAGGACATGTCAGAGGAACTGTTTTTGAAAGTGGCATCATCAGAACAGATGCGACGGAGGCGAAGGAATTGAGAGAATGGGATGGAGTCCTTACAGGAAGCGGGGTGTGAGGAGCTGTAGCCGAGGTAGCTGTGGGAGTTGGTAGGCTTGTAATGGATATTGGTGGACAGTCTATCACCAGAAATTGAGACAGAGAGGTCAAGGAAGGGAAGGGAAGTGTCAGAGATGGACCATGTGAAAATGATGGAGGAGTGGAAATTGGAAGCAAAATTAATAAATTTTTCCAGATCCAGACGAGAGCATGAAGCAGCACCGAAGTAATCATCGATGTACCGGAGAAAGAGTTGTGGGAGGGGGCCGGAGTAGGACTGGAACAAGAAATGTTCCACATACCCCATAAAGAGACAGGCATAGCTGGGGCCCATGTGGGTACCTATAGCCACACCTTTTATTTGGAGGAAGTGAGAGGAGTTTAAGGAGAAATTGTTCAGTGTGAGAACAAGTTCAGCCAGACGGAGGAGAGTAGTGGTGGATGGGGATTGTTCGGGCCTCTGTTCGAAGTAGAAGTGGAGAGCCATCAGACCAACCCAGTGGGGGATGGAGATGTAGAGGGATTGGACGTCCATGGTGAAGAGGAGGCGGTTGGGACCAGGGAACTGGAAATTGTTGATATGATGTAGGGTGTCAGAGGAATCACGGATGTAGGTGGGAAGGGACTGGATAAGGGGAGAGAGAATGGAGTCAAGATAGCAAGAAATGAGTTCCGTGGGGCAGAAACAGGCTGACACGATCGGTCAGCCAGGATAGTCCTGTTTGTAGATTTTGGGTAGGAGGTAGAAGCGGGCCGTCCGAGGTTGGGACACTATCAGGTTGGAAGCTGTGGAAGGAAGATCTCCAGAGGAGATGAGGTCAGTGACAGTCCTGGAAACAATGGCTTGATGTTCAGTGCTGGGGTCATGGTCCAGGGAGAGGTAGGAGTAAGTGTCTGCGAGTTGACGCTCAGCCTCTGCGAGATAGAGGTCAGTGCGCCAGACAACAATAGCATCACCCTTGTCAGCGCTCATTTCAACACTCCACCCTGCTCTCATGCCCACATGTCCGTCCTTGGCTTGCTGCATCGTTCCAGTGAAGCTCAACGCAAACTGGAGGATCAGCACCTCATCTTCCGACTAGGCACTTTACAGCCTTCCAGACTGAATATTGAGTTCAACAATTTTAGATCATAAACTCTCTCCTCCATCCCCACCCCCTTTCCGATTTTCCCCCTCCTTTTTGTTTCTTCCAATAATTTATATAGATTTTTCTTTTCCCACCTACTTCCATTATTTTTAAGTGTATTTCCATCCATTGTTTTATCTCTACCTTTTAGCCTATTTCGATCCCTTCCCCCCACCCCACCCCCACGAGGGCTTTCTGTACCTTGCTCGTCCTGCTTTCTACCCTTAATTAGCACATTCCTTTAGATAATATCACCACCTTAAACATCTCTTTCTCCTTTTGTCTGTGACATCTTTTGGTTATCTCCACCTATCACTGGCCCTCTATCCAGCTCTTCTTGTACCCCCCCCCCCCTTTTAAACCAGCTTATATTTCACCTGTCTTCTATTTTTACTTAGTTCTGTTGAAGGGTCATTCGGACTCGAAACGTTAACTGTGCTCCTCTCCGTAGATGCTGCCAGACCTGCTGAGTTTTTCCAAATTAAACACATACACAATGTCTACAAATTACTACCATAATAACTTTTAAACAAGTCCCCAATTTAATCTGAATCTCAGTTACACCCCTGTTAAGGCAGCAGTAAAACTCATAGGAGAGAATTTTCCCCTCCAATTAAGGCCCGCCCAGAGTGACGTGTGCCCAGAAGTGCTGTGAACTCCCTGTGCGGGTGGGGGGTGGGGGAGGGGGTGGTCTCCCTGAGTCGGGAGTGCAGAAATCTCCCTGAGGCACAGAGGTGCCTCAGGGAGATAAGTTTTAAGTTTTAAAAATTTTAATTAAAAAAAAATTCAAGACATGTCCCCTCATGTGACAGTGTCACATGAGCTGGGACATGCCAGTGAGCTTTAGTGAAAAAATTTATTTAATTTATAGACCCTTCATGAAACAAAAACAGAATTACCTGGAAAAACTCAGCAGGTCTGGCAGCATCGGCGGAGAAGAAATCAGTTAACGTTTCGAGCCTTCGTGGCCCTTCGGCAGAACTGAAGCATAGTTAGAAGAAGGGAGATATATAAACTGGTTTAAGGTGGGTGGGGGGGTGGTGGGGGGGGGAGAGAGACATTGAGGGTGTGGTGAATTCTGTTTTTGTTTTGGATTTCCAGCATCCGCAGTAGCTTTTAGCTTTTTGTTTTGACCCTTCATGAAACCTCATCCCGCCCGTGGATGAGGTTCCATGAAAAATGCGAAGGCCACCTGGGCTCTTCGCCTGCCCGCCAACCTTAAGCTTGGACGGGCAGCTTTCTCAATAGCCTTAATTAGTTAATTAATGACCTTAACAGGCCTTTGACAGTTTGGCGGGCTCCGCCCCCGCTCACCCAAGCCGAAAATTCTCCCCATAGATTTTAAAAGAGCCCAGGAATAGCACATTTGACCTTATGAATTCAAACTGAGGTTCCTTGCAACTTGGTTCCTTTGCAGACACAGTTGTAGGCATACAGGCTGGTTAGATCTTAAATGCCTCTGACTTACACACTCCAACTCCTTTCTGTTTATACCTAGCTTTTCCTTTGAATGTAAATTTCCCATTGTATTCACCTCTTCTAACAATAATCTTTTCATTCCACCAATTTTATTAGTAATATAAACACATTGCTTGGCGTCTCCCAGCTAGGTGCAAGATTTTACCCATTCTTTTAAATGCTTTATTCAACAAATGCAAATTTACACTTTACATTCTCCTCCTTACATTTATCTACTTAAAATCTCAAACTACTATAGTTCAAAGCACCCAGACTAGCTGGCTTTAATCCAATTAAGACACACACACATACACACACACACACGTAGACCCTACTACAATTCAAATTTAACAATGATTTCCAATAACATTATAGACATTAATATCTCTTCATGACAAGTCCATTTATAAATTATGGTTTCTCAGCATGTTAGCCCTTGTGCTGGGAGCAACAACAACAACAACTTATATTGATATAGTAACTTTAACTTAGTAAAATCACCCAAGGTGTTTTACAGTAGTGTTATCAAGAAACATTTGACATAGAACCACATGAGAGATATCAGAACAGGTGACCAAAGGTTTATCAAACAGGTAGGTTTTAAGGAGCATCTTAAAGGAGGAACGAGAGGTAGGTTTAGGAAGGGAATTCCACACCTTAGGGCCTAGGCAGCTGAAGCATGCCACCAATGGTGGGTGAAAGAAATCAAGGATTGTACAAAAGGCCAAATGGTTTTAAGGGTAAAGGAATCTATTTATTCTCACACTTGAGTCCAGGTGTATTCAGAATGAGTGACTCTTGCTCACTATCTATCTTTGCCTCACTGCTTGGGTCACTTGCTTGTGTGCTTTTGCCTTCAGTTTGGGAATCTACTTGCTCAGTGTTTGAGTATGTTTTAGCTTGGCTCAGTTGGCAGCGTTCTTGTCTCTGGGTCAGAGGCTGCACATTTGAATGTGTTGTTTTTTCTCTGATGAGATATTAAATCCAGGTCCTATTCACCCTCTCGGGTGCATATGATAGATCACATACACACCACTATTTTACAAAGTGAAGTCCTCCATGTATCTCAGCCAGTATTCCTCCAACCAAAATTACCAATAAAAAGAAGAGATATTGTGGTCATTGCTGTTTGTGATATTTTGTTATGGACAAATTGGCTGCTGCATTTTCCCCACGTTGCAACTGTGACAACACTTTAAAACAATTTCATTGTGTACGAAACAAGT
This sequence comes from Cetorhinus maximus, assembly GCF_964194155.1. Classification (NCBI taxonomy): domain Eukaryota; kingdom Metazoa; phylum Chordata; class Chondrichthyes; order Lamniformes; family Cetorhinidae; genus Cetorhinus; species Cetorhinus maximus. Next base: position 7,585,274 of record NC_135891.1, read on the forward strand.
GGAAGGTCCTGAAATCATCAAAGGTGCTTGCTACTCAAATGTGCCTATACATTTATTTTCCAATGTAAAGTGAGACTATCAAATGGAAAGAGTCAGAATACTAAGTCAAAACTTCCTGGATAATTCTTCATGTTTCACTGAAGACATGAGTAAAGCACAAACCAATTTATTCTCAGGCACAGTCTCCAATGTACTATGAAATTTGTTTTCATTATATTGACAGAGGAATCATATGAAACAGCCTCATTTTCCCAGGCTCCTAGCTAACACAACCACCTAAAATATAAATTATGCCAAGTAATTATATCCTGCAAATGCTTAATGCATTCAAGTCAAATATCGGGGTCTGCTATATTAGCAAGGGGCATTAGTCTGTTTACATTTGCAGTTGTAATGCTTGCTTTCTTTAAAATAGCAAACAAAGCAATTTGATTCAAACAGATGAAGCATTCAGACAATCGCCCAGTGTAATTTGGGGGCTTGTAACTATGCACCCCCGGGGCCAATGCATTGCAACGTTATAGAAAGGGGACACTGTGTTCAAGTAACTAAAAAGCAACAACGTGCATTTATAAAAGGTTTAAAAATACAGTTGAATCTCTTAGAAACCGGCACAGTAATTTGTTTTTCTAATCCTCAACACAGCAGAAGTCACCATGAATTATGTTAAATTACACAGCATGAATAGCATAGAAAGAGATCATTCAAAAAACAATATGCCAGTGTTTATGCTCCATTTGACTCTCCTTCCATACTTTATTATCTAACTCCAGCACCATAACCCTCTATTCCCTTCTCTGTCATGTGCATATCTAGCCTCCCCTCAACTGCGATATGGTTCGCCTTGACCACTCCTTGTGGTAGCGAGTTCCACATTCACACCAATCTCTGGGTAAGGAAGTTTCTTAATTTCTTATTTAATTTATTGGTGACTATCTCATAGTCGCATTTATTGATGGTCTTCATCCTTGCTCTTCCCACAGGTGGGAACACTCACTCAAGACCTACTCTATCAAATTCTGACATAATTTTCAAGATCTCTATTAGGCCATCCCTCAAGAGAAAAGAGATCCAGCCTGTTCACCCTTTCCTGGCACATGTAACCTTACATTTCTAGTGCTGCTGTAAATTCTTTTTTATCCTCTTCATTGCCTCTATATCTTTTTCAAAATATGGCAACCAGAATTGTACACAGTACCCTCAAGTATGGTCGAACCAAGGATCAGTACAGGCTTAGCATAATTTTCTACTTCAATGCATTCCCTCCTGAAATAGTGCGCGTTTTGCTTCTTCATGGCCTTATTGACGTGCATTGCTACTTATGGTGGTCTGTGTATTTGTAATCCGGATTTGTAATCCCTTTGTTCCACTATCCCATTAGATGCTTATTTTCCAAGTAATATGTGACCATCTTCTTTTTCTTTGGTGTGAAATTAATTTGCCAAGTATATGCCCACTGTGCAAGTTTATTAATGTTTTCTTATAATTTGTTGCAGTCCTCCTCAGTATTGATTCTAACCCCCGCCCCACCCCATTGGCCCCCCCACACTTTCAGTTGGTGTCATCTACAAATTTAGAAATCAAGATTTTGATTCCAAAGTCTCAATAATTAATATAAATGGTGCACAGTGGTCCCACCACTGACCCTTGTCTGACCCACTTCCTACCCCCTGCCACTCTGAATATCTAAAATTTATTCCACTCTCTTTTCTGTTTTGAAGCCAGATAGCTATCAATTCTATTACTTGTTCTCTGGCTCCTTATTCTTTAATGTATTATGTTGCACCTTATTACTGGCCTTTTGAAAATCTAGATAAATTACATTTACTACATTACCCTTGTCTACACTCTTTGTTACCTCTACAAAGAATTCAATGGGCAGAATTTTCTGCACACCAGGCAGGTGGGCCCGACCCAATCTCCGGCGGGCGGGGAGCTGATCCCTGCTGAAGAAGCGGGCCCCACTGCCATTTTAAGCGGGCAGGCCAATTAAGGCTCGCCCAGCGTGACGCCCAGCGGGAAGCGCTATGCACTTCCTGTGCGGGTGGGGGGATTTCCCAAATGTGAGAGTGCGTTCTTTCACGCATGCGCATGTCAGTGCTGCCTCAGGGAGATCGATGAAAGTTGTTCAAACATTAAAAATAGAAAAATTTTAAAATGGATGAGGTTTCATGTTTTTTCAGAAGCCCACCGGGGCTCCTGGCCTGCCCACCAACCTTAAGGTTGGACGGGCAGGTCCTTTAATGGTTTTAATTACCCTGTCAATGGCCTCAATTGGCCATTGAGAGGTCGGCGGGCGCACAGCTGATTTGGCTGTGCCCCCGCCTTCCTGAAAATTTAAATTGGGCGGGATGATGTCGGGAGTTCCCCCCAACCTCATCCTACGTCATTTTGTGCGTCGGCGAGCGGGCCCCACCCCCTGCTCGCTAACGGCAAAATTCAGCCCAATGAGTTTGGTCAAGCATAGCTTTCCCTTTTAAAATACATGCTGACTATTTATTAATACATTTTGTTTTCTACATATTTTTCTATTTTCTCCATTTGTAGGGATTCCATTATATTTTCTTACCACCGATACTAAGTTGTCGAATCTATAGTTCCCTGGTCATATTCTATCCCCTTCTTTAAAATAGGCATTACTGAGCTATGCACCAGTCCTCTGGCATGCCTTTTTCAATTAAACAATTAAATCTGCTACATGAATGAATTTGGAGACCTCCCAGGTCTTGCGTGTAATGAAAAGTGACTTTTATGAATGGCTGGCTTTCCAAATGTATTTTCCAACATTATTTCCAGTTAGGAGGTTGATGAGAAAGAGAAGAGGAAGGCTTTCTCTTTACATAACACACTAAATGATTTATTCAAACAACAGTGTACTTCAGTTGATTTAAAGAATGTGGAGCAGAGAAGGACATTCTCATTGCATTCTGCCATGTTTCACGAATTGAACAGAACTGTGAAGTGTGGATTGTGAAGGACAGTAAGGCCTATTGGCTAGTAGCAGGTAATATTATTATCTCCAGCCATGAGAATTTACACTGCTGTACCCATCACTACAGTCAGTACGTAATCCATCCCAAGCTTTACTGTCACACATTAATCATAAATAAGCTTGGATCCTGTGCCCTCTCCCTGGCACTGATCCTGCACTAAATAGAAAGGAGTATCTGTCTTTAATGAGGATTATGCTCCACTTAGAAAAGCAGAAGTATGTTTGTTTTAGATTTTACAGCTCCTCAATGCCAGTAAACTTTTATTACTGTTCTATTAGCCAGCTGCAGACTTTCATTCACCATATATCATCCAGTTTGGGCCTAGACCTTGGAATTCTCTGTCCTCCTACCTTTGCAGTGGTTTGTAACTATTCCAGTGGCCTAATGACCCACACCGACAAGGTGGTCCCAGGTTCGTTCCTGAGAACCGCCATGTTTGCACATTAGACAACATTGTGATGCCCCACCCATAGTACTGCTGATACGTACTGTCCAAACCTGCACATGATGAATGGCCAATTGGGCAAGATATTGGTTGCTTACGAACACATGAAAATGATGGGTAAGAAAAGGCTAGCTGGTCTATCAAACCTGTGCCACATTTGTGGTGCCTGAAGCATCATGACTGGATATTCCCCATTACACCTTTCCTCCCCTCCCACAGCCATGTCATTACCTGGGAGAGGCAAATAAAACAGAAAAATCCAGGGCTAATAATGGAAAAAATTACCCGGGAAAACTCCACTCCACCCCCTCAAAGCAAATAGAACCAGTCCATGGAGATCACATTGGCCAAGTGTTACCTCTTTAGGCATTTACTTCTATACGATGTGATCAGGTACCAATCAACTCCCTCTTATAGGATTCTAGAGAGTCAACACCTACTGAATCAGTTGCAGATGGAAACCCTTCAGCTGCGTTCCTGTTGCTGGGGGCATTTTAATATGTTATAGCTGCTACGTAAGTTTATTGTTTGTTGTTAAATTGCATACATTAACAGGCTAAAAAAGTTCATTCCAATTTGATTTTTGTGTTTTAATGGTTTAATTTTGAAAGCAAATAAAGCCTCTGAGGGAAAGAGGTGAGGATAGGTAGGGAGAAAGTGTTTGAGGGAACCCACCCTTGGGTGAAAGAGTAGGAGAGGGGAATAATACAGTAGATATAAATTTAAGAATGTGGGAGTGACAGAATAACAATGGGGAAGGGAGGGTACAGATGTTGAGTAGTTGGGGTTGAGGGGTTGAGAAGAGTCTTGCTGAGAGCCATATTTTTATGCAATGTCCACCCTAGATGCAGTTTCCAGCCATTGGTGAGTCTGCACTCCACTGCACCACACCTTGCCATATCACTCACCTGAAAGAGAAGAAAAAATCAGAGAGAGAAAGAAGCAGGAGACAGGAGAAAGAGAAGAAGAGACAAGCAGAAAGGGCAACATGAAGGTAATAGAGACAGGATAGAGAATGACTGTATCCTTCAACATACCGGGCTGGATTTTACGTTCCCTCACCAGCGGGTTTGAAGGCTGGGGGCATGTAAAATTCAATGGGTGGCCTTCCCACCGTCTACCTCCCCAACTCCGACCTGACTGAAATTTTACAGGATTTGCAGGAGGTGCTGGGTGGCCCACCCATGCTTGAGGTCCTTAAGTGGCTAATTAGAACCTCATCCTGCCCCCAACAGTAGTTTACCCATGACGACGGGGAGGCCCCTGTTATGCGAGATGCCTGGCAACTTTAGCTGATTGGGTTGGTGTGGGACAAGGGGAGGGCGACACTCCCTTTGCAAGGCCCCTTGTTGCCCATCAGAGGCAACCACCACCAGTGCTTCCCCCACTATCACACTCCCCCCTAGTCTCTTGAACTTGGGCCCCCATGCCCCCCTCCCCTGCCTCACTGAGACCTCCAACCCTGGTCTCACCTGGGCTCCTCGGCATGGCGGGACTGCTTGGAATCCCAGCAGTTGCCAGCACTCCCACTGGCTTGTTTTTCCCTCCTTGCATGTAAGTGTTTGCTTCTTATGGTATGTATGTAAAGTTAAATGGAACTGCCCCTTGGAGAATCACACACTACTCCTTTGAAGGGACCCAGGGCATACCATATTCAAACTATTAATCAGTCCACTGGGCAGATGCTTGCTCAGAATTACACAACCTGCTGGATTCCTCAAAAAAATGACTAAGAGGTTTACTAACCCAGCAAAGGAGCTTGGAATAAATTCACTGAAACTTACCCTCCAAGAAGTATCATTATCTGTTGGCAGAATCCCAGGAGTCAAGGATTTTAATTGCAGTTCAAATGAAATGTATTATTATAGAAGGTGCAGTTCTGATAACCTGGGAGTTTTTAAATTGAGAGGGGGAGGGGAATTGGGGACTGTTTTAAAGAGGGCAGCAAAATGGTTCAGAGAATCTCAAATTTAAGTAATGGGCGAAGGTTTAGGGAACTGGCCTTGTTTTGTTTGAGAAGGATATTAAGTGGTCTAAACTGAAGTTTTATTCATTATGAAAGGAATTTATCAAGTTAATCCAAGGAAATGGGTCACTTTGAATTAGAAAGAGAATTTTTAAAAACGGAGATTGCTGGTGGGCATAGCTGGTGAGTCACCTTACTGTGAAATGGTTATATTGATATGATAACCCAGACCATGCAAGACCTCTAACCTTCCCCCCAACCCCCTCACACTACAGGGTAGGCAATGGCACAGTGGTATTGTCGCTAGACTAGTAAACCAGCAACCCAGGGTACCACTTTAGGGACCTGGATGTGTATTCTGCCATGGCAGATAGTGGAATTTGAGTTCAATGAAAAAAAAAACCTGGAATTAAGAAAAGAAGTCCAATGATGAAACTGATTGTTGCGATGGCCCATCTGATTCAGAAGGAAATTTGCCATCCTTACCTACATGTGACTCCAGACCTACAGCAATGTAGTTGACTCTTAAATGCCATCTGAACAAGGGCAATAAATGCTTGCCACATCCCATGAATGAATATTTTAAAAAGTACAATGCCAAATGGAGCATTACATTGCATGTTAAGTACCTGTGTCTAAGTGTGGGGTGTTTTTAAATATAGAGATACATATGCACCTGTGAAAATGTGGAATCATCGCATGCCACTGAAAATTTGGGCAACATTTTTTGGCGATAGGAAGGTAGTCACTAATCAGGTACTGAAGTGAGCTACTTAAGTGGGATTAGCTATTATTCCAGAACATAGCAGTTTGGCTGAGTGTAATGTGAAGCTGAAAGCAAAGGTCAGAAACTTGATAAAGAACACTAACAAATAAAGGAGAGAAAACCACATTTTATGATGGGCACACGAGCCAACTTGTTGGTGTTTGATGTTGTAGATAACATGAGCGACTTGATATAATTTGGTTTGATGCCCTGTATCAAGGCCCTCTTTTACCTCGGTTTTCAACTTCTCACAATGCTCTGCAATGTTTTTGTCAATGTGCTCATGGTGTAAGATACGCAACCTCTGTCCATATCAGTTATTTTTAAAATTAGGTATCAGAAGAAGCTTTGTGAGTTTAGTGCTTGGGAATTCAACTTAATCAGATCTTGTACCATGTCCAAAAGCCTTCAAAAGGGTCAAGCAGTATTGCTGATGAGGAAACAGTGCTGCCTTTCTTACTGTACAGAAGCTGGATTTTAACTTGAGTTGAGCTCGTAATGCTTTCAACTCCACTTACATTGCTCATAGATACTGTATTGTAGTTTCACAAGGGCAAGTAACAACAATAATGTGTCTCATTCTGAAATGTGCATTAAATGTCTCCACAGGAGCTAAAAATCTACACAAGCAAACCCAAGAGTTTAGGGGGAAAGCCAGGTCGATCTAGGGAAACTTCTTTCGAGAATTTTTAGTGATTTTATGTGAAAATTGATTACTTTCCTTTCCAGAATTGTGCATTTTTAATACATATAATAGAAATGTTTGACTGGAATTTCTGCAGGTTTCTCATCATTCTTCCAGTGGAGATGTGGCAAGAGATTGGGTGAGCCCCTCCACAGAGATTTCAGTCACTTAATATAGATCGACCCCAGTAAAAGAGAAGCCAGTATGTTAAAAACCCAACAAGAGAGGGAGCGCGCCTGGATTTAGTAATGGAAAATGAAGAAGAACAGATAAGAGAAATAAGCACAGGAAAAAGCTAGGCAACAGCAATCATAACATTTTGTTCTTTCAGGGGATGTGAACATCGCTGGCCAGGCCAGTAATTATTGTCCATTCCTAATTTCCCTTGAGAAGGTGGTGATGAGCCACTTTCTTGAACCTCGGCAGTCCATGTAGTGTAGGTACACCCACAGTTCTGTTAGGAAGGGAGTTCCAGGATTTTGACCCAGCGACAGTGAAGGAATGGTGAGATAGTTCCAAGTCAGAATGATGTGTAGTACCATGGGATCTTTTACATCTACCTGAGTGGGCAGGCGGGGCCTTGGTTTTATTGTCTCAATTGAAAGATAGCACCTCTAAATGATTTCAGAGTAAAGGATCCCCTAAGAAACAGTGACCATAATATGGTTGAACTTTGCATTCGGCTTGAGAATGAGAAACTTGGGTCAGAAACAACTGTGCTAAACTTAAATAAAGGTAATTACAATGGAATGAGGGCAGAGTTGGCTGGAGTGGACTGGGAAAGCAGTTTAGCAGAAAAAACGGTTGATGAACAATGGCAGATATTTAAGAAAATAGTTCATGACTCTCAACAAAGATGTACCCCAGTGAGGAAGAAGGATTCAAGGAAGGGGAGAAACCAACCATAGTTAACCAAGGAAGTTAAGGACAATATCAAATTGAAAGAAAAACATACAATGTGGCAAAGATTAGTGGTAAGCCAGAGGATTGGGAAAGTTTTAAAAACCAACAGAAGATGACCAAAAAAGTAAAAATAGGGAGAAAATAAACTTTGAGGGTAAACTAGCAAGTAATATAAAAACGGACAGTAAGAGCTTCTTGAAATATATGAAAAGGAAGAGAGAGGCCAAAGTGAACATAGGCCCCTTAGAGAATGAGGCTGGGGAAATAATAATGGGGAACCAGGAAATAGCAGAGGAGTTGAATCAATACTTTTCCTCAGTCTTCACGGCAGAAGACACTAATAGCATTCCAAAAATACTAAATAATCAAAGGGCATAAGGGAGGAGGAAATAAATACAATAACTATCACTAGAGAAAAAATACTAGGGAAACTAATGTGGCTAAAGGCTGATAAGCCCCCTGGACCTGATGGGTTGCACCCTAGGATATTAAAGGAAGTAGCTACAGAGATAATGGGTGCACCAGCAGTAATCTTCCAAGAATCCCTACGTTCTGGAAAAGTCCCAGAGGAATGGAGAACGGTCAATGTAACACCCTTATTCAAAAAGGGAGGTGGACAAAAAACAGGTAACTATAAGCCAGTTAGCTTAACATCTGTCATTGGGAAAATGTTGGGAGTCTATTTTAAAGGATGTAATAGCAGAGCATTTAGAAATACATAATCTAATCAAACAAAGTTAGCATGGCCTCATGAAGGGGAAATCATATCGAACAAATTCATTAGAATTCTTTGAGAAGGTAACAAGCAGGATAGATAAAGGGGAACCAGTAGATGTAATATATTTGGATTTCCAAAAGGTGTTCAATAAGGTACCACAGATAAAGCTACTTAATAAGAGCCCATGGCGTTGGGGGTAGTATATTAGCATGGATATAGGATTAGCTAACTAATAGAAGACAGAGAGTTGGGATAAGGGGGGCATTTTTGGGATGGCAACTTGTAACTAGTGGAGTGCCACAGGGATCAGTGCTGGGGCCTCAATTATTTACAATATATATTAATGACTTAGATGAGGGAAGTGAATGTACTATTCCCAAGTTTGCAGATGACACAAAAATAGATGGGAAGGCAAGTGGTGAGGATGACACAAGGAGTCTACAGAGGGATATAGATAGGTTAAGTGAGTGGGCAAAAACTTGGCAGATGGAATATAATGTGAGAAAATGTAAGGTTATGCACTTTGGCAGGAAGAATAGAGGAGCTGAATATTATTTAAATGGAGAAAGGCTGCAGAAGGCTGCAGCGCAGGGGATTTGGGAGTCCTTGTGCATGAATCCCAAAAAGCTAACATACAAGTTCAACAGGTAATAGGAAAGGCAAATGGAATGTTGGCCTTTATTTCAAAGGGAATGGAGTATAAAAATAGGAAAGTCTTGCTAAAACTACTTGCTAAAAAGGCACTAGTTAGACCACACCTAGAATACTGTGAACAATTTTGGTCCGGTTATCTAAGGAAAGATATACTGGCGTTGGAGGCAGTCCAGAGAAGGTTCACTAGGTGACCCCAAGTATGGAGGGATTTTATTATGAGGAGAGGTTGAGTAGGTTTCGCCTGTACTCATTGGAGTTTAGAAGAATGAGAGGTGACCTTATTGAAACATATAAGATTCTTAGGGGGCTTGACAGGGTAGATGCTGAGAGTTTGTTTCCCCTTGTGGGAGAGTCAAGGACCAGAGGGCATAATCTCAGAGTAAGAGGTCGCCCATTTAAAATAGAGATGAGGAGGAATTTCTTCACTCAGAGGGTAGTGAATCTGTGTAATTCTTTACCGCAGAGGGCTGTGGCTGGGTCGTTAAGTATATTCAAGGGTGAGATAGACAGATTTTTAATCAGTAAGGGAATCAAGGGTTATGGGGAAAAGGCAGGAAAGTGGAGTTGAGGGTTATCAGATCAACCATGACCTCATTGAATGGCAGAGCAGACTCGATAGGCCAAATGGCCTACTTCTGCTCCTACATTTTATAGTCTTATGGTCTCTGAAAGCGCAGCACTCTGATTAACTTACTGGAGTGTCAGCTTGAGTTTTGTGTTGAAGTCCTAGGCCAGGATTTTCCGACCCCGTCGTGGCAGGACCCACCGTGGGGGATTCAGCGGTCCAGCCAAAAGTCCATTGACTTTCGATGGGACCGGAAAATCCCAATGGCGGGCAGGGCTGGAAAAATCCGCCCTTAGACTGGAACTTGAACGTGTAATTGGAAAACATCAAGAAACTGAAAATATAATGAAGAATAAGCAACATGTATTTCAAAAGGGAAGGTCATGCTGTACCAACTGGTGTTGTGTGGCACTATCACCACGCTAAGTGGGATAGATTTCAAACAGATGTAGCAACTCGAGACTGGGCAACCATGAGGCGCTGTGGGCCATCAGCAGCAGCAGAATTATACTCAACCACAATCGATAACCTCATGGCCCGGCATATCCCCCACTCTACCATCACCATCAAGCCAGGTGTTCAACCCTGGCTCAATGAAGTGCGCAGGAGGGCATGTCAGGAGCAGCACCAGGCATACTTAAAAATGAGGTGTCAACCTGATGAAACTACAACACAGGACTACTTGCGTGCCACACAGCAAAAGCAGCAAGCGATAAACAGAGCTAAGCAATTCCACAACCAACGGATCAGATATAAGCTCTGCAGCCCTGCCATATCCAGTCGTGAATGGTGGTGGACAATTAAACAACTAACTGGAGGAGGAGGCTCCAATCCTCAATGGTGGAGGAGCCTAGCACGTCGGTGCAAAAGATAAGGCTGAAGCATTTGCAACAATCTTCAGCCAGAAGTGCCGAGTGGATGATCCACCTTGGCCTCCTCCAGACTTCCCCAGCATCACAGATGCCAGTCTCCAGCCATTTCTATTCACTCCATGTGATATCAAGAAACACCTGTAGGCACTGGAAATTGCAAAGGCTATGGGCTCCAGAATTTGTCGCACCCCTAGCCAAGTTGTTCCAGTACAGCTACAACACTGGCATCTACCTGGCTATGTGGAAAATTGCCCAGGTATGTCCTGTACACAAAAAGCAGGACAAATCCAATCCGGCCAATTATCACCCCATCAGTCTACTCTCCATCGTCAGTAAAGTAATGGAAAGGGTCACCAACAGTGCTAACAGTGGCACTTGCTTAGCAACAACCTGCTCAATGACACTAAGTTTGGGTTCCGCCAGGGCCACTCAGCTCCTGGCTTCATGACTGCCTTGGTTCAACCATGGACAAAAGAGCTGAGCTCCAGAGGTGAGGTGAGAGTTACTGCCCTTGACATCAAGGCAGCATTTGACCGAGTGTGACATCAAGGAGCCCGAACGAAACTGAAATCAATGCGAATTAGGGGGAAAGCTCTTCGCTGGTTGGAATCATACCTAGCGCAAAGGAAGATGGTTGTGGTTGTTGGAAGTCAGTCATCTCAGTTCCATGGCATCACTGCAGGAGTTCCTCGTGGTAGAGACCTCGGCCCAACACTCTTCAGCTGCTTCACCAACGACCTTTCTTCCACCATAAGGTCAGAAGTGGGGATGGTCGCTGACGATTGCACAATGTTCACCATTCGCAACTCCTCAGATACTGAAGCATTCCATATCCAGATCCAGCAAGAACTGGGCAATATCCAGGCTTGGGCTGACAAGTGGCAAGTAACTTCTGCACCACACAAGTGCCAGGCAATGACCATCTCTAACAAGAGAGGATCTAACCATCTCCCCTTGACATTCCATGGCATTACCATCGCTGAATCCCCCACTATCAACATCCTGGGGGTTACCATTGACCAGAAACTGAACTGGACTAGCCATATAAATACTGTGGCTACAAGAGCAGATCAGAGGCTAGGGATTGTGCGACGTGTAACTCACCTCCTAACTCCCCAAAACCTGTCCACCATCTACAAGGCACAAATCAGGAATGTGATGGAATACTCCCCACTTGCCTGGATGACTCCAGCTCCAACAACACTCAGGACACCATTCAGGACAAAGCAGCCTGCTTGATTGGCACTTCATCCACAACCATTCACTCCCTCCACCAGCAACACACAATGGTAGCAGTGTGTACCATCCACATGATGCCCTGCAGGAACTCAACAAGCCTCCTTAGACTGCACATTCCAAACCCACTAGAAGGACAAGGGCAGCAGACACATGGGAATATCACCGCCTGGAAGTTCCCGTCCAAGCCACTCACCATCCTGGCTTGGAAATATATCGCCATTTCTTCACTGTTGCTGGGTCAAAATCCTGTAACTCCTTCCCTACAGCACAATGGGTGTACCTACACCAAATGGACTGTTGTGGTTCAAGAAGGCAGCTCACTACCACCTTCTCATGGGCAATTCGGGATATGAGCATTTATATAAGCATACGAAATTGGAGCAGAAGTAGGCCATTCAGCCTCTCGAGCTTGCTTCACCATTCAATAAGATCATGGCTGATCTGAATGTAACCTCAACCCCACATTCCTGCCTACCCCCAATAACCTTTCACCCCCTTGTTCATCAAGAATCTATCTAGCTCTGCCTTAAAAATATTCAAAGACTCTGCTTCCACTGCCTTTTGAGGAAGAGAGTTCCAAAGACTCACCACCCTCTGAGAGAAAAAAATTCTCCTCAACTCTGTCTCAAATGAGTGACCCCTTATTTTTAAACAGTGACCCCTAGTTCTAGATTCTCCCTCAAGAGGATACATTCTCTCCACATCCACCCTGTCAAGATCCCTCAGGATCTTAAAGGTTTCAATTAAGTCGCCTCTTATTCTTCTAAATTCCAGTGGATACAAGCCCAACCTGTCCAACCCTTCCTCATAAGACAACCTGCCCATTTCTGGTATTAGTCTAGTAAACCTCTGAGCTGCATTTAATGCATTTACATCTTTCTTTAAATAAGAAAATCAGTGCTGTACACAATTCTCCAGATATGGTCTCACCAATGCCCTGTACAACTGAAGCATAGCCACCCTACTATTGTAATCAATTCCCATGACAATAAATGATAACATTCTTAGCTTCCCTAATTATCTGCTGTACCTGCATGCTAACCTTCTGTGATTCATGAACTAGGACACCCAGATCCCTCTGAATCTCAGAGCTTTGCAATCTCCTCTCATTTAGATAATAAGCTTCTTTTTCATTCCTCCTGCCAAAATGAACAATTTCACATTTATCCACATTATACTCATTTGCCAGATCTTTGCCCACTCACTTAATCTATGTCACTTTGTAGCCTCCTTACATCCTCTTCACAATTTACTTTCCTATCTTTGCGTCGTCAGCAAATTCAGCAACCTTTCCTTCGGTCCCTTCATCCAAGTCATTTTTATGATTCATAAAAAATTGAGTCCCCAGCATTGATCCCTGTGGCACACCACTCGTCACATCCTGCCAACCAGAAAAAGACCCTACAGGCTCCCCTTTATCCACAGCACACGTTACTCCTTCAAAAAACTCCAATAAATTGATTAAACATGATTTCCTTTTCACAAAACCTAGTTGACTCTTCCCGATTACCTTGAGTTCCTCTAAGTGCCCAGCTATTACCTCCTTAATGATCAATTCTAACACCTTCCCCACTACAGAAGTCAAGCTAACTACCCTATAGTTTCCTATTTTCTGCCTCCATCCCTCCTTGAGTGGAGGGGTTATATTTGCTACTTTCCAGTCTGATGGAATCTTTCCAGAATCTAGTCAATTTTGGTAACTTAACGCCAATGCATCTATTACCTCATTAGTCACCTCTTTTAAGATGTTAGGATAAAGTCCATCAGGATGCAGACTTATTAACCTGCAGCTCCATCAGTTTGCTCAATACTGCTTCCCTAGTGATTGTAATTTCACCAAGTGCCCCTCTCCCTTCCACCTCTTGATTTACAGCTATCACTGGAATGTTTTTTGTATCCTCTATAGTGAAGTCAGAAGTAAAATATTTGTTCATTTCATCTGCCATTTTCTTATTATCTACTATTAACTCCCCATTGTCACTCTCCAACACTTGCTTTATTTAATCTTTTCCTTTTTAAATACCTGTAGAAACTCTTGCTATCCATTTTTACATTTCTAGCTAGCTTCCTCTCATACTCTAATTTCTTTCTGCTGATTAACCTTTTAGTCATTCTCTGCCGTTCTTTATATCCTGATCAATCGCCTGACCTGCCACTCTACTTTGCACAGTTATATGCTTTTTCCTTAAGTTTGATGCTTTCCTTAACTTCTTTAGTTAACCACGGATGATGGGTTGCCCCCTTAGAATTTTTCTTTATAGTAGGAATATACTTATTCTGAGTATTCTGAAATATCCCCTTAAATGTCTGCCACTGCTTCTCTATTGATCTATCCCCTGCTATCCCAGTTCACTTCAGCTAGCTCAGATTTCATGCCCATAAAGTTGCCCTTATTTAAGTTTAAAATACTAGTCTTAGGCCCACACTTTTCCCTTTCAAACCGGTTGTAAAATTCATTCATATTGTGGTCATTGTTATCTTTACTCTGATGTCATTAATTAATCCTGTCACATTATACAATACCAAGTCTAATATAACCTGCTCTCTGATTGGTTCCAGAGCGTGCTGCTCTAAAAAGCTACCTCCAAAGCATTCTATGAACTCCTCATCCAGGCTACGACTGCCAATCTGATTTTTCCAGTTTATATGGAGATTAAAATCACCCATCATTATTGTCGTCCCTTTGTCTCAAGCATCTGATATTTCTTCCTGTATACTTTGTCCTAAATCATGGTTACTGTTAGGGGGCCTGTAGACCACTCCCACTAATGACTTTTCTCCCCTATAATTCCTCATCTCCACCCAAACCAATTCTACATCCTGATATCCTGAACCAAGGTCATCTCTAGCTATCGCGCCAATGCTATCCTTGATCAACAGTGCAACCCTTCCACCTTTACCTTTCTTCCTATTCTTCTTGAATGTCATATACACCTCAATATTCAGGACCCAATCCTTGTCATCCTGCAGCCACATCCCCATAATCGCTATCAGATCATATTTATTTACTTCAACGTTTGTTATTAATTCATTTACTTTGTTATGAATGCTATGCACATTCAGATGCAGAAGCTTTAGTTTTGTCTTTTTTGTTGCCTTTGTAACATCTAGTCTTCACTGTCGGTGTATTCTTAGGTTTTATCTGTCTGTCCCTTCCTGCTATTCTATGACCCTCATTTCCCAAATTACCATTATGGCCTCCTTCCTTGAATCTACCCCTTAATTTGCTGCATCTACCCAAGCTTGATCCCACACCCCCTGGTTTAGTTTAAAGCCTTTTCTTCCCTAGTTATGCAATTCACAAGGATACCTGCCGTAGCATGGTTCAGGTGTAGACTGTCCCAACAGTACAGCCTCCCACTATCCCCAATACTTTTTAAAAATTCATTCACGGGATGTGGGCTTCGCTGGCTGGGCCAGCATTTATTGCCCATCCCTAGTTGCCCTTGAGAAGGTGTTGGTGAGCTGCCTTCTTGAACCGCTGCAGTCCCTGTGGTGTAGGTACACCCACAGTGCTGTTAGGAAGGGAGTTGCAGAATTTTGACAGTGACAGTGAAGGAACAGTGATATATTTCCCAGTGAGGATGGTGTGTGGCTTGGTGGGGAACTTCTAGGTGATGGTGTTCCCACCTATTTGCTGCCCTTATCCTTCTAGATGGTAGTGGCCGTGGGTCTGGAAGATGCTGTCCAAGGAGCCTTGGTGAATTCCTGCAGTGCATCTTGTAATGAAACACAATACTGCTACTATGCATCAGTGATGGAAGGAGTGAATGTTTCTGGATGTGGTGCCAATCAAGCGGGGCTGCTTTGTCCTGGACGGTGTCAAGCTTCTTGACTGTTGTGGGAGCTGCACTCATCCAGACAAGTGGGGAGTATTCCATCACACTCCTGACTTGTGCCTTGTAGATGGTGGACAGACTTTGGGGAGTCAGGAGGTGAGTTACTCGTTGCAAGATTTCTAGCCTCTGACCTGCCCTTGTAGCCACAGTATTTATATTGCTAGTCCAGTTCAGTTTCCAGTCAATTGTAACCCCCAGGACTTTGATAGTGGGGGGATTCAGTGATGGTAATGCCATTGAAAGTCAAGGGGCGATGGTTAGGTTCTCTCTTGTTGGAGATGGTCATTGCCTGGCATTTGGGTGGCGTAAATGTTACTTGCCACTTGTCAGCCCAAGCCTGGATATTGCCCAGGTCTTGTTGCATTTGGACATGGACTGCTTCAGCATCTGAGGAGTCACGAATGATGATTAACATTGTGCAATCATCAGTGAACATCCCCACTTCTGACCTTAAGATGGAAGGAAGGTCATTGATGAAGCAGCTGAAGATGAAGACTACCCTGAGGAACTCCTGCAGTGATGTCCTGGAGCTAAGATGACTGACCTCCAACAACCACAACACCTTCCTTTGTGCTAGGTACGACTCCAAGCAGTGTAGAGTTTTCCCCCTGATTCCCATTGACTCCAGTTTTGCTGGGCTCCTTGATTGCATACTCAATCAAATGCGGCGTTGATGTCAAGGGCAGTCACTCTCACCTCACCTCTGGAGTTCAGCTCTTTTGCCCATGTTTGAACCAAGGTTGTAATGAGGTCAGGAGTTGAGTGGCCCTGACGGAACCCAAATTGGGTGTCAGTGAGCAGGTTATTGCAAAGCAAGTGGCACCTGATAACACTGTTGATGACCCCTTCCATTACTTTACTGACGATCAAGAGTAGACTGATGGGTCAATAATTGGCCGGGTTGGATTTGTCCTTCTTTTTGTGTACAGGACATACAGACCAATTTTTCACATAGCCAGGTAAATGCCAGTGTTGAAGCTATACTGAAACAGCTTGGTTAGGGGTGCGGCATGTTCTGAAGCACAAGTCTTCAGTAGTATTGCCAGAATATTGTCAGGACCCATAGCCTTTGCAGTATCCAGTGCCTTCAGCTATTTCTTGATATCACGTAGAGTGAACCCAGTTGGCTGAAGACTGGCATCTGTGATGCTGGCGACCACCGGAAGAGGTGAGTTGGATCATCCATTTGGCACTTCTGGCTGAAAATTGTAGCAAATGCTTCAGCTTTATATTTTGCACTGACATGCTGGGCTCCCCCATCATTGAGGATGGGGATATTTGTGGAGCCTCCTCCTCCAGTGAGTTGTTTAATTGCCCACCACCATTCACGACTGGATGTGGCAGGACTGTAGAGCTTAGATCTGATCCGTTGGTTGTGGAATCACTTAGTTCTGGCTATCACTTGCTGCTTATGCTGTTTGGCACGCAAGTAATCCTGTGTTATAGCTTCACCAGGTTTACACCTCATTTTTTTAGGAATGCCTGATGCTACTCCTGGCATGCCCTCCTGCACTCTTCATTGAACCAGGGTTGATCCCCTGGCTTGATGGTAATGGTAGAGTGAGGGATATGCTGGCCATGAGGTTACAGATTGCAATTCTGCTGTTGCTGATGGCCCACAGTGCCTCATGGATGCCCAGTCTTGAGTTGCTAGGTCTGTTTGAAATCTATCCCATTGAGCACAATGGTCGTGCCACACAACATGACGCAGGGTATCCTCAATGTGAAGGTGAGACTTTATCTCCATGACTGTACGGTGGTCACTCCTACCGATACTGTCATGGACAGATGCAGCTGTGGCAGGCAGGTTGGTGAGGAGGAGGTGAAGTATGTTTTTCCTTCTTATTGGTTCCCTCATCACTTACCGCAGACCCAGTCTAGCAGTTATGTCCTTTAGGACTCGGCCAGCTCAGTCACTAGTGGTGTTACCGAGCCACACTTGGTGATGGACATTGAAGTCCCCCACCCAGTGTACATTCTGCACCCTTGCCACCCTCAGTGCTTCCTTCAAGTGGTGTTTAACATGGTGGAGCACTAATTCATCAGCTGAGGGAGGGTGGGACGTGGTAATCAGCAGGAGGTTTCCTTGCCCATGTTTGACCTGATTTCATGTGACCTCATGGGGTCTGGAGTCAATGTTGAGGACTCCCAGGTCAACTCCCTCCTGACTGTATGCCACTGTGCCGCCACCGCTGCTGAGTCTGTCCTGCCGGTGGGACAGGACATACCCAGGGATGGTGATGATTGTGTCTGGGACATTATCTGTAATATATGGTTCCGTGAGGATGACTATGTCAGGCTGTTGCTTGACTTGTCTGTGAGACAGCTCTTCCAATTTTGGCACTAGACTCCAGATGTTAGTAAGGAGGGCTTTGCAGGGTCGATAGGGCTGGGTTTGTTGTTGCTGTTTCCAGTGCCTAGGTCGATGCCAGGTGGTCCATCCGGTTTCATTCCTTTTTTGAGACTTTGTAGCGGTTTTGATACTGGTATTGGTGCCAGTGCCCTACAAACCAGAACCCACTTCTTCCACACCAGTCTTTGAGCCATGGATTCATCTCACTAATCTTATTCGCCCTATCCCAGTTTGAATCCAGAGATTATTACCTATGAGGTTCTGCTTCTTAATTTGGTACCTAGCTTCCCATAGTGACTATGCAGAACCTCTTTCCTTGCCCTGCCTATGTCATTGGTACCTACGTAGGCACAACAACTGGATCCTCCACCTCCCACAGCAAGTTCTTCTCCAGTCCTGAGTAGATGTCCCGGACCCTGGCACCGGGCAGGCAACACAGCCTTCTGTACTTTTGCTGTTTGGTACAGAGAACAGTGCCAATCCACCTCACTATACTGTCCCCTACTGCCACTACATTCCTGTTTGCTTCCCCCACTTGAGTGGTTTCTTGTATGAAGGTGCCATGGCCAGCCTGCTCATCCACCTTGCAGACATCACTTTCATCCACACAGGTTTTGAGGACCTCAAACCTGTTTGACAATTGCAAATTCTGAGGCTCCTCCATTGCTGTCTGCTTGGTCCCTTTACCGCTCTCACCCATGGTCACATCCTCCTGTCCCTCACTGCTGACCAAAACAGACGACCCTTTTCTAAGGGGCGTGACTGTCTTCTGGAACTAAGTGTCCAAGTATTTCTCCCCCTCCCTTAGCTTTCAGATCAATAATCCTGATCCACAATTCCTCTAGCTGCTTGCACTTTCTGCAGACGTGTTTGTCATGGATCGCCTTGGCACCCAAAAGCTTCCACATTCCACAGCTGCAACATAACACCTGCCCTGCCATTGTTACTTAGGTTATTTAATCAACTTATTTTAATTACTCACTTAATTAGCTTAGAATAATTCCTATGTATACCACACCTCTTTCCCGTCCGACCCGACTGTCTGCCCCTCTTTCGTGGCTATGTTCACGGCCGGGTGTCCCTGGAGAAGGAGCACGTGGTGTCCGCCGGCACCGTCAAGGCCTTCTGTGATCGGTGGGCACCGCAGGGACTGGGGTGCTTTATAGACCCCTTTAATCACATTTTGATTTGATGTTGGTAAGTTTCCTTTGCATTTTGTCTTTTATTTTTGCAGTTTCCCGTTAAGGGGCTGCTTTTACTTTGTCCTTGATTTTTGTTAATTTAGTTTAATTGTTTTGACTCAAAAGAATTACACCTCTTTCCCCCGTGCACCAAATTCCCACATGAACCTAATTCACTACTTACTTGGTCTCTGTTCACTTCAGTGTAGTCGCCTGTCTTCTCTGTCTCCTTCCTGGTTGTGCAGGTTGAAAAGCCTGTCTCTTTTATAGACCTTCTGATGAGTTACTGGCTAGTTTAGCTTCCTGCTACAGTATTTTTTTTATTGTGCATTCACGGGATGTGGACTTCATTAGCCGGGTCAGCATTTATTACCCATCCCTAGTTGCCCTTGAGAAGGTGGTGGCGAGCAGCCTTCTTGAACCGCTGTAGTCCATGTGGTGTAGGTACAGCCGCAGTGCGGTTAGGAAAGGAGTTCCAGGATTTTGACCCAGTGACAGTGAAGGAACGTTGATATATTTCCAAGTCAGGATGGTGAGAGACTTGGAGGGGAACTTGCAGGTGGTGGTGTTCCCATCTATCTGCTGCCCTTGTCCTTTTAGGTGGTAGTGGTCGTGAGTTTGGAAGGTGCTGTCTAAGGAGCTTTGGTGAATTCCTGCAGTACATCTTGTAGATGGTACACACTGCTGCTACTGTGCGTCGGTGGTGGAGGGAGTGAATATTTGTGGATGTGGTGCCAATCAAGCAGACTGCTTGCCCTGGACGGTATCCAGCTTCTTGAGTGTTGTTGGAGCTGCACTCATCCAGGCAAGTGGGGAGTATTCCATCACACTCCTCAATTGTGCCTTGTAGATGGTGGACAGGCTTTGGGGGGGTCAGGAGGTGAGGTACTATCTGCAGAATCCCCAGCCTCTGACCTGCTCTTGTAGCCACAGTATTTATATGGCTAGTCCAGTTCAGTTTCTGGTCAATGGTAACCCCCAGGATTGATAGTGGGGGATTCAGCGATGGTAATGTCATTAAATGTCATGGGCGATGGTTGGATTCTCTCTTGTTAGAGATGGTCATTGCCTGGCACTTGTGTGACATGACTGTTACTTGCCACTTGTCAGCCCAAGCCTGGATATTGTCCAGGTCTTGAATCTGGACAATATTGTCACTTGAACCAACTGCTTTCAGGTGACAGATAACTGCCACTCCAGGCTTTTCTCTGCTTAGCAAGCTAGCCTAACTTACTTGAAAGTTAGTACTATGTCAGATCTTGATTCTTAATCTACAGTTAAACGTGAAAAGGACTTACCATGTGAACCTAATTCATTACTCACCCAGTTCCGTCTCATTCGGAGCAATAAATGCTGGACTAGCCAGCGACGCCCACATCCCATGAATGAATTTTTAAAAATTGGATTATTTGAAGAGGTAATGGAAAGGATAGACAAGATAATGCAGAAGACATCATATATCTGGATCTTCAAAAGGCCTTCGATAACATATTGCATTGTAGATCTATGACTATGATCACAATGTTTACTAACAGCACTGCGGGTGTAACAACACCACATGGACTGAAGCAATTCAAGATGGCAGCTCACCGCCACCTTTTCAGGGGAAATTAGGGACGCGCAAGAAAATACTGGCCTAGCCAGCAATGCCCACATCCCCTGAAAGAATTAAAAAAGAACATGTGGAGTCAGAGGCGAGTAGCAGAAAGGATAGCAATTGGCTGCCAAACAGTAAACAGAAAATACCAGTTAAAGACAGTTGTTGGGAGTGGTGTTCCACATTAATGGTCCTGGAACTGTTCACAGACAATTTAGACTTGAAAATTGAAGTGCAATTTCAAAATTTGCAGATTACACCAAGTTGGAAGTATAGTTAAAACAAAAGACAACTGGAACAAAATACAGGAAAACATTAAACAATTAGCATGCAATTAGCAAAGGAACTTCAATATGAATAAATGTGAGGTGGTACATTTTTATAGGAAGAGGCCACATACCTTTCAGAAAATAAGTGTCCATATTGTATAGAGGACCAGAGGAATCTGGGGGTACAGGTACATTAATCAATAAAAGTAATGATGCAGGTTAATATGGCCACTAAAGAAAGCAAACAAAGCACTGGAGTTTAGTTCTAAAGGGACAAAATTGAAAATCAGAGAGGTTACATTAAAATTGCATAAAACTTTGGTTAGACCGCACTTGGAGTACTGTGAACAATTCTAGTCTTCATATCATAAAAAAGTTATGCAGGCACAGGAGAAGGTACAAGATTTACTACAGAACTGAGGTTACAATCAGAAAACATTGAACAGACAGGGGCTCTATGTAGGAAGGAGAAGGCTGAGGGGTGATCTTCAATATTATGAAAGGGATTGAATAGTCAGACATAGAGAAAATGTTTCCAATTGTGGGGCCGACCAAAGCTATAGGGGTCTTAAAAACAAGCAAGCCACTATTAAATGAAATAGGGAATTGAGGAGAAACTTCTCACAAAGGGTCATCGACCTGAATAGTTAACTCTTCCCTCAGATGCTGTCAGACCTGCTGAGTATTTCCAGCATTATTTCAGATTCCCAGCATCCACAGTACTTTGTTCTAGCCACAAATATAAGATAGTCACTAATAAAATGAATAGGGAACTCAGGAGAAACTTCTTTATCCAAAGGGTGGTTAGAAGGTGGAATTCATAAAAGGATGTGTTGTTGGGTTTAGATGAAAAGGACACTTCTGTGGAGCATTAACACCAGCATGGACCAGTTGGACTGACCGGCCCATTTCTGTGCTGTACAGGGATTAGCTAATTTGAAAAGTTAAATGCTATACTATACTGCTTACTTCAACACAAAATTAAATATTTTATTTCCCCAACTGTTGGGCATATTTTGAGCTCTAGACAGTACTCCCTAACCACACTTCCAATACAGAGCAGCAGGCTCACAGTCTGGAATTTACCTGAATGGCCCAAAAGGTCCTTTCTCTCCACCCACTGTGCCACTGTGGGCATTGGAACACAATGCCACACTGATTCATGAAGAGATTATAATAGAACGTGTGTGTTGAGGGAGTTCTATATCTAACTTGCAAGAAGTTGCTTGCCTCTGTCCTCACAGGAAGCACAGAACAGTGCTTGCCTTGAGCATCCCTCCCCTGGGAGCTGGTTTACCAATGATATTCCCAGCTCCTCAGCTGCCAAAATACCAACATGGTTAATCTACAATAAATCCCTCATTGAAGGCATGTACAGTACCCTTAAGCACAAATAGTTTGGTTTGGCTACAGTAAAACAACCTCTGTCTTTTTTTTAATGAGGTCGCTGAAAGATGTCCAGTGTTTTGAGTTAAACCATGCCTTGTGATACTGTATTCCAAGTAGAATTTTATTTTAGAGTTGAAAGCTGTGGTAAGCAACTTTTAATTTCTTTTGAATCAGATATATCATTGCATTTGTTTTGTTTTGTGAACTCAAAAAGCTGCTAGATATAATCAAAGATCGTATCATCAGTAAGAGTAAAAGCATTAAAGAATACAAGAGATGTGAAAATAACTCAGTGAAAAGGTCAAGAATGTGGAATTTGCTGCCACAATGAGTGTTTGAGGCAAATATCATGGATGCATTTAAGGGGAAGCTAAATAAACACATGAGAAAAGAATAGAAGGATATGCTGATAGGGTGAGATGAAGAGGAATGGGAGCAGGCTGGTGTGGTGTAAGCTGGCACAGACCAGGAGGGCCAAATGGCCGGTTTCTGTGTTTGTAAATTCAATGTAATTTTACAAATGAAGTGGAAACTGGGTTGCAGAAATGGACAGGAAAATGGAGCTGCTAAAGTCAATATTAAAATGATAAAACACCAAGGGAAAAGACAAGATGCCAGGATAAATGTTCTGTTTGTGCCCTTAAGCTTAGGGCTGGATTTTACAGCCGCAAAACAAGTGGGTTGACCCCCACGTGTATGTAAAATACAGCGTGATGACATCTGTTCAGCAATACGACAACATCATGCTAGTGTCTGATATTACCGAAAGCTACCAGACACGGAAATCAGAAGCCCATCCGCCATTTTGAAATAAACAATTAACAAACTATTGAGTTTGTTAAAGAACCAACTGTGTGCAATTTTTCATTGCCTGCTTCATTTTTTGAGCATCAGGCGAAGAAACGTTTGGGAGGGCTTTATGGCAAGAACAAGGTGATGGCACAAGGGTGGAAGAAAAGGCCTGCCACTGGGATGATAGCTGCATGTATAAGCAGATTTTCCTGGCTAAGGTGGCAACATCTATATGTTTTTTAACTTCATTCAGTCACTATTTTGAGCCTGACTTTTATGTTTTTCGTTACCAGGTTCGCTTTGTCCAGTGAACGCTAGCTGTGCCCTTGATATTAAAACATTAGTTGGTGCTTGAAACAATATAGGCAGAGAGACAGATTAACTGAACAAACACTGGTGGTTTATTGGAACTTAGAGCAGAGTGCTAACACCATGTGTGCTTCTTCAATCACCTCCCGCTCTAGACTTACAGTTACCCAAGAAGCCCGCACTATGTAGTGATTAGTCAATACAGTCACATGGTCAACTAACTACATTCTCTTAAAGGCACACAGCACCACAGCACTCCACTTTACCACATCCCTCCCCCTTTACTTGAAAGTACAATTGACAAACATCACAACATCCCAATTATTTACATGAATAACTGTTTACAAGTCAAGTCTTTCAGGAGGCTTCCTCAAACGTTTCAAGCGTCATAGCTCAACAGCCTCGGCTGGTTTTTCCGAGACCCTCTTCTCAGGGGTCAACTCTCCACCAGGCTCTTTGGTGGAAGTGGGCAAGTTTGTGTCTTCGACACTCTCGGGTCCGACAGGCGCACCCCCCCCCCCCCAACCCACCCCCCACCCGGGTACTTCCAAATCATGTGACATTTCTTCCACGTATGGTGCAGACTCAAACACAAATGATGACTGCATTCCTTCTTGTGGGACTATTTATCTTCTCCCGAGATGATCCACATGTCATCTAATTATTTGGCCGTTTACCGACACACTATAGGAGAGGGGCCCTATCATAGCACACATTTTGCCTAATAGCCAATTGGGCCCATCTCCAAAGTTCTTCGCGAGAACTGTGTCTCCCACTGTGAAATTTCTTTCATGATTATGGCCACCATGTCGAGCCTTCTGAGCCTCCTGGCTTCTCTCCACCCTCCCCCCTAAATTCAACCTGATAAGAGTTAGACGGGTGCGGAGACATCTCTTCATTAGTAATTCAGCGGGGGCAATACTGGTGGCCGTATGTAGCGTCGTATGCGAACATGAACTGTGCCAATCTGGTGCTGATGGAATCCCCGTCCAGCTTTTTCATCCCCCAGACTTAAAAGTTTGGACCGTCCCACTCAGCCAAACCATTAGAGGCGGGGTGGTAAGGCGAGGTTTTGATATGAGTCATTTCATTGATGGTTATAAAGCTGTGGAACTCCCCGCTGGTAAATGCAGCCCCGTTGTCTGACACGAGCACTTCTGGTAACCCGTGCACTGCAAAACTCTATCGCAAATTGTCTATGGTGGCAGCAGATCTGAGTGACCAGACTTCGTAGACGTTCATCCACTTGGAGTGGGCGTCTAATAGTAAAAGGAACGTCTTGCCCAAGAAGGGCCCCATGTAGTCGACGTGGAGGAGCATCCATGGCCACCCTGGCCAATCCCAGGGGTGCAGTGGAGCTAAGGGGGTTAGCTTCTGTACCTGCTGGCATTGAAGACAACTTCTGACCAGGGCTTTAATGTCCATTTCCATCCCTGGTCATCACAAGTAGCTGCGTGTGAGTATCTTCATCCTACTAATGCCATGGTGAGCGCTATATAATTTGGTCAGTAATGGCCTTCACCCTCTCGGGGGCATGATAAAACTTTGCTTCCCAGAGCAATATGCCATCCTGGCAGGTAAGCTCATATCTGTGTCATCAGACTTTGGGTCGCCTGATAATCCATTCAAGACCTGCTCCCAGACGTGAGATAAAAGTGGATCTCGGCTTGTCCACTCATGGATTTGTTTGGCCTGGACAGGGGAGGAATCCAAAACATTTAGTACTGAGGCAAGTTCCTGGGAAATTGGAACCTTCAAGTTGTTATCTGGCAGGGGGAGGTGGCTCAGCGCGTTAGCATGTGCTTCCTGATCGATGAATAAAAGTGTGTTCATAAGCAGCCAATATCAGTGCCCACCTCTGAATGCGAGCAGATGTGATGGAGGGTATCATCTTATCCTCTCCAAAT
This sequence comes from Cetorhinus maximus, assembly GCF_964194155.1. Classification (NCBI taxonomy): domain Eukaryota; kingdom Metazoa; phylum Chordata; class Chondrichthyes; order Lamniformes; family Cetorhinidae; genus Cetorhinus; species Cetorhinus maximus. The sequence continues at coordinate 7,610,716 of NC_135891.1, forward strand.
AATCCCAGCAGAGTTTTGTGGTCGGATATAATGTGAAAATGGTGACTATGAAGGTATTAATGGAATTTCCGAACACCAATACAATAGACAAGCCCTCCTTCTCAATTTGAAAATATCGTCGCTCTACAACACTGAGCGTGTGAGATGTATAACCAATGGGTCAATCGGAGCCATCTGCCATCCGATGCGAAAGTACAGCCTCTACTCCATTAGGGGATGCGTTGCAAGCTAAAATAAATTCTTTCTTTGAGTCAAAGTGGACCAGTAGGGCCGAAGATCTTAGCAATTGCTTTACCTTCAGAAATGCATCCTGGCGCAGAGCTTGCCAAATCCACTTATGGTTTTTCTTAAGCAATGCTTATAATGGAGCCAGTACAGTTGATAGATTTAGGAGAAATCGCCCATCGTAGTTTATCATGCCTAAGAAGGCCTTTAGTTCTTTAGTGTTTCTTGGTGCAGGTGTCTCGCGCATAGCCTTTTCTTCCATGAGATGCAGGCCCTGCACATCGACCTTATGGCCCAAGTAAACTATCTCTTTGGCTTGGAAAAGACATTTTTCTCACTTCAAGCACACCCCCGCTTGTGAGAAGTGTTTCAGCACCTCCTCCAAATTAGCTAAGTGTTCTTTGTCAGTTCATCCAATGACTAAGACATCATCCAAATAAACAACGACATGGGGCAGTCCCTGAAGCAGATTTCCATGGTACACTAGAAAATAGCACGCTCCAATGAGACCTCAAAGGGTAGTCGAGTATATTGATACAATCCTTGATGTGTATTGACGGTCATGAATTCCCTGGAGCCTTCTTTCAACTCTACCTGCCGGTAGGCGTGGCTCATGTCGAATTTTGAATATGTGATGCCCGCTGCCAATTTTGAATTTGTCAATCTTCAGTATTGGGTGCCTATTAAGTCTGGCCACTCTGTTTACAGTTAACTTGTAATCACCACATAAGCGGACACTTTGGCTTGGCTTCAGTACCGCACCATGGGTACTGTCCACTCGGGAAATTGCACTGGTTGTAAGTTGCTCAACTTTTCCAGCCTGTTTATCTCAGTCTCAACCTTGTCAGGTGGAGCATAAGGGACTGGTCTGGTTCTGATAAATCTGGGGGTTGCATTAGGATCTACATGGATTTTGGCTTGTAGCCCACGAATCCTTCCTAACTCGTCACTGAAAATGGGAGCATACTTTTGTAACAATTCCTGTAAGTTTCTTGTTCTGATTTGAAAAATCTCGGCCCATTGCAAGTTAATCATTTTGAGCCAGTTGCGACCAATTAAACTGGGCCCCCCCCCCCCAGCCATTACTATAAGCGGTAAATTTGCAGACTGATCCCCATAATGCACCAGGACTTGACATATCCCTTTCACTCTTATTTCTTCATCTGTATATGTTTTTAATTTTGTGTCTGATTCTTCTAAACTTAACGGATGCACTCCTTTATTCAAGTGCCTGAACGTATGCTCTCCTATGACAGTATCGACCTCCACCTTGATGGGTTGCTCATTGGCTCTAATAACTACCTGGATTGGCTCAGTTTTACTCACTTTCAGGTTGTATAATGAATAGATGTCAGATTCTGCTTCCTCTGGTTCTTCAATGAGACAAATTTGGCGATTTCTGCCTTTGATTTTTAAATGCTGTCTCAGCCTATCTTGACAGTGCCTCATTATGTGACCGTTGCGGTGGCAGAAAAAGCATTCGATATTTCCGAACTGTCAATCACCTGTCAATCACCTGCAGACTGCCTAGATGCATTTCTCTCATTAATGTTGTGGGTTTTCAGTGTAGTCCTGTCGTTCTTCAATAGTCTGTACATAATGGGCGTTCCCCGCCTTTCTGCGGAATGCAACGTTTTCACGCCTTTTGTCACCAGTCCTTCCCGCCCTACAAGCTGGATGGCACCATTTTGTGTATCTTTTATTGCCTCCGAGTGTCTAACAGCGCACTTCATGGCTGTTGCCAATTCTAATGTGTTACTGAAGTCTATATTAGTTTCAGATAGCAATTGCTTTTGAATAGCATCGTCCCCGATTCCGCATGGTGGTCTTTCAACATGTCATTAATTGAAGTTCCGAACTCACAATATTCTGTTAATTCTTTTAAAGCAGCTATGTAGCCAGCGATTGTCTCTCCTGGAAACCTATTCCTAGAATTGAATTTAAAACGCTGCATAGTGACTGAGGGCTTTGGCTTACAATGTTTACTAGCTCATTGAAAGTCTTCATATCTGGGATGTTAGGTGATGTGAGGCTGTGGATCAGCCCATACATTTTGTTCCCACATGAGGATAAAAGAGAATCGCCCTCTTCTTGGCCCCCCCCCGCGATGTCATTAGTGGTAAAGAAGAACGCTAGGCGTTTGACATAATGAGACCAGTCATCGGAAACGGTGTCGAATGGTTCAAGATGCCCAAACAGCGGCATACTCGATGACTAAGGAGACTGCGCTTTCAAACAGCTTTCAAGGTAGTGACGAAGTAACGTAGCTGGCTTACCACGGCTTTCTTGATTGCCGTCAATTGATCTGGTTTATCCTTGTCGGCAGTTTTATGTTTTTGGTTATCTGCTTCGCTTTGTCCAGTGAGTGCTAACTTGATAACCTTGATATTAACACATTAGTTGGTGCTTGAAACAACATGGGCAGAGAGACTGATTACCTGAACAAACACTGGTGGTTTATTGGAAGAACAGAGCACTAACACCATGTGTGCTTCTTCAATCAACTCCAGCTCTAGATTTACAGTTACCCAAGCACTGTGTAGTGATTGGTCAATGCAGTTACATGATCAACTAACTAAATTCTCTTAAGGGTACATAGCACTCCACTTTACTACACTGACATAAGAAGCAAGCAGACAGGGGGCCTTTAAATTTGTAGCCGTGATTGACTTCCTGTTCATGGCATCACCCCTCTCCCACATGATGTCCCGCCCTAGACACTCAATTGGGCACGGAGCCCCCTTTCCACTGCTAATTGTCTGCCTTCCTTCCAGGTGGCTGCTAATTAGCCGTCCAATGATTGGTTTGCTAAGCTGAGACTGTGGGGGTGAGAACAGGGGATGACTCACCCTCTGTTCTGCCTCCCTCACCCTGCCAAAAACAATAAAATCCAGCCCATAACATTGTTGGAAGCATATATTAGGAAATGTGCTATCACCATGCACAACATGGGGTCAGCCAATTTATCAGGGATGCAGCAGGCTCCATTTTTAAAGAGGCTTACTACCAGGTGTCCAAAGTGCATATCTTTCTCAAGGGCTAGAAATCAGTGTTCCATGGCCTAAGCAGTAGCCCAGTTGTCATTTTGGGTCTGAACCTGTGCTGTACAGGTCCCAACCGGTTCCATAGATAATGGAACCAAAGAGGCCCAGCTATCCCAGACAAAAACAAGTATCAAATTATTTTGTGGGCTCTGAAGGAGGAGAAGGAATTCCCTCCCAGCAACCCCCTCCACTCTCCCTGAACTCACCCCCCAATGCCACAGGACCATTCAAATAATTTGGACTGTTGCAAAGTATGATTTACAGCAGCAGCCAATTTGTACACGGCAAACATCCAAAAGTTAATATTGATCAGGATTCCAAGGAAACTTTCCTGCTCTTCATTGAAATAGTGATGTGCCCACTTGAAAGGTTAAACAGACATGGGGCCTCAGTTTAACATCCCATTTGAAAGATGGCACCTCTGGCAGTGAAGAACCCCCTCAGTACTGCACTGACTCTCAGCCTAGATTTTGTGCTCAAATCCAACCAGAGTGGTACTTGAACCGTAACCTTTTGACAGAGGAGAGAGCATTACGCACTGATTTACAGCTGACAAAATACAGACAGAGCAGGAACTAGAATTATTTAGAATTACACAGAATGTACAGCACAGAAACAAGCCATTCAGTCCAACCAGTACATGCTCCACCAGAGGCTTCACCACCTCGTATTCTTTCTCATAAAACTCTATCAGCATAATCCTCTATTCTCTTCACTCTCGTATGCTTATCTAGCTTCCCCTTAAATGCATTTAACCTATGTGTCTCAATCACTCCGTGTGGCAGTGACTTCCACATTCTCCCCACTCTCTGGGTAAAGAAGTTTCTTCTGAATTTCTTATTTGATTTCTCAATGACTATCTTAGACTGATTGTTTTGCTCTTCTCCATAAGTGGAAACACTCTCTGTATCTATTCCATCAAATTTTTATTTTAAAACTCTCTTAGGTCATCCCTCACCCTTCTCTTTTCAAAGGAAAAGAAACCCAGCATGTTCATCCTAAACTAGATGGACCTTTGTCTTTTCTCATCTAGCAATTTCTAAGTAATAAGATTGTAAGAAATAGTTGTATGAATAGGCCCCTCAAGCCTGCTCTGTTATTCAATAAGATCATGGTTGATCTTCTATTTCAGTTCCACTTTCCTCCTCAACCCCCTTGATTCTCTCAGGGCTGAATTTTCACTCCTGCGTCAGGAGCGCAGAGTCAGGAAAATTTGCGGTTGGGTCTTAGGATTTCTGGGCTGGTCTGCCATTTTCACCACAACGGAAAGTCTCTCCGTCATGGTGAAAATCTGGGCCTTAGTGTCCAAAAAAAGAGTTACAGTCAGATTCTAAGAGAACCCTGACAAGGAAGTGTTCTACTCCTGTGTTTTTTTTTAGTTACTAGGAAAACAGGAAGGTATAGTCCAATCTGAAATTAAGAAAATTGAGTAAGTTCCTGAAAAAGAATGAACTAACTATGACCACAAATTAACTATGACCACACAGCTTCAGATTATAAGGCTGTCTGTCCAGGAAACTGGCTTATAGCCACAGACCTTGAGTGCTTTTTTCACATCACATTCAGGGGACAGTTGAAAATATTTGAGGTTTCCTATTTGAGGAAATATTTACCAATACAAGGTATTCTCTTTCACAAATTCCTGGCCTCCCACAGTCTTAGCAAGAGTCTTTGAATAATGAATCTCCTATTAAGAGAACCCCCCACATATTTATTGGGTTTAGTTAATTGGCACTTGATACTTGCATTTCTCTAGAAGGCTGCCAGAGCACTACAGCAAACTCTCTTCTTTTTTGATGGAGTCAGTCTTCTCATTGTATGAAAACAAGCCTCACTTATAGCCAATGAAATTTGCTGGAACTCATTTTTAGTCATTTTCCATTAGAACCGCATCTTGCACCTTTAGCATGGAAAAATATTCAGAGGCATTATGCAGAGATATAAGGAAAAGGACAAATAAATGTATAGCAAAGAAGAAGATATTGGGAGGTGAAGGAGCTGGGCTTTGATGAGACTCTTGAAGGAGAGAGAGAGTTGGGATTTTGGGAGGGAAATTCAAAGTTCAGGACCTACCCGCCCTGACTGTTAATGATGCAGCAAAAGAAGGGGAAGCATAAGAGATTGGAGTCAAAGGAACAGAGACTTTGGAGAGGGCTGTAAAACTGGAGAAGGTTAGAGAGATAGGGAGTTTGAGGATATGATAGAATTTCAACACAAGGATGAAAATTTTAAATCTGAGGTTGTGGGGGAGCCAGGAGGCAATTTGGCTCAGTGATGCCAGCTGGTTTGGTGAGGGATAGGACTTGGACAGGTTTAGGTGAGCTGAAGTTTGTGGAGGATAGGGACATGAGGGCAATGGAATAGTATCAGAGAGCAATGGAGATGATAAAAACATGAGTCAATGGGTTGCAGTTGGAGTAGAGATGGATAACAAAATGGAGGTAGAAGTAGGCAGTTTTTGTGACTGAAAAGATATGGGGTCAGAAACTCAGCTGGGGATTAAATAGAACTGTGATTTATGAGCAATCTTGTTCAGAATGACACAGTAACTAGGGAGTTTGAATCAGTGCCAAGGAACAGAGTCTGAGGCAGGAACCAAAGATTATGATTTTAGTCTTCCCAATGTAGAAAGTTTCAGATTATTCAAGACTGGATTTGGAAAACCATTCTAAAAATCTGGAGATAGTGGAGGGGTTGAGAGAGGTGGAAGAGAGGCCATTAGATAGTCATATCTGATATTTTCTAACAATCCCTCTAAATATATGGAATAATGATTTCTTTTGACAGTAGGCCAACTTCCAAACTATTCAAAGCCGGCAACCTTTGTGAATCACACCCCTTGAATTGTGGAATTTCTTTATTGCAATTGACACGAGAGATTAAATCTCTACTCCAAATATGTATTTTAAAGGTCTGATGACAACTCTGTTAGCTAATCAATTAGAGGCAGGATGGGACTTCTGGAAGGATTTAATTTATTCAGCAAAGGAAGAGCCATTTGGAACCATAGTTACAAACAGAATTCAGCAACATCTCCCAATAAAAGCAGGCTGATTTATCCAGCAAAATGGGTTAAGAGGAGTATAGTTACATATTGTAAATTACCTACATAAAATCAATCTCAGTCACTTACAGCGGTGTAGTATCTAGGCGTGATTGATTTATCCAGTCCAAGAGAGGCATCATTTTACAAAGAAGTCGTGACTCTAGCAACAATCAAAAGGTATTTGATAAAGTGCCACATAGCAAAGTCATTTTTTCTCTTTGATGGGATGTGGGCATCACTGGCATTTGTGGCCCATCCTTAATTGCCCTTTAACTGAGTGGCTTGCTCAGCCATTTTAGAGGACAGTTAAGAGTCAACCACACATTGGCCTGGAGTCAAATGTAGTCCGGACCAGCTAAGGACAGCAAATTTCCTTCCACATCAGTGAACCAGTTGGATTCATGGTGGCCATTACTGAGACTAGCTTTATATTCCAGGTTTTTATTAACTGAATTTAAATTAATGGATTTGAACCCACGTCCCCAGAGCATTAGCCTGGATTATTAGTCCAGTGACATTACCACTACACCACCACCTACCCCTTGGAAAAAAAGGGAAAATGGCAGCATGGATACAAAGTTGGCTAAGTGACAGGAAACAGAGAGTAATGGTGAGCAGTGTTGGTTTTCGGACTGGAAGAAGGTTATATGGTGGGGTTCCCCGGGACTCAGTAAGAGAACCACTACTTTTTTTGATCTATATTAATGACCTAGACTTGAGTGTGCAGGCACATTTTCAAAATTTGATGATAACAGAAAACTTGGAAATATTGTGAATGTAGGATAGTATTAGACTTCAAGAGGATATGGGCTCATAGCATGAGCGGACATGTAGCAGATGAAATTTAATGCAGAGATGTGTGAAATGATAATTGTGGTAAGAAACACGAGGAGAGGTAATATAAAATAAAGGATGCAATTCTATAAGGGGAGCAGAAGCAGTGGGATTTGAGACATTATATATGCACAAATCATTGAAGGTGACAGAACCAGCTGAGAAAGTGGCTAATAAGGCATATAGGTCCTGGGCTTTATAAATGGAGGCATAGGGTACAAGAGCAAGTTTGAGTTTGAGCCTAGGGAAGTTGATCAGATTGGAAGTGTAATGATTATGGATGAAGACTTGGAGAAAGTGAGAAGTTTCAAGTACCTGGAATCAAAAGATGGATGTATGGAAATAGAAATTAAGCAGCAGATTAGTTCTGTTTGAAGTACTTGGAAGAAGTGCAGTGAAGTGTTATGTAACAGAAAAGTATTGCTGAAACTGAAAGGAAGAATCTACAGATCGGCCTTGTTATGTAGTGCAGAAACTTGGGCAATACATTGCGGAGAGGAACAACGACTGGTTACTAACAAGATGCAGATGCTGAGGTGAATGTGTGGAATTATGAGAAAGGCCAAGATCAGGAACAGTAAATCAGGGAGCCAGTGAAGATTGTGGGAAGCAAAGAAAGTAGATGAGAAGAGATTGAAATGGTCTAGTCATTTGTTCCAATGTGAGAAAGAAAATGTGGTGAAGGGAGTGATGGAGATGGGACTGCCAGGATGAAGGAGAAGAGGAGGGCCTAAGCCCAGAAGGAAAGATGCAGCGGTGAGAGAGTTAAACACAGCAGGATTGAAAATGGAATGGGCAATTGACAGGAGGAGATGGAGAAGGTGATCAACCAACATTGTGGTGACCCCAAGTAAAATGGGAGAAGCTGAAAGAGGAAGAAGAAGAGACTACAAAAGCAAGGAAGTTATGGTGAACTTCATAAAACATTGGTTTGGTCTCAACTAGAGGATTGTGTCCAATTCTGGGCATCACAATTTAGGAAGGATGTGAAGACATTGGAGAGGATGCAGAAGAGATTTACAAGAATTGTTCCATAAGTGAGAGACCTCAGTTATGTGGATAGATTGGAGAATCTTGAGATTTTCTCCTTAGAGAAGAAAAAATTGAGAATTGATTTGATCAAGATGTTCAAAATTATTAGAGGTCTGGACAGCGTAGATAGCGAGAAAAAGTTCCTATTGATGGAACAACCAAAAACACTGATTTATGGTGATTTGTAAAGGAGCAAAAAGTGACATGAGGAAGAACTTTTTTACACAATGAGTAGTTAGGATCTGGAATGCACTACCTGAAAGTGTGGTGAAGAGAAAAAATTGCAGGGCTATGGGAAAAGGGTATGGGTGGTGGAACTAGATAGAACTGCTGAAGCAGGCGGACACAAAGGGCCAAGTGGTCTCCCTCTGTTTATAACTATTCCATGATCCATGATTAGAATTCACGAGAGTTGACACATCTACTATATGCAACCTTAAATTTATTGAATCACAAGCATTAAATACCAATTGAGCAAATTGTCAGAGTCCCTTAATTTTTTGAAGAATGTGTCTACAAGGCCAAAGTGTTCAGTTCCTGGGCGGGGTGGGTGGTCTTATATGACACTACAACCTGCAAGAAGGATTTTCCACTCCGGTACTGAGACCAATGGCGGGGGTGGGAAGTCGGAGGGACTCCCGCCACAAAGCATAGCAGGTAAACCCGCCAAATTGTGCCATGTTCAGCTCATTTATTATGCAGCCATGAAGTTCACGTCAAATTTTGTGGCGGGTGGGGCAAGAAGTCAGCCACCCCGCCATCATGTCCAGGCGCCACATTTAAAAGGCACCCGGAACCACCCCCCACCCTTTGCAAGGTTTTCCTTCCACGGACACCCCCCTTGCAGAGTTGCCCTACCCTACATCCCCTCTCCTTTCAGAGTTGCCCTTCCCAGGCCGTCCACTTGTAGGGATGTCCTTCAGTGGACACCATCCCCATTTGCAGGGTTGCCCTTCCCCTGATCCTCCCCTTGTAGAGTTGTCCTTCCCCAGATCCCGCTCCTTGCAGAGTCGCCATCCCCAGACTTTCCACTTGCAGAGTCGCCCATCCCCAGACTTTCCACTTGCAGAGCTGCCCTTCTCCTGACCCTCCCCCTCTTACAGAATTGCCCTTCCCGGACCCCCTCCCCCCCGCCACCGACTTCGCGTGTCCCCCTTCCTTCGAGTGCGTGCCATCTACTGCACAATATACTGCCAGCGCCTGGAAGAAGAGCGGTACAATTGGCTAAGGCAGTGTCTAGTGACACCCCTCTCGCAGAGTTGCCCTTCGCCAGACCCCCATCCTTGCAGAATTGCCCTACCCTAGATCCCCTGTCCTTTCAGAGTTAACCTTCCCCAGGCCAGAAGCGGAAGACCTCACCTGGTACATGCCACATTTGCAAATCGGGAAACAACGATCTGATTTCTCACTGATGGGGTGGAAGATTTCACGGGGGCGCAAGATTCCAGTCTGTAACCCCATCAATGAGCATTCATGACATTCAAATTACAATCCCGACGTTCACCAGCAGGAAAGGCGACCCACCATGAACCTGCCATGAAAGTGCTGAGGGGAAGATTGCAACTGGATTTCCTGCCAGCAGATTTTCGACTTTTGACCTTACTCCAAATTTTCCTTTCCTGCTCACCACAATTCCCAAGGCTGGCAGCATTGGAGAATTCCACCCAAAGAGTGCATCTTGTGCCCTATGTGTATCTTAAAATAGGAATGCTGCTAACACTCGTGTATAGCTTCAAGAGTTCTGTAATTTGCCGAGGATGCTGGCAATGCTGAATAATTTGAAAGAATATTTCTCAAACAGGGTGGCTCAATTATTTTCACAAGATCACTGTAGGTATGGATAAGGATGCTGAGTTCATCTTGGTACATCCAGTCAGACACCCCACAGCCCTCTGTCATTTCCAAGAATATTCAAAAGTGTAAATCATTGTAGGCATTGAATATAAGCTGAAATTGGTGATCTATGGATGGGAAAAGCTAATAAAAGCTGAGCCCATCATCATGTACTGGGAAACTCCAAGGTTTCACTTCTAATAGTCAGACAGTCATGGAACGTGTTTCCCAATATGCTCTCCTTGCTGGTATGTGTCGGGAGCACTGGTCCAGAACATTCCAGCCAAAGAGTCTCCTTTTCCGTGTAAAATTAACCTACATCAGTCTCCATCCAGTTAATAGAAGAGCCCAAAGCTAGTCATAATTTGGCATGTGTTAACAAGAGGACACTGATCCGTGCTCTTTCAGTTCTGGCCTCTTGCCCAACTTCCGTTGCCCCACTATAGGCGCCTGAGCATTCTGTCATCTAGACCCTAAGCTCTGGACTTCCCTCCCTAAACCTCTCCTCCTTTAAGAAGCTCCTTAAACACCACCTCTGGGTGGAATCATCGCAAATTTGCACTAAGTACAATTACGGGCAAGAAAAAGGACATTTTACTCACTAGCTGCAATGGCGGATTTTTGCATTGTATTGTGCCAATCCTGCCTCATCAATCATGCACTCCTGGGAAACACGCCGCTTCTTTGGCCAGCAACCTCCAATTCGCCCACCATGTCGCTTCCTTGTGCCGGGCGCGTTATTCAAAGTGCAGCCGCGTGCACACCTCTTAGTGCTTCCAGCCCAGGCCTGCTGCACAGAAGACATGGCCTCAAAAGGCAAGAAGACTGCAGCTCCCCGATTCATTGACGCATTCCTGGAACACCTTTTGGATGCCGTGGAGGCTTGCCGTGATGTCCTCTACCCTCACTCATAGTGTAGGCCAGCAAGCAATGTCACCAAACCTGCATGGGAGGCGGTAGCAGCGGTGGTCAGCACCAACGCCCTGCAAAAGAGGACAGCCACCCAGTGCAGAAAGAGGACAAATGACCTTATGTGCTCCGCCAGGGTAAGTCACTCTTCTCAGCACTCTCAACTCACCCACTCACAAACCCAACACACAGCCACAGGGAGCTCAAACCTCAAGACACAACACCACTAACTCTCATACACACCCTCAAATCTCTGAAGCTCGTGTCCTCATCCCATCCATGGGAGCTGCATTAGGCCCCCAATCACTTTGAGAAGTGTGCCATCACGCTGACTGGTGAGGACATGGACCATGCCTTCGGCGACAGTGAGGTCAGTGGCGAACACCCACGTGAGGATTCTGCCATCCCTTTCTCAACGCAACTGTGAGTGCTCTCTCTCCTGCTTTTGACTCTGCTGCCGTGCACTAAATATCTCTACTTTGGTTCGCAGGGTGCTCTGCCAAGCAACGGACACCATCAGCCATCTAATCCCTCAGCTCCATCCAGATCCTCACCTCCAGCAAAGAGGACACCTCCTCCATTGAAGAACAGGAAATAAGCAGCCTGGAAGACTCGTCACAGCGCTTACCTGAACCCTCCACCAGCGCAGAGACACACACCTCAGTGGGACTCGGATCTAGAGCAGGCTTGGGCTCACAATCTGGTGGTCACCACACGGACATGTGTCCGCAGCAGGAGGAGGCATATTCAGCCGAGCTCCCAGGCACCCGGGGGACTTTTGGGGAAGAGGCATCTGTGAGGTCCGAGTCAGATGAAGAACCTCTGGATTCCAACTCATCATGAAGAGACAGCAGAAGGTGGGGGAACATCATGCAGAGCTGTTGGAAGCCCTCAACAGAGAGGCACGTGAGTCAGAGGAGTGTGTCCGCCTGCCCACTGATGAAGTGGTGCCCACATGTGCGTGTATGAAGGCCTCTATGGGAAAGATGGTGGACGCCCTGGAGACCCTGGCCTAGCAGAATGCGGAGATGCGTGCAGACCTGCAATCCATCGTGGTAGCCATGGGTGAGTTCCTGCAGTGGCAATGCAAGAGGGAAACTGGGCACCTCGAAGCCCTTCCAGGCGCTCCTTCCCCTCAATGAGTCAGGCCGGGGCCTTCGGGCATCCAAAGGGAAGAGAAGCAGCAGCTGGACACCCCTGGATCATCCACTCAGGAATCTCAGAGGCTGTCCTCTCCCGCCGAGTCTCCTTTACCTGTGACCCCCCCATCAACCTCGTCCTCTGTCACCACAGAGGAGCAGCTGGCCCACAGGAGGACAGCCAAAGCAAGCTGGGGCCCTCAACACCTCGGCTTTCCAGAGGACCTACACTGAAGTCATCAGAGGCAACAGGCCAACCATTGCACAGGCTGTCTTCACCCCTGCTTCTTGATGTCAGGGCAGCACCTAGAAGAAGTGGTAGGCCTAGAAAAGTTAAGAATTTCTGATCTCAAGTGGTTGCATGGGTGAACACATTTTGTCTGAAAATTTATTAACTTTGACTGAATGGTGTGCAATGGTGTTTTTCAGCTTCATTTACAGACTTTGCGAGTCCTCCCCCTGCACTCCCAACACCCCCCCACCCCCACTAGCAGTTCAGCTGCATTCAGCCGGCCCATAAGTAATTCTGAAGGGAGAAGTGTGTGTGTGGCAGGGCCTTTCGAGCCTCGTGCAAGCACTCTCCCATGTGAAGTGGATCCTTCCTCCATCACATTCATCTCAATGTTCCAACCTCACAGCCGCTGACACTATTGTCTAATGTTTCAATGCTGCCTGTTGGGTGTTGGGGCTCTCTTTGAGTTGTCCACCTGAACTGACCTGCATCTTCACCCACCCACTGATCGCACTCCCATGCAGCACCTGTTCCCACCCAACACAAGGCTTCTTTCACTTTCAATTTGGCAAGATGATACTGGTGAAGTGTGTCTTTAGCTCCCCTGTCCTTTCTCCTCCCCCAGTCACCCATGTCCTTTCCCCCATCATTATTGACCCCCCCCCCCAGCATCACCTTCCACCTCCCCACTATCACCTACCAGCCAGAACCCTTTTCTTTCCAGGATGTCCAGGTGAATGTGCATGTTCTCTTCCTTCCCAAGAATCCCACCCCCGCCCACATTGACCTCCCTGACCTCCTCCTTCCTATTCCCCAGGTCAGTGTCTGCTTCCGAGTACCCATCAACCACCCTCGCCGTCCCTTCTACCGCTACTGTCACACCTTCACCCTTCCACCCTACTAGCTTACTCTGCCCTCTCTCATTCTCACCATTCCCTCCTACCATGCCCACTCTCAGTTCACTCCCCAAGAGGCAGTCATCGACTCCACAGATCCCTCCCTTGCCTGTTCACTTAGACATCCCCCCCTTCCTCCTTCCTCCACCCTTACTCTTTCCTCCCCCGGAATGCTTTCTCCCCCCCCAGATTCCTTCCACCCCCCCGAGATTCCTTCCTCCCTCTGGACTCCTTCCCCCCACAAACTCTTTCCTCCCCATGGACTCCTTCCTCCCCCAGAGTCATTCCCCCCACCAACTCCTTCCTCCATCAGAAGTCCTGCCCCCCCAAACTCCACCTCCCCTCCAAACTCCTTCCCCCTCCAAACTCCTCCCTTACACCTACCTCTCCAGTTGCTGCATTTTCCCCCATTACACCCTCCTACCCCCATATTCCCTCCCCCTTTCCCAACCTGAAACCATCATTCGCCCCTTCCCAACATCATCCCCCCAACACTATTGTTCCCCCCTCCCCAACCTCCCTCCCCCCAACTCCACCAGTACACATTCTTGTCCCAGTTAGACCTAGACCTTACTCTCCCATCCCCTCCAGTACACCTTTCTCACCCACTCACAGCTGGACCTCCCTCTCTACCCCCTCAATGATTACCCTTAGCAGACCATGGCCAAGCTATTGATGTCCTGAAGCAGACCCTCAGTGGTGGCCTTCCACTGTCCATGAGCTGCTTCGCGGCAGAGCCATGTCCATATAATTCCATCCAGCATTCAATGCTCATGTTTCTTCAGGGTCCGGTTGCTGTAGGGCTCACACTTGTCAAGGCACGTTCTACACTGGCATATTTTCCCACTGACATGGGCGGTAAATTGACATTGTAGGGGGGATGATTTCAGAGAGCATGGCTTATAATGATATGCAGATGTATGAAAATGAAGTTCCCGATGTCCGGCGGCAGGAAAGGCGGCCCACCATTACGGGCGGAGCGGATGATCACAAACTGGTTTTGCAACGGCGTGAAACCGATTTTTGGGCTTCTCACCATACTGTCCGCTCACGCCCATCACAATGTTCAACGCCAATGGGCACAGAAAACTCTGCCCTCTTTGATCAAGATTTAGTCACCCATTTTAACATCCCCTTCTTTGATTAATTGTTAATTTTTACTTGATTACATTCTTCTGAAGCACCTTGGGATATTTTGCACTGTTAAATGCAAATTATTATAGTTGAGATTATCAATTCCATTCCAAGAGGCCAAATGGATGGTTGGTATAGAAAGTGGTAGTGCCAGACAGGGAATACTCTTTCAAGTTTAAGGATCAAAATAGAAAAGAAGGAGCATTACATCTAATCTCTGCTATGCATGATGTTGGAATGCTCAATGCCGATGTTGGGTACCAAGGTTGCAAAGGGTTCATTTTCAGCATTCGTGATTCACACTTTGATGAGCATAAAATTTATCAAAATAAAGCTGAAATATATTTGGTTTCATATGCAAATAAGACTCTAGATCTCCAATGCCTCATGATTAGTAAGTGTGGAAAAGGCCAGAAATGTCCCAGGTCTACAGTATTTGTTCTATCTTGAGTAAGACAGCTGGCCTTGGCCAGGTTTTTAGGACTAGCTGCCATCTAGTTTCAATTTGCCTGAGCTAAGAAGGAGAAAATTCAGCCAAATTTTCTGCTCACAATTGCTAGCTGGTATCTTCTGCTGGAAGGTGCATGATTCTGACTGTCTGCTAAAAATAGGCTCATCTGTGATGCCACCAGAGCCAAATAGTCTGCCAGAACTGTCGAGGATCATGAATGAAGAATGGCCACATGGTCAAGATTGGCAAGAGGGATTCCAGCAGGATTCACTTTTGTAGTGGAAATCCATTGATCAACTTCCCTCAACAAATTCCTAGGAACTGACTTACTGGTGTAGTGAGGCAGCAATTCCTTGGAGCACGGTAAATTTAATATCGAACCTAGAACTTCTGAGTTCAAGTTCCATCATAGCAAGAAATGAGATTGAATTAACAGTGACTACATTTTCAATAGTACTTGATTGGCTATCAGGTACTTTGGGACGTCCTGAGGTCAAGTAAGGTGTGGATAAGTGCACATTTTACTTTCTTTATGACCATGAAAGTTGCTGAACTATTGTAAATTTGTTTCATCAAAGCCTTCAGGGAAATGAACCCCTGCCCAGTCTCATCTCCATATTATATGGTTGACTCTTTATGCCCTCTTGAAGCTGCTTAATAAGCCAGGGCAACTAGAAATGGCCAAATTTGTCCACACCTCAAGAATAAATAAAAAAATTCTATCCAATTTGGTGGAACAACTTGGGTTTGGTGGGCTGGGAGATGGCTATTCCAGTCTTAGAATAGTAGGACATTGGCATCTCAGAGCTAACTAAATGGCTAAAGATGTCAAGCAGGTAAGCTGAGGAGATCACTAAAGCAGAGGATGGCACGGATGGGTGAATGAACAGAATAGTCAACTGTGACTTCGGACAGGACAACCAGTTAATGGCCATGAATCAGGCAACTGGATAAATGGCTTCACTATGTCTTTGGAAGAACAAGCCAGTGTTTACAGTAGTCTCTTACTGTAGTCCTTGCACGTAGGGTGTATGTAGCTGAAAACTGGTTGCCTCAGCAATGCTACCACAGTCCTTTCAGTGTTTACCCATACCTTGGGCGTTTCTCCCAATTTTCCATCCTGCCTGGCATTCAAACAGTGAGAGTTTTTTTGCTTTTGGAAAAGCTGCTGAAACTTGTCAGATAATCCTTAACAAATAAACTTTGAAGGCCATTCAACTCTGACCTCAGGAAGTGAAAAGTCTACTAGCTGCAAGCCAAATGCAGGACAAATAAACATTGTACCCACATCCTTGTTGATCCTTGCTGCTCTTCACATATTATCCACTACATGACAGGAGACATAATAAACAAGAGATCTCTCCAAGTGGAGAGTAACAGGATGTCCTAATCTAGCAAAGAATTTTAAATAAGGAGTGTACTTGGAGCACAAGGGCAGACTGTGGGTTCTGGCTTTCTGTAGGATACAGAATAATATATAGAGCTTATATGGTTGTAAGATACCAGTCCATCCGTCTTCTTACCAAAACTGCCCAGCCAGCTGCATGCAGTCCTGCTGCAGCTTCCAAATTTGCCTATTGTATGTTTGCTTGGCTCGATGGTAGCAGTCTTTACCTGTGGATTCAAAGATTGTTGAGTCCAGCTCCTCTCTAGAGCTTAGTCAAGATTGACACTGAAGAGTGTTGTACTGTTAGAGGTGTTGTTCTTTGAATGAGTTATTATTTTCTATTTCAATTCTTAAGAATCGAAAGAAAGATTTATTTGTACAGCACCATTCACAACCTCACGACAGCCCAAAGCCCTTTACAGCCAACGGAAGTACTTTTGAAGTGGTGTAATACAGGAAACTGGACAATTGGCGCACAGCAAGATTCCACAAACTGTAATGATACTGTGGCCAGATCATTTTTTTAAATGTCAGTTGTGGGATAAATATTGGTCAGGATTGAGAAGATCTTCCCTGCTTGTCTTCAAAATAGTGCCATGGGATCTGATGCATCAGTGAGGGCAAGCGGAGCCTCATTTTACCATCTCATCCGAAAGACAGCACCTTTGACAGTGCAGCACTCCTTCAATACTGCTTGGGGAGTATGAACCTGGATTTTGTGCTCAAGTCATTGGTGTGGGGCTTGAACCCATAAACATGTAACTCAGCGACAAGAGTGTTACCCACTGAGCCACAGATCACGCACATTGCATTGTATATGGGAGTTTATAGCTTGCAAATATTGGAAAAAGCTTTTTTTGTGAGTTCTTCTGGGAAGTTCTCTAGCTCTGCTTTTCTGCATAGCATGCTGTGAAGCACAGATCCGGTTGCCGAGATTTTTTGATTCACTCTTCACATAATGTAACTTTGGCTTTTTTCTTATGTCTTTTAGTTACATTCCAAGAAATAAGTATCTCGGCAGACTGCCTATGGGGACTTAAATGATTCTTCCTTAATTGTTTACTGCTAGAAACAGGAAGTTACCATCAATCAGGCCGAGTTGTTTGATCTACTAATTACATAGTAAAGGATCAGAGGACAAAGCACAGTCTGTTCATTCTTCCCCTGCTCTCTGTAATCTTGCTGTTTAAAATTTGAATCACTTATTTACTACAAGTTATAGATTTGAGGTGTTGAAATTTATTGTTAATTGCCAGTTTTGATTAATTGAGAAAGTATCTATTCTACCTCTCTTCCTTTGTGCCAGGGAAGAGACGATATAATCAGACTGGTAATTTAAGATCTTGGCAATTTCTGCTTGTCCCTATGGATGAGAGGAGCTGGGCAGGCACACAGTAGCAGTTCAGATCCACGTAAAGAGCTTTCATGATGTACATATGCCCAGTATTACCTAAGGTAATACTGGATATATGTTCAAGGTTGTAAGAGTGCCACATTGTTTTGAAACAGATACAGTAACCTAAGTGTTGTAATCTAGCTAAAGCTGTTGTTTCTTATCTCTTTTTGTTTAATCCTATGTTTTATGTATGAACAATGTATAATTTTAAGTTGAATTTATATATATATATTTGAGGTGTTAAGAAAGGTCAAATGGATGCAGTTTTATTTAGGCTGTTCATGAGCCTTGGTGACTGGGAAAAAAATGAGGAAAATAGGGAAGCTTTACTGTTGTTTAGCCACAGTGATCCAGCGACACAGGCACAGCAAAAAGACACAGAGGAGTAGAGAGTGGGTGTTCAGTGTGTGTCTCAGAGAGAAGACAGAGATTTTGTAAGCTGTCTGAAGAGAAAAACTGCAAGGCTAGTGGGACAGTAGTTAATTGAATAATCAATTAAAGGTTTCAGTAAAATGATCAGTTTAGCAGAGGTGCTACTTGAAGACTGAGTTTAGGGAACTCATTTGTTTGTTCTGCAGTTGAAGGAACAGTGAGTTTGGAGTGTGGTTTTTGGGTGTCTCAGGGAGAGACATGAGTTGGGTGAGAAGCATCAAGAGAATGCCCAGGAATCCATCGGAAGAAAGCCGTTTGCAACTGTGCCAGTCCCAAGCGAGAAGCCTTGTGCCAAGGTAACTCTTCACTGGTTTATGTATCTGTAAAGATTTTGCTAGGGTAAAGGAAAGGTGGGAATTTGAAGTGTCTTCTTGTGTTTGTATTGAGATCTTTCCACCCTTTTTGTATGGTTTAATATAGTTCATTTTTCTTACTTAATGAATATTTTATTCTTTATGTTAAATGTCCAACAGCAGACTCCTGTGAATTTGTTCAGTAATTTTCCTCCATGGTTTCTAAAAAAAAGAGTTAGGATCTATCAAGCAAGGTTTCACTCTGGGATCTGACTTATCTGGTATTAACATCTGTTGGGGCTGTAACACTTAATAAACTTCATTCATTGTTCTCAGTCCTACGTTCTACCAGAATGGTGTTTACCTTCAGTTGGAGAGTTCTTGTTGCTTGATCATACTATTTCTAGTATATATCTCAACAATAGGACTATGCTATGATCCTGCTCTTGCAATCCTGGAAAAATTAGTGTTCTATTCCCTAGCTACTGATCCCATCCCTCTCCCCAGCAACGGCCTGAGGCTGAACAAGATGGGTTGCAAATATGTGCCATATTTGGCCTAGAGGTGAGCTTCCGAGTACATGTCCATGCTATTGCTATGTCTGCTTATTTCAACCTCCATAACATTGCCCGACTTAATCTCCAGTTCAGGTCATCCGATGCTGAAACCTTTACCCATACCTCTGTTACCCCTAGAATTGACTATTCTGGGGCACTCCTGGTCAGCCCCCCATGTTCTACCTTCCCATAACTTGAGGTCATCCAAACTTTTACTGACCATGTTCTAACTCATACCAAATCTTGTTCACCCATCACCCCAATTGCCCTACAACCCTCTGCAATATCTACACTCCTCCAAGTCAGGCCTCTTGAACATCCTCGATTTTAATTGCTCCACCATTTGCGGCGAAGCTTTCACCTGCCAGGGCCCTAAGCTCTGGAATTTCCTCCCTAATTCTCTCTGTCTTTCTTCCTCTCTTTTCTCTTTAAGTCACTTCTTCCAAACTTTTGTTCATTGACCCTAATATTTCCTTATGTGGTTCAGTGTCAAATTTTGTTTGATAACAATATTTTTTTGTTTCTGTAAAGTGCTTTGGGATTTTTTTAATGACATTAAAGGCGCTATATAAATACAAATTGTTGTGGTTGATCAAGCAATGAAGTGGAAATGAAAGTCAAGCCAAGAAAGGAGAGGGAAAGATTAGTCAATGGGGAGAATAGCTTGACTGGACAGATAGGTTTGAGAAGGCATACAAATATATGAACATTTTTGGACAGGAAAAAGACATCTGGACCAGCAAACTTTCCCCACACTGTTGTGATGTCTTAAGCATCATGATTCATCCAAACCCTCCAACCATGTAATCTCCTGAGACAGTAAAAAACGTAAGGCAGATTTAAGTAGTAAAAACCTGTAAAATTCTTCTCTGATCCTCTGTGATGATTGAAACTAGTCTACGAGACCATAATAACCATGATTTATATTTTCCACATCTTTTATAGGTTGTGCTTTCTGTCCCAGACAGGAACTGACCCAACTGTTTTTTGAGGGTATACAGCCACTTGAGACAGTCGCTTATTCCACAGGTCTACTAGCACTAGGAAAAGAAGATAGGCCTGAATTTTTCCCGCATCGGGCAGGCTCGGCAAGAGCGGACGGGGACAGTCGCGGAGCCGACAGCAGCCCACGATTGGCTCCGCACTGCCATTTTACACCGGCGGGCCAATTAAGGCCCGCCCAGTGTAATACGTGAGTGGTAGCGCTCAGGTGGGGAGAGGAGGGAGAGTCGGATCCAGCGCTCTTTTGCGCGCGAAAGAGCGCTTCAATCTCCCTGAGGCACGGAGCTGCCACAGGGAGATTGGAGCGTTTTTCAAAAAAGTAAATGAAAACATAAAAAATTTAATAAAACATGTCCCCTCATGTGACTGTGTCACATGAGATGGGACATGTTTTTATTTTTCAAAGAAACTTTTTATTGAATTTGTCAAAGCTTTAGGAAACCTCATCTCGCTCGTGGATGAGGTTTCCTAAAAAATGTAAAGGCTACTTGGCCTTTTCGCCTGCCCGCCAACCGTTAGGTTCGACGAGCAGCATAAAGTTAAGGTTAATTACCTAGTTAATGGCCTTAATAGGCCTTTTAATTATTGGCGGGTGTGCAGCCGACTCCAGCGAGCGCCTGCCGAACAAAATATCACAAAACAGCACAATGACGTCGGAACGCACGCCCGACGTCATCGCACATCATTTTACACTCCAGCATGTCAGGCCCGCCGAATTTAAAATCCTGGCCATACTATTTTGACATCTAATCTAGCCCTGATAACTCATACACATGACCCCTGGTCTTCCTTAACCGATCTAAGTAAAGTAATCAGCCAATGTCAACACAGTGTAACCGCTTCATTATTGTATGCACCTCTCTCAGCTCGCCCTAGAATCTATACATCTCTCAATTAAATACAGCCAGTTTTCTTTTTCAGTCCATCTGCATAACTCAGGTGCTTTAAGCCATGTATCATTCTTGTCTCTCTCCTCTGAACCCTTACCAAAGCTTCCATATCACGTAGCATGAGGGGATCAAAACTGCACCCCGTGCTTTAGTGGAGGCCTAAGCAAAATGCTATAAGTTAGCACACATCAGTTTGTTTTTTCACGTGTAATTGTCCTGGCAATTTCTTTGGCTATTGCTTAACAGAATTTGTTATGAGCCTGAAGAGAATTGTGCACCATAACAGACTTCAATTACCTGCCCTGTCTGTGGAATGGTATTTAACTTAGACAAACTGGGGCTCACTCATTTTAGGGTATGAAAGAGTTTGCATTTTGGTGCCTTTGTTAGATCCCAAAGCATTTCACAGCCAATTATTTACTTCTGGAGTGCAATGGCTACTGGTATGTGGATAAAGACAATACTTATGTGCACACAAGAGCCCACTTAGGGTAATGATATAAGTACCAGAGGATGGATTTTGGAGGGGTTCAAAGAGGGATAGAAGTTGACCAAGACTCCAAGAGAATTCACCTAGCCTACTTCAGATAGTGCCCTGGGATCTTTTATAACTATTTGAAAAGAGAGGCAGGACGTCGAATTAACATCTCATCTTACAGACAGCACCTCTGACAGTTAAGCAGTCCCTCTACAGTCCCTCTATTGAGTGTCAATCAAGATTTTGTGCTTCTGTGTCCAGAGTGGGGCTTGGGCCCATGACCTTCTAACTCCAAGGTAATAGTTCTATCACTGAGCCAGTCTAACAAAAAGTTGCAGAGGTGAAGAGATCTAGGGAGACAATTTCAGAAAGCAGGAACTATGTAGCTGAAAATTCTACCAGCAATGATGGGTAAAGAGAGAGAATAAATGAGCCTTGAATTATAGGAGTAGAGCATTTGCTTGGGGTTACAGCTGGGAGAACTTGTAGAGAGAGAGAATGGGACAAGGCTGTGGAGGGATTTATAGGTAAGGATGATCATTTTGCAATGAATACATTGGATGGCTGGATGTAAGCAAAATGAGGGGTAATGAATGAACAAGATAATGCAGGAGAAGACATGAGTGGCAGAACTTTGGACATGTTGACCATGGAAGAAGAATGGGGCATTCAACAAGGAGAGGATTGCAGCAGTGGAGTGAGGAAGCAAGAAAGGCATGTGGAAGGGTTTCATTAGTGGAAAAGTTGCAGTAAGTCTAGAGAAAACAACATTGTGCAAGTGTAAGTAAGAAATTTTATGAATTAGCAAGTTTTTGAAGCTAATCTCAGGTGCAGATACACTGTCAGGATTATGGACAGTCTTGTTCAACTTGAGCAAACTCTACCCCAAAGTAGAGCTTTGTGTATCAAGCAATTGATGATATTTGCAGAGGATATGTTAAGGTGCCGTGTAAAAGCAAGTCTTTCTTTTTCTCATTCTATTGATGAAGGTGTAGCCATGTCACAGTGTCCTCTTAATGGGAAAAGAAGTCAACTCAGAAAAGGCCAGAAAGTTAGTTCTTGCTATCAGTAATCTTTATAAGTCACTGCCCCAGCTGGAATGTTGTGTCCAATTTGAGCGCCACACTTTAGGAAAAATGTCAAGATCTTGGAGAGGGCGCAGGGGAGATTTATTAGAATTGTGCAGGGATGAGGAACTTCAATTACATAGAGAGACTGGAGAAGTTGGGGTAGTTCTCCTTAGAGCAGAGAAGCTCAAGGAGAGATTTAGTTGAGATGTTCGAACCATGAAGGGTAGATAAAGAGAAACTGTTTCCTGTGTCAGGAGGGCTGGTAATTAGAGAACACATATTTTAAGTAACTGGCAAAAGAGCCAGAAGGGAGATGAGGAGATTTTGTTTTTGCACAGTTTGTTCTTATGATCTGGAATTCACTACCTGAGTGGAAGCAGATTCAATAGTAACTTAAAAAAAGGAATTGGGTAAACTGAAGGGGAAAAACTTGCAGAACTATGGGAAAAGAGAAGGGGATGAGTGGGACATGAGAAATAGGAGCAGGAGTATTACCATTCAACCCTGTCATTCAATGAGATCATGGCTGATATTTTACTTCAACACCATTTTCCTGCACTACCCCATATCCCTTGATGTTTTTAATATGTAGAAATCTATCAGTCTCAGTCTTGAACAGGCTTAATGACTGAGCTCCCACGGCCCTCAGGGGTGGGGAATTCCAAAGATTCACCACCCTCTGAGTGAAGAAATTCCTCCTCATCTCAGTCCCAAATGGTCTGTCCCTTATTTTGAGACTGTGCCCCCTGGTTCTGGACACCCAGCCAAGGGAAACATCCTTCCTGCATCTACCCCGTCGAGCCCTGTAAGAACTTTGGATGCTTGAATGAAATCATTTCTCATTCTTCTAAACTCCAGAGAATAAAGGCCCAAGCTATTTAATCTTTCCTCATAGGACAATCCCTCCATCTCAGGAATTAATTTGGTGAACTTTCATTGTACTCTCTCTATGACAAGTATAGCTTTCCTTAGGTAAGGAGACCAAAACTGTGCAAAATACTCCAGGTGTGGTCTCACCAAGGCTCTATATAGTTGCAGTAAGACATCTTTACTCTTATACTCAAATCCTCTTGTAATAAAGGCCAACATACCATTTACTAATGGGATAACTCTTCCAACGATCTGACACAGGCCTGCTGGGCCGCATGGCCTCCTTCTCTATCTCACTGAGTTTGCTTTCACAGAAGTTCAGTAAGAACCAAAAGGAAAGACTGGTACAGCACAAGAATTGTGTGGCGATAAACTCTGTTTCAGAATTGTACACCAGCAGCCTGTGATTGGCCAGTAGTACAGAAGAGGAATTTGTTCCTCCTGGGTTTGTCTGGATTGCTTTGGTGAGGAAGTTTCTAATTCCATTGCGGAATGGAAGAATCCACGGTATTGCAACCAAATGTAAAAATCTCTGATTCTATCCCCATTCTCCAGGCCACAGGAATCTGTAATCCTACTCTAACTCTGATGGTTAAAGGAATCAGTGATTTGAATGTCCACTATCTTGGCTTCAGCTCTTTTATTTGCTCTCCTAGGTTTAGTAGCTATTTGTCCCACAACCTACACGCCAGACGGTAGCAATATTTAACTTTATGACCTGTGGCCTAGAAATGGAATAGCACTCCATTTACAGATGCCTAATGATCCAATATGATGAGCATGGTACTGTGCTGAGAGGGTGTTGCATTGTCCAAGGTGCTATCTTTCACATGAGACATAAATTGAGGACCTATCTACCCTATTAGGTGAATACAAAAGATTCTATGGCACTAAAACAGTAGGGGAGTTCTCCTCAGTGTCCTAGTCAGTATTTATCCCTGAACCAGCATCACTAAAACAGATTGCCAGGCTTTTATCATCTTGTTTTTTGTGGGAGCTTGCTGTGTCAATTTGGCTGCCATGTTTCCTACAACATCTACAATTCAGAAGTCCTCATGTCATGAAAAGCACTCTATAAATACAAGTCTTTCTTTATACTGGCACAGACCATAATTTAGTCTGCGAACACTGTGTATCAGATACAGAATTTACCTTTGGAGTGAATGGGATTGGGTAGGTTTAGTGGTTTCTTATGCTTTTCACCACAAAATTCTGGAAGTTGCCATCAGTTCAAAAGAAGCCCACTGGCACATTCTGGCTGGAGTCCCTAAATCTGTCCTTGTCTCTTGTCCTAGCCAATATAAGACCATAAGACATAGGAGCAGAAATTAGGCCAATCGGCCCATCGAGTCTGCTTCGCTATTCAATCATGGCTGATAAGTTTCTCAACCCCATTCTCCCGCCTTCTCCCCGTAACCTTTGATCCCCTTACCAATCAAGAACCTATCTATCTCGGTCTTAAATACACTCAATGACCTGGCCTCCACAGCCTTCTGTGGCAATGAATTCCATAGATTCACCACTCTCTGGCTAAAGAAGTTTCTCCTCATCTCTGTTCTAAAACGTCTTCCCTTTACTCTAAGGCTGTGCCCTCGGGTCCTAGTCTCTCCTACTAATGGAAACATCTTCCCCACGTCCACTCTATCCTTTCAGTATTCTGTAAGTTTCAATCAGATCCCCCCTCATCCTTCTAAACTCCATCGAGTATAGACCCAGAGTCCTCAAACGTTCCTCATATGTTAAGCCTTTCATTCCTGGGATCATTCTCGTGAACCTCCTCTGGACCCTCTCCAGGGCCAGCACATCCTTCTTGAGATACGGGGCCCAAAATTGCTCACAATATTCTAAATGTGGTCTGACCAGAGCCTTATAAAGCCTCAGCAGCACATCCCTGCTTTTATATTCTAGTCCTCTCGAAATAAATGCCAACATTGCATTTGCCTTCCTAACTACCGACTCAACCTGCAAGTTAACCTTAAGAGAATCCTGGACTAGGACTCCCAAGTCCCTTTGCACTCCAGAGTTCTGAATTCTCTCCCCATTTAGAAAATAGTCCATGCCTCTATTCTTCCTACCAAAGTGCATGATCTCACACTTCCCCACGTTGTATTCCATCTGCCACTTCTTTGCCCGTTCTCCTAACCTGTCCAAATCCTTCTGCAGCCTCCCCACCTCCTCAATACTACCTGTCCCTCCACCTATCTTTGTATCATCTGCAAACTTAGCCAGGATGCCCTCAGTTCCTTCATCTAGATCATTAATATATAAGGTGAAAAATTGTGGTCCCAACACTGACCCCTGCGGAACTCCACTAGTCACCGGCCGCCATCCTGAGAAGGACCCCCTTATCCCCACTCTCTGCCTCCTGCCAGACAGCCAATATTCTATCTATGCTAATACCTTGCCTCTAACACCATGGGCTCTTATCTTACTGAGCAGCCTCCTGTGCGGCACCTTATCAAAGGCCTTCTGGAAGTCCAAGTAGATAACATCCATTAGCTCTCCTTTGTCTAACCTACTCGTTACCTCCTCAAAGAATTCTAACAGATTTGTCAGGCATGACCTCCCTTTGATGAAACCATGCTGACTTTGCCCGATTTTACTATGCACTTCCAAGTATTCTGAAATCTCATCCTTAATAATGGACTCTAAAATCTTACCAACGACCGACGTCAGGCTAATCGGCCTGTAATTTCCGGTCTTTTGCCTCACTCCCTTCTTAAATAGGGGGGTTACATTAGCAATTTTCCAGTCCTCTGGGACCCTCTCTGACTCCAGTGATTCCTGAAAGATCACCACTAACGCCTCCACTATCTCTTCAGCTATCTCCTTCAGAACTCTGGGATGTAATCCATCTGGTCCAAGTGATTTATCCACCTTCAGACCTTTCAGTTTTCCTAGCACCTTCTCCTTGGTAATGGCCACCATACTCACCTCTGCCCCCTGACTCTCTTGAACTTTGGGGATGTTACTCGTGTCTTCCACCGTGAAGACTGATGCAAAGTTCCTCCACCATTTCTTTGTTCCCCACTACTACTTCTCCAGCGTCATTTTCCAGCGGCCCAATGTCCACTTTTGCCTCTCTCTTACCCTTTATATATCTAAAAAAAACTCTTGCAATCTTCTTTTATATTACTGGCTAGTTTACTCTCATATTTAATCTTCTCCCTCCTTATTTCTTTTTTAGTTGTCCTCTGTTGGTCTTTGTAGGCTTCCCAATCTCCTGGTTTGCCACTGCTCTTCGCCGCATTGTATGCTTTCTCTTTAGCTTTTATGCTGTCCCTGACTTCCCTTGTCAGCCATGGTTGCCTCATCCTCTCTTTAGTATGCTTCTTCTTCCTAGGGATGAATTTTTTCTGTGTTTCCCAAATTACTCCCAGAAACTCCTGCCACTGCTGTTCCACTGTCTTTCCTGCTAGGCTCATCTCCCAGTCAATTCTGGCCAGCTCCTCCCTCATGCCTCTGTAGTTGCCTTTATTCAGCTGTAATACCGTTACATCTGATTCCAGCTTTTTCCTCTCAAATTGCAGGGTAAATTCTATCATATTATGGTCACTTCCTCCTAAGGGTTCCTTCACCTTAAGTTCCCTTATCAAACCTGCCTCATTACACATCACTAAATCTAGAATTGCCTGTTCCCTAGTGGGCTCCACCACAAGCTGCTCCAAAAAGCCATCTTGTAGACATTCCACAAATTCCTTTTCTTGGGATCCACTACCAACCTGATGTTCCCAGTCTACCTGCATATTGAAATCCCCCATGATCACTGTAACCTTGCCTTTCTTACACATCTTTTCTATTTCCTGGTGTATCTTGTGCCCCACATCCTGACTACTGTTCGGAGGCCTGTACATAACTAACATTATGGTTTTTTTACCTTTGCAGTTCCTCACCTCTACCCACACGGATTCTACATCATCTGACCCTACATCATTTCTTGCTATCGATTTAATTTCATTTCTTACTAACAAAGCAACCCCACCCCCTCTGCCAACCTGCCTATCTTTTCGATAGGATGTATATCCTTGGATATTTAGCTCCCAGTCCTGATCCCCTTGTTTTCTTTTATTCTTTCATGTGTCACAGACAGAATTTTTGTGTTTACTTATTGTCCCTGATCGAAGTGTTTTAGAACATAAGAACTAGGAGCAGGGGTAGGTAATTCAGCCCGTCAAGCCTGCCCAGCCATTCAGTACGATCATGGCTGATCTCATTTCGGCCTCAATTCCGATTTGCCTCCCTTTCCCTATAACCTTTCAACCCGTTATTAATTAAAAATCTGTCTATCTCCTCCTTAAATTTATTCAGCGTCCTGGCATCCACTGCACTCTGAGGTAGTGAATTCCACAGATTCACCACCCTTTGAGAAAAGTAATTCCTCCTCATCTCTGATTTAAATCTACCATCCCTTAGCCTAAAACTATGGCCTCTCGTTCTAGAATGCCCCACAAGGGGAAACATCCACTCTATGCCTACTTTGTCTATCCCCTTTAGCATCTTATATACCTCAATTAGATCTCCTCTCATCCTTCTAAACTCTAGCGAATATAGGCCTAAACTGCTCAATCTCTCCTCATACGACAAGCTCCGCATCTCTGGAATCAATCTAGTGAACCTCCTCTGAACCACCTCCAATGCAACTACATCCTTCCTCAAGTAAGGGAACCAAAACTGTGCACAGTACTCCAGATGTGGTCTCACTAATGCCTTGCACAGTTGCAACAACACTTTCCTATTTTTATACTCTATTCCTTTAGCAATAAATGCCAAAATTCCATTTGCCTTCCTTATTACCTGCTGTACCTGCATATTAGCTGTTGGGTGATTTCTCAATTACACATCTTGGGGTCTATTAATTTGCTGAGGACTTCCTGTCGAATTAGTGTGGCCTAGAGAAAACAAGAGAAAGCCACGAGACCCTGGCTGGAGGCGAAGAAACAGTTGATTCTATTATCGTTGCAACGAGAGATGTGGACTACACCAGAGTCACATCTAACGAATACAAGCATGTATCCAGTTTTTATAGTAAGACAGTTTCATCCATTGCTATGGCTAACAATACAGTGGAGATAGTAAACAATACGTGGAGATTGCTTCGCATTTCATATTAACGATTGTACACAGTCAAGTTCATGTTACAATGCAACTGGAGGTAAACTCTGATAAGTATTGATAGCCTGTTAACGATCGGAGGTGAACTCCGATGAATATTGATAGTCTACTATTGTCTACTTACAGACATCCATCTCTCTTTAACTGCCCTCCCGTAACAAGATTATGGGTGTTCACAATGCCCAGACGATTCCAATTATTTTAAACACACAAAATACACATACAACCTTCGTCAACGTCTGTCCCTATCTTACACAGATTTACATTATTAACCACCTCAGCCTATTACCTTTGTTCTCAACTGATCCAGGTTGACTCATGAGCAGCAGGGGTTCGAGCACCAGCACCAAGGAGTTGTCCCTACCTACCTTTTCGTCTAGCTAATGTCGGGGGGAACCACCACACAGCCAAGGAACCATGTTCCCTGACTGAAAATTCCCCACAACAATCCCTCCTGTTACCCATAGGGGGACACACGATTCCCCCATTGGGCAATTCATATACCTGTCTCACCTATCATTGCCCTCCGCTGCTGATGCAGAACTCAGGCCCACTGCTGCTACAACCGCTGTCGCTGCTTCTTACATGTAGTGATGCACAAAGCTAGTATAATCATTAGCTGAATCACTACCAATAAATGAGATATGATCCGAAGCCATGGGTGGATTTGAGCATTAAACCCCCAGTTCCATACAGTCTTGTACCAAGGCTCCAGCTGGAGCGCATTGGCAATGTCTTTATTAAGGGTTTCTGCTTCCATAGTAATTTTCCTGAGTCTGGCCAAGCTGTCTTTTAAATGCTTCTGGATCTCAGCAAATTCCTCGGGTACATGAGGGATGGGCAGCAGCACGTCATGCTGGTACCGGGAGATGTTGAGAGCAAAGGCTTCTGCAGCTTCGATAGTCTGTCTCTTCCGCCGGTGAATTTCTATAATATGCGCTGATGCGATACGCATGGGTACCTGTGGGCTGAAGCAAAAGGAGCCATTGGGCAGGTCACTCTTCTGTACTGTGTTTCAGGCTGTCCCGTTGTCACACAGTAGGTGCCCCCTCCCTTGTGGGCAACCCTGGTAGGAGAGGTCACGGCCAGAGATATTTCTACGGTGCACCCCGTGGTGCGGTTTAATCCGCACTGGCTTTTTTCGGCGAGGGTTAGTAGGTGTGGACATGCTAGCAGGGTGCCAGACCAACGGCACCCCTTGGTGCTCACCCCCACCAAGACCCCTTGCTTGAATATTACTTCAGCCGGGGCAGGGTGGTAGCGAATCGTAACCTTATCCCGTTGAACTCCGATATTTTCCACTTCATTAAGGGGGTAGGGTCCCCCCTCATATTTGTCCCATACCAGAAGCATTAGGATGACCCCTACCACCAGGCTATCATTCACCGAGCACCCTTCTACCACCGGGACTATGTGAGACAACCTCCTGAAGGTGCACAGGTCGAGTGTACCAGGGTGCTGTCTCATCCGTCTCAGGGCTGTGTTGGTAATCCAATCCGGGATTTCTCCCTGTTTAATCTGCTCCAGCCCTGTCTTCAACTGACTGTGGGCCCATCCACCTAAACTGTGACAGACTGCTTCTTTCTTCCTTCTCCAGCTGATACTCTCGAACAATCAGCTGATTCAGGGACTTAGCCTGCCCCTGTATGGTCCGGATCCCCTCTATCTCGGACTAACCCAAGACCTCCCCTTCTCTGGCTGTCTGGGCAATCCGGCTGGCTTGCCCCTGCTGGAGCCGCTTAAGGACTGCTTTTAGTTTGTCCTGCCCGTCCTGTACAGTGGCTACGTCTAGTGAATTAACCACCAATGTCCCGGTGTTGACCCCGGTCAGCAGGTCGTTCAATGTCGACCGTTTATGCTGCCGATGGGGCCCGTCGGGATTTATGTGAGTGGTGAAGGTCTGTCGGGATCTCTGCATGGTCATATATGCCATGTGGCAGTAGAGGGCCTGGGTGGCTGGTGGGCAATCACGGGGCATTCCTAAATCGGCCAGATTAATTATGGTCAGCACAGTTCCATACTGTACATTTTCGTGCACGACTCTCTCAGTTGCCCGCACCACCAAGCCACTCTCAGGTCCTGGTTCTCGTCCCGGGAAGTGAGGGTGGACCCATGGTGTTCCCGTTGTTGTGCTACAGTCAGGGGGAGTGGGGGTTGGTCTCCCTCCCCATCCCCAGAAGTAGGCAAACGGCGCAGTCCCCACTAGGTACGGGTCCCTTTTATCCAAGGAGGACATTCGAACGCACCTGTACCGCAGTATTACCAACGTTAGCTTGGGGGCCCTGTAAATAACGGCCCAATCGCACCCTGGACCGTGACTGACCTCCTCACCATTAGGGGCTGCCCACACCCACCTATTTCCAGGGATCTTATATTCGCTTTGCACCAGCCGGTACCCGCGATCGCATGTTACCGTCACACATTTCCCCCCTGGCTTAACCTGTAACCAATGGGCCCACGAATCTTCGGCTCCTGCTGTCCATTTGTAGTTTGCCATTTCTTTTGCACTCTTGTCCGGCCAGTCGCCTTCCATGTATGCCCAATACGGGAGATACTCGACCCGCTCACAGCGATCTTCCCGACCCGCTGGGTGTTCGCCGGTCTCTCTTGTTCCTCACGGTGCGCCTCGTGGTGCAGACCCCGGGGTACAATGGTGAGAATGAAGACCAGATGGTGTTTGCAGTTGGCATGCTTCTCCGGTACCTGTAAATTCAAACAGAAGGGTGGCGTGTGTACATCACGTCGCCTAGTTACTGGTGAACAGAAGGGGAAGTTCGTTTAAGTTGTGTCCAGTGATTCCAGACCCCTTTCCCCTTCTGATCGACACAAGCGCATGTGTCGTTGCTGATGATTACCTGGTAAGGTTCCGACCACCGTGGCGCGAACCCCAGCTTGGCGGGCAGTTCCCTAGCCATTACCCACTCCCCAACCTCGGGAACCTCAGATTCCTTGGTTTCCGGATATGCACACTCATCTGCTGCCTTCTGGCGGATCCCTACTGTTGTTCTCATATCCTTCATCTGTTTCCCTAGCTCCACAATGTATCGTCTGATCTGGTCCCTAATTGGTCCTGTGGGCCCCCCTCCTGTGATAATATTCTCAGGTAGCCTCTTCGCCCTCCTGGTCATGAGCTTAAAAGGGCTCAAGCGGAGGTGCGATTTGGCACTGCTCGCAGTTTCATCAGAATCGCAGGTAAGGCACCCACCCAAGACTCGCCAGTTTCACTGATAGACTTCGCTATAGCTAGTTTGAGGGTACAGTTCATTCTTTCCACCATCCCGGAGCTCTGGGGGTGATAAGGCAGGTGGAATTTTTGCCTGATCCTCAGGAACCTGCATGTGTCCTTCAGGACTCTGCCCGTGAAGTGACCGGAGTCCACGTGGATCGGTAGTCCCCACCAGGGTACCACTTCTTGAGCTAGTATTTTGGCCACAGTCAGGGCCGAACAGTCACGCGTGGCAAAGGCTTCAGCCCAACTAGTAAATTGGTTGACTACTACTAAGCAGTACCTTTTTCCCTGGACCTGCGACAGTGGCCCAGTGAAATCAATTTGGATGTTTTCCCAGGGCCCCCTGGGTCTGGGTTGATGCCCTGTTTTGATTTTCACCGGTTTCCCTGGGTTGAATTGGGCACAAGTGACACATCTCTGGCATTATTTGACCACATCTTGTCCCAGCCCTTTCCACCACCAGTCCCTTTCAATGGACCCCAGGGTAGCATTCCGTGGGTGCTCCCATGATGGAGGTCCATAATTGTCTTTTGTAGACCTCTAGGAGCTACTACTCTGCCCTCCTTCCTCCAAATATTGAGTTTGTCTGTTGCAGCCCCTTGCCTCTGCCACGCTTTCCTTTCCTCCTCATCTCCAGCCTCGTGCACTGTCTTGATATTTATCTCGTTCTCCATTACCTCCTTCACAGCCTTTACTTCTTTATTTGATTTTTTAACTTAAATTCACATTGCTCCTGTGCTGCTGTTCCTGTTCCTACATCACCATTATCCCTTAACTCACTCTCACCCCCCTTCGGAGGCAGAGCGGCCACCTGAGTGACCCGGTCTGCCGCCGCATTGCCCTTCTGTTCGGGGGTGACTGCCTTCTGGTGTGCTTCAATTTTGATTACTGCTGCCTCGGTGGGTAGGTCGGCAGCTTGAACGAGGTCCCGGATAAGGGACTCGTGCCAGATCACGTCCCTTCCTGAGGTAACGAATCCCCCGGCGGGACCAGGCCATCATATAATCATGAGTGACCCCGAAGGCATATCTACTGTCTGTGTAGATGTTCGCCCTCTTGCCTGTGCTTAACCGAAGGGCGACCATTAGTGCAACAATCTCGACTACCTGAGCTGATTGGGTTCCATCCAGGGATCCAGAGGCAACAGTCGTGAGCGTATCATCAACCACTGCCCATCCCGTGCCTGGGGTCCCGAGGTGGTATTTCCGGGACCCGTCTACAAATAGGGTGAGGTCGGGGTTCTCCAGGGGGTCCTCTTTTAGATGGCCAATGGGCTCGTCCCATACCTCTGGGGTGCAGTGGTGGTCCTCTCCCTCTGTGAGGAGTAGTTCCGCTGGGTTAGGTCCGGTGTCACGGATGATCTTAATGGAGCTGTCCTTTGGTAGAAGGACAGCCTCCCACTTAGCCTGTCTGATGTTTGATATCGAGCGGAGTTTGCCCGTGTTCAGCATCTCCACTAAAGTGTGACGGGTATGTAGTATGATCTCGCCTGTCATTACTGTGGGCTCGCTTACCTGAACAGCCCAGGCTGCACAGTCTAGGGCTGCTAGGCAGTCACTGAACCTCATTGAAACCGGGGATCGCTTGGTTGAGTAGTATGCGACCGGTCGTAGAGTGTCGCCATGAGTTTGGGCAACTACAGCATTGTAGGTATTGCCATCGTGGTGGCAATAAAGGTGGAAGGGCTTAGATGAATCTGCCAGCCCCAGGGCCAGCGCAGACATTAACGCTGTTTTTAGTTTGGTAAAAGCCTGTTCTTGGCCCCCGTCCCAGACAATGGGTCTTAGTGACGCTTCCCCTCCCTTTAAAAGGTCATTTAAAGGGGCCTCCATGGTGGATAAGTTGGGAATGAAGTGTCTACAATAATTAAACAACCCCATTACCTGGTGGACTCCTCTGATGTTAGTTGGTTGGGGCATATTGCCAATGGCTTCCCTCTGGCTTACTGCTATGTGCCCCAAGTATTGGACCTCCCTTTGTGGTACCTGGGCTTTTGTAGGGTTCACTTTAAACCCAGCGAGCGCGAGGCATTCGAGGAGGGAAACTAAGGCACCAGCATGCCCTCTGTCCGTCTCGGACACCAGGAGGAGGTCATCAACGTACTGAATGACTGTACTCCTAAACGGCCGTAGGCCCAGAAGGTCTAGGGCATTGTACATTTCCCAGTGAAATAAGGCAGGGCTGTTGTGAAATCCCTGTGGTAGCCGTGTCCAGGTGTACTGTTGTTCACCCACAGTAAAAGCGAATTTGTCTTGGAAGCTCTTAGCTAGCGGGAGGGACCAGATTAGGGAAAAATTTAACAAAAGAAAGCAAAGATTAGGCAAAAGCATGGATTCGTTCATCAATGATCTATACAGGAACTGTGATTATGGAATCTTATGTGATGGATTGATTCATGACAGAATCGTAGTAGGGGTCCTAGACGAAGCATTATCAGATCTCTTACAGACAAGAGAGGATTTAACACTAGTCAAAGCAGTGCAATTTGACAGGGAGCCTGAGCTTGAAAACAAGATTGGGTGGTTGTTTGCAGAAAAGGCGAGGTCCCGTGGAGAAAATCAAGTGAGACCATTCAGTTTGTAGGCTTTAAGAGAGAAAGTGTGCCAAAGCCTAAGCCCGCCAAATTGGGGAAAAGCACGCAAACCACCATCTTGAAATGGTCTCAATGTGGAAGGAACAAACCACACAAGCGAAAAGAATGTCCAGCAGGGAAGAAAAGTGTCACAACTGTGGAAAAATAGATCACTTCAAAACGGTCACTGAAAACACTGACAACCTGTAAGAAGAGGGAGGAAATATTAAAGCAGAGCCACATACAAGAAGTGAAAGAACCACAGAAAAAGGAAGTAACTTTCCTAGGAGAGATAAACGATATTGACTGAGACAGGCCAGGGAACCATAAGGAGAAACCATAGCACCTTAATACCCTTGGAAAGAATAGAAACTTGGGCTTACTACTCAGATCCTGAAGAGAAAGAAGAAGAAGTCAGACAAATCTCTACAGCCACCCAGGAGAAGAACACACATACACCAACAGAAGGGACAGTATGGTATACCCTGACCTCAGAAAAAGTTCAGAACAAGATCAAGGAGATTGATCAAAGCACCTCAGAGACTAACTCTGTAAAGCCTGAGACTTTGGGAGGAGATGTAGAAGGATGTAAATAATTGGGATAAGGACTTGTGGGGAGATGTAGAGTAAAAGATTAACAACAGAAGCACATGATCCTGATGTAATGACGATGTAACATCACATTATTGAGTAACAGAGATCTGGAGGGAGAAAAAGGTCCAAACTCATGCAGAGTTTCCAATATGTACATAGTAGCTGTTAATAAAGAGTAACAAATTGCAGTCTTCAGCAGCTTACTTTGGGATAACAGACAAATCCCAAACAGCCCCGCCTAGACCCCAAACACATGATGAAATGTATGCTACATCCATCTTAACAGCTTTTGTGTTCACTAACATTTGTCGGTATTTTCTGGCTTGTCCATAATTGCCTTTGAGAAGGTGGTGGTGGGCCATCTTTTTGAACCTCTGTAGTCCCATCTGGTGCAGCAACATCCACAGTGCTGTTAGGAAGGGATTTCCAGGATTTTGATTCTGCAACAGTGAAGGAAGAGTGATATAGTTCCAAGTCAGGATGGTGTGTGGACTTGGAGGGGCACTTGCAGGTGGTGGTGTTCCTATGCATCTACTGCCCTTGTCCTTCTAGGTGGTAGAGCTTGCAGGTTTGGAAGGTGCTTTCAAAGGGCCCTTGGTGAGTTGAGTTGCTGCAGTGCATCTTGTAAATGGTACACACTGTGCGTTGGTGGTGGAGGGAGTGAATGTTTAAGTTGGTTGATGGGGTGCCAGTCACCGTGTTGCTTTGTCCTGGATGGTGTCGAGCTTCTTGAGAGTTTTTGGAACTGGACTCATCCAGGCAAGTGGAAGTATTCTATCACACTAAGGTCTGTTCACAAGCATGACCCAGACCTCCCTGTCGCTTGCCATTTCAACACACCACCCTGCTCTCAAGCCCACATGTCTGTCGTTGGCCTGCTGCAATGTTCCAGTGAAGCTCAACGCAAACTGGAGGAACAGCACCTCATCTTCCGACTAGGCACTCTACAGCCTTCCGGACTTAACATTGAGTTCAACAACTTCAGATCGTGAACTCTCTCCTCCATCCCCACCCCCTTTCTGATCCCCCTTTTTCCAATAATTTATATTTTTTATATATGTTCTTCTTTTCCCACCTATTTTTAAATTTATTTTGATCTATCATTCTATCTTCACCTTTTAGCACATTTCAATCCCTTCCCCTCACCCCACCCCCTCTAGGGCCATCTGCCACTTATTTGTCCTGCTTTCTACCCTTAATGTCACCATTAGAACATTCCTTAGATAATATCACCACTGCCAACACCCCTTTGTCCTTTTTTCGATGACATCTTTGGCAATATCTTCTTTGCCTCCACCTATCACTGGCCCTCTATCTAGCTCTACCTCCCCTACCGTCCTCAACCAGCTTATATTTCACCACATTTCTATATTTCTTTAGTTCTGATGAAGAGTCATTCGGACTCAAAACATTAACTGTGTTCCTCTCCGCAGATGCTGTCAGACCTGAGTTTTTCCAGCTATTTTTGTTTTTGTATTCTATCACACTCCTGACTTGTGTCTTGTAGACGATGGGCAGGCTTTGGAGAGTCAGGAGGTGAGTTATTTGCCTCAGAATTCCCAGTCTCTGATATACTCTTGTAGCCAAATATTTATAATGGCTGGTCGAGTTCAGTTTCTGGTCATAGTAATCCCCAGGATGTTGATAGTGGGAGATTCAGTGATGGTAATGCCATTGAACATCAAGGAGAGATGGTTACATTCTCTCCTGTTGGAGATGGCCATTGCCTGGCGCTTGTGTGGCACGAATGTTACTTGTCACATGTCAACCCACACCTAAACATTGTCCAGGTCTTGCTGCACATGGGCACAGATTGCTTCAATATCTGTGAATGGTGCTGAACATTGTGCAATTATCAGCAAAATCCCCACTTCTGACCTTTTGATGGGGGGAAGGTCATTGATGAAGCAGCTGAAAATGGTTGGGCCCAGGACGCTACCCTGAGGAACTGCTGCAGCGATGTCCCAGGACTGAAATGATTGGCCTCCAACAACGACAAACATCTTCCTTTGTGCTAGATATGACTCCAACCAGTGGAGAGTTTTCCCCCTGCTTCCATTGACATCAATTTTGCCAGGGATCCTTGATGCCACACTCCTCCAAATGCGCCTTGATGTCAAGAGCAGTCACTCTCACCTCCCCTCCTAAGTTCTGTTTTTTTTCCTCCATGTTTGAACCAAAGCTGTAATGAGGTCAGGAGCTGAGTGGTCCTGTCTTGAGGTCAAGTAAGGTGCGATATAAAGAAAGGTTTTTCATATACCTTACGGTAGCCCTTGACAGGTGGTTTTTCAATGTGAAGGGTATTTTAGTCTGTGCCAATACCAAAATGCCCTGGGTATTTGACATTAACTTTTGGCTCAGATGGTAATGATATTCAATAAAGCTTTCCTTTGCAAAACCTCATGTGGAATTCTGCTTAGCTACTGTTGCAAAGACTTGAGATAAAAGTTGTTCAAAAGTAAGAACATTAATTAGTCCCTTTCATCACCCAACATGCCAAAGCAGGAATGGCAGATGCAAACTTGCTAAACGTACTGCCACATCTTTACAAAGAGAAAATTGCTTCTGGTTCATGGCAAAATATTAACAGAGGGTGATTAAGTTAACTTATCATTGATGGAAAATAACCTTATGGCTTTCCTGGCACCTAGGATAAGTCACATCCTGTGAGCAATCTTAATTTTATTCTTCATTATGATTTTTTTGTGAGATTAAACTTGCTCATAATTAATTGGCTTTGCAACAAAACCCCTCAATTACTATCTAATATATGAAGTTTGCGTACTCAGTGGTTTGAAACTCTAGCTTGTGTTTACTCCCTTTTCCAACAGATGAAAGGCAAAGGATGTCTTTGTTGGTCTCTATAGTTTATTCATTAACTAATACAAATAATCCCGCAAAGTTTAGGAATGATTTCTTATAAAGTTCTCCATTGTTCCTCTGAAATGTAGATTTTTGATTATTTTCTGATTGTTTGTTCAGATGTGTTGGCTCCCGGTTCAGCAATGCCTCAATTTTATAATTCTCATCCTTTCAACTCCCTCTGTGGGCTTGACGCCTCCCTATTTCTGTAAACTCCTCCAGCCCTTTGATCCTCCAAATCTCTGTGCTCCTTCCATCCTGCCCCAATTTCCTTTGCTCCACCTTGGCGGCCATATGTTCAGCCACCTAGGCCCTAAGCTCTGATTTCCTTTTGCGAACCTCTCTGTATTACTACCTCTTTCTCTTCCTTTAAGATGCTCCTTAAAACCTATCACTTTGACCAAGCTTTTGGTCACCTCTCCTATTATCTCCCTATTTTTCTCTGATAAATCCCAGGAAGTGATTTACTATACTCAAGGTGTTATTTTAATGCAAGTCATTATTGTTACACTGGGTTCCCTGGATGATTCAATTGGAATGCTTACTATATTGTGTAGATCTTATTCATCCAGAATAGGAAGATTCCATGCGCAATCCATGATCACTGTTGAATTACCAGGGCTGTGAAAATTTCTCAGAGTTGCTCCCATTCCACTGGTGTTTCTATTTCTATAGTTATGGTTTTTGCTATAATTCTGGTGAAGCAATGGTTGTGGAGCAGGAGCAGCGATGAGGAAATTCCCAGCCCTGGGCTTGGTTACAGCCAAAATTGGCATGATCATCTCAGAAATCAGCCAGAATTCCAGCATCTCCCACTGAAATGTACACTTGCTTCATGTGCAAACAAAGTTGGCAGGAGGGGAGGGGTCAGCTGTAATGCCTCAGGTGGTTGAATAGGCAACTCCAACTCAATCTCAGTTCAAAAATGAAGCATGGCTCCTTAGATGAAGTACGGGTGGATATCTGATGCCCACAGAGCAGTATTCTAGCTGCATCAGTAAGTTCAGGAAGGATGGGGGAGATAAGATTGAAACCATTGACACATAAAGGAGTATTGAGCCCAGTTGACAACAGAAGAATCTAAATGGAAGATGGGAACTATTTTAATGAAAGGCGGTGGGCCAAAGCCAAATAAAGATCTGAGCAGATGTTTCCATTGCAATATGAAAGGCTTTTTCAGCCTCTGAGGAAAAGGCGACTTGAGAGATGTGAGTTTCTCTGATCTCAGCCACATCAATAAGCAGATTATTCAAGGAAGTCAACTTCATCTGAACAAATAGTGTGCAATATTTTTTACCAGTCAGATGGGAGATAGTTGACTGCCTTTGTGAGGGGTATAATTTGAGCAGCTAAGCTCCTGTTTAATGACTGAGAAAAATCTAGGCAAAAGATCAAATTGTTTACTATTATACTTTCAGAAATCTTTTTAAAATTCATATATTTAAGGAAGCGTACGAGGGATGAGGGCAGTTACAGAATTCTCGCATCAGTCATACTCTATTAGTACACTATCCACAGCATGGCAAATATGCAGTGACATGTTCAGTCCTTTACAATTTAGTGTTTTTGTTCCATCCCCCTCTCCCCATATCCTCCTCCCTGCCATGCGCCAATGTCCATACAATACTGTGCACAGGTGAACTGAAGCCAAAACTACACCAATGGCTCCTATAAGGTTGGGTAAAGAGGGCAAGCAGCAAGATGTGAGGTTTTAATTGGCCTCCAGGGGCCAAGTAGAGTCCTATTGTAAGTGACCATGATCGAATTATCCTTTTTTTGAACCTCTTTCTTCTTCCTATGTGAGGCACGTCTTACCCATATCCCATACTCCCCCCACCCACAACACGCCCACAAGCCCCCCCACCCGTTTCACTCTGCACTTCGACAGCACAGTCTGGATTCGATCTGAGACTCTGGGTTTTGCTTCTTGTCAGGGTTTTTGAGCTGGCAATGACTGATAGTCTTTATCATAGAATGGTCACAGTACAGAAAGAGGTTATCCGGCCCATTATGTCTATGTTGAGTTTCTGCAAGAGTAATTCACCAGTTGCCACCCCCCTGCCTTTTCTGCGTAGCCTTGTAAATTTTTCCTCTTCAGATAGCGACCCAATTCTCTTTTGAAAGACACTAAATCTACCTCCACCATACTCTCAGGCAGTGTTTTCCAGATCCTAACTACTCGCTGCATAAAAAAAAATTCCTCATGTTGCTATTGCTTCTTTTGCTAATCACCTTAAATAGGTATCCTCTGGTTCTCGATCCTTTCCA
This sequence comes from Cetorhinus maximus, assembly GCF_964194155.1. Taxonomy (NCBI): domain Eukaryota; kingdom Metazoa; phylum Chordata; class Chondrichthyes; order Lamniformes; family Cetorhinidae; genus Cetorhinus; species Cetorhinus maximus. The sequence goes on from NC_135891.1 coordinate 7,650,503, forward strand.
CCAATGAGAACTGTTTATCCCTCTTTGTCCAGACCTTTCATAACATTTTGACATTTAGAGTAAATGTTATAGAATCTTTCTATCAACAGATAGGTTGTTAGAGTGTGTAGTATGATGTATTGTCATGAAGCTATTAATGTATATAATATTATTGGAAAATATTTTTCTTTTAAAATAAAGGTTTAGTCTGTGGGTATGTCTTAATTGGATTAAAGCCAGCTAGTCTGGATGCTTTGATGTATACTAGTTTTGAGATGTAAGAGAGGTAGAGTGCATTTGCATTTTTTGAATAGAGCATTCAAGAAGGCGAGTAAAATCTGGCACCTAGCTTGCAGAGACCAAGCAATATGTTTATATTACTAATAAAATTGGTATTATGAAAGGGGGTTTATTGTTAGAAGAGGCTGGTGACACAATGAGAATTTACATTCAATGAGCTGTGCTTGGTATAAGGATAGCAGTTTTGTGTGTGCAGGGCAGAGGCAATGTAAGATCAAAGTAGCTGTAAGCTTACAACTGTTTCCACAGGAACCAAAATGAGAGGAACCTCATTTTGAATTTGTACGGTGAAAATGCTTTGCCTGGTGTCTAGTTAAGTCTTTGGGCAGCATTTTCCGGTTGGCAGGCAGGGGCGGGGCCAGCTCGCCAACACGTAAAATGACGCAAGGTGACGTCGGGCGTGTGTCCCGACGTCACCCCGCGTCATTTAGATTTTCAGCTTGGTGAGCACGCAGCCAAGTCGGCTGCGTGTCTGCTGACCTGTCAACGGCCTATTAAGGCCATTAAAAAAGTAATTCAAATGATTAATGGACCTGCCCATCTAACCTTAAGGTTGGCAGGCAGGCAAAGAGCCCAGGCGGCCTTCCGAAAAAGCATGAAACCTCATCCATGCCATGAAGTTTCATGAGGGATTTAAAATGTTCAGAAAATTTTTAAATAAAAGTAATGGACAGGTCCCAGTTCATGTAACAGTGTCAGGAAAATATTTTCTTACCTTTAACAAATTTTTTAAAGTTCAACCGATCTCCTTGAGGCAGCACTTTGCCTCAGGGAGATTTGTGCATTCTTCTGCACGCATGCGCAAAACAGCGCACAGACCTGCTCAGGGAATCCCCCCCCCTCCCCCCTCGCCCGCACAGGGAACACACAGCGCTTCCGGGCAGCCCACGTAGAATGGTGGCGCGCCCCCAATTGTGGGCGCCTATCGGGAACCTGCCCGCTCGTGCCCACTCCCGCAGAACTCCCCTCCCCCCAACGGGGGAGGAAAATGCTGCCCTGTGGTTTGCTAATGCCTTAGTGGAGATTAGTTTGGGAATTTGTTAAAAGTTATGATAGTAGTAATTTGTAGCCATGTGTATATATTTAACTTGTGTAAATTAATAAAATGCTTCATTTGGTTTTAATATGAAACCTCTCAAGAACTGGTGGTCTGATTCCTGAATTTAGAGTTGCATCTCAAACATACCACTTAAAAATATAGGCTTTGACAGTTGTTAAAAGTTTCCCTCTGGGATTTTTAAATAACTCAGCTTTACCGAAAGACTGTCTCATAACAATATACATGGTCTATGGAAGAAATTAGTTTAAAAGATCAAAAGGCTTTCTCAGTAAACTTACAGTCTGCAATTCACTTCTATCTATCCCTTATTGGTATAGGTCTGTTCTGTAATCCAAGCGTGTTAAAATGCAATGTGTTAAAAGTTTCAGGCTAACAATATTTATCTCTCTCACCTTGGCTTCCCACCCCCCGCCCCCTTCTTTGGAAAGTATCGTATTCTATTAACACAAGAAGTATTGTACATGAAAGGAACATGTTGTACTAATATCTGAGGGGGTGGGGAGGACCAGGCTCCATTCCTGTACTCAACTTGGCTGGAGATATTGCCCAAACAAATAAACTAGTTTCGTTTTCCTCCACTCAAAGTATGAAAATACTGGCAGGAAAATCAGAGTCACAAGCATCAGTGATATCATGCTGCCAATAAGGTGGCAGAGGAAATAGGACGATCAGAATTTGGTAATTCTGGTATTCATTGGTTTATGCTGAACCTCCTTTCCTTTGCTCTGTTCTGTCCACTCCTCCTACACCTGCAGTCCAATTTTAACAAATTTTAAATTTTGTCAATTTTCCTTCCAACATGTTATTTTATACTGCTATCACTTTAAATTAAACTTAACTAAACCATTAAATTTAGAATGTCAACATGGCTTAGTTGGTAACACTTTCGTTTCTGAGCCCAGAAGGTTGTACGTTCAAGTCCGACTCCAAGGCTTAAGCACAAAAATCTAGGTTGGCACCTCAGTGCTGAACTGCACAGTTGGAGGTGCTGTCTTTCAGATGTAGAAGAAATAGGTGCAGGAGTAGACCATATGGCCCATAGAGCCTGCTCCACCATTCAATTCAGCCCACACCCGGTATTCCTGGGAGACCAAAAATCTGTCTAACCAACCCTTAAACGTATTTAACTATGGAGCATTCATAAGCTCATGGGGTAGTGAATTCCAAAGATGCGCAATCCTTTAAGGGAAGTAATTTCTCCTCATCTCAGTCCTAACCAATTGGACCTCTTATCCTGAGAAATGTTAAGCTGACGCCCCATCTGTTCTCTCAACCAATTTAAAAGATCTCATGGTATTATTTTGTATAAGAGCAAGGGAGCTATCTCTGGTGCCTTGACCAATATTTATCCCCTAATCAACATCAAAAAGACAAAATTATCTGTTCATTGCTGTTTGTGGGAGTTTTCTGTGTACAAATTGGCTGCTGCATTTCCTACATTACAGCAGCGACTACACTTTGAAAGTACTTAATTGGCTATAAAGCGTTTAGGCACATTCTGTGGTTGTGAAAGGCACTTTATAAATTCAAGTATTTTTTAAATTATTCTTTCACGTGATGTGGGCATTGCTGACCAGGCCAGCATTTATTGTCCATCCCTAATTTCCCTTGAGAAGGTGGTGGTGAGCCGCCTTCTTGAGCTGCTGCAGTCCATGTGGTGTAGGTACACCCACAGTGCTGTTCGGTAGGGAGTTCCAGGATTTTGGCCCAAAGACCCAAGGAAATTCTGGGGAATGAAACATTGCATTGATTGTATCTGTTAGGAAATTCAGTGCGTCGCAAATGCATCATTACTGATGAAGCTAATTCAAAAGTGGGCATGATGAGGTGTTCTTTTTCAAATTCCAGAAACACAAGACAACAGTTTTGGAATTGGGCAGCAAATGATGAGCATCTGGCCCTTCTGATTATGACTCTTTGTCATAATTATAATTTGTGCTGTAAAATAAAGCAAGTCTTTATGTACGTCAGAATGAAATGTGATTCAAGCAGACCCTTTGAAGCAAATTGTGCCAATAAATCATTGATCCTTCAGATCACCATCTGCAAATTCTCAACATTTTCATAAGAATACAAGAAACATGATGGAGACTAATGATCAGCTTCTTAAAACAACAATATTTGAAACTTTATGCCTTTGGGCAGGACTTAGTAAAAGAACACTTTCTACTTGTGGAAAAGTTAAGGGTTGTACATACCCCTTAGACTTTGGTTTCCATTCATTGAGTAAACATTGTTCAATTTAGACCCCAACACAAGGGGTCATAACCATAAAATTAGAGCTAGCTATGTTCAAGAATGATGTCAGGAAGCTCTTCTTTGCACAAAGAGAGGTGGAAATCTGGAACTCCCTCCTCCAAAAAGCTGTTGACGCTGAGGGTCAATTGAAAATTTCACAGCTGAGATTGATATATTTTTATTATGAAGGATATTAAAGGTTACCCAGCCAAGGTGGGTAGATGATGATCAGATACATATCATTCATACTCTAACTGAATGGCTGAACAGGCCCAATGGGCTGATTGGCCTTCTCTATTTATGTTTCTTATGTTCCTAGTATAAGAACTAGAGGGCTGTCAGAATGTTAAGGATGTTACAAAATGATTGGACCAGGCGTAATCTGCATGCTGCAAATTCCTAAAGAGGCCAGTGACAGGACAGAGGGAGTGTGAGCGAAATACAGTTTTGTATCCCAAGAGAGATATGGCCCGGAAATGGCCGAAAATTCTAAGTCCCGTCTCCGAACCTGGTATTTCACATCTTCATAGGGGTGGGACTGAGGTCGGCTGGGGTTCACTCCTGTGCAATTCACAGAGGAAGTTGGTCATTTAAATTACCAGCTGCCTCCACTGAAGTGGGATTTTGGGAGGTCAGGAGCGTGAAACCTGGAGTGTGCAGATTAGAACAGGTAAGAGGAGGTCTGAATATGGTGGATTCATTTGGATGGCCAGGGTAGTCCTTTGGAGAGATAAGGTACCCGGACACCCTTTGTGATTGTTAAAATTAAACATGGTTATGCACTTCTTATGCATGAACTCATTGGAATTGTCAAGCTGTCATAGAACGCTCCAGCTGTGATAGAACTCTCCAGCTGTCAAGGAATTGTCAAAGCTGTCAAGAAAGTGTCCAAGGATACTAGGTGATTTTGCATGGGCAGGGTAAGGGCAAAGAGTGGTGAGTAGAGGGGCATGGGTTAGGATAGGTGATGTGAAGGGTCATGAGGGTGGATGGGAGGCATAGATTGGCATGGATGGGATTGTGGGGGGGTGAAGGGGTATGAGGGGTGAGGACTGGAGGGCTGTTTTTTTGTTTTAGTCTTTTCTTTTATTTATTAAACAGAGTGCTAGTGAACAGAGGCAGGCCTTCCACCCAGCCCACCTCCACACCCGGCAGCCTCCGCATTCATTCCACCTACCAAGCATGAGGCTTGGCTGAGAGCTCAGACAGCTATTACAATATGAGAGCACTTGTGCCCCAGAGGAAACATTGTTTGATTGACAGCTCACGCTTTCTGATCTCTGAAGTCAGGTTCACAATGTTTGTTGATACAAGTTAAGTGATTTCAAGAATTTGTGGTTTGTGGTTTTTGAAACTTCAAGGGCCTGGATAATTGACACTGTTATTCGTTTGCAGTCCAGACTTTTTTTTCAAGCAAAGGAGAAAGTAATCAATGGATTACATTTTTTCAAAGCTATTGTTTTTACAGATACCACTATACAATATGGTGTTCATTGGTTCTATAAAGTGTACAGTAGGTAAATGGGAACGGAAGTGCCAGAGCTTGGAATAGGAAGCATGAGGTGGGTGGAAGGGCAGACCTTAGCATAGAGGGCATGAAGGGCCTGAGGGGGTGGGTGGAAGGGCAGAGCTTGGCATAGGGGCATGAGGAGGTCCTTTTGAAGTTACCTTTTAAAAGGTCTCCTCACACACCCGAGGATTCATGCACAGACTCTAAAAGGCTGTGAACCATGACACTTTAAAAACCTGGTCTGACTCCTTGAAAATCGTGGAGGAGTAGGACATACCTATCCCTGCAATGGAGCCGGCCAGGTCGGGAGTGCCGGATACAGGTTTTTGACAGGAATCAACCCGCACCCTGAAAGGCACTCCCGAAATTAGACAGCCCGGGAATAGGATCAGGAATCCCAGAATCGGGACCTGCCCACCATTTTTAAAGGGCTCCCAAGTCAACCTTGGTGAAAATCAAGGTCATTAGGAGGGTTGTTTCACCCAGAACCTACATTTATTTTCAGAGGTCCATATGGGAGAATGCCAGATGCTGAACACAGCAGACTCCTTACTTCAGTACCAAGCTGATCTGTATCTGTAAAGAATTTGGCAAAATTCCCTGGCATCCAAGTGCAACATGGTCTTGCATTTTTCATCTATTGAAAATCCAATGTGAATTTAACCTATACTATGCCCAACTAACCCAGAATATACAAACCTAATCCACACCAAGCCACTGTTTATAGAAGGGGATTAATTTATCTCTTGAATACAGAAGTCATTCCATCAGTAAAATGACAAGAAGGACTGGTAGATTATGAAGTGGTAAGCAGTCAGGTACTCATTATATGGTTAACTTTAAGAGGAATATTTCCATGGTCTGCATGCTGTGTAACAAGATCCTTAAACCAATTGCCAGTATGTTGGGTATTACACATACATCATGACTTTCCTAGCCTCTAACATCTTATATTCAGTGCTGCACAGAAGAACCTTTTATAGCTGAAGCCAGGTGGGAGGTGTTTATAAAGATTACAATCCTCTTTGTTTATCCACAGTTGTGTTATTTTTGGCTGGAATTGTGCTCTCCCTTCTGCTGCCCTGACCTCTAAATGACTTTTCCTAATCTAAGATCTATAAAACAATTAAACATCTAATAGTGTGTCTATTGATAGGCTTAACAGTCAATTTAACAGCTTTTGGGGAGAGCATGGAGATATGGGTTTAGACTACCTAAGAGTATGAATACACTGGATGTCAGGCAGTTCTTCCTTTCCCAAGGAGTCGTGATGTCTGGAATACATTGTCGGCTGGTGTGGTGGGAGCTGACTACATTAGAATTACAGCACAGAAGCAAGTCATTTGGGCCAACTGGTGTTCATGGTCCACACTTGCCTCCTCCCACCCATGTATCTCCTCAAGAAGGAGATGAGCCAGATCTTGACTAGAGCAGAGATCACATCATATAGGTTAAGTATCTTTATAGATAACATTTGGTCCATGCGATATACTAGACTGGGTTCGATCACCTACAGGAGAAATTTTCCAGAGTAGTTTTCCCATATTGGGCCTGAGATTTTTCTCAGTCCTCTGCCTCATGTAGGAGATTACATGGCTACAAGGGGAGTTGGGCAGGGGGAGGGTGGGAAGTCTCAGGTCAGGACGCAGGAGGTTTGATGGACAGGCTGGTCTTTCTTTGCCCCTCATTTTCATATGTTCATAATTTACAAACTGAGGTACTTTGTCTATTTTCAGATTCATTGGAAGATGTAGTGAAGTTTTTGCCACCTTAAAGGCTCCATTCTGAGCCGTTAAATATGTCAACAACAGTTTCACACAGACTCAAAGCTTTCTCTTTACTCATCTTCTATAGTGCCAATCTCCCACCTTAAGTGGAACTTGCCTTTGCTGTCTTGGCCAGTCCACCAGCTAACCCTGTCTCCTTTCTCATCCCAGGTACGAGTCACCGTCTGAATGGCAAACTTCAATGCATAACTAGTTTGCCAAGAAAGTGTTTTGGGGAAATCCTTTTAGATTTTGTTTCCAGTTTGGATATTTTTGGCTTCCTTGTTTCAGACTATTCTTGGAGTGTGTATTCCAGAGAGAGAAAGAGTGATTTGTCTATTTACGTAATATTTATAGCCTGTCTATGGACTGATCAGAGAATCTTTTTCAGATTAGTTCAGCCATTGGTTCTACCAATGACTTCATGGGATTTTGCTGGTCTTCTGAAGGTTGGAAATGACATTACATTAGGCCTCAACTACAAACAAATATACTAAACAGTAAAAGAATAAACAACTTTTTGCCTCAACTAGGAGATTACATGGCTGCAGGGGGAGGGAGATTCGAGTGGGAGTTAGATCCATTCATAATGATCCAGCCATCTTGAGTGTGAGATATGCTTGCCGGAACAGCTTATTTTGATGGACCATTAATTTTGTATCCTTTTCTCCCATTGAGAAAGAAGATCCACTGGCTCATCGATGCCCAAACTGAGCAGATGTGTAAGGCCTTTCTCCCATATTTCCCTTCCTCCACAGTTGGATAATTGTCGGCATAAATCTAGATTAGTCACAACTTTGTTTTGTATAAACATATTTAAGAACGTCAGGGAAATCCATTAACCTATTCTTTCAAAAGAGCAAGGAAACGAGAATTGTAGGTTGGAGCCTGCCCGAAAAGGAAAGTAGATAAACAATCTGACTGAAAATATACAATCTTTAGTAAATTCAATCAACAGTGGACACAATTAAGGAATACAAGACTGCAGTCCACAGCCTGGATACAGCAAGACATAAAACTGCTGTTATGTTCCATCCATGACATTATATGGGTTACTCGCCATGTAGTTCACTCCAGCCCTACAACTCTCCAAGTTCTCTGCACTCCTCTAATTCATTGATGGCTGAGCCTTCAGCTACATAGACCCTAAGCTGTAGAATTCCACACCCACCCCCCACCACACCACAACTTCCTGCCTATCTACATCTCTGTCTTCCTTTACGACACTCCTTAAAATCTACATCTTTGAGCAAGCTTTTGTTCATTGGACCTAATATGTTGGTGTCAAACTTGGTTTGATAATGCTTCTATGAAGTGCCTTGGAATGTTTTACTATGGGCAGAACTTTGCCCTTGGCATGCGGGATCGGCGGGGGTGGTCAGGAAGCCAACCGCCGCCCATGATTGGGGCCGGACCACGATTTCACGCTAGCGGGCCAGTTAAGACTCGCACAGGGTGACATGCGAGTGGCAACACTGAGCGGTGTCTCTGCAGGCGGCGGGAGGAAGGCATGGAGTTGCCTCAGGGAGTTGAATATATTGAAAAGATTAATAAACAACAGAAAAATTTAATGAAACATGTCCCCTCATGTGACTCTGTCACCTGAGCAGAGACATGTTTTTAATTAAAAATTAAAGTTTTTATTCCATTTGTGTTTGATTTTGGAAACCTCATTCCAGCCGTGGATGTGGTTTCCAAAAAAATGCAAAGGCCGCTTGGCGTTTTTGCCTGCCCGTCAACCAAATGGGCAGTGAAAAATTAAGGACAATTGATAACTTAATGGCCTTAATAGGCCTTTCAGTTGTCGGTGGGCACGCGCTGGATCCACGACTGTGCATTGGCGTTGGCACGCTCGGCCGACGTCATCATGCGTCATTTCACGCTCGCCGGGTCGGGCACGCGTCCATCCACCGTGCTAAAAATCCTGTCCATATGTTAAAGGTGCTATATGATTTTGTTGTTATTGTTTATTCATAATTCCTATGTTCACTGTTAAGAAACTATAATATTTTTCATAATATTATTGGAGGTTTATGGGTGTGAATGTGGATGGTTCTGTCTGTGTGACTGATTTAATTGTATTAGAGTCAGGTAGATTGCAAGGTTGAAATTATCAAAGGAATTGAGGTAGAATTTTGCCCTTGGTGTGCGGGATTGGCGGGGGCGGCCGGGAGCAGCCAGGAAGCCACCCACTGCCCACAATCCACAGCGCAGCATGATTTTATGTGAGCGGGTCAATTAAAGCTCACCCAGCGTGATACGTGAGCGACAGCGCTGAGCGCTGCCTGTGCAGGTGGGCAGACGAGTGCGCGCCAGCCTAGTGCGCACTTCGCGCATGCCCGCGAAAGAGCGCTAAGTAATCACCCTGAGGCACAGAGCTGCCTCAGGGGAATGAAGAAAATATTGAAAACATTATTAAACATCAGAAAAATTTAATGAAACATGTCACATGAGCAGGGACATGTTTTTAATTAAAAATTTAAGTTTTTATTTCATTGGTATTTCTTTTGGAAACCTCAGGCAGAATTTTCTGGTTGACGTGTGGGTGGCGGAGCCCGCACGTCAGCGCTTAAAATGTCGCGCGCTGACGTCGGGCCGGCGCGCAATGAAGCGCAACGCGCACCCGCCATTAATTAAAGGCCTTGTTAAGGCCCTTAACTCGGCAATTGAAGCCAATTTTGAGGAGCCTGTGTGATCTTCACCTCGGCGCACGGGCCCAACAGGCAAGCGGGTAACTGATTTTTTAACAAACCTCATCCACGGGCGAGATATGTGGGCTCAGAGGGATTGTTAATGTTTTATCTGAAGTATTTATTGCAGAAAGTGTTTTAAACTTGCCTGTGTGATTGTTAGCAGTTCAGATCGATTTCCAGCAGCTTTCTCTGTATTTGGAAGCTTCAGCTCACCAGTCTGCAGACAGTAATCTTTATCGGGCCTGCAGCTTTCCAGAGGCCTCCATTTAGCCTGGGTATGGGTTCTGACATCTCCACTGGAGGCAGCTCCTCTGAGCAGGAAGGGAGGGATAGAATAAGGAGGACGCCAGGAGTGGACAATCAGCCTCCAGGGGAGCCACTTTTGGGAGGCCAGGCGCAGGGCCAAGAGGTTGTCCAAGGTGGAAGGGACCGCAGAAGACACCACTATCCTGCTGCCAGGAAGCAGCTACCTCAATATGACTGAGGTGCAGTGCCGAAGGAAGCTCCAACTGTCAAGGGGGACAGTGAACTATATCTGTCAGATGATTGGCCCTGAGATCTCCCCTAATTGTGTGGGTGGACACCCCATGCCAGCGGCTCTGAAGGTCACATTTGCCCTCCACTTCTATGCATCTGGCTTCTTCCAGAGCTTGGTGGGTGATCTTTGCTGTGTCTCCCAATCAGCTGTCCACACTTATGTCAAGCAGGTTACAGACACTCTGTTCAGACGTGCATTGACCTTCATCAACTTCCCCCGCATCCAGGTGCAATAGACTGTACACATGTGGCCATCAAGGCACCAGCAGGTGAGCCCAGTGCCTTCACCAACAGGAAGGGCTTCCACTCCATGAACATGCAGATAGTGTGTGATCACAGGATGCAGATTCTGCAAGTTTGTGCAATGTACCCAGGCAACTCCCACAACGCCTACATCCTCAGACACTCCCAGGTGCCGGGGCTCTTCAGTGCTCCGGCTCGGCTGGATGGACGGCTGTTGGGTGACAAGGGCTATCCCCTCAGAAGGTGGCTCATGACACCTCTCTGCCATCCAAGAACAGAAGCTGAGGAGCACTACAATAGGGGCCACGCCTCCACAAGGGCTGTGGTGGAGAGAGCCATCAGTCTACTCAAGATGCGCTTCCGTTGCCTGGACCGCTCAGGGGGCGCACTCCAGTAACCCCCAGATCACGTCTCTGTGATAGTGGTAGCATGCTGCGCTCTGCACAATCTTGTGCTGGAAAGGGGGATGCAGTTGACGATGAATACCTTGACGCAGTGGATGAGGCTGCACATGATGAATCCAGCAGTGGCTCATAGGATGAGGAAGCACAGGGCAATGATGAGAGGCAGCACGCCGACCCGCTACTACACCAAGGAGGCAGGGACACCCGAGACAATTTAATCCAACGAACCTTCAGCTAGCTCCACACACATGGATCAGCAGGACCAGCACTGCCTGGCGCTTCCACACATGGCACTTAGATGCTACATCTTCCACCTTATCAGCTGCAACTAAGGGCTTAGTACAGAAACATCAATGTCCACTCAAACACTCATGATATGTCCGTGAAACATACAAATGCAGCACAAAGGAAACACCCTCAGCCATGGTCAGAAAAGTGGACTTTATTGCCACCAAAATAAACAACAAACATCGCACTGACGCTGATAATGAAACATTCCCTAATCTAGGGCCAACACAAAATCACCAGCAACAAACCCGTGGAGTGCCTAACATGCCTTATGCTTACGTTTGTGGGTGCTACATCTTGGTGCCGCCCCATTGCTCGCAGTGGCTTGTGAGATAGCCTGCTGACTCTGCTGTCCTGTTGGCCTCGATGACCTTGGCAGCCGTCCTCTGGCCCATGGAGCCTGTGATGGCCCCGCCTGGGAGGGAATGGCCAGTTCCAGAACTGGCACCTCCCCAGTTGTCGCAGCCTCAACGGATGCAACGGTCACTGGCAGAGGGGCAGAGGAGCTGCTGCCCTCATCTGGAGCGCCCTGAAAGGAGCTCGCAGCAACGACAGGCAGCTGCTGCGCCGACGTGAGGTCACATTGAACCTCCCTGCTCATCGTGGATGGATGGGCACGGAGCTGCGACACTTTGTGCCCAGAACATCTCCCACATTGCCAATGACCACCTGTGGCCATTAGCGCTGTGAGGGCTTGCAGGTCAGAGCGTAACCCAATCAGATGATTCTCAATCTGCTGGAAGCCCCCTCCATGAGAATCGCCAATTTCTCAATGGAGGAAGCATGAAGCTCTGTCCTGAATTTCATCCACCGCAGAGACCAAGTGAAGCACACCCTCATGCAACCCTGCCAGATGCTCCCGCGCACCCTGCCGCTATTCCTGCAGCTGCTGCATGGCCTAAGGAATGCCACATGGAATGTTATGTGGATAAGTGTGCGGTTAAGCACTTGGGCAAGACAAACAAGGTACGGGAATACATGAGTAATGGTAGGACCATGGGAAGTCACGACGATTACAGGGACTTTGCTGGGCAGACCCGTTAAGGTAGCAGAACAGGAACATAAGGCGTTTAACAAGGTCAAAGCCAAACTTGCCTTTATTAGCCGAGGAATAGAATGCAGGAAAAGGGAGGTCATGTTGCAAGTGCAGAAAACGCTGTCGAGACCACATCTACACTTCTGCATTCACTTGTGACCTGCGCTTCATGGGAGGGATGGTATTGGAGTGGGGAGAGTGCAGAGGTTCCTGACCTAGATGCATGCTGGCCTGGAGAGTTGGAGTTATGAGGAAACATTGCAAACACTTGCGACATTTGCCGTAGAGCACAGGAGATTGACAGGTCACATTATTGACCTTTGTACCGTTATGATGGGCATAGAATGGGTGGACAGAAGGCAACATTTCCCCTTGGCACAGGGATGACTAATGTGGTGGCATTTATTTAACTTGAGTGCCATGAGGTTGACAGGTGAGGTGCTGAGGACCTTTTGGACAGAGTAATGTGGGACGCACTGGCTGAAAGAGTGGTGGAGGTACAAACCCTCCTAAGATGCAATAAGTCTTTGGATGTGCAGTAGCGATGCCATGGCATGTTAGGCCATGGTGATAGTGGTCACAAATGGGATAAGGCAACTTTGGAAGGTGCTAGAGACGTGCATCCTCAAGGGGCCGAGGGACCTTTGTGTATGACCCACACGTCTGACTGTATCAGTCTGTGAATGAGCAGTGTTGCTGCATTAACGATTGGAGCAATCATCAGTGCTTTGGATGGTGGGGAGACAGAGTGGATGAGACTGTGGCCCTCAAATACCTGGCCGCTGCACCCCAGCCTCGCCAACACCTGCCGACCTGGCCGCTTGCCTCCTCCCCAACTCCATGGCCTGCTCCTCATATGTGGTTAGGTGCTGCAGCATGGCGTGCCCACCACCAGTCCGCAAACACTCCCGGCTATTGTGCTCTGTTTTTGCCTGCAGAACTGAGAAGAGCATTTATTGGGGCTGATTGCTCATGTACTCTGCACATGCACGCCGCACCCCAACCACAGTGGCCCATCTGAGGCCTCCAGTGGCTCCTGTCCATGCTACTGGTGATCAGTCACCAGAAGATAACACGGCTGCTCCCAACCCCCTCCCCCAACGGCCACCTTGGACACATTCAGCGTCCATCATTTTAAATAACACACGGGTCTTAGCACCCATGGCAAGAAGGCGCAACTACGTGCGGCGCCGAGGCCAGCAGAGGCTTCCCTTCCACCATCTCATCACCGTCAATAAGACATGTGTTGGAGTTCTGAGTATGTGTCTAGCTGCCTCCCCTGCAGGTTGCCCCCAGACTACTCAAATGCGACAAACGCCAACATATGCTGCGGGGAGAACCCATCGTCTCCTCAACCACTAAGGCTGATGTAAGCATGGTCACTATCAGTTTGCCCGCCCAATGTGTGCCAAATGCCCAATGCAGTAACGACACTAAGGGGTGGGGCGGGGGGTGCCCTCAAAGGCTAAGGCTACCTGCTGGGTAAAATGGCCAAGGCTTGCATGGTACTCACCCTTCCAGAGCGCAACAAGTCATTGGAGCATTTGCGGCACTGGGTTCCTGTGCACCGCACAGCATCTTGAGAGCTTACTGCCCCCGCCACCTCCCGCCATGCCTGCCTGGTCACATGGGGAGCCCTCCTCCTTCCATCCTCGGGAAACAACACCTCCCAACGATTTGACACCTCTTCCAGGAGGGCAGCAAGTCAGGCATCGGAGAACCGAGGAGCACATTGGCCCCCCGCTGGCCTATCCTGCAGCCTTCCCCCCTCCTCCTCCTCTGCCCTGACCTCCTCTGGAGCCCAGTCGCTGGCCATGGTGAACAGCCTAAAGAAGGCTGCCTGGCCTTTCTTTATACAGACTGCCGGTTCCCCATTGGAACCGGTGGTCTGAACACGCTCACCATACATTTGAATTTCCCGCTGTACACGGGAGTCTGAGACGCGCTGGGCGGGCCTTAATTGGCCCGCCGCGCAAAATGGCAGTGCGGCCCATTTCGCCAGCGACAATCGGCTCTGCGCCCGCTGCCAATTGGGTCGGGCCCACCCGCCCGACAAACAGAAAATTCAGCCCCTCATCCCGCCTGTGGTTGAGGTTTCCAAAAAAACACAAAGGCTGCTTGGCCTTTTCGCCTGCCTGTCAACCATCAGGTTGGATGGGCAGTGGAAAATTCAGGACAATTGATAACTCAATGGCCTTAATAGGCCTTTTAGTTGTTGGCGGGCGCGCTGCATGTGCCCGCCGACCGAACTATCGCACGACTAAGCGTTGAACATCAGCACGTTCGGCCGACGTCAAAGCGCATCATTTCATGCTCGGTTGGGTCGGGCACATGCCCTCCCGCCACGCTAAAAATTCTGGCCTCGGTGTAAAGCAGACTTTTGAAATGGAAATGGAGAAGCTAGAATGAGGGTTCCACAGATAAGATGTGAGTGAAATTTGCATTTTTAGATAAGTGAAGGGGTTGTTTGAATTTCAAAGGGATGGTAGGATGTTTACAGCTAACAAGGTAAGCAAGGCCAAGCAGTATGTTTACTTTTTCCCAAAGGTACTGACCATATTGGCAACCGGAAAGATTTTTATGTTATGGGAAAAGTAAATTTCCAAAGACATGTAGAACAATGGGATTTTACACATTAAAGAGAGAGAAACATATATAAAGAAGGATGTAAGGCTATGCAGGTGGGGCCATGTAACATCCTGAAAGATACACGTGTAAAGCAGCCTTGGGGGGAAAAACCTCTAGCCACTTTCGCAGATGTTTTCTGTATCCAGTAATTAAAGTTGAGTTAAAAGCCTCTGAAATTCCACTTTTGAGTGGGTGCTGTGGTAATCTTGCTGGATTGCTTATTTAAATTTAAAATCTATTTTGGACTGTTGCCTTAAAGGGGATATGTAGTTGGGATTCAGGTTAATTAGGAATTTTGGGATTTGTTATAATATCAAATAACTGTAATCTTGGGCAGGATTTTTACCTCATGGGGCGGGCACAGAGGGCAGGCCCAGAAGAGGCTGCAAAACCGACTCCCACCGGCGATCAGGCTCCGACCGCAATTTCGCGCTAGCTGGCCAATTAATGGCCAGCCAGTGGGAATCACACACTGAAACACTCGGTGTTGCCTGGGTGAGGGGTGGGGTGGGGGGCTGGCGGAGGAGGGCGAGCACGGAAGTCAGCGTGTACACATGAGTGCACTCAGTGAAAGCTCCCTGAAGGCACAGAGCTGCCTTGGGGAGCTGAAGATTTTAAACATTAAAAATAAACAATTGAAAAATAAAGACTCTGTCACATGAGCAGGGACATGTTAAAAATGACTTTTTATTTTTTTTAATCACTGGTCGAAACCTCACCCTGCCTGAAGATGAGGTTTCGCAAAAAGTGCAAAGGTCGCTTGGCCTATTCGCCCGCCAACCGAATATTTGGATTAATTGATTAAGGGCCTTAATAAGCCTCTTAATTGTCGGAGGTATGCTGCCGCATCTCGCGCGTGCCCACCGAGCAAAATATCGAGAGTGCGCAATGATGTCGGGACGCTCGCCCGATATCTTTGCGCACTATTTTACACTTGTTCAGGTTGGGCACGCGCCCGCCCGACGAGAGTAATCTCCTATAGCCAGTTTCATGCAAGGAGGCTTGACCCCTTGCCTACTACCACCATCAGGGGTAGTCTTACCGATTGGCTTCCGTAATGAACAGTAACTCTGCTTATGCCTTTGACTTGGGTGTCTTCTCCCAAGTTAGTTTTTAACTTGGTATCCGTTAAAAGCCAGTTGTGTTAAAAGCCTTTGATATTCCAATGTCAATTGGGTGCTGTGGTAAGTTGCTGAATTGCTTATTTAAATTTAAAATCTATTTTGGACTGTTGCCTTAAAGGGGGTGTGCAGTTGGGACTCAGGTTAATTAGGAATTTTTGGATTTGTTATAATATCAAGTAACTGTAATCTTGGGCAGGATTTTTACTTCGTTGGGCAGGTGGGCGGGCCCAGAAGGAGCCACGAAACTGACTGCCGCCTGTGATCAGACCCCAACTGCGATTTTAAGCTGGCTGGCCAATTAATGGCCAGCCAGCGTGAATTGTGCACTGAGACATTCAGCGCTGCCTGCGTGGGAGGGAGGAGGGCAAGTGCGGAAGTCAGCACATGCACACAGGTGCGCGCAGTGAAAGCTCCCTGAAGGTATAGGGCTGCCTCAGGGAGCTCAGGATATTTAACATTAAAAATAAACAATTGGAAAATAAGGAAAACATGTCCCCTCATGTGACTCCAGCACATGAGCAGGGACATGTTAAAAACGAGTTTTAAAAGTTTTTTTTAATCACTGGTCAAAACCTCATCCCACCTGTGGATGAGGTTTCGCAAAAAAATGCAAAAGCTGCTTTTGGCCTATTTGTCCACCCACCAACCGAATGGTTGGTCGGGCAACGAAAAATTCCATTTTATTAATTGACTAAGGGTTTTAATAGGCCTCTTAATTGTCGACAGGTGCGCTGCCGCCTCTTGCGTGCGCCTGCTGAGTGAAATATCGCGAGAGTGCGTGATGACGCCGAGACGCTCGCCTGACATCGCTGTGCACTATTTTTCTCCCAGTCGGGTCAGGCACGCATCCACCCAACGAGGGAAAAATTCTGCTCCTTATGTCTGTGTTTGAATTCTTTTCTTTCGTTAATAAATGTTTTAATTTAATTTTTAAAATCTCTAAAGTTATTAGTGGACTCACTACTTCTGAATTCAGTGCACAAATCTTCTCAAAATAAATACAAATTGCAAAACCACTGTGAAAGGGTGGCCAAGTTTCCCTTGTGGCTTTGGTCTACCTGGCACATATCAGAACATCACCAACAGGATCCTTCACCTGGTATGGTTCATAGAAACATAGAAACATGGAAAATAGGAGCAGGTGTATGTCATTTGGCTCTTCAAGCCTGCTCCGCTATTCAATATAGATCTTGGCTGATCTGCCAAACTCCTGCTCTCTCCCCATAGCCCTTAATGCCTTTAGAGTCTAGAAATCTATCTATTTCCTTCTTAAATATATTCAGTAACTTGACCACCACAGCCCTCTGTGGTAGAGAATTCCACATGTTCAACACCCTCTGAACGAAGATGTTTCTCCTCATCTCAGTCCTAAATGGCCTAACCCATATCCTGAGACTGTGACCCCTTGTTCTAGACCCCCCCAGCCAGAGGAAACATCATCCCTACATCCAGTCTGTCCAGCCTTGTCAGAATTTTATACGTTTCAATGAGATCCCCTCTCATTCTTCTAAACTTCAGTGAATACAGGCCTAGTCGGCCCAATCTCTCCTCATATGACAATCCTGCCATTCCAAGAATCAGTTTGGTAAACCTTCGCTGCACTCCCTCTATGGCAAGTATATCCTTTCTTGAGTAAGGAGACCAAAACGGCGCACAATACTCCAGGAGTGGTCTCACCAAGGCCCTGTATAGCTGCAGTAAGAAACCTTGCTCCTGTTCTCAAATTCTCTCGCAATGAAGGCCAACATACCATTTGACTTCCTAACTGCTTGCTGCACCTGCATGCTTGCTTTCAGTGATTGGTGTACAAGGACACCCGGGTCTCTTTGTACATCAACATTTCTCAATCTATCACCATCTAACTAATACTCTGCCTATCGAACTGGATAACTTCACACTTACCCATGTTATACTGCATCTGCCATGTCTTTGCCCACTCACTCAACTTGTCTAAATCGCCTTGAAGCCTCTTAACATCCTTCTCACCATTGACATTCCCATCTAGTTTTGTGTTGTTAGCAAACTTGGAAATATTACAAAATAAAAACAGAATTACCTGGAAAAACTCAGCAAGTCTGGCAGCATCGGCGGAAATATTACATTTGATTCCCTAATCCAAATCATTAATATATGTTGTGAATAGTTGGGGGGCCAAACACTGATCCCGCAGAGCCCCTATGGTTCATTTTGACCTTGCAGATATTGTAAAACAGCCGATATCAGAAGAGAGGTGAAAATGACTGACCAGTTGATATTATGGCAGCATTTGATTGAGTGTGGCATCAAGGACCTTTAGCAAAATGGAAGCAGCTCAGCTGTAAATTTCTCCACTGGTTGGAGTGATATCCAGAAAAAAGGAAAATGGTTGTGGGCTGTTGGAGGTGAACCAATTCAGCGCCAAGACATGGCTACAGGAGTTCCTCAGGGTAATGTTCTGGGCCCAACCACCTTCAGTTGCTTCATCAATGACCTTTCCTCCATCATAAAGTAAGAAGTGTAGATGATCACTGATGGTTGCACAGTATTCAGTGCCATTCGCAACTCTCCAGTACCGTGTCGATATGCAGCAAGACCTGGGGCAACATTTTCCCCCCGTCGGGGCGGGTTGAGGGGAAGTCCGGGAGCGGGCGCGGGCAGACTTCCGATCGGCGCCCCCAGTCAGGGGCACGCCGCCATTTTACGTGGGGCTCCCTGTGCAGGCAGGGGAGTATTCCCTCAGCTGGGAGTGCGCTCTTTCATGCATGCGTGCGGAACAGCGCACAGATCTCCCTGAGGCAAAGTGCTGCCTCAGGGAAATCTGCTCACATTTTAAACTTTAAATAAAGCTCAGAAAAAAATTTCCCTGCCATGTCCCTCATGTGACACTATCACATGAGTTGAGACACGTCCATAACTTTTATTTTAAAATATTGTGAGATTTTTAAATCCTCATGAAACCTCATGCCTCCCCTGGCAGGTCCATTAGTAACTTCAACTACTTTGTTAATGGCCCTAATAGGCCATTGACAGATCAGCTGCGCGCCCACCGAATTGAAAATCTGAATGACGCGCCGTGACATCAGGGCCCATGCCCGATGTCACCCCGCGTCATTTTACTCGTCAGCGAGCAAGCCCCGCCCCCGCTCACCGACTGGAAGATACAACCCCTGGACAACATTCAGGCTTAGGGTGATAAATGGCAAGTAACAAGCATGCCATAAGTGCCAGACAATGACCATTACTAACAAAAATAATCTAACCACCTTCCCTTGACATTCAAGGGGAAACTAAATAAACACATGAGGGAGAAAGGAATGGAAGGTTATCCTGATAGGGTGATATGAAACAGGTGGGAGGAGGTTCACTGGCATGGACCTTTTGGGTTGAATGGCCTGTTTCTGCACTATAAGTATTTTGTAATCAAATGGATCATCAGGCAACCATCACATGTCTCCCGGCAACTGCTTACTTAACAGGGCAGGAGGGATGTGAGTGAAGCCGATCCTTTCCGTAGACCTATGGTAGCTAGTTTGGGATGGGATAAAAGAGAAAAGGGAAGGGTGCAGGAGAAAACAAAAGAATGGAAGGAAAGAGGAAGGGTAGACTGTTTTTCAAATCTTCATGTTTATATATGTGGTTAGGAGAAATAGAGATGAGAAGAAACTCCAATGTGGAGCTGAGTATTTTTTCTCATTATTTATCTTTCAAACATCTGGCTCCTGACAATCCCTGAATTCATTTCTTTCTATTTAGGGCAGCTGTGGGTAGAGGGCTTTGAGATCAATCCCAGCAGATGGGCTGAGAGAGAGAAGATTAACTCTCTTCAACTGCAATGGAGGGTGTACAGTGAGGGAAGAGAAGGAATGAGGGAGGCAAGAGCACTGGGGAGGGGGAGAGTGAGGGAGATTACAGGGCTGGGGAGGGTGTGAGTGAGGGAGGTGAAAGGGCAGGGGAGGGGAGAGTGAGGAAGATAAGAGGGCTGGGGAGAGGGAGAGCGAGGGAGGTGAGATGGCTGGGAAGGGGCATTCTTATCTCCAAGAGGGTCTCATATTACATTATTAATCTAATTAGTGGGATAAGCTGTCCTGGACAAAGAAATAAGAGACTGTCACCATAAAAGAGACCATTAACATTATAATCTTGGTCTCCAGAAACTACAATTGCATCTCCATTTAAAAAATTAAAGATTTCCACATTTAAAAATTTGTATCACCTTCACTTTCAAATTTAACTTCTAAGCCAGAGGCTTGTTTTGCAATTGAATTCTTTCAGCACATTATTCTTATTTTTTTTTCTCTAATCTATATGTGTGTCCATACGAACAGGGATTTATGCCACATATGAATGACTTCATGTGGAGTGACTGCCAATATGTTGTGCCTTTGAGGGAGAGCTGGACCTCCTTTAGGCTGGGGTGGAGCTCACATCATTACAAGAAGTAGGTACCAATAAGACGTGGTCAATGGTGTCCCCTGGATTGGGTTGTTACCTAGAATCATCAAATGGAATCATAGAAGCTTACAGCACAGAAGGCAAACAGTTGGCCCATTGTGCCTGTGCTGGCTCTTTGAAAAAGCAATCCAAAATTGGTCCTGCTCCCCAGCTCTTTCCCCATAATCCTGAAAATTAGTTCTCTTTAAGTCCATGTCCAATTGCCTTTTGGAAGCTTCTATGGTATCTGATTCCACCACCCTATTTGGTAGCGTGTTCCAGATCATAACATTGGCCTGGATCTTCTAGTCGGCCTGCGGAGGCAGGCCCCGCTTGCCGGCGCATAAAATGATGTGCGGTGACGTCGGGCATGTGTCCCGACGTCACCGTGTGTCATTCTGATCCTCAGTTCGGCAGGCACGCAGCGGAGTCAGCTGCACACCCCGCCGAACTGTCAGAGGCCTATTAAGGCCATCAATTAACTAATTAAACTGCTTCTCAGGGCTGCTCGTCCAACCTTAAGGTTGGCAGGCAGACGAAGAGCCCAGGCGACCTTTGCATTTTTCATGGAACTTCACTCACCGGCGGGATGAGGTTTCATGAAGCTTTTATAACTTTAATAAAAACTTTTAATAAAATTCTAGACATGTCTCAGCTCATGTCACATGAGGGGACATGTCCGATTAATTTTCTCAAATCTTTTTTTCAGGTTTTCACAATGAAATAAATCTCCCTGAGGCAGCTCTGTGCCTCAGGGAGATTTCTGCGCTCTTTTGTGCACGTGCGCGAGAGAGCGCAGGCTCTGTCTCTCCTTCCTCCCCCCGCCCGCACAGGGAGCACTCAGCGCTTCTGGGTGTGCATCACGCCTTAATTGGCCCGCCCACGTAAAATGCTCCCGCCCAGCCCACACGATGGGGAGAAAATGTTCTGAGTGAAGAAACTATTTCTCATTTCCCCTACAGTGCTTTGCTATTTATTTAAATCTATGGCCTATAGTTACTGACCCTACCCTTTCCCTCAACCAAGTCCGACTTAGCCTTCATCAAACCACTTTGCCCAAGCTCCAAAGTCACTGGATTAACTGATAGATAAGATCATGCAGTTACCACTCCAGCATCTCATCTGCTAAGCATGTGCGTTTTGGGCTGTTAATTTCTAACTCTGATATTATCTTATGAATGCTTAGCGTGTTTGTACAACATTTCTTCCCTCATTTTTTAATGAAGACAATTCATCACAGAATAACAAGTGAGGGAACTGCCTACATGTGCGTTGAACATTGAGCTGTGGTGCCAGAAATGAATATTTAAAATTTGTTCTCAGGACATGGGCAGTGCTGGAAAGTTCAGCTTTTATTGCCCAATTCTAGTTCCCAAGAAGGTGGTGATGGGCTGTCTTCTTGAACTGAGTGGCTTATTATTGTCACTCCTGAGGGCAGTTATGAGTACTAAGAATATAAGGACATAACTTATAGGAGCAGAAGTAAGACATAAAACTTGAGGTTGCTCTGCCATTGAATAAGATCATGGCTGATCCTATATAACGCCATTTCCATGCCTGCTCCCTATATCCCTCAATTCATTAAGATACAAAAATTTATCAATCTCAGTCTTGAACATACTTAACGACTGAGCATCCACAACTTTCTGAGGTCGAGAATTCCAATTACCCTCTGAGTGAAGAAATTTCTCCCCATCTCAGTTCTAAATGGCTGTTCCTTTAACCTGAGACTATGATTCTTAATTTTTTATATTTGTGGGATGTGGGCATCGCTGGCTAAGCCAACATTGGTTGCCCATCCCTAATTCCCCTTGGTGAGCTGCCTTCTTAATTCTAGCCTCTCCAACCAGGGGTGTAACCTCTCAGCATCTACCCTGTGAAACCCTGTAAGAAATTTACACATTTCCCTGAGATCACCTCTCATTCTTCTAAACCCTGGAGAATACTGGTATGGGACTGGAATCGCATTTAGGGTAGACCAAGTAAGGATGGCAGGTTTCCTTCCCTTAGGGACATTAATGAACCATTTGGGTTTTTAACGACTCTTTGGCAGTTTCATTGTCACTTGTATTTATGCCTGTGCTTTTTATTTCCAGGTTTTTTTTAAACAGAATTCAAAGTTTTCAAACAGCCATGTGGGATTTGAATTCATGTTCTCTGGATTATTAGTCCATCAAAATTCTAGTCTATTGTATAAGTAAAGTACATGACGTTAATGGGAGACAAAAATAAACCGCTTGTGCCCTAATCAATGAACCTCGATATGATTTAGTTTATTTAACTGCCCAGTGCCCAATATATTCCGTTCCTTCATACTATAAGATATATTATTAGAATACTGCTGTGTGGCGGTTTTGATAATACATACCAACTGAGAGGCTAGGACATGGTAAGATTTCAAAATTGAATTCAATCAATTTTAGGCAGTCATCAGGAAAAATGACCAGTTAAATTGGGATTGTTGTAAAAACCCAGCCAGTTTCTTTAGGGAGGAGAACCTGCTTTCTTACCCATTTTGGCCTATATATGTGACGCCAGTGCCACACCAATGTGGTTGACTCTTAACTGACCTCTAAAGTGGTCTATCAAGCCACTTGGTTGTATCAAAAACAGTCCAAAGAATTATAGTGGCTCAGGACAAAGATTCACCACCGTCTTCTCCAAGGCAACTTGGGGTTGGTAATAAGTGCATTGATATCAACACCTACATCATGAAAATGAATTAAATAAAAATTACTTTGTCTCTGAGTCCTTTCCCACTCCTGTGAGGAAGTATCAAACCTCCCACAACAGGCCTTGATCCTCCCTTACACATACAGTCACCTCGCTTCATGGTGCTATTCCCTGTTGCTCTGGCATTTTGTACCGTGCTCTACCCCAAAAGATCTTTTTCCTTCACCATTGACTCCATTAATGTCCTGTACAGATTTTTTTTTAAATCAAACAAAGGTCTCCATTTACAAGACATTCTTTGGCCTCAGTTTTGACTTGTGCTGCCACAAAATTCTTTCGCTAACATAAATGTATACCTTAAAATCAATAGGTTTTATTTACAAAAGCATCTAAGGAAAATAATAATTTTATGAATATAACAAATATTTATTTGTGTGTGGATCTATTAGCTCTTTATGTGAATACTGCCATTGGCACCTTGCCATTCTTCCTATTTAACTTCTACAAATAATATAGAATAATAAAATGGTGATTCCAATCTGTGCATGGGAACAGGAGTAGACCATTCAGCCCTACCTAACCTGTGTTTCCTACATTACAGCATAGCTGCACTTCAAAACTACTTCACTGATTGTAAAGTGCTTTGGGACATCCTGGGGTTGTGAAAGGCGCCATACAAATGCAAGTTCTTTCTCTCTCTGCCAATCTATTAGATCATTGTTGATCTGTCCCTCAACTCAATTTAGCCACCATTGCTCCATATTCCTTGATACCCTTGTCCAACAAAAATCTATCGACCTCTGTTTTGAAAACTCCAATTGGCCTCTAATATCTGCAGTATTTTGTAGGAAACAAATTCCAGATTTCCACTACCCTTTGTGCGAAAACGTGCTTCCTGACTTCACCCTAGCTCTAATTTTAAGATTGAGCCCTCTTCATCTGAATGATCCCACCACAGGAAATAATTCCTTTGTATCCGCCCTTTTGAGCCCCTTCATCATTATTAGACAGTAACTCACCAAGCTGCAACCTCCACCCACCCCAGCCCACCCCCCACCTCTGCATTTACAGACTCAGCTGCCAACTATCCCCATTGTGAAAAGGCCTCTGCTGTTGTCCAGAGGGAAGTAGTAGCTGGTTAGCATCACATTCTGAAGATTGTGCAGGCAGCCCTCCCACAATTGAATCCGTACAAATAGCATATAGTATAAATCTCTCTCGATTATGCTGGTCTAGACCGTGGTTTTGGTCAAAGACAGACATGTGGCGCCCAGCCCAGGGGCTCAAGCAACAATGTTTATATGACAAGCGACCATGGCCAATGTAGCAACTGAGCTGAATAATGTGGTTCTTGCCCTGAGAATATTCTGAAAGGATTCTCTACTAAGCTGGCCTTGTCCAGTGTGTCAGTGATGGGTCAGGGCATTTTGTGTGTTAACTAAAGAACTGGTTTTAATTTTTTTTTTTGAAAATGTCAAGTTAGGATTGCAGAATAGTTATTTATTTTGTGTGCTTTTCTTTTTGATATTTTCTAAAAAATTCATTCTCAGGATGTGGGTGTCACTGGCAAGGCTGGAATCTTCCATTCTGGAGTCTAAATTTGTTGGCGGGTGCAGAAGTGGGACTGATTTCCACTAGGGGGCGAGACAGCTGACCACGCTCAATCTTGCGCTGTTCAGCTCATTAAATATGCAACCGCGAGGAACTCGCTAATTCTTGCAGCAGGGAGAGGCAAGAAGTCACCGTCCCTGCCATTATCTTATGGGGTTGAAAGTCTGGGCATCATATTTAAAGGGTGCCCGGACAATCTGCACTATCTCTTCTACCTTTGTTTGCCATTGCTGCACCTTCCCAACTCCCCCTTCCTCTCTTCCTTGGTCAACCTCCACACAACTTGCACTGCCACCATAGGCTGGCATTTACTGACACTCCCCAAAGGGGACGATGTAGTGGCAACTCACAGTTAATCATGGAAGAAGTCTACCTCACCAGATGCATGCCACTTATGTGCAGCCATAAAAGTGAACGTTGTAATTTCTCACTGCAGAGAAGTTAGTTTGGAGGGGGAATTTAATTCTGGTGAGGTGGCCTTTTAATGAGCTTGCATTACTTGCTAATGCATACAAAAGGGCTTCCTGACATTGTTCATCAGGAAGCTTGACTAGCCTTTAACCCACCTTTGAAGTCCCGAGAACTTAATTCCTAAAGTTCATCCCACCGTCAGGAAACTGATTTTTGACCTCACACCAAATTAAGTTCCCTGCCTACCAAACTTTCCCCAGCTGACAGGGCTGGAATGTTCTGCCCCTAGTTGCCTGAGGTGGGGGAGGCACAAACTCAGGAGCAACCACATTGGTGTGAAGTTGGAGGTACACGTAGGCCAAACAGATTAAGGGACAGCAGATTTCCTTCCCTAAAAAGGATATTAGTGAACCTGTTGGACTTTTACAACAATGCAACAGTTGCACAGTCACTTTTACTGATATCAGATTTTTATTTCTAGATTTTAAATCTGAATTCAAATTTTCAAGCTATGTGGTAGGGTTTGAGCTCACATCACTAGATTATTAGTCTTGGTCTCTTATTTTACTAGTCCAGTAACATAACAACTAGCAATCAAATTTCACTGATGTATAAATTGAATCATAGAGTTATACAGCACAGGAACAGGTCCTTTGGCCCATCGTGTCCATGCCAGCCATCAAGCACCTATCCCATTCTCCAGCACTTGGCCCATAGCCCTGTAGGCTATGGCATTTCAAGTACTCATCTAAATACCTCTTAAATGTTGTGAGGGTTCCTGTCTCTACTGCTCCCTCAGGTAGCGTGTTCCAACCACCCTCTGGGTGAAAATATTTTTCCTCAAATCCCCTCTAAACCTCCTGCCCCTTACCTTAAATCTATGCCCCCTGGTTATTGACACCTCCACTAAGGGGAAAATTTTCTTCCTATCTACCCTATCTATGTCCCCCATAATTTGGTATACCTCTATTAGGTCCCCCCTCAGCCTTCTGTGCTCTAAGGAAAACAATCCTAGTCTATCCAATCTCTCTTCATAGCTGAAACGCTCCAGCCCAGAATTCAAAAGAAAATAAATCTATATGAACTAGCCTGGTAGCAATGGAACTGGAGCCTATGGTGAAGTCCATGTCAACAAGGTGACCAAAGGTACCCATTATTGAGGAAGAGGGGAATCGGAGGTGAATAAAGGGTTGAGCAACCCAGTCAGACGAATATCCTCCTGCTCAGCTTTGTTGCTCCCATATTTTTGGCGCTGAAAACAACTGTCTACTCTAACCCCAAATCACTGCTCCGGCACCATGGGCTGTAATATATATTCTGGGATTCTTTTTATACTATATTAGTTTATGCATCTGCTGCCAGTTGCAGTTCCCAATTTTAACGCCTGGTGGGCTTTGAGCAAGTGGACTTTGAGTTTGTGGATGGGCAGGCTTGGGTAGGTGGGCTTTGGGTGGATAGACTTCAAGTGGACTGGTTTTGGTTGCCAGGATCATGAGGCTTGTTGGAAACTCAGTTGTTGCTGCAGAAAGCAGACCCTGACACACTTAATGCCAAGGCCTCATTAACATGTTGCTGGTTCATTTTCCACCCCGATAGTGGGTAATGTTGGCAGATGGCTGCAAATAAACAATCATTCCTTAAGCCACCCACCCACACAGGCAGGATCACATTCTGGGAGGTTCACGTGGAGATTTGTATTCAGAAAATGTCGCAGGGGTCAGTCTGGGACGGAGTGGGGAGGGAGAGGATGTCTAAGCCTTCCTCAGGGTCCAGAGGTGCTCCTGATGCACAAAGGAAAGGAAAGAAAAACATCTGTCTTTCTCAGCCTCTTTGGGTTCTAAACATCTTCTTTAGGGTGGGTAAACAACAACTACAGCTTGCATTCATTTAGCACCTTTAATGTAATAAAACATCCCAAGGCGTTTCACTGGAGTGATTACCAAACTAAATTTGCAACATAATCACTTAAGTAGATTTTAGGACGGGTGACCAAAAGCTTGGTCAAAGAGGTAGGTTTGAGTGAGCATCTTAAAGGAGGAAAGCAAGGTAGAGAGACCAAGATGTTTAATGGGGCGCCCAGGTAACTGAAGGAACAGCTGTTAATAATGGGACAATGAAAGCTGAGTATGTACAAAAGGCCAGAATTAGAGGAGCACACAGATCCCAAAGGGTTGTAGGACTGGAGGAGGTTACAGAGATAGGGAGGGACGAGACCCTGGAGGGATTTGAGCACAGGGATGCAAATTTTAGAACTGAAGGAAAGTGCCCTTGGAGAGAAGGCCCCGACACAATTCTGCTCAATCCTGACACCACCCAACCGTTCCAGATTGCGCTCCATCCCTTCCTGCCTCAGCCCACCTGTGACAAAGAGAAGAATTGCCTTATGATTTCACTGTGCAGCTATGAGAAATGTTGTAGCGAACTCTACTTTTCTTGCTAACAGCAATTGTCATAGCAATGAGTCTCTTGTTACTGACCACTGACGTTGGGCATACGAAAGATTGCATTGAGTGATAATCCAGGATTGTTTTCTGGTGAATATATTGTCCAATCACAAAGCACAGAAGGAGGCCCATTGACTCATCATGCTTGTGCTGGCTCTTTGAGCTATCCAGTTAGCTCTCTCAATGAGGTAACACAGACACAATGCAACCCTTACCCTCCTTACGTATCAGCCATGGCTCAGTTTGTAGCACTCTAGACTCTTGAGTCCAAAAGTTGTGGGTTCAAGTCCCACTCCAGTGACTTAAGCAGAAAAATCTAGGCTAACACACCAGTACAGTACTGAGGGAGTGCTGCACTGTTAGGGGTGTCACCTTTCAGCTGAGATGTTAAACTGAGGACACCCCTGCTCTTTCAGGTGGATATAAAAAAATCGCATTAATGTTATTTTGAAGATGAGCAGGGGCGTTATTCCTGGTGTTCTGGCCAATATTTACCCCTCAATCAATATCACTAAAAAAGTGCAAATTGCCTGGCAATTATCACATTGTTGTTTGTGGAAGCTTGCAGTGCGCAAATTGCCTGCTCCATTTTCTATGTGACATTGGTTGTAAAATGCTTTGGAACATCCTGATGTCATGCAAGATGCTATATAAATGCAAAGCTTTATTGTCTAACATTCTGTAACATATCTATTATAAAATCAAAGACAACAGCAACTTTTACATATACCTAATACATTTGGTATAGCCAAACATGCCAAGACGCTTGAATCGTAGAATCATTGCAGTACAGAGGGAGACCATATTGTATTATGTGCAATACTGCCAGGATACAGGATATTCTGTGTAAAATACTTTATTTAGTTATAAACAAACTTCTACAGTTTTTGTTATAACAAATGTCTTATTAATAGGATAGTGATTAATTAGTTTTAAAAGCCTCCAAGTAAATTGTAAAAGTTTGTATATAACCTAATAAAAATTTTACACAGGATATCCTGTATCCTGGCAGTATTGCACATAATACAATACTTCTGTACTGCAATGATTCTACGATTCAAGCGTCTTGGCATGTTTGACTATACCAATTATTCATGCAATTCTGGAGCCTCAGCAGTGTAAACGTGTCATCTTTCTTTTACTGGTCTCTCTGGTGTTTGAAACGCTGTTAAATGGGCCAGGGAGAAATCTCTTTCCAGACTGATAGCAGAGAGTGAGGGGCGCTGAACAAGTGCCAGTGACATCTGTACAGACTCTTTCCCAGTTAGAAATAATGGAGCTGTGTTCCATCAGCGATCATTGTTCCAGCACCTCTCACCCTCCCAGGCAGGATACAAGAGAGAGCTGGTTGTCTGACAAATGAACTTTCCCTCATTTTCCACTCCAGAAAAAAATCAAAAGGAAGTGTTTGCAAGAATATAGCATAGCTCACCACCTCAGGACATGCAATGAAACACTGTAGTAGTGCAAACAGGGCTGTCTAAAGGTACACAGCAAAATCCCACAATCACACACCTAAGATAATGACCAGATAATTAGTTTCAATGATGGTGGCTCAGAGATAACTATTGGCTCCAGGACATGGGCGGTGGGGAGGTGGAGAATTGCCCCACTCTTTGGTGACTGAATCAAAGACATCTGTATCACACTAAGGCCCAAAATTAAAATTATGTTCACTGGCTCCTGGTCCCATCAAGACATTCTGGCTCAGAGGTGAGAGTGTATACCCACTGAGCCAAGACTAACACCTGATGAAGGTCACCAAATGGAGCAAAGGCATCATGTGGAAGCACAGCATGATGTCTTGACAGGAAATGAAATTATCAACATATTCCACAGTTTATAGCACAAATGCAGTCTCTGAGTTTGATGTATTAACATATGTGTAAGACCAACAGGCCTCAAGTCAAACTTGCAATGAGAAGGAGGTTTTTCCCAAACTCACAGTCAATGTAATGTTAATTAACAGCCCTGTTAAATAAAACAGCTAGGACACTAATGTCAGCTTGGCTCAGTAGTCATACTCTTGCCTTTGAGTCAGAAAGTTGTGGGTTCAAGTTCCACTCCAATGTCTGGAGATCAAAGTCTAGACTACTACTGGTAGTGAGAGAACTGAGGAATTGCTTCACTGTCAGAGGTGCTACCTTTCAGATGAGGCACTAAACTAAATAGCCCCATCTCACCTCCACTGTTGATGGCCTGTTCCCCATTGTTGTGTTTTATTTATCCAAAAATATACTTTATTCATAAAATTTGTAGAAGTACATTACAAAACATTTCAACTTGTAAATTACAGAAAGTGCAATAAAATTTGACTTGTCTCCATACATGGGGCTGTATTTTCCCCTCGGGGGGGAGGTTGATGGGTGGGCGCGTACGGGCATGCTTCCGATCGGCACCCCCGATCAGAAGAGTGCCGCCATTTTACGTGGACGGTCCAATTAAGGCCTGCCCAGTGACATCTGCTCAGAAGTGCTATGTGCTACCTGTGCCGGTGGGGGAGGAATCCCAAAATCGAAAGAGCGCACTCATCTCCCTGAGGCTAA
The DNA here is from genome assembly GCF_964194155.1 of Cetorhinus maximus. Taxonomy (NCBI): domain Eukaryota; kingdom Metazoa; phylum Chordata; class Chondrichthyes; order Lamniformes; family Cetorhinidae; genus Cetorhinus; species Cetorhinus maximus. The sequence goes on from NC_135891.1 coordinate 7,680,404, forward strand.
GTGCAGCCTCAGGGAGATCGGCTCTAAATGTGAATAAGACAAAAATAGAAAAATAAAATTTCCCTAATATGTCCCCTCATGTGACAATGTCACATGAGTTGGAACATGTCCATAATTTTCACAAAACCTTTATTTAAATTTTTTAAAGCCTACATGAAACTTCATCCCGCCCGTGGATGAGGTTTCATGTTTTTTCTAGTTCCCGCCAGGGCTCCTGGCCTTCCCGCCAACCTTAAGGTTGGACGGGCAGGTCCTTTAATTACTTAACTGACCCTCTCAATGGCTTCAATTGGCCATTGACAGGTCAGCGGGCGCGCAGCTGATTTTGCTGCACCCCCGCCTTCCTGAAAATATAAATGGGGCACAGTGACATCGGGAGTTCCCCCCAAGGTCACCGCGCATCATTTTATGCGTCGGCGAGTGAGCCCCGCCCCCGCTCACCGACTCGTAAAATTCTGCCCTGTATGTTCCACATCTAGGTGCCTCTATGCAATTGTAATTCTCTTGATATTTACAATATACATTCTATGTCAGGCATACAGCCTGATGGCAAAACATTTCAAATTGAAAAATTACACAAAGTGCAATAGAATTCAGCTTTCCTCCATACAGCATGTTCCTCTCTGAAGTGCCTCAATACAATTTCAATACACTTGATATTCACAAAGTACATTCAATGCTTATCTCGGTGTGCATCCCTTGGAAAAGCCCATAGAGCACAGAGTCCTCCGTCACAGAGCTGCTCGGGTGAATCTTGACTAAAATCATTGCATCTCTCTTCAGGCTTTCTTTGCAAAGGTACAATTCAGAAGGAAGTGAACAACGGTCTCTTCCCCACCACAGACACCTCGAGGGCAACGTGCGGAGGGGGTGAGACTCCAGGTGTGTTGGGGCAGTCTGACGGTGAGAGCCTTTCTCACCACCAGCTAAGCTATGGCTTGGTGCTTGTTTGAAAGTTCTGGTGATGAGGCATTCTGCCAAATGACTTTGACAGTCTGCTCAGGGAACCATCCGACAGGATCTACCATCTCCTTTTCCCTCAGGGCCCCTAGGATGCTATGTGCAGACCAATACCTGATGGACTTATCATCAAAGATGTATTTCTGCATAAACTGCTCTTAACACAAACGTACCAAATGCTATGACATGATTGGTAATCTAAATGAAGGGCTCTTTATTGAAGAATATTAGGATTCCGGGAGAGCTGTTCATACACATTTTATTTCCTGATCAATACTGCTCTATTATATCACATGTTTAGTTGCATCACTCCCTGCAATGATGTATACCAAACTATCTAAATATTCAGCAGTATGTTAAGCAACATGCATTAAAAGCAATATTGCACCACCCATTAAAACCATTACTCTCCTTGGTCAGTCTGGCCCTCACCTCTGCTCCTTTAAGTCTAAGGGATGCAGATGTCATGAGTAGACATGAGGATATTACAATTTTTTTTAAATTGTATTTTCTTTTAAAATGGATACTTGCTGGACTTTTAAGTTGGACTCTAGGGGTTACCTGACATTTTACAACTGGAATGTTTTCCAAGCTTCTAGAAGATTCTGCCTAGACGACACTCCTGTGGAATTTCACACCTGCCATTGTCCAGGACTATTCCAAGAACACCAGAGCTCACGTTTGAAAGGAATTTGGAATTCCAAACTATAAATTAGGTTACCACTTGCCTTATTTGGAACATGATTTGGCATTTTGCTACAGGGTCACATGATGCAATGGCCAACTTTGCTTGCCTGCCAAGATTATAGCAAAAGCGGGGCAAGCTTCCTAGAATCAGAGATATGTTCAAACATATGCAGAGAAGCAGACAAGAGCTTCAACTCAGGGGGAGAGAGGAGACATCCAGAAACAGCTAGTGGTCTGCTGTAAGTAACTGGGAAGGTGAAAGTGCTACACCCGTAGTACAGTAAAAGCGAAAAAAGGAACTTCTCTCTTTTCTGTACCTGTTCCACCTAGTAAACATACTTGTGAAAACAACCTCTGGCAATTCGACAGTAGGAGCCATTGCAGCTGCTGAGACAATTCTGTAATTCCAAGCCTTCACTTCAGACACTGTAACATCTAAACTTCAAAATACCAGACCTGCATTGAACAATAGAGACTGAACTTGATTCACTTTTTATAAGGATGTGAAAGGTGTTATATAAATGCAGTTAATTATAAAGTTGGTTGAGTGATACGAAAGAGTGGGTAGTAGTGAATGATTGTTTTTCGGGAGGAAGGTATACAGTCGGGTTCCCAAGGGGTCAGTACCAGGACTACTGCTTTTGTTGATCCATACTAATTGCCTAGACTTGGGTGTGCAGGGCACAGTTTCAAAATTGGCTGATGACACCAAACTTGGAAGTATTGTGAACTGTGAGGAGGATAGTGATCGACTTCAAGAGGGCATAGACATACTAGCGGAATGGGTAGACAAGTGGCAGATGAAATTTAAGGCTGAGAAGTATGAAGTGAAGAAGGAGAGGTAATATAAAATAAAGGAAACAATATGAAAGAGGTTGCAGAGACAGAGTGACCTGGTGCTTTATGTGCACAAATTGTTGAATGTGGCAGGGCAGGTTGAGAAAGTGGTTAATAAGGCATACAGAATCCTGGGCATGGAGTACAAAAGCAAGGAAGTTATGGTGAGTCTGGTTTAGCCTCAACTGAAGTATTGTGTCCAATTCTAGGCACCACACTTTAAGAAGAATGTGAAGATTTTAGACAAGGTGCAGAAAAGATTTATGTGAATGTTCTAGGGATGAGGGACTTCAGTTACATGGATAGATTGGAGAAACTGGAGCTGTTCTCCTTAGGGAAGAAAAGTTTAAGAAAAGATTTGATAGTGGTGTGCAAAATCATGAGGGGTATGGACAGATTAGACAGGAGAAACTTCACATTGGCAAATGGGCCGAGAACCAGAGGACATCAATTTAAAGAGTCAAAGGCGACATGGGGAATTCTTTTTTTAATGCAGTGAGTGGTTAGGATCTGGAATGTACTGCCTGAGAGCACGGCGGAGGCAGATTCAACCATGGTTTTCAAAAGCAAATTGGATAATTATCTAAAGAGAAAAAATTTGCAGGTTTATGGGGAAAGGGCAGGGTAATGGGACTTGGTGAGTCAGAGAGCCAGCAAGGACATGAAGGAGTGAAGGGCTGGTAGGCCTCCTTCTGTGCTGTATTAATTCTATTCTATTCTAGCTCTTTTCTCTCTGGCTGAGAATGAGATTGAGAATGATAATTGAAGGAGGATCTCACTAGATGGTAAAGTTAGGTAGTGTCAATGGACTTCCTCATTTGTACCGATCTTGTGGAGTCCAGAGAGAAAACCTGATTTAAAAAAGAGATAAATTAAATGTTGTATAAAAGTCACAGCCTCTGAATTCCAGGGATGATGAGAATATTAAATCAAGATGGTAACTAGTCAGAGAGGAATCCTGCAGAATCTAAAATTAAACAGATCTTTGATTAATTCACTAAGGGGTTATGGGGGCTCGGGGGTGCGGGGAATGATTTACAGAGCTGTTTCTTAGTGGACGAAATTGGTTGGGTAGAATTCACATTACATAGAAACTACAGCAGAGAAACAGGCCATTTGGTCCAACAGGTCTATGCAGTGCTTTTGCTTCACACTGCGCTTCCTCCCACCCCTCTTCATCTCACCCTATCAGCCTATCCTTCTATTCCCTTCTTCCTCATATGTTTATCTCATTTCCCTTTAAATGCATCTATGCTATTAGCCTCAATTGCTCCCTATGTAAGCGAGTTTCACATTCTTACCAGTCTCAGTGTAAAGAGGTTTTTCCTGAATTTCTTACTGGATCTATCTATCTTATATTTATGGACCTCAGTTTTGGTCTCCCCAACAAGTGTCGACATCTTCTCTATGTCTATGAAAAGCAACAGAACAAAATCCTATAAAACCAGGAATTGCACAGAAGGTCAATCTGCAAATGTAAAGGGAAAAAACTAGTTCATGCTTCAGCTGTAAACCTTTGTCAGAACTAAAAATGGTTAAGTGCCTTAGCCGGCGTTTTGTGTGTTCCAGCATTTGCTGTTTATATTTTGGGTAGTGCTTGCAATAGGTTGGATTGCAGCTGGCATGCAACTTGACAAAGCACGGTGGCCTTTCGCTCTTTTCATACTTTCTTATGTTCTTCTTTTCTTGGCAGAAATATATCACACATTTCAGAGAGCTGAAGCTTGAAATGAGGGGCGCCCATGAATTAGAAGCTTAAAGGTTTTGTTCGTAGCTTTCTTGTCTCTGGGCAAATAAGTGTCAGTTCAGTCACCATGCTGGGGTGTTAAGCTCATGATTGATATCGCCAGTGCACTGAAGGACCAAGGCAGTCCTGTATTGTCAGAGATGTTGCCCTTTCATTAAGACATTACATCAGGACCCTTTCAGGTGTACATTAAAGACCCTATTCCACTCTGCAAAGAAAAATAGGCAGTTTCTCCCAGGGTCTGAGTCACCATTCCTGCTTCAATCAATAACAATAGAAATAGATGAACTCATAACTTGTTTCAATTCTTGAAAACTCCAGGGCAATTCTGGAGGGTTGCCAGCCCTAACTGGCGAGCACAGCAGAATTCCTGATGTTACCAAGACAAAAAAATAGCAATGGAGTCTTTGTCAGTTTACATTGCCACTGTAAATTTCCCTGTGAAATCTGTGCTTCCTTCCCCTTTTCTACCTGCTTGATTGTTGCAGCTCTAATGTGCAACATCCAATTGCCATAAGGCAGCTCTGTATTTGATCCGCAGCAGAATGGCAGGGTTCATTCCTGGAGGACACACCAGTGGCACAGAACCATGGCCAGCGTAAGGTCACATTGGAAAATCATGGACTGCTGAGTGGTTGCTTTGAGATTGTTTGGTCTCATTCTATTTGGATCCCTTACAGTACAGAGAGGAGGCGGTCCAGCCTGGATTCAAACCCATCTCCCTGGAGTGAATGGATAGGGAACTAAGCATCATCCTCGGCTCATTGGCAGCATTGCAGCTCTGACTCAGAAGATTAGAAGTTCAGGGACTTGAGCATAGACTCTCAGCTGACACTCCAGCACTGCAATGTTGGAGTTTTCAACTGAAATATTAAACTCAGGCCTTCACACCCAGTTTTCACTTCAGTCAGCCAATGTGCACACAGCAAGATCCCACAAACAGCAAGAAGGAGTTCTTCCAGCTTTGTAGACAGCAGGTCAGGAAACTTCCCTTACTCTTTGTCAGAAGAGCCAGTAAAGGATCCATGCCTTGCAAAGCCAGTAGATATGAGTCACAATGCTTGATAGGTTTTCCAGGTAGTCCTACAGCTACCAACCCTCTAGGATTATCCTGAAGCCTCCAGGAATTACAATTAATCCCCAGGACACCACTGCTTTCATAAAGCCCAGGAGAAAAAGCATGGGGAAAAGAAAGAAGCGTTTTAAAAATATTTCTTTGATATTTTTGTGTGATGGGGCGGGGTGGTTGGAGGTCAGAGGTTATGTGATAAAATCTCCAGGAATAAGCCTAACCAGAGAGCAACCTGAGGTAGCCCCCAAATTCCACCAAAAAGCTGCTGGGAGGTCAGTGGAAAACAACACCATCCTCCATATCTGAAGTTAACTTGATGGAGAGGAAAAGGTCCAGATTCCAGTTCTGAATCCATCTTCTAATTTTCCCAAGTTGTGTTCTCCCTCACCTCAGGAATATTAAATACTGGCCAGGACACCAAGGATAATTCCCCTGTTCTTCTTCGAAACAGTGCGATGGGATCTTTTGGACCCAGCTGAGATGGTGGACAGGGTCTAAATTTAACACCTCATCCAAAAGACAGCACCTCCCACAGTGATGCACTAGAGTGTTAGATTATGTGCTCAAATTTCTGGAGTGGGGCTATGAACCCACAAGCTGGTGACTTGGAGGTGAGAGTGCTACCCATGCAGGCTCCTTGTATAACAGGTATGGGCAGAATCACCCCAAATTTGCACTAAGTGTGGTAGCGGGTGGGAAAAAGAACGTTTTACCTGCCGGTCGCAATGGCGGCTTTTCACACTCTATCGTCCCAATCCTGCCTCAATAATCATGCATTCCCGGGAAACACACTGTTACGCTGGCGGGCGGCCTCCGATTCACCCGCCAAGCTATCACCTCGCCGCTTCCTCACGCAGGGCGCCATATTCAAAATGCAGCCGCGCATACACCTCTCAGTGCTTCCAGCCCAGGACTACTGCACAGAAGGCATGGCCCCGAAAGGCAAGAAGACTGCAGCCCCCCCCGCCCCCCTTGGAGACTGCCGTGATGTCCTCTACCTCCGCTCTGGCTGCAGGAGGCCCATCAGCATCACCAGTCTGGCTTGGGAGGCGGTGGCAGAGCTGGTCAGTGCCAACGCTGCACAGAAGAGGTTCGCCATCAAGTGCAGAAGCGGATGAATGACCTCATCCGTGCTGCCAGGGTAAGGCAACCATCTTCTCACTCTAAACTCACACACTCACAAGGCCATCACAAATTCACTGACATCTCACTCACTGCCAGCTCAAGGGATATCACCACTCACTCTCTCACACACACCCTCACATCTCCATCTGTCCTCATCTCCTCTGGTGACTGCCTCTTCAGCCCTCACCCTCTTGAGGCCACTTGCAAAGATCAACACATGCCCCCACACACAGTCTGGGATACCAGCCTTCCCCAGTAATGCCCTAGCCCTGCAGCCTCTTCCCTTGCACGTCTCCTCCTTCCCCAAGCAAGCCATAGCCTACAGCTCTTGAAAAGCCACCCCCACCTTACGGGTGGTCTTGTAAGTAGAGATCTACCCATGAGCCCCCAAAAAGTGATTTTGTCCTGCCAGCGAAGCCTGGCACTGATGACCACAAGTGTTGACTGAAGCAAGGTAGGCAAACAAGCCTCAAAGTCCCAAGTGAAAAGCAACTCGCCCAGTGCATGTCGCTTATGTTTAGTTGTGAAACACTTGGCGTACAATCATGCCGATGTGCTCGGATGATCCAGCATCAGCGGTTGATTCCGGCGAGCTAGGCTTATAATGATATGCAGATGTATTACAATGAAGTTCCCGATGTGCAGAGGCGGGAAACAATGCCCGCCATTGACGGGCAGAGCAGACAATTGCAAACTGGTTTCATGACATCATGAAACCGGTTTTTGGCCTCCCTACCATATTGTCCACTCACGCCCGCCATGATGCCCAATGCGAGCGGACATGGAAGATTCCGCCCTATGTGTCTGATTAGTGGCTGCTTTAGAATTGATCTAAATTCACTGTTGTGAAACTTTCATATGTTGTGCCAGGAAAAATGCAAGCACACTACAGAGAAAGTAAAGATCTTTGAAAATCACTTACATCACAGTTTCACTGAGCAGTTTCCATTTACACTATTGTACGGCACGAGGGACTAACTAAACAACTAAAGTGAAAATACATGTTGTTTTACTGCTGCTCTCTGTTTATTCTTTTACTGTTTAATATATTTGCTTGGTAGCTGAAGCCTAAAGTAACGTCATTTCCCACATTCAGAAGATGAGGAAGATCCCATGAAGTCATGTGGTCAAACCAATGGTTGAACTAATCTGAAAAGCATTCTTTGTTCACTCCCTGGACAGCCTACAAATATTTCATAAATATCTAGACCAAAGCTCTCCCTATCTCTGTGGGATATATGGAACCAGAGCTCATCTCCAAGAATAGTCTGAAAGAAGGAAGCATAAAATATCCCAACTGGAAAAACATAGTGAAAGGATTCCCCAAGAAACATTTTACGTCGGAATTCTGATTCAAGCATTTCTTGGCAAACTAGACATGTATTGAAATGTGTACACTACATGTGTCATTCAGACAGCAAATTGCACCTAGGATGAGAAAGAAGACAGGGTTAGCTGGTGAACTGGCCAAAATAGCAAGCAGGAAGTCCCATTGAGGGAGGGAGATTGGCACTATGGAAGATGAGTACAGAGAAAGCTTTGAGTTTGTGTGAAACTGTTATTGACGTATTTAAAGACTGAGAACAGACACTTTAAGGTGGCAAAAGCTTTATTACATCCTCAACTGAGCCTGAAAATAGACAAAGTACCTCAGTTTGGAAAAGCCAGCTGGTCCATCAAGCCTGCTGGAGCACCCTGAATAGGGAGTTCCTATCCTCCTCCTGCCCCACTCACCTCACACCCTTGTAATCTCTTGTGAGAGGCAGAGAACTGAGAAGAAATCCAAGGTGAATAAAGGCAAATCTATGCAGGAAAATAAAAACAGAAAGTACTGGAAAAGTTCAGCAGTCTGGCAGCATCTGTGGAGAGAAAAACCAAATTAACATTTTGAGTCCAATATGACTTCTTCGGAACCTGAGTTCTGTAGACGTTAGATAGGTGTGGAGTGGCTGAAACCATTAGCTAAGGGGATGTAGGAGGGGACAGAAGTCAGAATGATGCTAAGTGGAGGCAGAAGTCCAGCTGGGATAAGATAGCTGCTTCATGAGGCTCAGTTGCACCTAAAAGATAAAAAGGATAGAAAAGAGAAGGAAACAAATAAACTACAGTCGATAAAATACTTTTTGAAGTGCAGTCACTGCTATAATGTAAGAAACAGGGCAAACAATTTGTGCACAGCAGGGTCCCACAATTAGCAATTAATTTTTTGAGGAGGTGACCAGGTGTGTAGATGAGGGTGGTGCAGTTGATGTAGTTTATATGGATTTCAGCAAAGCCTTTGACAAGGTCCCATATGGGAGACTTATAAAGAAGGCAAATGCACATGAGATACAGGGTAATTTGATAAGGTGGATTCAAAATTGGCTTAGTTGTAGGAGATGGAGGGTGATGACAGAAGGATGCTTTAGTGACTGGAAGCCCGTGTTCTGTGGCGTACCACAGGGATCTGTGCTCGGTCCCCTATTATTTGTCATTTATATAAACGACATAGATGATTATGTGGGGGGTGGGGGTAGGATTAGTAAGTTTGCAGATGACACAAAGATCGGCTGGGTAGTTAACAGTGAGGTTGAGTGTCTTGGGCTACTGGAAGAAATAAACGGGATGGTCAAATGGGCAGATAAGTGGCAGATGGAATTTAACCCTGAAAAGTGTGAGGTGATACACTTTGGAAGGAGTAATTTGACAAGGAAGTATTCAATGAACGGCATTGCACTAGGAAGTTCTGAGGAACAAAGGGACCTTGGCATGTGTGTCCATAGATCTCAGAAGGCGGAGGGGCATGTTAGTGGGGTGGTGAAAAAGGCATATGGGACACTTGCCTTTATCAATCGAGGCATAGATTACAAAGTAGGGAGGTCATGTTGGACTTGTATAGAACGTTGATGAGGCCACAGCTGGAGTACTGTTGCAATTCTGGTCGCCACATTATAGGAAGGATGTGATTGCACTGGAGGGGATGCAGAGGAGATTCACCAGGATGTTGTCTGGGATGAAACATTTAAGTTATAAAGAGAGGTTAGATAGACTTGGGTTGTTTTCGTTGGAGCAGAGTAGACTGAGGGGTGACCTGATCGAGGTGTACAAGATTATGAGGGGCATGGACAGAATGGATAGGGAGCAGCTGTTCCCCTTAGTTGAAGGTTCAGTCACAAGGGGATATAAGTTCAATGTGAGGGGCAGGAGGTTTGGGGGGATGTGAGAAAAAACGTTTTTACCCAGAGGTTGGTGACGGTCTGGAATGCACTGCCTGGGAGGGTGGTGGAGGCTGGTTGCCTCACATCCTTTAAAAAGTACCTGGATGAGCACTTGGCACATCATAACATTCAAGGCTATGGGCCAAGTGCTGGTAAATGGGATTAGGTAGGTAGGTCAGGTGTTTTTCACGTATCGGTGCAGACTCAATAGGCCGAAGGGCCTCTTCTGCACTGTGATTCTGTGACCAGATCATCTGTTTTGGTGATGATGTTTGAGGGGTAAATATCAACTGGGACACAGGCAATAACTCCCCTGCTCTTCTTCAGATTGTTCATGGGGATCTTTTACACCCAGCTGAGAGGGCAGACCCTGCCTCAATTTAATATTTTTTAAATGTGTTCATGGGATGTGAGCATCGCTGGCTAGGCTAGCATCTATTGCCCATCCCTAATTGCCCTGTTTAGTGGGCATTTATGAGTCAACCATGTTGCTGTGGGTCTGGAGTCACATGTAGACCAGGTATGGGCAGCAGATCTCCTTCCCTATAAGACATTAGTGAACCAGATGGGTTTTTACGAAATCAGCAATGGTTTTGTGGTCATCATCACACTTTTAATTCCAGATTTTTATTGAATTCAAATTTCACCATCTGCCATGGTAGGATTCCAACCCAAGCCCCCAGAGCATTACCCTGGGTCTTCTGGATTACTAGTCCAGTGACAATACCACTATACCACCACCTCCCCCAAATCATACAAAAGTCAATACCTCTGAGAGTACAGTGCTTCCTCAGTATTGCACTGGAAACATCAAACCTGGATTATGCACTTAAGTGAAAAGGCAATAAACTCATTTTACTGAAGCTGGGGTCTTCAACTGTAGCGGAGCCAATTGCTTAACATTTCAAGTTTGGTGTTAAATCTCTAGTACAGTAGCTGGTCTGACATTCCATACAGTCAGCACCTTTCCACATGCGTGAGTTCAGAATTATAATCAACTTCACGCGCAGCTGAGGAGCTGGAACAGTTGCCTTGATATCTGTGTGCCTTCTTTAATAAATTTTTCAGCAGCAAATATAAGCATCCCTTGTTTCCTTATATTTAAGAATGTCATATTTCTACTTGACGTGAGGCTGAATATAATGTGTTTTTGACGGTTGAAACCAGGGCTCACAGAGATGGCTTTCTTTGGAGAGCTTAGGTTCAGATCTACTGGGACAGGAGTTACTTACGCAGTCAGGGGTCTCAAACAGGAAGGACACAGAGCTTTTTCCCAACTACCCCACTCTGCCTCTACGCCACAAAGCTTTTAACAGTTCAATTTACTAACGTATTGACATGAACATTTGGAGTCTCGCCTGCTTCAAGACAGTCTCTGACTGACTGTATGGCTGGGTTGAAACACAAAGCTTTGGTATGTTTTTTCTTATTCGTTCTTCGATACAAACTCCCACCAAGAATCTTCAAGAATCTCAGCAGCCATTCTGCTGATAGCTGCTTAAAGTCTTGGTGTGAACTTTGAGTGAGTGAGTGTAAGTGAGGGCAAGTAGGAGAGTGAGACTGGAAAATGCAAGTGAGAAAGGATGGGGCAAATGTTTATCTTCACTACTTAGCTGGTAATTAATAAGGTGAAAATCACAGGGGTTTCTATAATGGGCACGCAATTCACTCCACCTGGTATTCACCCAGGCAAAGATACTAATATTATCCTCATCGAAGGAATGAGAGACAATTAAAGAGAGAGTGACAGAGAGAGTGAATGGGTAAAAGTGTGTGAGTGAATGAGAAAATTATTGAAAGTGAATGAAAACAAAAAGACTTACATTTATAGCCCCTTTCACAACCACATTACGTCCCAAAGCACATACAGCTGCTGAAGTACTTTTGAAGTGTAGTCGCTGTTGTAATGCGGCAGCCAATTTGTGCACAGCAAGCTCCCATTAACAGCAACGTGACAATAACCAGACAATTTGTTTATGTGATGTTGATTGAGGGGAAAATATTGGCCAGGACACTGTGGATAACTCCCCTGCTCTTATTCAAAATATGGGCCATGGGATCTTTTATGTCCATCTGAGGCCAGGGCCTTGGTTTAACATTTCATCCAAAAGACAGTGCCTCTGACCATACAGCACTGCCTTAATAGTGCACTGGAGTATCAGTCTTGATTTTTGTGCTCATGTCCTGGGGCTAGATTTTAAAGGAGGGGAGAGTGTAGTTACTCAACACCCCCCCTACCCCACCCACCCTACTGCAAGAGTTGGTTGGCAGCCAACGCACCAGAAAGAAGCCTACCCCATAGTGATAACGGGCTGCCAGAAGGCTAAACAAGCCAAGAGTAGGACTACTGCCCCTAAGTGAGAGGAAGTCCCACCCTCGAGAGCTGCAGGCCAGTCTGATTGATCTGCAGCAAGCAGTCCCAGCAGCGCCAGAACTGAGTAGTAGGCACTGCTGGGCCTGCAAGCAGGCCCATGAAGAAGGCAGCCATGGCATCTGGACCCAGGTAAGTTAGGGAGCGATCAGGCAGCCTAGGTGGGTAGATAAGTTTTGGAGGCAAGTGGGAACAAAGGAGGGGGGTGGTAACGTCTTGGAGGGGGGTGCCCCAAGGCGCAAAGGGCATCCCCTGAATGCTGTGCCTCTCTTCCTTCCTGCCTTTACAAAAATATTTTTTAAAAACAGCTTGGCCACTTCCACCCGCCTGCCCATGACAACTGTTTTATGACATGGGCAGCATATTATACGGGCCAATTGGCTTGTTATCAAGCTCAATTGACCCTTAATTATTCATTTAAAAATGGCTGGCGGGCTGCCGATTCTGTTGCCCACCCGTCTACCATATTATGCGGGACAGCTCATGGGTGGGTAGGAAAGTGGTAGGCTTGCCACCCATCATAGCTTATGTGTCTCCACACCCCCTGCTGAAAACATGACTGGCAGGAGGGACCGCAAAATCCAGCCCCTGGAATGGAACTTGAATTTACAACTTTCTGAGTCAGCAGCAAGGAAGTGTTACCCAGTGAGCCCGGCAGGCACGGCTAAGAAAGAATGCATGAGAGAAAGTGAAAGTGAATCAGGGCAAAAGAGAGTGAGAGAATGACTGATGGAATGGCTGAGAGGGGGAGAGCCATGGATATTTGAAGAGATTGGGAGAGAGAGGAAGAATGGGTGAGAGTGAAAGTTACAATGACTTTGTACAATAGTTTAATTTGGGTGATGCAATTCAGCAGGCCACTTTACATCTCAACTAATTTTATATTAATTGACTTCAATACGAGCTGTCCTCATAATTTAACCCTCTAAGACCCAGTATCATTCTGGAGGATCTGTGCTGCACCACCTCCCAGTTCAAGATGTACTTCCAGAAAAATAGTGCCTCTCTTTTAATTGAAGCATTGCTTCCTTTGCCTTATATTTCAGACCCCTTGAGATAAAGGCCAACATTCCATTTACCAATTTGATTTTTTTTTATTTGTTCATTGGCTGTGGGCATCACTGGCTAGGCCAACATTTATTGCCCACCCCTTTGAGAGCCACCCACATTGCTGTGGGTCTGGAGTCACATGTGGACCAGGCCAGGTGAGGACAGCAGATTTCTTTCCCTAAAGGGCCTTAGTGAACCAGATGGGCTTTTACAACAATCAATAATGGTTTCATAGTCATCACCAGACTTTTATTTCCAGGTTTCCATTGAATTCAAATCTCACCATCTGCTGTGGTGGGATTTGAAACCAGATCCCCAGAGCATTACCCTGGGTCTCTGGAATACTAGCCCAGTGACAATACCATGATGCCACCGCCTCCCCATTGTTTTGTATTCTTATCAGTATTGGATAATGTAAAGTGATATCCAGAGTTTTGTAAAATTACCTTTCAGGGTCAGGTAAACTTTTCAGAATCGAGTCTTGGAATTCCTGAACTGAATTTTTGTGTCAGGTGTACAAAATGTGAATCAGGCCCTTTCCCAACTTCCAAACTGCGCATCCGACTCATGATTGACATTGCCCAGGATTTTTGTGCTTTACAGAGTTTGGGTTCGCAGTGCAGTTTGCGAGTCATGATGGAATGTGGGAGGAGGGTGGGTGTGGAGGCATGCTGGTTGGAAGACCTACCTTGGTTCTCGGAGACAGCAGCCCAGATCACAACATTGCTTAAAGGCCCTCTAAACCTTCCACCCCAACTTCTCAACCTTCATCCAACCCCATGCTCCCTACATGCCCCCATGCCCTCTCCAATCCCCCATGCCTCCTCCACAGCTAATAGCCACTGCTATTAAAACAAACAATTACAGCTAAATGACCCTGAAATTGAATGAACAGATGGTGTTAAATTTTCATTACAAAGCAGATTGCCTGTAAATCAATGAGGGGAACAGGTGCTTAGATTTTTTTTTAGTCAACAGCAGGGGATTTTTTTCAAAGTCAGGGCTGTCTGTACATTTAACTCAGAACCAAACATGACAGGAATGTTTACCAACAAATTTTCTACATTTTTGAATGTATTATGACTCTTTCTCCAATGGAAAAAGTACAATAACGCATCTTAACACTTACACAATGCTGGTCAATGTCATGATTAACTTACCCTTGCAGAACAGAGCCCTATGGATGAATCACTGTATTAAAAACATGTCTATATTACAATACAGCATCAAATAGTGACATTTGAAGGTGGCAAACATTTACACTACCTGTCAAAATATTCCTGACTCCTCAGCAGGCTTTCCCCAGTAATCACAAATTCTCCAAGGAGATGCACTTTTTTAGGGCTTCCAAAATGCACACACAATAATACAACTTTCTTGTGTTCCTCACAATGGGGAAGCTGACCTCGGAAGAGGTGGATGTGCATTTTGCACTCAAGGCCTTCCTGACTGGTGAAAAGGCCACACGAAAATGGTGCATGGTCGGATAGGCACAGGAAAATTGTTTTCCTGCAAAAATAACTATGTTCTGTGTTTTGCGAGCCAGTTCCTGACTCCATGAAGAGACAAAATTCCAGCCCCCTTTTTATCAGGAATAAAAATTTGTGTAAAGTGTTAGGGATCAAATTGTACATGGACAATGTGAAAGATAGACTTCAGCTGAATAATCCTTCCTCATTCCTTCTGACAATGAGTGGCATTCAGATTATCAGTTTGGTAAAATGAATTAATTTTCTCTTTGAAAGAAAAGGACTTGGAATTGCATCTTAGGCTGCCACAACACAGCCCAAGATTTTTTCAACTGAAGGCATCAAAGTAAACATAATTCAGAGGCTAGCACTCTAAGTCAGAAGGTTGTGGAATCAAGACCGCTCCAAAGACTTCAGCATATAATCCAGGCTGAAACTCCAGTGCAGTACAGAGGTGCCACTATTCGGATGAGATGTTAAGCCCTGGATATGACAAGACCCCATGGAACTGTTTCAAAGAAGGGCAGGGAAGTTCTCCCTGATGTCCTGGCCAATATTTATACCAGAACCAACAGCACTAAGGCAAAAACCACATTTCTGTTTGTGAGAACCTGCCGGGTTGGCTACCACTTTAAAAACAGCACTTCATTAGCTGCACTTTGCTGTTGGGAAAGGTGCTATATAAATGCAAGTTCCTTCTTTCAAGCTCTCATTTGCAGTGAGCTGGATTTTACAGCGGGATGGGGTGGGGACCTTCTGCTCAGACCAACTTTTAAAAAGCCTGCCCCACAGTGATAACACGCTAGGGCTGGGCGAAATAGGTTCAAGGTCAGACTTTCGCCCCTCAAAAGGGGCCTGCGGACGAGATTGTTCCTCTGAGAAAACATCCCTATGGTGACACAACTCAGAACTCATCAGATGACACCAAAGCAAATTGATGTTCAATGACCCGTGTACAGCATTTAATGAACTTCAGGGTTAAAAAATATCATCTGAGAGGGTGGGTAATCTTAACTTTGGGATTTTTTTTATTCATTCATGGGATGTAGGTATCACTGGCTGGGCCAGCATTTATTGCCCATCTCTAATTGTCCTTGAGAAGGTGGTGGTGAGCTGCCTTCTTGAACTGCTGCAGTCCATGTGGTGTAGGTACACCCACAGTGCTGTTAGGAAGGGAGTTCCAGGATTTTGACCCAGCGACAGTGAAGGAACAGCAATATATCTCCAAGTCAGGATGGTGAGTGACTCGGAGGGGAACTTCCAGGTGGTGGTGTTCCCATGCATCTGCTGCCCTTGTCTTTCTAGATGGTAGTGGTCATGGGTTTGGAAGGTGCTGTCTAAGAAACCTTGGTGAGTTCCTGCAGTGCATCTTGCCATTGTGCGTCAGTGGTGGAGGGTGTGAAAGTTTATGGATGGGTTGCCAATCAAGCGGGCTGCTTTGCCCTGGATGGTGTCAAGCTTCTTGAGTGTTGTTGGAGCTGCACTCATCCAGGCAGGTGGAGAGTATTCCATCACACTCCTGACTTGTGCCTTGTAGATGGTGGACAGGATGTGGGGAGTCAGGAGGCAAGTTACTCGCCGCAAGATTCCTAGCATCTGACCTGCTCTTGTAGCCACAGTATTTATATGACTGGTGCCATACAGTTTCTGGTTAATGGTAATCCCGCAGGATGTTGATAGAGAGTGTAAAAATGGACGATTTGATTCAGTTGCACACTATACACCTCTCTTGGTTTTTCTTTCCGTTCAATGAGTGATTAATCTGCTTGCTTTCCACTACCAGTAAAAGCAGGAATAACCACCATATCTTTTTCTGATTAAAAATGAAGCATTGCAATCCTAATAATTTGCTAAAAGTCATTCGTTAAACCCTCTCCCTGTTGATGCACAAGCAGTTATTCCATTAACCCAGAGGGTGCAAAACCATTTTGAATGGTTCATTGTGATCCCACTCTGAAGCATGACTTACTCGTATGATTTAAATCTTTACGGTACACTAAGCCTCATATAGAGTGTGGTTTGTGGGAGCCATACAGAAAGTATTTTCTCCTCAAACACCTACAGCATTTAGGTTCCAGGAAAAACAAAACATTAGATGGGTTCCTGTTTTAAAAAATAATTAAAGAGAACTGTAATAAAATAGGGCAGCTTCATTACATGAAAGCTCAGCACTTTCCTGCAGGGTTTGAACCGCTGACAAGCCTGACATTATACAGCCGACACTTCAAGTGGTTTAAAATGTCAGCCCCAGTGACAGAGTTAGAAACAGGCAGTTGCCTCTTGTAAGCCTTAAAGTGACTGCCAATCAAAATATCGCACCTTTCACAACGCCAGGGTATCACAAAGCACCTCACAGCCAATAAAGTACCTCTGGAAGTGTAGTACCATTGTATACAAAAAGTTGGCAACCAGTTTGTGCACAGCAAGATCCCACCAACAGCAATGTGACAATGATCAGATCATCTGTTTATCTTGGTGATGTTGCTGATGAGCAATAAATATTGGCCAGGACACTGGGCAAGAACCGCCCTGCTCTTCTTTAAAATTGAGCTGTACTTCCTTTTGCATCTGCCTGAGAGAGCAAACAGGGCCTCAGACATTGAAGCACTCCCATAGAAATGGCACTGAGAGCGTCTGCCTAGAAAATGTGTTCAAGTCTATGGAGTGTGTCTTGAACCCACAAACTACTGACGTAGAGGCAAGACAAATTTAGTCATTCTTTACTCTGAATTCCAGTTAACCCAATGCTGTTGCTTAATGGAAAGTGACACAGTCCAAGAACAACCAAAGGTTCATCTATAATTCACAGATAGAGCTTCTTAACCTAGTGACTGGTGTCAGGGAGTTTCTTAGAAACTTTCAGAGAAAGATTCACATTCTCAAGTGGATGTAAATGTTCCCATGGCACTATTTCAAAGAAGAGCAGGGAGTTCTCCTCAGTAGCTTGGCCAATACTTAATTCTCAACCTAAAACCATAAAAAATAAGATTGCCTGACCATTATAGCACATTGTGGGAGCTTGCTATGTGCAAATTGGTAACCACATCTCCCGACATTTAAACAGTGACTACACTTAATAAGATGACGTTGTCATCCTCATTATTGAATATGGCCATTTCTTGAATGTGTTAAGAAAATACTTACCTTAGTTTGAAGTTTTGAGGTCAGAAACTTCAGTCCTGGCCGAGAAATGGCCGCACATGTGCAGTTCGGTGGTTATGCATTCCTTTGGCCAGGAACCAGCCCTGCCATCTGCGCAGGGAAGAGAGAGAGGAACGGCATGAAAAGGCAGGTCAGGTGATCCGAAAGGGAGTGCCGTCGTAGTGAGTGTGCCCCAGGGAGCAGGACAAGGGAGGGGGAAAGGGAGAGGGAGAGGTCCTAAAAGGCAGTCTCAAGCAAGGGTTAAAAACCAGAGGACAGAAATAAGTCCCTTAAGTGAAGTTAAAGAAAGGAGCAGAGTACCAAGCTCTAAATTCAAGAAAGAACATCAGGGAGCAGACTTTGAGCGAAGTGGAAACAAAAGGAGCCTTGGAGATCCGAGAAGGTAGCTAACGGCTAGTGACTCAAGCATTCAATGAACCGCATCACACTAGGAAGTTCTGAGGAACAAAGGGACCTTGGCATGTGTGTCCATAGATCGCTGAAGGCAGAGGGGCATGTTAGTGGGGTGGTGAAAAAGGCATGTGGGACACTTGCCTTTATCAATCGAGGCATAGATTACAAAAGTAGGGAGGTCATGTTGGAGTTGTATAGAACCTTGGTGAGGCCACAGCTGGAGTACTGTGTGCAGTTCTGGTCGCCACATTATGGGAAGGATGTGATTGCACTGGAGGGGGTGCAGAGGAGATTCACCAGGATGTTGCCTGGGATGAAACATTTAAGTTATGAAGGCAGGTTGGATAGACTTGGGTTGTTTGCGTTGGAGCAGAAAAGACTGAGGGGCAACCTGATCGCTGTGTACAAGATTATGAGGGGCATGGACAGGGTGGATAGGGAGCAGCTGTACCTCTTAGTTGGAGGGTAAGTCACAAGGGGACATAAGTTCAAGGTGAGGGGCAGGAGGTTTAGGGGGGATGTGAGGAAAAACTTTTTTACCCAGAGGTGGTGATGGCCTGGAATGCGCTGCCTGGGAGGGTGATGGAGGCAGGTTGCCTCACATCCTTTAAAAAGTACCTGGATGAGCACTTGGCATGACATAACATTCAAGGCAATGGGCCAAGTGCTGGTAAATGGGGTTAGGTCGGTAGGTCAGGTGTTTCTCACATGTCGGTGCAGACTCGATGGGCCAAAGGGCCTCTTCTGCACTGTGTGATTCTGTGACTCCGTGCTGCGGGCTGTTAGGGAAAAGGTATCTCTTTGGAGCAGTGCTGTTGTGCTTGGCATAGCCAAAGATCTGAGATTGTATATGGAAAGTGAAGCTTGGGTGTACTGGAGGTCCAGGGAGAAATAATCTTGGAAGGCGAGATTGAAACCCTGCAAGGTGCGTCATTGTCGAAGATGGCTGAGTGGGAGAAACATTTGAAAAGTATTCCAAGGAGGGATCTTCAAACGTGGAGTTTGGAAACCCTTGTGAGAAAGACAAAGTATCAGTGAAACTGGTTGGCTCACACCAAAGTGACTGAGTGGGTTGTTGAGAGATCCGTGGAATCTGTTTTGGTCACATCTGTCATTTATTGTGTTTTCTTTTATATTCGTTCATGGAATGTGAGTGTCGCTGGCAAGGCCAGCATTTATTGCCCATCCCTAATTGCCCCTGAGAAGGTGGTGCTGTGCCACCTACTTCAACCGCTGCAGTCCCTGTGGTGTACATGCACCCACAGTGCTGTTAGGGAGGGAGTTCCAGGATTTTGACTCAGCGACAGTGATGGAATGGTGATATATTTCTAAGTCAGGATGGTGAGTGGCTTGGAGGGGAACTTCCAGGTGGTGGCGTTACCATCTGTCTGCTAGCCTCGTCCTTCTAGATGGTAGTGGTCGTGGGTTTGGAAGGTGCTGTCGAAGGAGGCTTGGTGAGCTCCTGCAGTGCATCTTGTAGATGGTACACACTGTTGCCACCATGCATCGGTGGTAAAGGGAGGAATGTTTGTGGATGGGGTGCCAATCAAGCGGGCAGCTTTGTCCTGAATGGTGTTGAGCTCCTTAAGTGCTGTTGAAGCTGCACTCATCCAGACAAGTGACAGTATTCCATCACACTCCTGGCTTGTGCCATGTAAATGGTGGACAGGCTTTAGCGAGTCAGGAGTTTAATTACTCACCACAGGGATCCTAGCCTCTGACCTGCTCTTGTAGCCACAGTATTTATATGGCTAGTCCAGTTCAGTTTCTGGTAAATGGTAACCCCGAGTATTTTGATAGTGGGGGATTCAACGATGGTAATGCCATTGAATGTCAAGGGGCATTGATGTCCTGGAACTGAGATGATTGACCTCCAACAACCATACCATCTTCCTTTGTGCTAGGTATGACTTCAACCAGCGGAGAGTATTTCCCCTGATTCCCATTGACCCCAGTTTTGCTAGGGCTCCTTGATGCCACACTCAGTCAAATGCTGCCTTGATGCCAAGAGCAGTCACTCTCATTCCACCTCTGGACTTCAGTTCTTTCGCCCATGTTTGAATCAAGGCTGTAATGAGATGAGAAGCTGAGTGACCCTAGTGGAACCCAAACTGAGCGTCATGGAGAAGGTTATTGCTAAGCAAGTGCCACTTGATAGCATTGTTGATGACCCTTTCCATTACTTTACTGATGATCGAGAGTAGACTGATAGAGTCGTAATTGGCCTGGTTGGATTTGACCTGCTTTTGTGTACAGGACATACCGGAGCAATTTTCCACATTGCCGGGTCGATGCCAGTGTTGTAGCTATACTGGAACAGCTTGGCTAGGGGCGCGGCAAGTTCTGGAGCAGAAGTCTTCAGTACTATTGCCGGAATATTGTCAGGGCCCATAGCCTTTGTAGTGTCCAGTGCCTTCAGACATTTCTTGATATCACGTGGAGTGAATCGAATTGGCTGAAGATTGGCATCTGTGATGCTGGGGACGTCCGGAGGAGGCCAAGATGGTTCATCCACTCGGCACTTCTGGCTGAAGATTGTAGCAAATGCTTCAGTCTTATGTTTTGCACTGATGTGCTGGACTCCCCCATCATTAAGGATGGGGATATTTGTGAAGCCTTCTCCTCCATTGAGTTGTTTAATTATCCACCACCATTCACAACTGGATGTGACAGAACTGCAGAGCTTGGATGTGATCATTGGCTGTGGAATCGCTTAGCTCTGTCTATCACTTGCTGCTTATACCGTTTGGCACGGAGGTGGTCCTGTGTTGTAGCTTCACCAGATTGACACCTCATTTTTAGATATACCTGGTGCTGCTCCTGGCATGCCCTCCTGTACCCTTCATTGAACCAGGGTTGATCTCCTGGCTCGGTGGTAATGGTGGAGTGGGGGACATGCTGGGCCATGAGATTACAGATTGTGGTTGAACAATTCTGCTGCTGCTGATGGCCCACAGCGCCTTATGGTTGCTAAGTCTTAAGTTGCTAGATCTGTTCGAAATCTATCCCACTTAGCATGATGGTAGTGCCACACAACACGACGGAGGGTATCCTCAATGTGAAGACGGGACTTTGTCTCCACAAAAACTATGCGGTGGCCACTCCTACCGATAGTATCATGGCCAGATGCAACTGTGGCAGGCAGGTTGTTGAGGATGAGGTCAAGTATGTTTCCCTTTTGTTGGTTCCCTCACTGCCTGCCACAGACCCAATCTAGCAGCTATGTCCTTTAGGACTTGGCCAGCTCGGTGTGTAGAACATAAGAACATAAGAAATAGAAACAGGCATAGGCCATTCAGCCCCTCAAGCTTGCCCCGCCATTCAATAAGATCATGGCTGATCTGTCCCAGGCCTCAACTCTTCTTTCGTCCCAGCTCTTTATTGTCTTCAACACCCTGATATTTCAAAAATCTATCTACCTCATCTTTGGCCAGAATCTTCTACTTGGCGAGGAGGGGCCTGCCCCTGCTCTCCGACGCATAAAATGACACGTGTGACGTTGGGCATGCGTCCCAATGTCACCGCGCATTATTCAGATCCTCAGTTTGGCAAGCATGCAGCGGAGTCTGCTGCACACCCGCTGAACTGTCAAAGGCCTATTGAGGCCATTTAGATTCCAATTAAGATCATTAACTGAGCTGCCCATCCAACCTTAAGGTTGGTGGGCAGGCGAAGAGCCCAGGCAGCCTTCGCATTTATCATGAAACCCCATCCACGGGCGGGATGAGGTTTCGTGAAGGGTTCATAAATTAAATAAATTTTTAAATTAAAATTCATTGACATGTCCCATCTCATGTGACACTGTCACATGAGATGGGACATGTCAACGAATTTAAAAAATTTTTTTCTTCATTAAAATTTTTAAAAATCAAACTAATCCCCCTGAGGCAGGTCTGTGTCTCAGGGAGGTTTCTGTGCTCTTTCGTGTGCATGTGCGAAAGAGTGCAGGCCCTGACTCAGTCTCCTCACCGCCTCCCCCCCCCGCCCCGCCCGCACAGGGAGCGCTCAGCGCTTCTGAGTGCGTGTCATGTTGGATGGGCCCACCCATGCAAAATGGCGGCTGTGGGCCCGCCCGCGCCCACTCCTACCCAGCCCCCCCAATGGGGAAAAGATTCTCCCCTTTAAATACTTTAAGTGATCCAGCCTCCACAACTATCTGGGGCAGAGAATTCCAGACATTCACTACCCTCTGAGAGAAGAAATTCCTTTGCATCTCAGTTTTAAATGAGTGCCCCCTTATTCTGTTACCATGTCCCCTTGTTCGAGACTCCCGCACTAGTGGAAACATCTTCTGAACATCTACCCTGTCAAGCCCCCTCAGAATCTTGTTCGTTTCAATAAGATCACCCCTCATTCTTCTAAACTCTAATGAATAAAAGCTAACCTGTTTAGCTGTTCTTGATAAGTCAACCCCTTCATCCCAGGAATCAGCCTAGTAAATCTCTTTTGAACTGTCTCCAATGCCAGTACATCCTTTCTTAAATACGGGGACCAAAACTGTACACAGTACTCCAGGTGCGGTCTCACCAACCCCTGTACAGTTGTGAAAAGAGTTCCCTATTTTTAAACTCCAACCCCCTAGCAATACAGGCCAAATTCCATCTGCCTTCTTAATTACTTGCTGCACTTGCATGCTAACTTTTTGTGTTTCATGCACAGGAACTCCCAGATCCCTCTATGCTGCACTTTTTTGGAGTCTCTCTCCATTTAAATAATAGTCTGCCTTTTGATTCTTCCTACCAAAGTGCATTAACTCACACTTTCCTACATTAAACTCCATCTGCCAAGTTTTTGCCCGCTCACTCAACCTACCTCTATCCCCTTGCAGATTCCTTATGTCCCCATCACAACATGCCCTCTCACCTATTCTTGTATCGTCAGCAAATTTGGATTTATTACTCTCTGCACCCTCCTCCAAGTCATTAATATAGATTGTAAATAATTGAGGCCCTAGGACTGATCCTGTGGCACTCCACTAGTTACGTCTTTCCAACATGAAAAAGACCCATTAATCCCGACTCTGTCTTCTGTGTGTTAACGAATCCTCAATCCACGCTAATATATTACCCCCAATACCGTAAACTCCTATCTTGTGCAATAACCTTTTATGTGGCACCTTACTGAATGCCTTCTGGAAATCCAAATACATTACATCTACCTGTTCATCTTTATCAACTCTGCTTGATATATCTTCATAGAACTCTAGCAAATTTGTCAAACTTGATTTCCCTTTTACAAAACCATGTTGACTCTTGGTGATAGACATTGAAGTCCCCATTGAAGCCCCCATCCAGAGTACATTCTGTGCCCTTGCCACCCTTCCTCTAAGTGGTGCTCAACAAGGAGGAGCACTGATTTATCAGTTTGGGGAGGGTGGGAATGCAGGTACATGGTAATCAGCAGGTTTCCTTGCCCATGTTTCACCTGATGCCATGAGACTTCATGGGGTCCGACGTTGATGTTGAGGTCTCGAAGAGCAACTCCTTCCTGACTGTATACTGCTGTGCCGCCACTTCTTCTGGTTCTGCCCTGCCAGTGGGACAGGGCATACCCAGGGATGGTGATGGTGGTGTCTGGGACATGATCTGTATAGGCATGATTCCGTTAATCTGACTATGTCAGGCTGTTGCTCAACTAGCCTGAGAGATAGCTCTCCCAATTTTGGCACTAGCCCCCAGATGTTAGTAAGGAGGACTTGGCATGGTCCACAGGGCTGAGTTTGCCATTGTCATTTCCAGTGCTTAGGTTGATGCCAGATGGTCTGTTCAGTTTCATTCCTTTTAGACTTCATAGACTGAATGGCTTGCTAGGCCATTTCAGAGGGCATTTAAGAGTCAACCACATCGATGTGGGTCTGGAGTCACATGTAGGCCAGACCAGGTGAGGACGGCAGATTTCCTTCCCTAAATGACATTAGTGAACTGGGTGGGTTTTTACATCAATCAACAATGGCTTTATGGTCATCCAGATTTTTATTGAATTCAAATTTCATGATCTGCCTGGTGGGTTCGAACCCGGGTCCCCGGAGTATTACCCTGGGTCTCTGGATTTCTAGTCCAGTGACAATACCACTACATCATCGCCTTGTGTAGTGTGGTGTGTCCGGCCGCAGCTCGCCTGTTAATTTACTCGACTCATACTTACCCTGAATGTTAGAGTATGATAGATATTGGAAATTGTTATATCTTTCTGAACTTTTATAGTAAGTTTATTTTTGTTTATTCGTAGCCTGTGGAATCTTGTGGCTTTATTCACTAAGTGCCTTGACTCTCAAACTTTATCGACTTTAAACAAAATGTTATTGGTCCCTAACTGGATCTCCCCCACGTCCCAGGATCTGGCCCAGGATCATTACACATGCATAAAGCCATCTATTGTGATGGTTGAGCCCGATTGCAAACCTGCACTGCTGCCCACAGTGTGGGCAAAGATGAATTTTCTGATTTTGCTGGAACTGTTTTTTGTCCTCAGCTGCCTGTATTCTTAGCTGTTCAAAGCCACTGCATGCTCCCAAGTAGTTCTTTCTTGGGAATTTTTCTCCCTGTCTGTGGCAGACACGCCACATTTCCTGAGGTTCCCTTTCAAGGAGTCTTTGAACCTTGATCTCAGCCTACCTTGCGGGCTGTGTCCAAGTTTAAGTTATGAATACATGACCACCTTAGGAATTTTATCATGTCATACCTGCTACATGTTCTCTCCATCTGTGCTCGGCTCTGCTGCTGAGTGCTTCAATTCCAGCCATTTCTGCTCTTTGAAGTCCCTCAGTGTTGGGCACTTTGGCCTCCCATTCAATGCTCATGATGTTCTGAATACATCTCATGTGGAACCTGTCCAACTGCTTAATATGTCTGGAGTGGGTAGTCTAAGTCTCACAGGCATATAGAAGGGTAGTTAGGGCCTACTTAAGGGCCTCAATTGGTGGCGGGCTGGGAAGGTGGTGGGGCCTTATCACCCCGGACTTAATCGGGGCAGAAGCAGGAAGGCGGTGGGGTCCCACCTTACCTCATTTCCTATTAAGCGTCCTCCCATCACCAAACTCACCTCGGGGGAGGGCATTAAGTTTTGCCCTTTGTGTGAAGAAGTGCTTTTCTTGGTTTCAATCCTGAACGGCATACCTCTAATTTTAAGATGATGTCCACTTGTTCTTGATTCTCCTACCAGAGGAGATAAGTTTCATCGTATCTATCCTATCAAACCCTTTTATCTTCCTTTCAACAGCTCACCCCTCAATCTCCAATATTTCAGGGAATACACTCCACGTTCATGCAACCTATTCTCATAACTTTACCCTCTAAGCCCCAGTCTCATTCCACTGAATCCATCCCCTCCAAGGCCAATACAAACTTCTTGAGGGTTCCATAATATGGCTGATGCATGGCAACACCAGAGACTCTGGACATCCTCCTACTGACCCCAGTACATTTATTTACAGGGCTGTGGCATTGGTATCGCTGTGACCACAAACATCCTTAAGAAATTCAGACTGGGATGCATGTGGGAAAAACCCAGTGCTTCCCTGTGGTGCATAGGGCACACCCCTGTTTAACTAGAACATTCTATAACCAAGCAAAATAACACACAACATATTTTACCTTAAAGCAGTAAGGGACTCTATAATCCACAGTTCATAACAGAATATGCCAACTAGTTTGCATTGTTTACTCAATATGCTGGAACCAATGTTGAAATAATGATGTGCTGGAGGATCACTCCAGGAATGCTCCAAGTTGCATCATTGTGAAGCAAGTCGCACCTACAAGTTCCTCCAATTGCTGAACTCTTGATTGGAAATGTGATACCCTGTCTTCAGATCCCTCCAATATCTCCACACTCCTCAGATCCTGCTTTCTAGCGCAGCCACCATTTATGTTGGTTAACCAGTGATGGCTATGTCTCCAGCTGCCTGGGCCCTACACTTTGCAATTCCTTCCCTAAACCTCTCCATTTCTCTCTCTCTCCTCCTTCTTTAAGACACCTCTTCATGTCCACATCTTTGATCAAGTTTTTGGTCACCTGTCCTAATATTTCGTTATGTGGCTCAATGCTTTTGTTTGGTAATTGCTCCTGCGAAGCAGCTTGGGAGGTTTTTCTACCTTAAAGGTGCTATATAAATGCAAGCTATTATTGTTTAAACCTGTAGTTCCAAAGCAATAATGGGGCCATTTTTCTTCCGCAGTGTATGGCAGGATAGGCCTGCTTCTTATTAACATTTTCTTTGTTTTCTCTTACTGACATTCAAAGAGATAGGAAGCACGGAATCCCCATTCTGGTAATAATCCACAGCTTATTGTACCACAATTGTGGCACAGTTAAAGTGAGGTAAAACAGATGGTAAGTGTAGTAATTATGGTTTTATTTAGTGTGTAATGTACCTTTAAGAACAATATTTGTTAGGCAAGATCATATGATCCGTAGTAACCAATAGGAGAGTAGCACGGGCCACCTCAGCAGTCAGTGTAGAGTTAGAATTGGAGTTGAAAGCACACGTGTAGTTGCTGCTGAGTATATTGTAAATAAACTTTAATTTTCCACCCAAGAAGTGTCTGCTGATCAACTCCATCATTAATGGTACAACTTGGCTACCCTACAACAAACTGGTGATGAGGATAAAACAGGATTGAACAGAAGGAATCAAGTTAAAAAGAAATCATCGCTGTACCTTGCCCAGTGATTGTAAGTAGCGAGCTTCATTAGAATTGAAGAAGTTATCTCCTCTCAAAATGCCGCAATTTGGGAGAATTGATCCTTTTGAACCTGCCACAGACGATTGGTCTCAATACATAGAACGCCTCACGTTCTTTTTTCAAGCAAATGAGATTACAGGGGAAAAGAGGCGAGCAATCCTCTTGAGTACTTGTGGGAGCAAAACCTACAGCTTAATTCAAAGTGTGACGACTACCAATGCCCCAGATTCGAAGAATTTCGATGAATTGGTAGATCTCATGACGGGTCACTTTCAACCCAAGCCCTCAGTAACGATGCAAAGGTTCAGGTTTAATTCACGAAATAGAGTCCCGGGTGAGACAATTGCTTGCTACATGGCAAATTTGAAGCAGCTAACAGAACATTGTGAGTTTGATACGACTCTGAACGACATGCTCAGAGATTGTTTAGTGTGGGTGTGAAAGAGGACTCTATTCAGAAAAGATTAATGTCCGAAGTGAATCTGGATTTCAAGAAGGTGCTAGAGATGGCGCTGGCCATGGAAAGTGCATTAAGAGATTCAAAAGCAATACAGGGTGCGCAAAATGGCACCGTCCTCCACATCAGGTGGAAAACCTCAGCCGAAAGAGGTGAGAAAAAGCAAGACTCTGCTGAGAAGTGGGAAACAGCCCCCATTTGATGAAGAATAAAGAAAAATAACTTAGCAGCAAAATCGAAGAATAATCTTAATAGAGATGGAAACAAGCAGTCTTTTAGCGATTGGCAGTTTTTAAAAAATTGATACTACTATTGTCATAGAAATGGACAAATGACGAGGCAATGCAAGGAAAGATTCAAGCAAAAGAAGAAGCCCAATGAAATCTACAATGTAGAAGAGCCTGAAACAACAAATTCAGACATCTACTCATTGTTTAATCTGAAAGTTGGAAAGTCAGAACCAATATTTGTCTCAGTGAAAGCAAATGGCAAACCTGTTAGAATGGAAGTGGACATGGGAGCTTCCACTACAGTAACTGGGGAACATAACTTCAGATATTTGAATAATGGTGAACATCAATTAAGTTTAGAAGAAACAGCAGTCAAGCTAAAAATATATACGGGTGAAGACATTCAAGTAAAAGGCATAAGTAGAGTAACTGTCCATTATGGAAGCCAATCAGCAAAGCTACCAGTGTTGGTATTGAGAGGCCGAGGACCAAGCCTTCTCGGGCAAAATTGGCTAAGGAAGATCAACCTGGATTGGCCACTGAGATTCCAAAAGGGAGCTGGAAGTGTTCCTGTTCTGAAAAAGGAGTGTGTAAGGACTCAACAACCTGAAGAAATGCAGATTGTCTTAAGCCAAACCCTGGAAGAACAGCAGAAGAAATTCGAAGAGACCCTGCTTGATGACAGAGTTCGAAATGAGGTGAGAAACCTTCAAAGGGAAAAAGAAAACCTGTTGAAAGACCTTCACATGCTACATGCTACAAGATTCCTTCAGGTCAAAGTTTGTACCTCTGGAAAAGTATGAAGAGAAACATTAAGAATTCAGCACCTCTCTGAACAAACTGAAGAATGAGTTGGCAGAGAAGACACAACAATGCAGTTTTCCAGGAGGCAGCAAATAAATACAAAAAAGAGACGGAAGAGCTGAAGAATCAGTTAAATGAAGCCCAAGAGGCTTTGGAAGCAAAAGTCGTAGAATTTCCCAAGAAGTAGAGAGATAATGAAATTTTGGGAGACTCAGCCACTAAGCTCAGACAAGTTGGCATCTATAAGAAGTCTGGCCAATAGTGAAGTCAAAAAGAAGGCTGAGATTAAAGTCTGTGCTAGAAAGAAAAGTGCATGTTCCAAGCAAGGGAGATAATCTATTTGCGTCACTGGGTAGATTCACAGGGCCTCCACCCAGTTGAGGAGAAAGTGAGAACCATGAGAGAGGCACCCGCACCAAAGAACGCCTCAGAGCTCAAATCATTCCTAGAAGTGATCAGCTATTATGGGCAGTTCCTACCCAATTTGTCTGTAGTGCTGGCCCCCTGCATTCCCTACTCAAAAAGAATTAATGTTGGTCTTGGGAGGTGACCAGAAAGATTTCATAAAGGTGAAACAATTGTTGCACTCGTCCAATCTATTAGTGCATTATGACCAGATGAAAAAGTTGGTGCTGACATGTGACGCATCTCCCTACAGAGTGGGAGCAGTGCTCTCTCATCGGATGAACAACGGCACAGAACGACCAATAGGTTACGTATCAAGAATGCTCACTACCGCGGAAAAGGGATACTCACAGATAGAAAAAGGCTTGTCCATCATCTTTGGTGTCAAGAAATTTCACCAGTATGTATACGGCTGCCATTTTACAATCGTTTCAGACCACAAACTACTGCTAGGATTGTTTGGTGGGGACAAAGCTATACCACCCATAGCCTCAGCAAGAATACAACGATGGGCCTTAATTCTGGCAGCATACTTTTGCACATAGGCCTAGTAATCAAATCGCAAATGCCGATGCCCTTAATCGTTTGCCTTCACAAGAAAATGATGAGCACGTTCCAGTTTACTGTTAAATTTCTTAGATTCCTCGCTGGTATGTACTCTACAGATCAGAGACTAAACTAGTCAGGACCCAGTCTATCCCAAGTACAAGAACAAGTGCTACATGGTTGGTCACAGGAATCCATATCTGACAAAATGAAACTGTACTTCAACAGAAGACATGAAATAACCAGTCAGAATGGCATCTTATTGTGGGGACCACGAGTGATAGTTCCTCCAAAGGGAAGGGAGACACTTTTAATTGAACTATATAGTGCCCATCCAAGAGTTTCCAAAATGAAGACCATAGCACGCAGCTATCTATGATAGCCTGGGATGGATGGCGAAATAGAGAGTTTAGTAAAACACTGCATGCAATGTCACCAACTGAAAAAGTTGACAGTGACAACTCTGTTACACCCGTGGGAGTGGCCAGGTAGACCTTGGGAGTGGTTACACATTGGCTATGTTGCACCTTTCCTGGGAACAATGTTTCTGCTCATTGTCGATGCCCATTCAAAATGGTTGGACATATATGAGGTGAAGTCACTAACATCGGCCGCTACAATTGAGAAACTACATCAGAGCTTTGCCATTCGTAGACTACCAGTAGTTGTTGTTTCCGATAACGGCACGCCATTTATGAATGTTGAGTTTCAACGGTTTATCAGCCTCAACGGTATCATTCAAATGAAAACTGCACTGCACCACCCTTCTTCAAACAGTCTGGCCGAAAGGGCGGTTCAAAGGTTCAAGGCAGGCATGAAAAAGCTAACTGGTGATTCCTTGGCAACCAAGCTAGCATGATTTCTTTTCCATTACAGAACTGCCCCTCACACAGCAACAGGTGTCACACCTGTGGAGCTATTGTTGAAATGCCGTCTCAGGACGAGATTAAGCTTAATAATGTCAAATTTAGAGCGGAAGGTGGAAAGGAGTCAGGGAAGCCAGAAAACTAGACATGACTGGCATAGTCATGAAAGGAAATTTACCATGGGAGAGCCAATATGTTTGAAAAACTTCGGGGAAGGGCCAAAGCGGTTACCGGGTGAAATAAGTGCGGTAACTGGACCTCTATCTTACCATGTGGCGGCGGAAGGCCGGATCATCTGTAAACACATGGACCATTTAAGGAAGAGAGAGACAAATCACCAAGATTTGGTTCCACCAGTGATTCATGACCGGGTCTGCGTTTCCTGTTGAGATACTCAACCCAGGACTGACATGTCTGATGTTCCTGTAAGAGTTGAGGATCCAGGACTGCAAGTGCCCACCAAAGCACCTGATGTTCAGGCAACTCCAGAAAAGGAGGTTCCTGACAAAGCATCTGAAGTTGTGGAGCTGCAACGTTCCACACGTACCTGGGGACCACCTGAAATACTGAACTTGTAAATTCCTTACCCAGTGTAAATATTATGTTGTCTTGAAAGATTTGTACTTGTAAATATATGTATAGCTGAGTTAAAGGGGGAGGAATGTAGTAATTATGGTTTTATTTAGTGTATAATGTACTTTTAAGAATAATACTTGGTAGGCAAGATCACATGATCTGTAGTAACCAATAGGAGAGTACCACAGGCCACCTCAGCAGTCAGTGTAGAGTTGGAGTTGAAAGCACACGTGTAGTTGCCGCTGAGTATATTATAAATAAGCTTTAAGTTTCCACCCAAGAAGTGTCTGCTGATCAACTCTATCATTAATAGTACAACGTGGCCACCCTACAACAATAGGTCTCAGCTGTTACTGTATCCCCATTTTTCCCCATCGCAGCAAACAGTCCTGACCTTGACAGAGTGAGATTTTAACCCCCTAAACATTCAGCTTCCATCAGTGGCCAGCGGGCAGGGATTTTGGGATGGGCTTGGTGATTTGTCGGGTGGGGATGGGGTGAACAGGTGGAGTTCAGGGTAGAGTGAAAGCCTAAACTTTCCATGTGGAGCCCAGAACACTATTCCTGCTCATCCTGACCCCAGAAGAAAAGTTTAAAAAATATTAGGCCTACACTCATTGGAATGAGAGGTGATCTTAACATATTTAAAGAAGGTCAGCACAGGAGCCCCTCCCTGTCTTCTCAGAAGGACACCGGTGGCCAAATTCAAGTGCCCATCTGTGCAATTAATGCAGGGTGTGGGCAGGGTTAAAATCTCCCCTTTATGGGTTAACTGCTCAACCTGATCCCTGGACCCATTTGACTGTTTGTGCATTGAAACCAAACCCAACCAGAGATATCGCAGTGAGTTATGATGATCTGAAATACACTGCCTGAAAGGGAGGTGGAAGCAGATTGAATAGCAACTTTCAAAAGGATATTGGATAAATACTTGAGAAGGAAAAATTTTCAGGCCATGAAAAGAGTAGATGGGATTTGTTGGATAGTTCTTTCAAAGAGCCAGCACAGAAACAATGGGCCAAATGGCCTCCTTCTGTTGGATATATGAATATAGCATCATGAAAAAATAGAATATCTGCTCATTGTCACATTGCATATTGGCTGCCACACTTTCTATATTATGACAATGGCTACACTTCAAAAGTACTTCATTGGCTGTGAAGAACTTTGAGAGGTCTGGTAGTCATGAGAAGTGCTATATAAATGCACGTCTTCCTTTTCTTTACATGTGACGCCAGGCCCTCAGCAATGTGGTTGACTCCTAACCGCTCTCTGAAATGGCCGAGCAAGCCCCTCAGTTGTAGGAGCTCACCACCACCTCCTCAAGGGCAATTAATGATGAGCAATAAATGCTGGCCTTGTCAGCGATACTCAGATTCTAGGAACAAATATAAAAATAGAATGGGTGTTTCAGGCAACCAATGAGAGCGTGGGTTGGCTGGAGGCACAAGTTCACATGGTGAAACCTCCAGGAATATGTCCAACCAGCAGTGGGAATTCTACTCCCAGAAGAAGACATGGCCATTAGGATGAGGCAGAAAGGGATGAACTGCCATTAGGATGAGGCAGAAAGGGATGAACTGCCATTAGGATGAGGCAGGAAAGGATGAACTGTCTAGTCATGATGCTCCAGCCACGATGACTGAGGGGCAGCCTTGGTGAACCAGCAATCAGGCCTTAAGGGCCAGAAAATCAGAATGTCTTTCTCACATTAACTTACATATCAATTATAAATTTCAATAATTACAGATGTTTCACAAGGATACATAAATTTGATTTTCTTTTCTTTGATTCTTTTCATTGATCACTCATCACTGATAGCTGATTATATCCGCCCTGAAAGGAGACAGTCTCTGTGAAGAGAGGCCAGACCCACAAGAAACCAAACATCATCAGGATGAAACAACAGTATCAAAGCACTCATGCCGTCATGTGAAATTCCTTTCTCTGTTATTTTAAGAGGGGTTGGTGCCTTTCTTAAAACAGTAGATAAGGGAAAACTTTGTAAATATGCTTGTGTGCTCACTCCAAATTGCACAGTGCAATCCCATCCCACTGATTCCTCCATATCCTGTAAAAATTGCATTAAAGTCATTTCACAATTTCAACCTCTCTCAGTGTACATTAATGGTAAGTGCTGATGTGCTCTGTGCTATCTTCCCTTGAAAAGACACAATTTGGGGGGGTGGGGAGGGGGAGAATTATGACTCTGGTTGATAGTGTAAAATGGACATTATCAGATCAACTGCCTACTACACAGCCAGAATCTTGCTGTGGCACTGGGGATTTCGCCTGCCGGCAAGAGCATTTCTCTTTTCGGTGCGCTGCCTCTTTTCAGGAAGACCCACCAAACAAGTCAATCAGGCAGTGGCAAGGCCAGCAGCGGGCCTTGCCCTGGAATCAAGACCCTGGGGGTGGAAATCCCACCTAGTGAGGGCTGCCAGCCAATCAGAGGTCAGCAGCTCTTGTGCCACTGAGGAGGACGTGGCTGCTGTTGGAAGGACACTGTCCAGGATCGCAGAGGACCTAGGCTACAGGTAAGTAATGGGGAGTGGGGGGGGGGGGGGTGCGTTTCGTGTGGCGGGGGTTCACAGGGAAAGAGGGGGACAGCGGCTTCAGAAGCAACAGCAGGATGGTGGCTCTCAGCAGGCCCACCCCACCTGATGTCCAGCCCCTCGATCAGGCACTGAGTGCCTTTGATAGAGGGACCCTCAAGATGACAAGCTGGTCGCATGTGTTCACCTGTCTTACATGCCGCATGGCAACAGGCCCACTTGCAGCTGGGTTAATACCAGCGGCGGCAGGATGAGTCATTAATTGGCCACTTAAGGGCCTCGCCCTCAAGTGTCGGCGGGGCGGGAAGGTCGACCATGGGCCTTCCCGCCCAGAATTTAATTCTGGTGGAGGTGGAAAGACGCGGGGTTCAGGTACGCCACCACCCCACCTAAGTAAATGCCCTTCCCGGCTCCAAGCTCAAGCACCACCAATGAGAGCAGAAGATTCCACCTTATGTCTCTCACTGATTTTCATTTTCATTCAAGAACCTTGAAAGTTCAATGATTCAGCTTCCTTTCTCCTCGCCTAACATTCCATCAGAAATTGGTTAGTGACTGGTTCACAGACACAGAGTGAATTCCAGTGAGTTATAATCAAATAAGATGAACAATAATGTGACCTAGGGCACTCAGTGTAGCTATGCATTGGACACCAGGGACCTGCACTATGGGCCCTCAGGCCTACTTAGTGTCAAATGCATTGGACACACTAATGGGTTCTTGCATCTCTGGCCCTGAGACCCTGCCAATCGAGAAGAGACTCAGCACATTATGGACATAAATTAAAGGCCTTATCCCTCGATGTGTTTGGATTGCCGGAACACCAATCCATAAGCTCAGACCTGCCTGGGAAACCACCCCCCCCCCCCCCCACCTTTCAGGCTGTGATGTTTTGCTGTTATTTCCGCGCTTCTCTCTTTTGGTCTTTATTGTACCAATTAGTTCAGCCTTAGAAACAACTTCTTAAAGGTAGCAAAAATAAAAATAGCTGGAAAAACTCAGCAGGTCTGACAGCATGTGCGGAGAGGAACACAGTTAATGTTTTGAGTCCATATGACCCTTCATCAGAACTTAAAGGTAGCCCCCACTTGTCTCAGAATCCTGCTTGTAGGTTTACGGGTGATGCTTTGAGCAAATCCCTCTTTAAGGACAGCCAGGCTGCCCTGTTAAAAGCATCGACCACTGGAGGTCCAGGCCCTTGAGCTCTTTTAGTGTGTTCATGTGCACGCAGTGTGTTCATGTTCTACTATGATTGTCCTCTGCCATCCAGCCTTAGTTATCTTTCAGAAGGTGATGCTGGGTTTTCACCGCGCTGTAGTTTTTGTGGTGAGGGTGCTCTCACAAGGCAGTTAGGTGAGGAGTTCCAAGATATTGAACCTGCCACAATACAGGATGGGCCAATATATGTCCAATTTAGAGCGGAAAATACCCCAGGTATGGATGGATTGCATCCTTGTATACTCCAAGCAACTAAGGAAAAGATAGTAGAGGCACCAATGCATATAAAAGTGTAATAGAAATGGGAATAGTGCCAGAGGATAATAATGGTACCAGGGATGATGGATTTCACTTAAATGGGGAGACTAGAGAAGCAGGGATTGTTCTCCTTAGAACTGAGAAGGTTAAGGATATATTTAATAGAGGTGTTCAAAATTAAGAAGGATTTTAATAGAGTAGACAGGGAGAAACTGTTTCTAGTGGCAGGAGGGGCAGTGACCAGCGGGCACAGATTTAAAATAGTTGGCCAAAGAACCAGAGGGGAGATGAGGAGGATTGTTTTTTAATAGTGAATTGCTATGATCTAGAATGCACTGCCTGACAGAATGGTAGAAGCAGATTAATTAATAACATTCAAAAGGGAATTGGATAAATACTTGAAAAGAAGAAATTTTCAGGGAGAGGGGAAGAGCAGGGAGAGTGAGACTGATAGGATAACTTTATCAAAGACCCAGCACAGGAAGGATTGGCCGAATAGCCTCCTTCTGTGCTGTATGATTCTATGATAAGTCGGAATAGTGTATCGTGGTGTTCCTTTGATGTTGCTAATTGTCTTTCTCGGTGATTGAGATCACAGGGGTTGGTGGACATGCTGTGCAACCAAAGTAATGTTAATATTGCTGCAGTAATTCTATAGATCATACACACTGCAGCCAGGGTGCAGTGGTGGTTATGGGAGATGAATATCAAGTCCAGTGGCAGGGGCAATGATCAACTGAACTGCTTCAACTTGGATGACGTTGAGGATGTTGAGTGGCAGCACCAATCCAGGCCAGGGCTGAGGGTTCCAGTTGTGAAACCACCAGCAGCATTTGTGTAGTTTTAATATCGAGGTTTGTCCCAGCGTTACAGCGTGAGAGCTGAAAAGAGAAATGGTTAGTCAATGGAGACTAGCATTTCCCTGGATGTGAAAGCAGACAGCGGGCAGATTGTACATCTGCTGAAAATGATTGGACAAAGTGAATGTTTTGCCTTGTTGAGATGTGTTCCTGTTACAGGCTTTCCAACCTATCGACAAAAGCCTGCTGTTACATAGCACCTTTAACAGTCGCAAATCGTCCCAAGGTGCTTCATAGGAACATTATCAAACAAAAATTAATGCCAAAGAAGCAGGTATCAGGCCAAGTGACCAAAAGCTTGGTCAAAGAGAAGGAGAGAGGTGGAGTTCACAATTGGAGGAGTGCAGAGATCTAGGAGGGTTGTACGGTTGGAGGAGATTACAAAGAGAGGCGAGGCTATGGAGGGATTTAAAAACAGAGGTAAGAATTTTAAAATCTAATATTTTCCAAACTGGGAGCCAATGTAGGTAGGCATGCACAGGGGTGATGGGTTAACAGGACTTGATGCGCATTAGTATAAAGGCAGCTGAGGACACTGGTTTCTTTGGCTGTTAGCTCTGCATGAAGAGGTGGAAGTTGGTTCGAGTGAATTCCTGATGGATAGTGTTCAGAAAGTTGTCAGACTCCTCTGGGATTTCTCGGACCACTCTCTGGCTGGGAAAGCAGCCCTGCTCCGGCGTGTAGGTAAAGGTAAAAGTGCTGCAGAAGATGATTCCATCGCTCCTCATCAGAGAGAGGGGGACTGTGATGGGCTGTCGAAGCCAACGCCACTCATTGCTGTACGCGCAGATATCAGGAACCACACAGATCACCGATTTGGGATTTCTGTGGAGGGAAGACATTTGACATATCAGAATCCAGCTTTCCCCATTTCCATTTGTTACCTGCTGAGGCCCCTCCCTCGATGTCTCAGATACTCCCATATTTATGGTGTCCAGTTAATTTCTTCTATTACACTTCTTCCTATTGTATCAGGTTATTATCAGTTCAGATGTTTAATCATCTCCTAGTTTCCACTTAAAAACTTTACAGATCATTCTCATTTAGGGGAGACAGGGGCATAGTGAGAACGTCACTGGGCTAGTAAACCAGAAGCCCAGGCTAATGCTCTAGTGACACGGGTTCAAATTCCACCACGGCAGCCTGTGGAATTTAAATTCAATTAATTTTTTTTAAAATTTGGAATTGAACATCTCAGTAATGGTGACCATGACAACTATCATTGATTGTTGTAAAAACCCATCTGGTTCATTAATGTCCTTTAAGGATGGAAATCTGCCATCCTTATCCGTTGTGGCCTACATGTGACTCCATACCCACGTCAATGTGGTCAACTGCCCTCAAGGGTAATTAGCGATGGGCAACAAATGCAGGTCTTCCCCCTGATGCCCACACCCCATGAACAAAGATAAAAGAAATTCTACATCTGCCAGCCTACAACCCCACCCCCCTCAACCCATAATGTGGGTGTTTTTGTGCATATGGTACACCCAATTTGTGAAACTGTTCATTTCATGAAATGGCCAGTCAAATTGCCCATTTCTTGAAATGGACAGCCTACCTACACTGTTCATGAAACTGGCAGTTTGACCACCCAATTCATGAAATGGGCATTGGAAAACTTACCCAGTTAATGAAATGGCCAACTTTTATGAACGAAAAATACAATTTCAATCACAAATGTACAATCTGCTTAATTCTGTTTACTGTCCTCATATGTTACATCCAGTATTATATCCAAACCATTCAGATATAGCTCATATTCATCAATAATTACAATACAGCAAAAACAAAGAAACAATTCATACATGCATAATGTACCTTTATTCAATGTACATTTCAGATTCATTGTGACATCCAAACATTTCAAATTCATTGGTTTATGTTCTGTTATATTTCATTCAGGATCACACCCAAACCATTCAGACAGATTATACATCAATGTTTACAAAATCAGCATAAATACAATTCATACATATTTAATATGCCAGCACTGGTCAACATTGTCACAGGACTTCTGGCTGTGACAGACATTGTTACAGCGGAGACCTGCTTTCAAGCAGGAACATCGTCTTGATAAGCAGTTACTCCTGCAGTGACATCTCTGGAAGCCTTGCCCACCACCATCACCTTGAGCAGGTACAATCTCACAAAGGCTAGTTGTTTTGGTGGAATATCTTCTGCACTCAGTCCACTGTACTGTACAAATTCAAACTGATTCCTGGCAAGTGTGCCTTTCACAATCCCCTTACCTGTTCCAATGATGCCAGTCCCATCTGCTGCCAGCACCACACTTATAACATTTGGTGGGTCACCTTTGCTGTGGTCAAATGCAGACACTGGAACAGCCACATTGTCTCCAACACCAACAGCCCGAAGTGACCTTGTGCTGTGTGCCATCATCTGCTTGGCTTGCTGTGCGCTGTCCTGGTGTACCGCCTTCCTTGCACATCTGGCTGGATTAAGTTCTTTAGGGTCACCTGTAGTGGATGACCCAGAGGCCTGCTCAGGGTCATTCATGGAGGATGATCCAGGGGCTGGCTCAGGGTTGTCCATGTTGGGTGGTCCAAAGGCTGACTCAGAGTCATCCACGGTGGATGGTTCTCGGACTCGCTCAGGATCTTCCATATTGAATGCTCCAGGGAGTGACTCAGAGTCATCTGTGGTGGATAGTTCTGGGGCCAGCTCAGGACTGTCCATGGAGAATGGTCCAAGGGCCAGTTCAGGATCAGGATTTTCCATGTTCTCCTCAAGAAGTCTTTTCACTTCTTCTTCTTCAATGGCTGTGAGGCTCTGTTGAGGAACTCATCTGGCAACGTTGATCTGAGACCGCACTGTGGTTTGTTTCCAGTGAGTCCTTGGTAAGGAGCCATCTTTATAGCCTCATGGTAACTGCTGTTCATTGCCCACTGAACAAAACAGACACCATAGCTCCTTTGAACACAGTTGTTGTCACGCATCCAGGCCAATAGCTTCAGCTTCATATTACCATTACTGCGTTCCACAGAGCTTTCGACTCTGGGGATGTCTGGGGCGCCCATTGACTAATACCAGTTCTTCCCAGACTGTTGCCAGTTCATGGATGGCCTGTGCTGTGAACTCCCTTCCGTTATCTGACTGAAGAACACGTGGAGCTCTGACATCTAGAAATTTGAGAAGCAGCTCCTGGGCAACCTCAGCTGCTGTCTTGGATTTCAGAGAGCGAATGACATGGAACTTGGTCAGGTTCTCCATGTAGTGCAGTATGAAACGATAACTTCTGTCCTTCACAATCTGCATGTCAACCAGGTCTACTTGTCCACATTCATTCAAGTCAAGTTATTGACAGACAGAGGTCTCACAACCACTCCTGTTACTGTCTCCCACCTGCGATACTTTTCTATGCATTTCTCACAGCGACTGATGTATTGTCCTATAAGAGACCGTGGGATGTTTGCATATTTTTCAGAAATTTTCTTGTCAGTCTCCTTTTCATCACCATGGCCAGTGTCAATGTGGGCTTGTCGCATGATGTCTAGGACTGCTTCCTTGGTAGCCATGTACTTACCATTGCTCTTGATAACCTTGTCCACATCACCTAGCGATTTAAGCACGGAAGTTTTCAGGATGCGATATTCATCTCTTTGGAGTGCTTGAGGACAGCAATAACCATCTGTTTATATTCAGCAGATCACAAAACAACACAACTCTCAATACATTCATCCATCTTCAGTATTTGCAGGGGTTATGCTAGTTAGTATAGATTTCTATGCTTTTATACCAGTTCTACATGGGGTGTGAATGCCATTGCACTTCCACCTGGGTACAACAAAGGAGAGATGAACTTGCCACATAAAATCCTAAGACGTAGGAGCAGAAGTAGGTCATTCGACCCATCGATTCTGCTCTGTCATTCAGTGAGATCATGGCTGATCTGATAATCCTCAACTCCACTTTCCTGCCTTTTCCCCATAACCCTTGATTTCCTTACTGATTAAAAATCTGTCTATCCTAGCCTTGAATATACTTAACGACCCAGCCTCTACAGTCCTCTGCGGTAAAGAATTTCACAGATTCACTACCCTCTGAGAGAAGAAATTCCTCCTCATCTCTGTTTTAAATGGGCAACCTCTTACTCTGAGATTATGCCGTCTGGTCCTAGACTCTCCCACAAGGGGAAACAACCTCTCAGCTTCTACCCTGTCAAGCCGTCTAAGAATCTTATATGTTTAAATAAGGTCGCTTCTCATTCTTCTAAACTCCAATGAGTACAGGCCCAATCCATTCAACCTTTCCTCATGACACCAATGAACTGTTAAGTGTTACTTGCCATATAAGTTTTTGAAGTCAATATCATGTTTTCACATTTTCACCTTCAGCACAAAATTCCACACCGTCCATCACCTGCTGAGTGAGTCTTTGAAGTCAAATAGGCAGATATGAACTGGTCCTTTTGAAACTTATATTAAATTTAAACTTTCCACCAACCACCATTTGTGCCTCTGTAGGCAAACTTCCTTTCCCAAATTTACAATGTTCATGCTATTATTGAGCAACTTAGAACATGATGTTAAGCTTGTACGCTGCAACAGGCTTGAGCAGCAATTCCACAAATAAGATTTTAAAACTCATACATAACACTGACCATTTCATGAAATGAGCAGTCAATCTGTCTACTTCATCATCCATGCAATGGGTTTGCCCAGTTCACAAAATGGATTCCACCAGTGCCCACATGCGCACGTGAATGTGTATCCGTGTTATACAACACATGCATGTGAATGTGTGGATATGTACATGTACATACGAGGGGGTGACCTAGTATATTTAAAATTATGGAAGGGTTTGATAGAGTCAGTATAGAGCGGTAAGATATTGATCTATGCCAGCAGTGCCTAATGGGCTCTTAGTGAGTCAGCCAGGTTTTATTTTCCATTAGCTTAGAAAATACTTCCAAGTCTTTTAATTTCAAATCAAGTAAAAGCAATAGCGAGCACAGGAAACAAACTCCAGAAACAAGTTTGAACTATCGTTATGTGAACTTCAACAGAAAGAAGATCAGGTGAGGTGACAATTTGGCTGCCCATTTGCTACGAGTCCATTCCAAACCAATTTCACCCCAACATGTTTCCATTTGTGGGAGAGTTCAAAACCACAGCCCATAAATATAAGATTGCCAATAAATCCAATAGGGAATTCAGGAGAAACCTCTTTACTCAGGGAATGGTTAGAATGTGGAATTCAGAGAATGAAATAGTTGCATGTAAGAAGAAGCCTTGTTTTCTTTACACATTCATGCAATGTGGGTGTCACTGGCAAGGCTAGCATTTGCTACCCATCTCTAATTGCACTTGAACTGAGTGGCTTGCTGGACTATTTCAGCAAGCAGTTAGAAGTCACCACATTTCTGTGCCTCTGGAACCTCCTATAGGCCAGACCAGGTAAGGATGACAGATTTCCTTCCCTAAAGGATATTAGTGAACCACATGGGTTTTTACGACAATTGATGATAGTTGTCATGATCACCATTGCTGAGACTAGCTTTATAATTTAAGATTAATTAATTGAACTTTAATTCCACCTGCTGCGGTGGGATGTGAACCCATGCCCCTAGAACATTAGTCTGGGCCTCCGGCTTACTAGTGCAGTGACATTACCACTATGCTACCATCTCCCACTATTAGGTAAATTCATCAGGGAGAAAGGAATAGAAGAATATGCAGAAAACGTGAACTAAAATAGAGAGAAGGCTCTTGCAGAACATAAACTCCAGTAATAGGCCTGTTGGGCTGACTGGCCTGTTTCTGTGTTGTAAATTCTTTGTAATCAGAAAAAATGGCAGCAGTGGATATATAAAGTAATCAGTTCAATCCTATTTTTACTGTTCACTTTCCTCATTAAACAGTACAACCCATTCCCTGTGTCTCAGTGATAGCTTCCTAAAGTCTTTAGTATGTTTACAAAACACTTTTACTATGACTGCTACTGTTAATTAACAGGAGCAGAATCTGGCCCCTTGTACGGTGAAACACAAAACACTTCATCCCTTTGATAGTTAAATATGGAAATGTAAAGCCTTGTTTATTAATCTTTTTGAAAAACAGTTTTTTTACACAATGAGTTACAATGCACTGCCTGAAAGGATGGTGGAAGCAGATTGATTAATAACTTTCAAAAGGAAATTATAAATACTTGAAAAGGAAAAAAAAATAGGGCTATGGGGGAAAGAGCAGGCAGAGTGGGACCAATTGGATAGTTTTAAAGAGCCAGCACAGGCGTGATGGGCCGAATGGCCTCCGGTTGTGCTGTATAGTTCTATGAACACCAAAAAGACTTTGGGTTCCAAAACCCAACAGGGTCGAGTACAGTTAATTCAAGATGCCTGCAGATACAGTCTAGTTTCTAATATCGGTCTTACCTGTACATTGTTTCTGCCTCCACATCACCGAACCACACTTTCAAATTTGGGCTGAAGCTTTCCCCTTGTACTTCTAACATTGCCACATCACCTCCTCCATTCAGCTTGGAAAAAGAGAGAACAAACTTTGGCATGTTACAGTAATAGGAGCTTGGCTGCAAGGTTATTAGGGGTCAGACGCAAACACAAGGAGCATGCAGTGAGTGCATGGTCTTTCAAGCATGTGACCAAGAAACCAAGCACCATTTCAAATAAATCAAACATTCCTTTGCTCATACTTTCACTCTTTTTTTCCCTCTCTCTCTTCCTCAACTGGGTCTTTAGGAAGGATGCCAATGCCATGGTGAAGAAATTCATTAAGTTGACTCCAGACAAACTGAGACTTATTTTCATTAAGACAAGTAATAGAAGTGAAATGCCAAACTGAGGCCCTGTCAGCCCTCTCGGATGAACATAAAAGACGGCATGGCACTATGTCGATAAGAGGAATTTTTCCCCCGTGTTCTGGCCAGTGCTTATCCTTTAATCAACATCAATAAAAAACAGATGATCTTGTCATTTATCTCATTGCTGCTTGTGGGGTCTTAATATGTGAAAATTGGCTGTGTATTTCCTACATTACCACAGAGAAGATACTTCAAAAAGTACTCCATTGACTGTAAAGTGCTTTGGGACGTCCTAGGTGGCTAGAAATTCAACTTTGTTTTTCTTATGAAAGGCAACCTTCTGCCAGTCTCTGAGAAATATGCCCAAACTGCTCTCTCACTGGGGTTGTGCCTGGATTCTGACCAGCGCCTATAGACACATGGAACTCACCATTTGAGATATTGCCGAGATAGTGACCTCCCTCTTGCAGGAAGGCAGGGGGTTTCCACTAGCCATTTACAATGGGGCGCCTCTCAACTACCCTTAGAGGCAAGGACCACCTGTCCCTTTAATATGTTAATGTCCCCATCCCTGCAGCTTGGGATAGGGTTAGCATCTCCTGTGAATGGCAGTGGGCTCTGCTCCACAGTACTTCCACCAGCAGAGCAGGATTCTCAGAACTTCAGGCTTTGCTGTTTTTTGTTCAAATTAATTATTTTCCAGGACCTCAGATCCCTAGAACTTTACCAGGCATGAAAGCATAGTGACTGGAGTAGTAACTCATAGGCTTGGACTAACGATCCAGAGACATGTGTTCAATTCCCACCATGGCAACTGGAGAATTTAAATTCAATTAGTTGAATAAATCTGGAATAAAAAGCTAATATCAGTAATGGTGACCATGAAACTGCCGGATTGTCATATAAACCATCTAATGCACTTTCGGGAAGAAAATCTACATCCTTACCTACTCTGGCCTATATGTGACTCCAGACCCACGGCAATATGGTTGACTCTTAACTGCCCTCTGAATTCATGCCCAGCAAGCCACTCAGTTGTTAAGGAGTTGACACACAACTGCCTGTTCAAGGGAAATTGGGGGTGGGGAAGAAATATTGGGCCTTACCAATAATGCCCAGATCCCGAGAATGAATAAAAAGGACATGAACTCCCTCCATCCCTCTGGTCCTCCTAAAAGTCTACAGGCTTGGCTGGACACAGTGGATCACCCTCCCACTCTCTTCAATCTTGCTGATGTCTTGCAATGTTGCCCATGGTCCTTGAACTAGGTCTCTCAGTTTGAATATTTAAATGTTGGGGGAAGCACAAAGTATTGTCACATTCTCTGACTTCACTGCAAAGATCTTACCTCAAGGCTGCTGATGATGGGAATGGGAGTGACAGGAATGTGAAGTTGTGCCAGGCTCTCACTGAATGTATATTCCACAGTCTCGGTACCAATAATTGTCCAGCATGCACCATCATTCAACACTTCCCTGTTGGCTTCCTTGGAGCAAGGGGTCGCCTTTGAAAAGTCACAACAAAAGAGCAGGTCAAAATTGAGTCCTTGAATAAAATGTCTACTGTTAGTTGTGATTCTGTGATTAGGCAGCACTTGTTGAACAATCCTGAGTGCACAAAAAGCTACACAAAAAACAAATTTGAGATAATTAGTCGAGCACATAACACAGCTCATTTACGCATGTTGGAAACGACATACATTCATAAACAGGGAGCCATTCTCTGCAAACAAAAGGAATATGTTCAAGCCTTGCACTTTTTTGAATTACCCAGGAGTTTGGGGAGCCCATATAGTTTCCCATTGCTTTCTCCGTGACAACACCTTGGCCAATTAGAGCCGACTTGCCAACCAATCGGCACCCTTTTCTCCTGTAGTATAAACTGTTGTCATCATTTGAAATATGGCATTCATGCACTTGTTCTGAAGAGTGCAAGATGAAAAGCTCCAGCAGCGTGACCCTCTTTTCAGCAATATTCAAGTTGAGTTCTCTGAGAGGCAGTGAATTACTTTCCATTGCTTACTTATTCAACTTGTAGAAATTATCCGACTACCGTCCCCCATTGTCCAACACCAAGGTATTGCAATTATAAATTTATCCGCCATATTAAAGATTAATCTCTTGCCGGGAGCAACCCAGGAGAAAAATCAGAGGAGCTTTAAAAAAAATTGCACTTTTAAAAGATTTTCTTCAAATACTTTTGATTCTTGATTACAAAAATAGCGGAGATGGTGGTGGGGGGGGTTAAAGACTATCAGAGTCAAAGGTTCATCCAATCAAATAACAAAAGAGTCTGGTTGCTTTCCAATTGTGGGGAGTCAGGACACTGCAAGGATGGACATGTTGAGTGACTAATGGTAAGACGAGTGGGGCAGGGCAGATGAAGGAGGTCATGTGATCCATCCAATCAGAGTTGGCAGTCCAATCCTCTTCTCACTATGCCCAAGCAGTCCAATTCGCCTAGCCACAGAATTCCCCAGCTCATTGGCAAGGCTACCTGGAACTGTATGATGTTCTCATTGGACAGGCATAGGTACATCCTGTTGGTGTCCTTGATGTGAAAGGCGCACTTGTGAAGTTGAGAGACAGGTTCGTCCACATCCAGCACTGCATACTGCTTGTTCAC
The DNA here is from genome assembly GCF_964194155.1 of Cetorhinus maximus. Classification (NCBI taxonomy): domain Eukaryota; kingdom Metazoa; phylum Chordata; class Chondrichthyes; order Lamniformes; family Cetorhinidae; genus Cetorhinus; species Cetorhinus maximus. Next base: position 7,725,342 of record NC_135891.1, read on the forward strand.
CTTCCGAATGATCTGTCCACACAATTTCCATAGTGAAAAACAAATTATTATACAAGTATGTCAAACAAAGACCATCTATTAGCTCAAGAATGTAAAAATATCTACTACTTTTATAAGTATTGCTGAAAAGAGAGACATGTTGCCGAATCTTTTTGTTTTGCACTTATCAGAACATCTTGCATTTGTCCTGATGAGTGCAAGACGAAAAGCTTCAGTAACATATCTCTTTTCAGCAAGACTCAAGTTTTGTACAAGCTATTTTTGTAAACCTCACAAGCAGGATAGTGGGCCAGGTGCCTGGCTGGCTGGGTTTTTAGGCTCAATTTGAAGAGGATAGGATTAAAAATGAGAGATGGGCTGCTGATTCGCTCTCACCCAACAACAACTTGCAATTCTATAGCACCTTTAATGTTGTAAAACATCCCAAGACACTTCACAGGAGTATTATTGAAATCTACCCTGTTGCCTTGAGTGACCGGTGAAGCGGCATAGCAAGCAGTCACACCAGGGCAACTAGGGATGGTCAATGAATGCCAGCCTTGCCAGTAATGACTGCATCGTGGGTATAAATTTTTACATTTGCCTCAGACCAGGAAGTTTGCAAGTTTGGTCCTTTATTTAAATTCAAATAGTACTGGAGGCTAGCCTCAGTGTCCTGAACCGGGAGATGGAAACTAACCTAGTTTGGAAAACACACACCCACACAAACGCACACCCACACAAGCCCACACACAAGTGACAAGGAATGGGCTTGACTGCAGCGCATTTTTTGTCTCCAGTCCCTCCCCGAGGCAATAAACTATTGGAATATTTCCAAAGGCGATGCACAATGGCACACATTGTGAGGTATAGGGGAGCTCTCAAAGCCACAGGGGCCCATACCCCGGCAAAAGTGATTATATCTCACGTGGGATTGAATAAAATATACAGCACAGAAATAATCCATTCAGCCCAACCAGTCCGTACGACTTGATTGGTCTTTTGGCTTTTCCCATGGTACATGGGGTCACCAGAATGCTAGTTAATCACCTTCATATCAACCATATTTTTTTTTAGATTTATTGGGTAGTTTTATTTCCAGACAACTTTCCTGATTCTGGGGACTGGCGTTGAGACACACTGGCTTGCCTTTACCAGCAGCTGAATTCTTTCACAACCAATGGGCCTCCCAGCTCAGAGGCAAGAGAGCCACCTATTGAGCCACTCCAGCTGTCCCAACCCATTGCATGCTAATGTAGGAGAGAAAGGATAGGCAAAACAAAGGAAGTAAAATGAGAGGAATGGGAGAGGAGAAGTTATATACACTTAACATACAGCCACATTTACCTTGAATAATATTCCTCTGAAAATTACATTTTTGGCAAAAGTGCCAAGAATTTAATAGTTCTCTGTCCCACATGGAACTCTTATTTTAGATGGAGAGGGCAGAATAAGCAGTAATACTGAGGAAACTGGACTTAAGTCAAAACTGAGTTCACATAGAAGCTGGTCATACCATGCTCGGTAGGGAGACTCCTGAGGTGGTGCAAACTAATTTGACAGCTGATCCATATCTGATGTATCCATCCCGAGGACAGAAATCTCCCCTCTGACACTGATCATTCTCTGTAGTGGAAACAAGAGGATTAGGATAGGATGAAGGTGGCACAACAAGAAGTTCCGTGCTTCCCAGTGAGGAGTTCATAGAATGTTACAGCACCGAAGGAGGCCATTTGGCTCATCATGTCTGTGCTGGCTCTTTGAAAGAGTTATCCGCTTAATCACACCAACAATCCCCTCCACCTTGCTCCTCTTTCCCCATAGCCCTCCTATTTTTTCCCCCCACAACTGGAAGTCACTGTTGAATCCGCTTCCCACACCCTTTAAGGTAGCGCATTGCAGATCATAACAATTCACTGCTTAAAAAGAAATCTCTTCATCTCACCCCCTCTGGTTCTTTCGTCAATCACCTTAAATCTGGGACTGAGAAGCTTCCAGGAATGCCCCACCCATTGGTTTGCTGTATTACTGAAGGTGAATGGGAAGAATCCTATCCCCTAGGGGTCGATAGCTCTGTTCCTGCAGGATTTTGTTGAAGAGCCAGGCAGATGGGTCAGTTCCCTGCAGGGCCTGAGTTCTGGAACATTGCAGAATGCTGCCTGAGGGAGTGACCTATCACTCTAGTTCCTCTGCACCCTCTCCAAAACCTTCACATCCTTCCTAAACTGTAGTGCCCAGAATTGAACACAATACACCAGCTGAAACCTAACCAGTGATTTATGAAAGTTTTCCATGACAATTTGTAAAGTTACAGTAATATTCAAAAAACTTCACTGAGTTTCTATCAGAAGCATATCCTGCAAAGGCTGATGTGAATCGCGGTGAACTCTTACCCAAGTGCAGAGTGAAAGCTGCCCATTGCCTGGCACTAGCGATGAACTCTTCCCCCTCTACACACAGGTACCGTGTACTGACCGTTTGAGATCGCAGACGATTGAACAAAGCCACTTTGGAACCTGAAGGGATACATACTGGGAAGAACAATTAAACGCTGAAACCTTGTGACTGGAAGAGACTAGGCCCGTTAACGCATTTCTGAACAATTGTCACTTAAATGGTGCCCTGAACAGTGTTAGCCATGGCTCAGTGGGCAGCAGTTTCACTTCTGAATGAGTTCTGTTGCATATTTTATATCTCAGAGCAATGCGGAAGTGACACTAGTCTCCAAGTTTGTGACAGGTTTTATTCCTGCTTTAAAATGTCTACTCCATTCTGCAGCTCTGGCTTCCAGCTCTTTCTACAGTTTTGTTTACTTTTGTCTGAGTCCACACCCAGGTTTAACCAATCAAGCACAGTGAGCATCAATAGTAAACAGACTCCATAATCAAACACAGAACAATTGAACACTATAGGTTCAAGTCCCACTCCAGAGACGAGCATGTTATCTAGGCTGACACTCCAGTGCAGTACTGAGGGAGTTCTCCCTCTTTCTATAGGTTTTTAAAACTTAAGAATATTTAGAAACTAACTGCTCAGCACCCAGGATTGATGAGGCTTCAATCAACCAAACCCTGGGGTTGTAGCCTCCTCATTCAGGATAATTGACAGTGCAAAGGTTTGGAGGTATTCTGAATGATTTATTACAACATAAGAAAAACTGACATTTGTAAAGCACTTTTCATGACCATTGGATGTCCCAAAGTGCTTTACACCCAATTAAGTACTTTTGAAGTGTAGTCACAGCTGTAATGTAGGAAACACGGCAGGTAATTTGTGCACAGCAAGCTCCCATAAACAATAATGAGATAATGAGAAGATAATCCGTTGGTTGAGTGATAAATGTTGGTTAGGACTCCTGGGAGAATTCCCCTGCTCTTCTTACAGATAATGCCATGGGATTGTTTACACCCACCTGGAAAGGACAGGACCTTGGTGCAGAATTTTCTGGTTGGCGGGGTGGAGGGGTGGGGGGGGGGGCCCCAGAGCAGAAGCGGGTGCAGACGGGCGCAGACCCGATTGCGGCCTGCCCAGTGTACTTCAAGGCTCCAGTGCATAGCGAGAGTGGGCGGGCGGCGGCAGGCACGCTCAGGCCGCCGGGTCCAATGGTAACCCAGCGGGCTGTGTAAAGGAAGGCCTCAGCAGCGTCGGAAAGGCTGCTCGCAATGGCTGGGCAAAGGGCTGTGCAGAGGGGCAATGACTTTCATGCAAGTCCGGAGGGTAGGCCATCGGGGCAGGCCAGGCCGGAGGGTAGACTATCGGGGCAGGCCAGGCCAGAGGGTAGGGCCAGTGTGCCCCTCGTTTATCTGATGACTGTCTTGCTGCCCTCCTCAAGGAGGTGACAGCATGGCAGGAGGTGCTGGTTCCCCAGGATGGGAGGAAGAGGCCTCCCCACATGACGAAACGTGCCTGGGAGGAGGTGGTGAGCTCCCACGACGTGGTGTGGCACACCTGGATCCAGTGTCACAAGTGCTTCAACAACTTGTTGCGCTCTGGCAGGGCGAGTACCATGTTAGCATTGGTCACTTAACCCAGGAGGTCAGCTCACTCCCCTGCCCCCACCCCGCCACCCAAGTCTGAGTGTAGTGACTGCATTGAATCATTAACGGCATGTGTCCTTTGCTGGGTGGGCCAGCAGATATACCCATGCTGAGGTCACAGTGAGAGGGTGGTGAAGAGATGGGTTCTGCCCCCGCAGCATGTGGTACACTGAGTCTCACATGACTGGTTTGGGGGCAGTCTGGAGGAGCTGCACCTAGGCGCAGTGCTTGAACTCCAGGACATGTCCAAGTCAGGGTGATGACATGCTGGGAGGGGAGCTTCAAGGTGGCATGGCAACGAACTATCTGCTGCCCTCTGTGCTCCACCTGCTTGCGCCTCCTTGCTATGGTAGGATGTACCACGTGGTGCCTAATGTGATGTAGGCAGCATGTGTCCAAGGAGGGGGTGGGGGCTTGAGGGCAGGCCTAGCACCTTTGTGTGAGTGTTCAGCAGCAGCGGGGTGAGGAAGCACTGGAGCCCTGACATGTCCCACTCTGGTTGGGGTGGGCCGTGCACGAAGAGAGTCCATGTGCAATTTGTACAAATCAATGCTCTTCTCTCATTTTCAGGAGAAGAATGCTCATAACGTGGCAGAGCGTGTGAGGACTGGCAACAGCCAGGCGCAAACTGCCATTCTTAGCCGCTTCAAGCAGGAGGCCCTGAATCTGGAGAGGCGCCATGCGCCCAGGTCCACTGGTGTCGGTGAAGCTGGGGTGCCACGGCCAGGTATTTATGCCCAACAGTGAGGTCAGCATTGTTCTCCCAACAGTCATAGCACTGCTGGATGTTAATTGATTTAATTTTGCAACATGGCTTGACCATTGGTTATGGAAGGATGAGCGCAAAATGATCCAGGGACAAGGATGCACTTTGACATTGCCTCCACGTTAACTGATCCACTTTCCTTGTTCTTCCTTTCAGCATCAGCGCAGCAGGGCCGGGAGGAGGAGCAGCAGAGGCCCCTTCTCACACCTGAGGGGCCTGAAGTCTCACCAGCGTCACACCATCTCTGCCAGGCAGGCACCAGCGCAGAAACTAGCACCTCGGTGGGAATTTGAACATCGGCTAGGGTCCTGAGGCACAGCGGTGAGGGCACTTCACAGTAGCTGGAGGAGCTGGCAGAGACAGAGAGTGCCCATGGCGCCAGCAGTCGGAGGACTGCAGGGGACCAGGCACATGCTCAGTCGGTGCCTGATGATGAGCCTTTGGAGTTGTCCGCGATGCAGCAGGGGCAGGAAATGTAGCTGGGTGTGCGGGAGCATCTGGGGGAGATACATGAGGCTATGCTTGGCTTGGTTTCTGTGGTGGAGGCGTCAACGCAGATGATCGCCGAAGCAATGAGCCACATGTTCGAGCGCCATGCATACACCATGGAGAGAGTGGCGACTCTCGTGAAGAGGCTCCTCCAGGAGACTCATCTGGGCTTCCTGGGGATGCGCTCTGACCAGCAAGCCCTCACATTGGTAGTGACCTCAGCTGGTTAGTGCCAGAGTGGGGGATGGTCTGGGCTTCAAGTTTCCCAGCTCGGTGCCCATCCGTCCACGGTGAGCAGGGAGGTCTGAAGCGACTTCACATCGGCGCAGCAGCTGCCTGTCATCTCTGCGGGCACCTTTCAAGGCGCTCCGGATGAGGGTAACAATGCCTCTGCCCCTCTGCCAATGGCCATAGCATCTGGTGAGGTTGCGACAACTGGGGAGATGCCAGCTGTGGGCCTGGCACTCCCTCCCAGGCGGTGCCAGCCCAGGCTCCATGGGCCAGAGGACGACCACCAAGGTCATCGAGGCCAACAGGACAGCAAAGTCAGCAGGCTGTCTCAGATGCTACTCCCGGCAAGGGGGCAGCACCAAGACGCAGCACCTGGAAACGAAAACATAAGGCACCTTAGGCACACCACAGGTTTTTCACTGGTGCTTTTGTGTTGGCCGGAGATGAGGTCCTTATGATTTGTTTTGGTTTGTAACACTATTGTAATTTTTTTGGAATAAATTGGTTTGCTTGACATATTAAATTCAGATATGTCACCGAGGCTGAGGGTGCCTTTTTTCTTCTGCATGTGTATGGTTTTCAAAAATGTAATGAGTGCTTTGTTGGACATTCAGCTTTATTAACAAGGCCCTTAGTGACTGTTCCTAACTTGGCAGATTTTGCACTTAGGTATCGAGTGTCGAGCCTACAGCCCAGGCTTGTCCTGGAGGTCCATATGTGATGTTCTAGCTGAAGGTTCGGTGGACTAAAGCCTCCCTTGGTGTCCCTGCCTCCCTGCAGTATGCCACCCGGGTCAGAGTCTATCCCCTCAGCATTTCCCTGTGCGTGCTCACCCTCAGACTCACTGCTGAACTCGTCGGGTGCAGCCGCAGCCACTGCATCTACGTCTTCATCGTCTACTGTGTCCCCCCTTTCCAGCACAAGATTGTGGAGAGCGCAGCATGCAACCACTATCACCGACACACGATCTGGGGGGTACTGGAGTGCGCCCCCTGAGCAGTCCAGGCATCGGAAGCACATCTTGATAAGACCAATGGTTCTTTCCACCACAACCCTTGTGGAGGCGTGGCTCCTATTGTACCGCTGCTCAGCTTCTGTTCTTGGATGGCAGAGAGGCGTCATGAGCCACCTTCTGAGGGGATAGCCCTTGTCACTCAACAGCCATCCATCAAGCCGGGCTGGAGCGTTGAAAAGCCCTGGCACCTGGGAGTGTCTGAGGATGTAGGCGTCGTGGGAGCTGCCTGGGTACCTTGCACAGACTTGTAGAATCAGCATCCTGTGATCACACACTATCTGCACGTTCATGGAGTGGAAGCCCTTCCTGTTGACGAAGGCACCGGGCTCACCTGCTGGCACCTTGATGGCCACATGTGTACAGTCTATAGCACCCTGGACACGGGGGAAGCCAGCAATGGCCGCAAAGCCTCTAGCTTGCTGTGTCTGGCTTGCCTGGTCCCAACGGAAATGGATGAAGGTCAATGCGCAGCTGAACAGAGCGTCTGTAAGTTGCTTGACACAAGTGTGGACAGCTGACTGGGAGACACCGCAAAGATCACCCACCGACCCCTGGAAGGAGCCAGAGGCATGGAGGTTGAGGGCAGCTGTGACCTTCAGAGGCACTGGCATGGGATGTCCACCCACACAGTTAACGGAGATCTCAGGCTCAATCATCTGACAGATGTTTTTGACTGTCTCCATTGACAGGCGGACCCTCCTTCGGCACTGCACCTCAGACATATTGAGGTAGCTGCTTCGCCGCCTGTAAACCCTGGCAGCAGGATAGTGGCGTCTTCTGCGGCCCCTTCTGCCTTGGTCCACCTCTTGGCCCTGCACCCCTTGTGCCTGTGCCTGACCTCCCAAAGGTGGCTCCCCTGGAGGCTGAATGTGCACTCCTGGCCTCTTCCCCCTTCTAGCCCTCCCTTCTTATTCAGAGGAGCTGCCTGCAATGGACAGTTCAGCTCCCATTCCCAGTCTAAGGGAAAGCTTCCTGAAACCTGCAGGCCCAGAAAAGATTCCTTACTGCAGAGTGCTGACCTGAAGGTTAAGTGTCCAGACAAAGCAGCTGGTGTGCGTTTTGAAGTACTGCAGATCACACAGGCAAGTTTCAATAACTTTGAAAAATAAATATTTGACAGAGCACACTCACGGCCCCACTGTGCCCTTTTATCCCGCCTGTGACCATAAGACCATAAGACATAGGAGCAGAAATTAGGCCATTTGGCCCATCGAGTCTGCTCCGCCATACAATCATGGCTGATAAATTTCTCAACCCCATTCTCCCCCCTTCTCCCCATAACCTTTGATCCCCTTACCAATCAAGAACCTATCTATCTCGGTCTTAAATACACTCAATGACCTGGCCTCCACAGCCTTCTGTGGCAATGAATTCCATAGATTCACCACTCTCTGGCTAAAGAAGTTTCTCCTCATCTCTGTTCTAAAAGGTCTTCCCTTTACTCTGAGGCTGTGCCCTCAGGTCCTAGTCTCTCCTACTAATGGAAACATCTTTCCCACGTCCACTCTATCCAGGCCTTTCAGTATTCTGTAAGTTTCAATCAGATCCCCCCTCATCCTTCTAAACTCCATCGAGTATAGACCCAGAGTCCTCAAACATTCCTCATACGTTAAGCCTTTCATTCCTGGGATCATTCTCGTGAACCCCCTCTGGACCCTTTCCAGAGCCAGAACATCCTTCCTGAGATACGGGGCCCAAAATTGCTCACAATATTCTAAATGTGGTCTAACCAGAGCCTTATAAAGCCTCAACAGCACATCCCTGCTTTTATATTCTAGTCCTCTTGAAATAAATGCCAACATTGCATTTGCCTTCCTAACTACCGACTCAACCTGCAAGTTAACCTTAAGAGAATCCTGGACTAGGACTCCCAAGTCCCTTTGCACTCCAGATTTCTGAATTCTCTCCCCATTTAGAAAATAGTCTATGCCTCTATTCTTCCTACCAAAGTGCATGACCTCACACTTGCCCACGTTATATTCCATCTGCCACTTCTTTGCCCACTCTCCTAACCTGTCAAAATCCTTTTGCAGCCTCCCCGCTTCCTCAATACTACCTGTCCTTCCACCTATCTTTGTATCATCTGCAAACTTAGCCAGGATGCCCTCAGTTCCTTCATCTAGATCATTAATGTATAAAGTGAAAAGTTGTGGTCCCAACACTGACCCCTGTGGAACTCCACTAGTCACCGGCCGCCATCCTGAGAAGGACCCCCTTATCCCCACTCTCTGCCTTCTGTCAGACAGCCAATCTTCTATCCATGCTAGCACCTTGCCTCTAACACCATGGGCTCTTATCTTACTGAGCAGCCTCCTGTGCGGCACCTTGTCAAAGGCCCTCTGGAAGTCCAAGTAGATAACATCCATTGGCTCTCCTTTGTCTAACCTACTCGTTACCTCCTCAAAGAATTCTAACAGATTTGTCAGGCATGACCTCCCCTGGATGAAACCATGCTGACTTTGCCCTATTTTACCATGCACTTCCAAGTATTCTGAAATCTCATCCTTAATAATGGACTCTAAAACCTTGACCGAGGTCAGGCTAATCGGCCTGTAATTTCCCTTCTTTTGCCTCACTCCCTTCTTAAACAGGGGGGTTACATTAGCGATTTTCCTCTGGGACCCTTCCTAACTCCAGTGATTCCTGAAAGATCACCTCTAACACCTCCACTATCTCTTCAGCTATCTCCTTCAGAACTCTGGGGTGTAATCCATCTGGTCTAGGTGATTTATCCACCTTCAGACCTTTCAGTTTTCCTAGCACCTTCTCCTTGGTAATGGCCACCATACTCACCTCTGCCCCCGACTCTCTTGAACTTTGGGGATGTTACTTGTGTCTTCCACCGTGAAAACTGACACAAAATACCTATTCAGTTCCTCCGCCATTTCTTTGTTCCCCACTACTTCTTCTCCAGCGTCATTTTCCAGCGGGCCAATGTCCACTTTTGCCTCTCTCTTACCCTTTATATGTCTAAAAATACTCTTGCAATCTTCTTTTATATTACCGGCTAGTTTACCCTCATATTTAATCTTCTCCCTCCTTATTTCTTTTTTAGTTGTCCTCTGTTGGTCTTTGTAGGCTTCCCAATCCCCTGGTTTCTCACTGCTCTTCACCGCATTGTATGCTTTCTCTTTAGCTTTTATGCTGTCCCTGACTTTCCTTGTCAGCTATGGTTGCCTCGTCCTCCCTTTAGTATGCTTCTTCTTCCTAGCGATGAATTTTTGCTGTGTCTCCCAAATTACTCCCAGAAACTCCTGCCATTGCTGTTCCACTGTCTTTCCTGCTAGGCTCATCTTCCAGTCAATTCTGGCCAGCTCCTCCCTCATGCCTCTGTAGTTGCCTTTATTCAACTGTAATACCGTTACATCTGATTCCAGCTTTTTCCTCTCAAGTTGCAGGGTAAATTCTATCATATTATGGTCACTTCCTCCTAAGGGTTCCTTCACCTTAAGCTCCCTTATCAAATCTGCCTCATTACACATCACTAAATCTAGAATTGCCTGTTCCCTAGTGGGCTCCACCACAAGCTGCTCCGAAAAGCCATCTCATAGACATTCCACAAATTCCTTTTCTTGGGATCCACTACCAACCTGATTTTCCCAGTCTACCTGCATATTGAAATCCCCCATGATCACTGTAACCTTGCCTTTCTTACACGCCTTTTCTATCCCCTGGTGTATCTTGTGCCCCACAACCTGATTACTGTTCAGAGGTCTGTACATAACTCTCATTATGGTTTTTTTACCTTTGCAGTTCCTCAACTCTACCCACACAGATTCTACATCATCTGACCCTACGTCATTTCTTGCTATCGATTTAATTTAATTTCTTACTAACAAAGCAACCCCATCCCCTCTGCCAACCTGCCTATCTTTTCGATAGGATGTATATCCTTGGATATTTAGCTCCCAGTCCTGATCCCCTTGCAGCCATGTCTCCGTGATGCCCACCACATTATACCTGCCAATTTCAATCTGCGCCACAAGCTCATTTACCTTATTTCCTATACTGCGTGCATTCAGATACAACACCTTCAGTCCTGTATTTCCCATCCCCTTTCTCATTGTCGTCCCTTTATCTGATGTGCTTGAAGTTAGATTCCTAGCCCTTTCCAAACACTCTGTGCTATTGTGTGTTCTGGAGACTTTAATAGCCTCTCCTGGGCTCTCCTTTCTTTTCAGTTTTTTCATAATTTTCCATGAAGTTGAATCCACCCCCCCCACACGCTAACCTGCTGCTTTGTTTCCCATTAGTCATACTTCTTGGAGTTTTACCCTTCCCTCACCCCCCCACTTTCTAGTTTAAAGTCCTGTTGACCACCCTATTTACCCTTTTCGCTAGAACATTGGTCCCAGATCGGTTCAGGTGGAGACCGTCCCAACGGTACAGATCCCTCCTGTTCCAATACTGATGCCAGTGCCCCACGAAATGGAACCCCTCTTTCCCGCACCACTCCTTTAGCCACGTGCTTACTTCCCTTATTCTCGCGTCCCTATGCCAATTTGCACGTGGCTCGGGTAGTAATCCGGAGATTATAACCCTTGAAGACCTGTTCTTTAATTTAGTTCCTCCTGATAATCCCCAAACAGGTCCTCTTTCCTAGTCTTACCTGTTATTTGTCCCGACATGGACCACAACAACTGGATCCTCCCCCTCCTTCTCCAATATCCTTTCAAGTCGGTCAGAGATGTCTCTCACCCTGGCACCGGGCAGGCAACATACCATGCGGGACTCTTGATCCTGCTTACAAAGGATGCTATCAATTCCCCTAATTATAGAATACCCTACAACTACCACTTGTCTTTTTGCTCCCCCCTCTTGAATGGCCTCCTGTGCCATGGTGCCATGGTCAGCTGGCTCATCCTCCCTACAGCCCTGTTTCTCATCCACACTGTTGGACAAGGTCAAGAACTGAGGCTCCTCTGTTCCTGAACACAGGATCCCTCTACCTGCCTCACTTGTAGTCACACCCTGCTGACCCTGACCACTGACGAACTTGAGGTACTTAATCTACCGGGTGTGACCGCCTCCTGAAACAAAGCGTCCAGGTAACTCTCCCCCTCCCGGATGTGCCACAGCGTCCGGAGCTTGGACTCCAGCTCATCAATTCTGAGCCGGAGTTCCTCCAGCAACCAACACTTTCTGCAGATGTGGTCACTGCGGCTCGCGATCTGCCAGCTCCCACATCATACAGCTACAGCACATCACCTGCCCAGCCATCTCGACTTAGATAATTAATTTATTAATTAGCTTTGCAGTGTTTTTTTTTCAAATTTGGTGCAGATTTCCTGCCAACCAATCAGGTCACAGCTTTCCTGTGATGTCACTTTTTCAGTTTTGGCTTCAGTTACTCTGTGCCCCGATGTCACCGCTCCAGTGCTCCTCCCTCCGAGTCTGCTCCCTGGAGACAAGGCCATGAATCCCCGAGGTAAGCTAGATTTATACTCACCGCTCCGGTGCTCCTCCCTCTGAGTCTGCTCCCTGGAGACGAGGCCGCAAATCCCCAAGGTAAGCTAGATTTATACTCACAGCTCCGGTGCTCCTCCCTCCGAGTCTGCTCCCAGGATTTACTCACCAATCAGCTGCTTTTTCTTTAAAATCCACTTTCAGAAGAGTGTCCCTCGCAGGTCTGGTGCACTCCTGAAGGCACTGCCTCTTCCTCTCTTTTTTTTTTAGATTTGAGGAGGAGGGAGGGATGGAAACACTACAGCAATGTAATGTGTGGGGCTATTCCGTTCTTTGACAGTGGGTCCTCCTCAATTCCCTCCTGAGTCGCGGTGGCTGCGGTGACTTCTCCCAGAATGCTTCAGTCACTTCTCACCAGTGCCCTCTGTTGGATGAAGTTTATCCAAATGTGTCCTACCCGCCTGCCTGTTGCACCCGTGCGCTGACCTGAAGATTGCACAGGTGCCGAAAAATCGCTGTCGATTGGTGAGTTAAGGGCCTTAAGTGGCCCATTAATTAATGGCGGGCATGCTTCGGACATCATCGTGTGCCCGCCCAAGTAAATATTGCGATGGCGCACAGTGACGTCGGGATGCTTGCCCGACGTTACTGCGCGTCATTTTACGCGTAGACGTTCAGGGCCCACCCCTGCATACCAACGGGAAAATCCTGTCCTTGGTTTAACATCTCACCGAAAAGACTTGGCTTCTCCAATAATGAGACACTCCCGCAGTACTGCATTAGAGTGTCAGCCTAAGTTTTGTGCTCAAGTCCCTGGAGTGGGACTGGACCACGACCTTCTGACTCAGAGGCATGTGTGGATCACTGAGCCACTACACTTCCCAACAGTTGTCTGACTGACCACCCCCAACACTCAGTGATACTTACAGTCTGCATTCTTAATGGATTGTTTCTTCTGGGAAGGCTTCGAGATGACTTTGATGAATTTACTGTAGAAGGTCCCGACCTCTTGGCCATTCCCGAGGAAGAGTCTTAAAACTATCCGAAAGTGTTTACGTTTGTCGGCATCAGATATGTACAGTGCTTTAGCACAGCCAAATTTCTTAGGAAAACAAATATGATAAATTAAAAGGTGCAACTTTAAAAATGCCTCCATTTGAACAGAACAACATGGGGATTCACCTGCACCAACCTTTGAAGGAGATAGGAAAAGTTGATAAACCTTTTTAAAAACATATAAATACGGATGCAGAAAGCAAAGAAGTTATGCTTAAATGACTGGTTAAGCCACAGCTGGAGTACCTGTGGTCAAATATGGGCACCAAACTGTAGGAAGGAAGCCAAGATCTTGGTGAAGGCACACAGGAAATTTACTAGAATGGTGCCAGGGATGAGGCACTTCAATTACATAGAGAGACTAGAAAAGTTGGGACAAAAACAAAAATAGCTGGAAAAACTCAGCAGGTCTGACAGCATCTGCGGAGAGGAACACAGTTGAGAAAAGTTGGGTTGTTCTCCTTATAGCAGAGTAGGTTAAGGGAAGATTTAATGGAGGTGTTCAAAATCATGAAGAAGTAAGATAGAGTAACTGAGCAGAGAATGTTTCCAGCGGCAGGAGGATCAGCAACCAGAGTTCACAGATTTAAGGTAATTGGCAAAAAAAAAGAGGGAAATTAGATGATTTTTTTTTAGCACAGCAAGTTGTTGTGATCTGGAATGTGCTGCCTGAAAGGGTGGTGGAAGCAGATTCAAGAGTAACTTTCAAAATGGAATTGGATAAATACTTGGAAAGCTTGATTTGACTGCTTTATTAATTGAGGAATAGAATAGAAAATAGAGGTTGTGCTGAACAGCTGGAGGGTTGTGTTCAATTCTATGCACCATATTTTAGGAAGGATAACAAGGCATTAGAGAGGAGACGTACCTGGGATGAGGGACACCAGACTAGAGAATCTGGGATTGTTCTCTTTACAATAGAAATTGTCGAGGGGAGATTTAATACAGGTGTTTAAAATTGTGAAGGGTTTTGATAAAGTAAATAAGGAAAAATTGTTTTCACTGGCAGGAGGGTCAGCAACCAGAGGATACAGATTTAAGATGATTGGCAAAAGAATCAGCCAACTGCTGAGGAGAATTTATTTTACTCAGTGAGTGTTGTTGGTCTGGAATGCACTGCGTGAAAGGGTGGTGAAGCAGATTCAATAGTAACATTTAAAAGCAATTTGGAAAAGTACTTGAAAAGGCTTTGGGGGAAAGAGCAGGGGAGTGGGACTAATAAGATAGCTCTTTCAAATAGGCACGATGGACCTTTAGCGCCACACTGTTATATGATCTATGAAGTGAATTCATTCCAAAAAATAATCACTAGAAACCTTCATGGTATTGGCTGGAATTATTTCTTTAAGCCTTTATTTCCCCTACATTGTATCTCTTTTGCCTTGGTCACTGGACTGTCTGGTGCCACTCCTATTCAACTTAGTGATCTCCATGACTGCAGTACTGCCAACGGTATTCTGCAACCCATGAGTCATTCAACTTCTGCAATAGGACCCCATCTAGTGGCCAGGCTGAGAACTGACACAGCAATGCCACATCGATAAGACTACCATCAGCTTCTCCTGACTTGGATGACCAAAACCCAATAGCTAAAGATTCAAACCTGAGTTTGTGACATCTCCAGATTAACAACTAATCCAAAAGCAAAATACTGCAGATGCTGGAAACTTGAAATAAAAACAAAAAAGCTGGAAATACTCAGCAGGTCCGGCAGCATCTGTAGAGAGAGAAACACAGTTATGTTTCAAGTGAAAGGCCATTGATCTGAAACATGAATTCTGTTTCTCTCTACAGACGCTGCCTGACCTGCTGAGTATTTCCAACATTTTTGTTTTAATTTCAGATTTCCTAAGTTGTCTGCTACAAATCACCAAGAAGTTGAAGTTCTGATATGTATATTTGTAGCATACTGATTAACACATTCATGCCCATTTTACACTATTGTAACAGTTTGACTCCAAGGTATCTGATGGGATGGCCCTGGATGGTACAGGCAGTGCACAGGCAATTTCTTCTTAAAGTTACTGACCTACTTAGGCTATTGGTCAGAAAAGTCTCCCATTTAAAATCCTCATCCTTGTTTTGAAATCCCTCCAGGGACTTGCCCCTCCCCACCTTTGTAATCTCCTCCAGTCCCACAAGATCGGAAAAATCTGCACTCCTCTAATCCTGGCCTCTTGTGAGTCTCCAAATTTCATCACCTCACCATTTGCAGCCGTGCCTTCAGCTGCCTGGACCCTAAGATCTGGAATTCCCTCCCTAAACTTCTCCACCTCTTGACCTCTCTCTTCTTCTTTAAGACACTACTTAAAACTAACCTCTTTGGCCAAGCTTTTGGTTACCTCTCCTGATATTTCCTTATGTGGCTCAGTGGCAAATTTAGTTTGATAACATTCCTCTGAAGTGCCTTGAGATATTTACTCTGTCAAAGGCACTATATAAATGCCAGTTGCTGTTTGAAATTAAGGAAGAGTCAAGGATCTCAGATCAAATGGCAACCATCCCCCATTCACACCATTGACCAGTGAACCCTACTGGATTATGAAAATCTTAATTAAGATTAATGAAAATCTAAACAATGCGAAATAGGAGGTGGTAGTCAATTATCCTTGGGCCGAGAATCATAAATAGACCCAGCTTCTGGAATGTTGGATAGGAGTACAAGAGGTAGAAACCTGTAATACTGCCTTTCCTCCACATCATTGAACCATGGAAGCTGACAGAGGAGGGGTCACTTATACCATGGTGCCTGTGCTGGGGCTTCAAAAGAGCTGCCGTGCTCAGTCCCAGAATATCCTCGACATGGCTGGTAAGTGGGTATATGACACCAGCTGGAGCATTTAGGCCAAGAGAAAGTGATGCAATGTCACAATGACTCCAGGCCACTTTCTGGCACTGGGGGAGGACTCTGCCTAGTGTCTGCTGGCAAACTAGCCCATCCAAACAAAACCAACCCTCACTCTGAATATCAACCTGAACTCCAACTCAGACTGACCTGAACAAAAACAGAATTACCTGGAAAAACTCAGCAGGTCTGGCAGCATCGGTGGAGAAGAAAACTCTGAGTTCTGTTGAAGGGTAGTGTGGACTCGAAACGTCGACTCTTTTCTTCTCCACCGATGTTGCCAGACCTGCTGAGTTTTTCCAGGTAATTCTGTTTTTGTTTTGGATTTCCAGCATCCGCAGTAGTTTTTTGTTTTTATCAGACTGACCTGAACTAACCCTAACTCACCCTACCCCAATCCTAACAGCCCTACAGTCCCCCAACCTAACATTATCTAATTCCTAACACTATGTCCCCAATCCTATTTTTTTTATTCATTCATGGGATGTGGGCATCATTGGCTAGGCCAGCATTTATTGCCCATCCCTTGAAATGAGTGGCTTGCTCAACCATTTCAGAGGGCATTTAAGAGTCAACCACATTACTGTGGGTCTGGAGTCACATGTAGCCCAGACCAGGTGAGGACAGCAGATTTCTTTCCCTAAAGGACATTAGTGAACTAGATGGGTTTTTATGACAATCGACAATGTCATTAGACTTTTAATTCCAGATTTTTTATTGAATTCAAATTCCACCATCTGGGATTTGAACCCAGGTCCCCAGAGCATTACCCTGGGTCTCTGGATTGCCAGTCCAGTGACAATGCCACCGCCTCCCCTATGACTCTAATCCTACTCTAAACCCCTCACCCTAAATTCTATCCTCCTTATTTTGGTCTTAGGCACAACTGCTCTTTCAAATAAATATACCCTCTTGGAAGTAATTAGTATATGCCTCGAAGTACAATTATACCCCAGATAGATTGTTATCACAGCTGTGGCTCTCAGAGGCCAGCCAGCAACTGTTAGAGCATCCAGCATGCATTTAGAATTTTTTTTAAGGAGAATCAGGGTCATGGATCAGAGTTTGAGGTCATTGGATTATTGTAAATTGCAGAAACCATCAGAAAGAAAGAAGTTGCATTTTTAGATCACATTTCACGACCTCAAGATGTGTCAAAGCACTTTACAGCCAATGAAATGCTTCTGAACTGTAGTCACTGTTGTAGTACAAGGATCGTGGTAACCAAGTTTGTGCACAGCAAGCTCCCACAAACATCAATTAAATAAATGACCAAATAATCTGCCTTAGTGATGTTGGTTGAGATTTAAATATTTGGCCAGGGCATCGCTGATCCTCTTTGAAATAATGCCATGGGATTTTTTCCATCCACCTGAGAGGGCAGAAAAGGCCCCAATTTAACATCCCATCCAAAAGAAGGCACTTAATATAGTGCAGCACTCCCTCAGCACTGCACTGGGAGTGTCAAACTACATTTTATGCTCAAGTCTCTGGATTTAAGGCATGCAGGATTTAACATCATGATGAACTAACTCTAGTGAAGCTTTTAAGTCTTCCGGCACCCCACAGCTGTCCATTTGCAAGTGAGAATTTTCAGGTGGTGGTCCTGCCCGCCCCTCACCCAGCAAATCTAAAGCGGCTGAACCAGGGAGCACAGCCGGGCACTGCCAAGATTGTTGGCAACTTTCCAATTATTTAAAATTCTGAAAGGTTTTGGTAGAGTGGATGAAGAAAGAATGTTTCCTTTTGTGGGAAAGAGTATAACTAGAGGATATCAATACAAGATAATCACCAAGAAATCTAACAGGGAAATCAGAAGAAGCTTCTTTACCCAAAGAGAGGTGAGAGTGTGGAACTCACTACCACAGGGAGTGGTTGAAATGAATAGTATAGATGGATTTAAGGGGAGACTAGAGAAGCATTTGAGGAAGAAGCAAATAGATGGTTACGATGATAGATTTAGAAGAAGAAAGTGGGAGGAGGCTTGGGGGGAGCATAAACAGCAGCATGGACTGGTTGGACCAAATAGCCTGTTTCTGTGCCATATATCTTATGTAAAAAGCATATCCCAGTAGGATGGAATGTCATGGCCAATGACTTTAAAATATAACCACTGAAGTATAAAAACAAACGTGGTTCCATTCTTACCTTGGAGTCCGGCTGTTCTTCAAAGTTGATCTTCAATGCAGCTTCTTGATTGTTGGTCATACTATCCAGCCCCATGTACCCACAGAGCCTACAGCTCGATTCGTTGAGACCACATACTAGAACAGAAATAGTGTCAGTCACCTCATTGTTCTGGCCACACAGGCCAGGATGAGATAGTCTGGACAAAGACCTGCTTCACTGTGCCACAGCTGTCTCTCCGCCCCTCCCCTCATGCATCTGCGACACACTGAAAGGCGGACAGTTGCCCCTGAACCTCCTCGGACATTCTGCCATCAGCCTGCCACAATTTGGTTGTAAGTGCCACGATATTCCAGGAGGACAACCAGTCTTTCCTCCACACTTCCGGCAATGTTACAGCAAAGCATTGGCCTTGTGAGTCTCAGGGTTGAGGCTCCTGATCAAAGAACCAGAAGATTCGACAAATATCCACCAGTCAAAGGATTCTCGATTTTCACGACAAGACCTCACTTGAATTTAATTGGTAAGTCACCAATGAGTGGGGGAGTTAGACAGTCATTTCCATAGACCTATGCTAGTCATTAAATCTTAAAGTTGGGAGTGGGGTGGTGCATCCAATGGGAGGCACTGCTTGGCTGGCAACTCCTTATGGCCTCAGGAAAATCAGGGGACACAAGAGGTTGTCACCCTGTTTTTGCACCAACCCTTTAAGGACTGCTGACTGGGCTGCTCTAGATTGGGTATCACTGGGTGGAACTGCCAATTGGTAGCTACTGATAATCACATTGGATCTGACGAATAGCAAAGGTGATGTGCTACAGTTCATTCAGGGAGTCCAAGTTGCTGTGGCAACAAGCACATGCATGTTGTAGCCAGGAGCTATGGATAGTGATGGTAGAGGCGCCAATATTCTTCCCATCACATGGCTGACCAGGAATCTCTCCCACTCTTACCTGCCTGCCATTGGCACATGTTGGAAGTATTTACAGGTTGATACTCAACCTGTTTGGCCTTGTTTTAAATGCACCTTCCTTGGCCATTAAGTCCTGGGCTGGGACTCGAACCCTGAGCTTCTCTCTGAGGCAGGGATGCTACCCACTGCACCACAAGATCCCCTTCAACAGAATAGGACCCCTCCTTAAATATTTGTTTAAAAGGCTGCTGCCTGTTTCAGCCCTACCCAATGAAATGTCCACTCAAAGTTCGAATCCAATGGACCATGGACACTGCTGTGGGCAGTAAGTTTTTCAGCATGAGTGAGATGATAACCATGACAAAAATCGGTCCCTTCACACCCACCCTGGTGTAAATCAAACAGCAATCTCATGAATGACACACAATAACTGGTGTGTGAAATAGCTTCTCTTCCCGCACAGAATAACCTGACATCTTAAAGAAGAACCTGACTCTGAACAGAACCTAGCAATATGGTGGCAACTTTCCTGATTTTTTCCAGAAAGTTCCATAACATTCTCCAATACCTTCGACAACAGTCTAATAAATCAGAAACAGCATGGAGCTAAAATCATGTTACCAAAAGAGCCGCTTTTATGAGTATATATTAAATGTAGGAAAAATATCAATTGCTATAACTTAACTATTCAAAAATAACAACATTGAAAAGGCAGTTATTGTCATCCTCTTAAAGCCTCAGGTTTAACAGCTTTTGCATAAATACCTTCCTGGCTTGCACATTATTTGGAGTTAGGTGTTAATTTTGTCAAGGAACTATCATATTTTTCCTAATATTATTGTGGGATACTTTAAAACAGGCTTTTGTGTGTGTGGCTCTGTGTGTGTAGCTAATTTAATTGAACTAGAGACAGTTAGACTTCAAGGTTTAAATTATCAAAGAAGTGAGGTGTAAAATAGGCACCTTGAAAGGGAGATGAGTAAACTAGGGTGAGGGCTCAGCAAAGATGGTGAGAAGGAAATTTGCATTTTTAGATAAGTGGAGAAATGTTTGATTTTCAACGGGACATGGAAAATGTTTACAACTGGCAAGATAAATAAGGCAAGGTTATTACATTGATTTTTCCCAGCTGGCCATAATGAGAACATGAAAGATTTTTACATTCTGGGAAAAGTAACTCCTAAAGACAAGTTGAAACAATGGGATTTACAGATCATAAAGATACATTTAAAGAAGGATGGAAGGATGTATGAGGTGTGGATGTGTGAGACCTTGAAAGGTGCACCTTGTGAAACTGATTCGGCGGGGGGTGGGGTGGACAAAGCCTCTAGCCACCCTGAAGAAGTTTGCTGCTCCAGTGACCAAAGTTGTGTTAAAAGCCTTTGCAAGTTCATTGTCCAGTGGGTGCTTGTGGTAATATTGCTGGATGACTTTATAAATTTGGAATCTATTTCGAATGTTGGCTTAAAGGGCGTGTGTAGTTGGGAGTTTGGTTAAGTAGAAATTTTGGGAACCGTTATAACTGTGTAACTGTAATCTTGTGTGTGTTTATGTTTGTTCTTCTTATATTAATAAATGTTTTAATTTAATCTTTAAAATCTCTAAAGATGGTAGTAGACTCATTACTTCTGACTTCAGTGCACAAGCCTTCTCGTAATAAATACAAATTGCAAAACCGTTGTGATAGCGTGATCAAGCTTTCCTTGTGGATTTGGTCAGCCTGGCAAATACCATCTGCCGTATCATAACACTTTTTCACCTCTACGAATTTAAGAGAACTCTAAAGACGCCATATATCTTTCTTCTCTGATAGTTCAATGAATCTGAGGATTTATAATTCAGTTTCTAGTCATAGAAACAAGGGGAGGCCATTCAGCCCCTCAATCCTGTTCCACCTGTTAATCTGACCATGGCTGATCTGTATCTCAACTCCAATTCTCTTCCTTTGATCCATATCCCAATTATTCTCACCCAACAAAAACCTATATATTGATCTCAGTGTTGTAAGCTTCAACTGATCCTTAGCATCTGCAGCCTTTCGGGTGGAAACTGAGGAAGAGTTCCAGATTTCCACTACTCTTTTTGTGACGAAGTGCTTTCTGATTTCACTCCTGAAGGGTCTAGCTCTCATTTTAAGATGATTCCCCCTTGTTCTGGATTCACCCCACCTGAGGGAGTAGATTCTCCATCCACCATCTCTAGTTCAGCATGAATCCATAGCATAAAATATGTTAATATTCATTCTCACTCCAAGAGTACCAGTTTGAGAAATTGAAATGTCAGTATCCAGTGAGCTTTGCTTGAGGTTTGGGTTATTTTATGCCACTAGAGAATTGCAGGATTAGATTTCCCTTGTATCTAGCCCACACTACATGATAATGACTGATTTTGATACTGGGTTTTTCTTAAATATAAAATTCCATCCCACTGCAAAAAGAAAATTCACCCTGAAAACTTAGCAAAAATTAAGGTTTTTTTTCCGACAGCAGCGCTCTTATAAGAAGGTGCCAGCTGTCCGATTGCCTGTGCAGCCCTCAGGGATCCCAAGGCACATATCAGAAGCTACACAAAACTCCCTGTTCAACAGTCCAAGGAATTGCTGCAACCCTCACTTGCTTAACACAACACCAGCAGACAATGTGTCACTTGGGGACATACCTTATTTTGTAATCTCAAAAATGTATTAATCTGGATGAAAGACTTAATTCTGCTTCTTAGCTGCAGTGACATGTTAGGGGGTAGGGAGAGTAAGCATAAGAGAAAGTAAAGGATTAAAATTGTTTATCTGCAAAAGTGATGCTTCTCTGAAATAAAAACAGAAAATGCTAGAAAAACTCAGCAGGTCTGGCAGCACCTGTGGAGAGTGAAATGGAGTTAATGTTTCGAGTCCGTATGACTCTTCTTCAGTGAAGCTTCTCTGACTTGATGCTCCAAACTGTTCCCTTCTCTTCTATCGCTCAGTCATCCCTGTGGCACAGTTCCCCATCGAGACCAGTCCTGATTAAAGCATTAGCTACCTTTCCAAGAAATGTTATGCTTGGACCAGGGTAATTCTGGATCAGGATTTCTCTAAATCCTTAGGTGCGAACCTTAGCGCGCAGTCCACTTAATAGTTCATTCAAGGATTCAGTTTAAACAAAACTAACAGAATCTGAGACTCCAGACTGAAACCATTCGTGTTCTAAATCGTCCCATTGCCTCCATATTACGTTTGGCAGAGGGTTGACTCTGTTTTCTGGACACTGCTTCGCTAAAAGCACATAACTGAGAAGCATTTCATGCTTAGGTTGGGAATTCTATACGTTGGCAATAAACAGAAGTAGTTCAGTGTGGTGGAAGACTAGGATTGGATCACATTTCTGCTTGGATCACCGATACAATTATCCTGAGCTGATGTCTGTGTTTTCAGGCTGAGCCATAATGACAGGCAAGGCAGCAGGGTAATCAAAAAAAGGACACAGCATTTTGATCTGTTCCACTGTCAGAAAGCGCAAACCCCGTAACAGACATTTACTTTGTGATCTTTTCAGTAAAGCTATTCAGAGTTTAAACACAACAATATTTATACAGAGTTTCCTCTGTCAAATAAGCAATGTTTGAGAAAAAAACAGCATGTCGTGTTTTTAATCTTTTAATGAGAGGGTGTTTATGTTTGGTGAATTGTTTTTCGGATTCACAAAGGACAATATTGATGGGAATTCAGGAAAAAACCCAGAGAATGGCTTGGATGTGGTTGAATAGCATAGAGGGGACCTAGATAAACATCCAAGGGAGAGTGGAATACAAAGTCATGCTATTAAGCTGAAATGAAGTAGAGTGGGAGGAGGCTCATGTGGAGCAAAGACATCAGCATAGCCTTGTTGGGCTGAAAGGCCTGTCACAGTGCTGTGAATTCTATATAAAACACTTTCTTCATTTCAGGCACTCAAGTGTAGCTATCAAATAATCCACGATCAAATTAACCAACTGCAGAGTGAAACTTAGGACAGTCTGCCTTAAAAATAGGGCACAAATGGGCAGAGCCTACTGCACCCAAGTAGCATTTCCATTCTGGCACACTTTCTATCCACTGTTAAATGCCCAATTTGGTACCAGATTATGGGCACCATTGCACTGTGTGCCCATGCTCTCTAGCAACTGGGTTAAAGCTGGTCCAAACTCATTTTCTATCCAACCCTTGCTGCCAAATGACCAAGGAAACTTTTGCCTTATCAATCTGAATCAGGCCCTAGAGGTGAAAGGTCATTGTACCCACTGACTGCAAAATGCTCCAAATATGACTACTTTTAAATAAACATTTTTTTAAATTGTAGCACTCTGTCCTGTTCTTGGAAATTCAACCTCTCACCAGCTCATTCAACCCAAGAAACATGGAAGGGGGCCAACCTTTGATAATTACAAATTCCTGGGGTGGAGGGGGGATGGGGTGGGCAGAGTGGAATTTTTTCAGAGGCATTTTTCCCTCCTGATTGGCCTTGTTTCCTTCCCCTGTGCTTTTTGCCTCACCCAAGGGGTTACATGGCTGTTGGTGGGGAGGCAATTGTCAAAGAGCTGGCACAGGCACGATAGGCTGAATGGCCTCCTTCAGTCCTGTAAGATCCTATGAAATTCTAATCATTGATGATTCAATGGGCCAGATGGTCCTTTCCACTGTCATTTTGAACCACAAAAAGATTTGTGCCCTGAGCCAACACCTGTCTAACCACTTTTAAAAATTCATTCACTGGATGTTAGTATCCTTGATAAGGCCAACATTTATTGGCCATACCTTGAGAAGGTGGTGGTGGCCATTCTTCCTGAATACAACTGCGTGGTTTGCTAAGTCATTTCAGGGGGCAGTTAAGAGTCAACCACATTGCTGTGGGTCTGGAGCCACATGTAGGCCAGACTGGGTAAGGACAGCAGATTTCCCTCCCCAAAATCAGTCAGGTTTTTATGACAATCCAGCAGATTCATGGTTACCAATACTAATGCTAGCTTTTTATTCCAGATTTATTTAATTATCTGAATTTAAATTCCCCAGCTGCTGTCAGGATTTGAGCTCATATCTCTGGATCATTAGTCCAGGTTTCTGGATTACTAGCCCTATAACGTAACCATTGCACTACTGTACTTGTTATGGATATCCCTGTCCGTCAGTCTTGCCATTGCATGCAGCTCCTGACTAATAGATCCTGTCCAAACACAGTGTAACTGTAAAGCATATACTCTGGTTAATGTTAAGACTGCCTTACATTTCAGTTGCTCATGTTTCATTCTCCATCCTGGACCAGACAGGTAGACAGATGGTGGAGGACAGAAAAACCTAAATGGGATTGAAAAAGAGAAACCGTCTATCAGTCAAGTGAATAGATTAATTTTGGCTGGTGTTGCCAGTTGAATTAACTTATCTGTCTCTCATACTGGTTCCCATTAGTAGACTTTGTCCCCTGTGTACATTGGCCCTGAGAATATCTCTCTTTTATGCTTGACTAGGGGAAACTTTCACATTACAAATCATTCACTCTACAAGCCATTGCAGTGCTGGAAACCTATCCTGAACTGAAGCCACAGAAAGTGTACATCTCTAATGAACTGTGAAGTAAAAAATAAATGAAATATTTCTAAGAAAAGTTTAAAAATGCACGTATATAATTGTCTTAGGTCCAAGGCCATGTCCTCTTACCTTTTTTCATTCCCATATGATTTCTGAGCAACCTTAGCGTGCAGAATCAGCACAGTCTGGTCAGGACGTTGCTGGAGGTATTGGCGAAAAGTGTCACGGGTCACACTGGGCTGATCAGAGCCAGACCTGAGGGACAGAATTATACCATAATGGAAGGTGTTCAATGCCACAGATCTCTATACTTGCTATTTGTCAACAACAGTAATGTCAAATCATTTCTCGCTGGACCCCTGGTCTCAGGAATGCTCCTAGCAAGCAGGAGGACACATGCTGAGTGGAGCTCAGATACCAAGAAGAAAATAAATAAAATGACCAATTTGGACTAGCAGTCCCTTAACATTAGAAGAGCCTTTCGCTCATTGAAGGCTTAGATAACTCCCCCATTCCCTAACGGGCATTTCCATTGCTTTCTCTTACTCGCAGTAAGTACAAGAGGGGAGGAACTGTACAACAGCATTGAAGGGCAGTAATGCAGCACAAACTTATAACAGAGTAAAATCCCAACAGAAGCGAAGAGCAGGATAAAACCCAGCACAGACTGATAGCAGAATGGGCCAGGAGGGAGTCATTGGCATCAGGTCCAATGTAGACATCTTTGCGCAATTAATTTATGCAGACCCAGCCCCTTTGCTCCAGCGAAGCCCTGTAAATCCCAAAAACAGTGAAAAAGAAGTCTCATTGTAACTGATCCATGGCCTTTTCCTGACCTTTGCACCCAGGAAATAGTCATTCTTTGGGGACAGAGGTCAGATAATTCAGCCCTGATTTTATTTTGCGAATGTACATCAATTTTAAAATTTTGTGAAGGAGCTAGTAATGTGAAGACAGATATAAGCAGCTTGATGTGTGCAGTTCATTCAGAAGTAACCCTAGGGATTAGAACATGCTGTTAAGGTTCCTCGTAGCCTATGAGATAGTGTCACTCATTGCTCATGGGACCACTTTCATTGCAGTAAAATGGAAAGTAAGCAATGCAGTAGAGTTCTTGTAAAGAAAACCTATCAAAGCAAGAATGTATGCCCGTACCAAGAATCTAGCTCCATTTGTCAGTTCTCAGTTGAGTCACTGACTGTCAGCTTGATGAAAGATTAAGTCCTATTATAGCAACCTGTCCAATAGCCTGAACATGACTGCATTCTTGACATTAATCCAAGGAGGCTGCAATCAATGGACAGGGCCACATTGTCAGCTCCTCTTGGTTGTGAGCTTGACCTGTTCCAAACTGATTGTTAAAATAAAATCATAGCATCAAAGAATGACACAACACAGAAGGAGGCCATTCAGCCCATTGTGACAATGCCACCTCTTCGAAAGCGCTATCCAATTTGTTTCACTCCCCTATTCTTTCCCCTTAGCCCTGCCAATATTTTTCCTTTTCAAGCATTTATCCAGTTCCCTTTTGAAAGTTATTATTCAATCTGCTTCTACTGCTCTTTCAGGCAGCACATTTTATATCGTAACAATTCACTGCGTAAGGACTGTGATTACAAGGACTGTCCACTGAAGAACTGAAATGAAGGTTTTTTAACCACACAATAAAGAGATTCGCGTACAACATTGGGATTCGGACCATAACTGTTTGTTTTGCTTAATTTACAAGAGGTCATTTAAGTTACACACTGCACTTCCAAACCATTTGTGACTTCCCATTCTTGAATGGTCCAACAGCAGAATCTGACCATCTCCCCTTGATGTTCAATGGCATTACCATCACTGAATCCCCCACTATCAACATCTTGGGGGTTACCATTGACCAGGAGCTGCAAATCCATGACCGTAACCATCTAGAAGGCCGGGGGCAGTAGATACATGGGAACACCACCACCTGCAAGTTCCCCTCCGAGCCACATATCATCCAGACTTGGGAATTATATCACCGTTCCTTCACTGTCACTGTGTCAAAGTCCTGAAACTCCCTCCCCAACAGCACTGTGGGTATACCTACACCACATGGACTGCAGCAGGTCAAGATGGTGGCTCACCACCACCTTCTCAAGAGCAACTGGGGATGGGCAATACAAATGCTGGCCCAGCCAGTGACCCCTACATCCCATGAAAGTAATTAATAAAAAAGTCAAGCTTTTTGAGCCTTGCCAGTGAGTGTTAATAGAGTTTTCAACAATGGGAGAGGGTTCAGCTTTGCCACTGAGTTTGAACCTGACTCACATGCAGCTTTTTGCTGAAGGAGATTGTAGGCTAGAGATTGAGATTGGGTACTAAAGATGATTGGGAATAAATAGCAATTGGGAATGGATTGTGACTTGTTGCTGTTTTGTTTATTCCCTAGATGTAGATGACATTGGGAAAAGCTGTGTTTATTCTCATTGCCATCTGGGATGCCATTTACTCCACATAAACATTGAAAAAGAAAGACTTGCATTTCTATAGCACTTTTATGACCACATGGTGTCCTAATGTATTTTACAGCCAATGATATACTTTTGAAATCACTGTTGTGATGTAGAAAATGGGCAGCCAACTTGCCCACAGCAAGCTCCCAGAAGCAGCAATATGATAGAGAGAAGGTAATCTGTTTGGCTGAGGGATCAACATTGGCCAGGATGCCAGGGAGAACTTGGCCTGCTCTTCTTCTGAATACTGCCATTGGATCTTTTATGTCCAGCTGACAGGGCAGAGAGGTTCAATGCCTCATTTACTGGATGGCACCTCTGTCAGTGCAGCACTCCCTCAGCACTGCACTCAAGTGTCAGCCTGGATTTTGTGCTCAAGCCACTGGAGTGGGACTTGAACCCAAAACCTTCTGACTCAAGAGGCAAGAGTGCTACCAACTGATGTAAATATCAAAACAAAGGATAGACCTCAGGATTAAGACTGGATAGCAACGGAGATGGGATGGCAATCAGGGGAGGAAATAGATAATGACAGGGAAGGGATACAGCTAAGGAGTGGCAATAAATAGTGATTAGCAATGGACAGAGATAAAGGATGGAAATGGGTTGCATTGGGAAGAAATAGTAATCAACACTGGCTAATTATCCCACACACTAAACTGAATCAAACTGCAGTAACCTCACTGGTCTTCAATGTTGGCTGAGCTCAGCGAACTCATCACAGAGCAACAACTGAACTTTAAACCTTCATCATCTATAAGGCATCTAACACATGGTAGGGGTGGGTGGGGGGCATGCTGCAGTGAATCACTAAATTAATATGAAGACAGACTCTATGTAAATGATATTAAAATACAGGCTGAAATTAATAACTTAGACAAGTTCATGTTGACTGCTTCAATACCAAAGGACAGAAACTCAGTAAGTGTGGGTTTTATGTCTGCACAGCGGGCGCCAGATTATTTGAAACTGTTTAAGGA
Source organism: Cetorhinus maximus (assembly GCF_964194155.1). Classification (NCBI taxonomy): domain Eukaryota; kingdom Metazoa; phylum Chordata; class Chondrichthyes; order Lamniformes; family Cetorhinidae; genus Cetorhinus; species Cetorhinus maximus. The sequence goes on from NC_135891.1 coordinate 7,753,202, forward strand.
TTATTTATACTGCATCCTAAGCTTCAAAATTGCAGCAGTGTTATCACAGTGACTCACTCCTGAAATAAACCGTACTTGGGGTTTCAGATGATTTAGTCTGTTATACGATTTGATCTGAGGAGGTGACATTCAACTTCAGCGGTGGGCTCTGAAAGTCTGATCAGAAGGCAGTCTCAAGCACCACAACTGAATGCTGACACTATATGCACAAACATACTATTCACTGTCTGTACCGATCTCTCTTGTCTCTATTTTGTTGATACTACGATGGGTCTACAACTCTCTGAGAACACTGTGTTCATTCAGTTCTGGCCTCTCGAGCATCCCCAAATTCCCTTCATCTCACCATTGGCACCTGTGCCTTTAGCTGCCTGTGTGCTAAGCTCTGGAATTCCCTCCTTAGACCTCCCCACCTCTCTCCTCTCCTTTAAGATCCTGCTTTAAACTTAGCACTTTCACTTAGCTTTTAGTCATCCTCCTAATACCTCCTTCTTTGGTTCCATGTCATTTTTTTGTCTGATTATACCCCTGTGAAGCTGCTTGGGATATTTCCTACTATAAAGATGCTCTCACATTACACTAACAACCAATTTAAGATCCAGTCAGGCTCACAAAGTGACTCACTTACGCTCAGTAGAAGCTACATATATTCAAATGCAGGGATTTGTTCTCTGCAGGCAAAGGGAACGTGTGTTGGAATTGCACCTTGTTTGAACTGAACAATGCTTCAACCAATCAGAGGTGACTTGCCAACCAATCAACACCCTTTTCTCATGCAGTATAAATTGTTGCTGCCTTTGATATTTGGCATCCTTGCATCTGTCCTGATGAGTGCAAGGTGAAAAGCTTCAACAGGATGTGTCTTTTTTCAGCAATACTCAAATGCATTATTATTATTCACTGAAAATTCATCCTCCTTTCTTAACTCCATTCACCAGTGTGAAAACTCATCATTCTCCCTCCATCCCCACTCTGTTGAAATTGAGATCGCACAATCTGTTTCCTAATATGATCAACATTTTCAAGGATCTCAAAAAGACTGAAATTACTTAATTACTATCTTAGAATGATGCAGTCCAAAATGCCTAACCAGATAGCCAATCAACTTCATTCCCTTCCTTTAATCCACAGTCTTATAATCACAAACTTACTGTCACTACTGCTATATTTTCTAATCCTATCTTAAACTTTGCTGATATTCTGCACTTTTCATCGAAGTTTGCGATGAATAAAAATATTTGGTACATCCTAGATTTTTCTAGGTTCTGATGGTTGACCCTCTCTACAACACGAGCCTGAATTTTACACGCATCATGCACATGATCGGTGGGCCTGAAAGCGGATGCATTAACCGTTCCCACCTGCTATCCCAACCCGGACGCAATTTCATGCTGGCTGGCCAATCATGCCGTGGGATGGCAAGAGGAGGCCACCCCACTAGAGAAGGAAGGCCTGCATGGAGGTGGCTGCCCTGGTGAGTGGGCATGATGTTGCGTGCCGCACATGGATCCAGTGCCAGAAAAGGTTCAATGATCTCCGCCTTCCGCAAGGGCAAGTACCGTCTTGGGATGGAACTGTGTATAGTTGTCTTGGGGAGACCGTTCTTCATGGCGCTCAGAGGTGTAAGATGCAGAGTGACAAACGGTGCATATCCCTGTGCTGGCCAAGGCTGGGAGATGTGCCTGCTTGCCTTGGATGTACATAAGGGTGAGGTGTGCTAATCTGATGGGCACCTCAACCTGGGCTTCCTTGGGATGGGCTGAGGGGGCGAGGCTGGGATGGTGTGGCAGGTAGAGGGTACACTAACGAATGCACTTTTGTCTGTACAAGAGAAGATAAGCAATAATGCGCTGGAGTGGGCACAAATGGGTAGTGGGGTGCCCAACCTGTTGATACTTTCCAAGTTTGAGATGGATAACCTGGACATGGAATGCGAGCGTGGAGCAAGGTCCATAGATTGTGGAGAGGTAGGGGTCTCAGAGGAAGGTAAGGATCCAGTGGACAGGTGAGAGACTGGGGAAGTGTGTAAGAAATGTAGGATCATGGCATCTCCAATGAGAAGTTCTAATCAAAGGTCCCTATTGCTCATCCAATCACAGCACCTCAGTGAGGCAGTTATCCATTGTGTCATGCGTGCACAGTCACTTTGTTACAATGTAATCAACTGACATATTCTCCTCCCTAGATGCACCATTCTCACGATACCCGAGAGATCCAAGAACACTCCCTTGACACCCAAGGAGCAGCCACAGACAGATGCACCACGTCATTTCACCTCTTCATTCCAAGCATCAATGCAGATACATCCACATCAGTGGGCAATAGCACATCAGATCAGATGGTAGCTCACAGGGGTGAGGGCACATCACACTAGCATGAGGAGCTGGTGGAGGCAAAGAGTGCCCAGGGCACCGGCAGTCGGAGGGCTGCTGGAGACCAGGACCATGTTGAATCCAAGGCAGATGATGAGCCTCCAGAGTCGTCCATCAGGCAGCAGATGCTGGATGTCCAGCGGGATGTGCGTGAAGATCCGGCGAAGACCCTTGGTGGTCTGAGCGCCATGATCTCTGTCTTGGAGGAGTCCATGCAGAACGCGAGCACTGAGTTGACCCGGAGCTCCGAGCGCACAGCCCCCTCCACTGAGAGAGTGGTGGCTCTCATGGAGAGGCAGCTCCAGGATTGGAATCAGGGGTTTCTGGGGCTGTACTCAGACCTGCAAGCCCACGCACCAGCAGTGACATCAGTGTGAGAGATGGATGAGGCATCTCGTCTATCTGCTGGTGCCCGTCCATCAATGGCAAACAGGGAGGTTCAAACCAACGTCACGTTGGCAGACAACCTGCATTTTGGATCTGCAGGCTCCTCCCAGGGTGCTCCTCCTGACAAAGACAGCAGCTCCTCCTCCCCTCTGCCAATGCCTGTGGCATCTGATGAGACCACGATGACAGGACATCAGTCAGCAGGCTGCCTCTAATGCTGCTGCTGCGAGGGGTTTTGGGGCGGTGGGGGGGCACCAAGATGCAGCACTGGCAAGCGGAGGTTTTGGCACTATAAACACAAGAGGGATTGTCATGGATGATATAAATTAAATTGATACGTGTTCTATGTTCAAATTATGTAACCATGACCACCATTTAAAGATGTTATTATGTGTCATGGCCTGATTGTGCTTTATGTTTCTCATAGGCATTTGGCATGGGAATGGATTGTGACAGATGGGAAGGACTGCAAACTTTATTTCAGAGGTAGTTGGTTGACAAAGGGCTCACAGGATGGCCTCATCAAGCGCGTTCAGTAAAGAGGTGTCACCCTTGCCCTCACTTTCAAGCCATGCTTTGGATGCCTGGATGAATGAATGGAGAATCAAGGCCTCCCTGGTCTACCTGCCTCCCACAAGGTACATCACTTCCACAGTCACGTCCTCACCCTGAGCCTCCTTCAGCTCCTCAATCAGACCCATCAGTTGAGTTGTTCTCTGTGGCCTGGGGAGCTGCCTCCCTGTCTTCATCCTCCAATGGGCCCCCTCTTGACAAGAGTGTGATGAAGGTATAATAATTTTCATAATATTTTTCTGGTTTAGTGTAAAGTAGGTTTATGGGGGGTTGTGTTGTTCTGTCTGTGTGAGTGATTTAATTACATCTTGTAGACAAACAAACTGCAGGTTGAAGTTATCAAAAGAAGTAAGGTGTAGAAGTGCCTTTAATATGTCAGTGAGTAAACATGGTTGGGGTCTTAGCATGTAAGGTGTAAAGGGAATTTGCATTTGTAGGTAGATGAAGGGAGAATTTGGTTTTCAAAGGGATCTCAGTCTGTTTACGAGCAGCCAGAGAAGCAAGTTAAGGAATGTGTTTATTTTTCTCAAGGGTTATTGGCAATATAGTGGCAACATGAGAAGATTTATATTATGAGAAAGGTAAAGTTCCAAAGACATATGGACAATAGAATTTACACATTAAAAAGGAGAAACATGTATAAAGGAGAATGAGGCTTTATGTCAAAAGGACATTGTAAGATCTAGAGAAGAGCGAGAAGCCCCCAGGATTTATGCATTAAGCCTGCTGTTTCTAGAAACCGAAGCTGGGAATGCCACTTTGAATTCTACCGTGCAAGGTATTGTGTTTAACTTGCTGGATCTGTTTAAAATCAATTTTTTTACCATTGCCTTAACGGGGGTGTAACTGGAAACCAGATTAATTAGGGGTTTTAGGAGTTATTATAGTAGTAATTTGTAGACCTATGTATGTGCTTGAAATGTTTTCTTTTGTTAATAAATGTTTAATTTAGTTTTTAAAAAAACCTGAGTGGATTTATTACTTCTGAATTCAGGGCATGCATCACGAAATAAATACAAATTGCAAAACCATTGTGATAGTGTGATCAAGTTTCCCTTGTGGCACACATCATCAGCCATGTCATAACAAGAGCCACATTGTGCAGAGTGCAGCACACAATAACAATAAGTGAAATGCGCTTTGGAGGATATTGCAGTGCTCCCCCTGAGAGGAATCTCATCTTGAGCAGGCCAATGGTTCTTTCAATTACTGCCCTTATAGAGGCATGACTTCCATTGTACCTCTCCTCTGCTTCTGCCCTTAGGTGTCTAAGTGGCGTCATGAGCCACCTTTTCAGAGGATAACCTTTGTCACCCAGGAGCCAACCATCCAACCGAGCTGGAGCCATGAAGAGCCTTGGCACCTGGGAGTGTCGCAGGATGTATGCATCATAGGAGCTGCCAGGTTAGCTGGTGCAGACCTGCAAGATCTGTGTCTTGTGATCACAGATAAGCTGAACATTCATGGAGCGGAACCCGGCTCAACTGCTGGCACCTTTTATGGCCACGTAAGTGTAATCTATGGCACCCTGGTTGCGGGGAAATGCAGCAATTGCAGCAAAGCCTCTGGTTCGCTCAGCCTGGCTGGTTTTGTCAGTCATGAAATGAATGAAGTTCCTGACCCGTCTGAACAGAGCATTAATGACCAGCTTGATGCAGCTGTGGACAGATGATTGGGGGAAACCACATAGATCTCCCACTGAGCCCTGGAAAGAACTTGAGGGGCAGAATCTTGGATCGGCAAGCAGATAAAATGACGCGCGGTGATGTCGGGCGTGCTTCCTGACATCACCATGCATCATTCAGATCTTCAGTTCGGCGGGCGCACACCAGAGTCGGCTGCGCGCCCGTTGAACTGTCAAAGGCCTATTAAGGCCATTTAAATTCCAATTGAAATAATTAACTGAGTTGCCCGTCCAATCTTAAGGCTGGTGGGCAGGCGAAGAGCCCAGGCAGCCTTCGCATTTATCATGAAACCTCATCCACGGGTAGGATGAGGTTTCATGAAGGTTTTAAAACATTAATAAAAAATGTTAATAAAATTCATAGACATGTCCCAGCTCATGTCACACTGTCACATGAGGGGCCAAGTCTTTACATTTTTTTTTTCTTTTATTAAAATTTTTGAAAATCAAAGTAATCTCCCTGAGGTAGCTCCCTGCCTCAGGGGGATTTCTGCACTCTTTTGCGCATGCCCAGACTCAGCCTACTCCTCCCACTCCCACCCAACCCCCCTGACTGGGAGAAAATTCTCTCCGAGGCAAAGAAGTTCAGAGCTACTGTTATGTTAGGAGCCTCTGGCAAAGGGTGGCCACTTGCACAGTTTGAGGCGATCTCTGGGCCAATCATCTGGCATATGGAGGTCAGTCTCCCGAGAGAGATGGAGTCCCCTTCGGCATTGGACCTCCGACATGTCCAGGTAGCTGGAGTCCTGTCTGTAGACTCTGGCTGCAGGGTAATGGTGTCTTCTGCTGACCCTTCCACCTTGCACTTCCTGCTGGCCCTGCACCCACTCTAGCTGCACTTCTCTTCCCACAGATCGCCCTCTGGCATGCTGCCTGCAGACGCCAGGCCTCCTCTCCCTTCTGGCCCTCTCCTCCTCTTCGGAGGAGGTCCCTCCAGTGGAGTAGACAGTCCCCATTTGCTGGTACACAGATGGCACAGGATAGTGCCCTGAAGGGTGCACTTGACAGAAAGCCGCCAAGAAAGCTTGTAAGTCAAAGAGTCCTCCAGAAAACACAAGAAATACAATGAATTGTCAGAAAACCACCTACAACAAACTCTCATCTAAACTCCTACCTACTCACATAGCCACAGCTCTGGTTGACTTTTATCCCGCCCTGGATTAAGTTTCAATGAAAAACTGGATGGCCACCTGGCCATGTGGCCCATGCGTCAACTGCTAAATCGTACGGGCCAAGTAAAATTTCATGCGATTGCCTTTTTAATGGGCTTCATTGCCCATTTAACTGTCAGCAGATGCGCTTCCGAATCCCTCGGACCTGCTGACCGTAATATGGCGCAATGGCGCAACATTTTCTCATGCAATTTCATGCGGGTCGCACGCCCACTCCTAGAGCATAAAATTCTGGCCACAATTCTTGCATCTTCAGGCTCCTGATCCTTTATTTATTTGCTTGATGGGGTGATACTGCCAAGGCTGGATTTATTGCCATGTTGCCAGTGATCTCCTTTCCTCTGCATTGGGAAGAGCAAAGCAATCATTTTGGTCCGAGCACAAACCCTGCCCTCTAGCCTCTGACTTCATCCCCTACTCCGGCCACTAATTCACAACCTCGGTGACCTGTTCAACTCTGAGCTGATACATGGACCCATATCCTCTATCCGCCTGATATCTCTTCCCTTGGTATAGAGTCCATTTTATCCCCTTACATCTCTGCAAATCACCTTGCAATTCTTTTCTACATTAAAGACATTACATGATTTAAGTTGGTGCTATCCTCCAATTGCCCTGAGATATTGTTGGTGAATATCATGAACAATAGAATAATTAAGGAGAGACTGTTGCTACCAGATGGAGGGGCAGTAACCAGGGAACATAGGGACTTGGCAATAGAGCCAGAGGTGAAATGAAGGGAAGGTTTTTTTTTTTACACAGTGCATTATTATAATTAGTGGAAGTAGATTCAATGGTAACTCTCAAAAGGGAATTGGATAAATACTGAAAAGGGAGAAAACTGGAGGGCATGGGGAAAGAGCAGGGGGAGTGAGACTATTTGGGCCACTCTTTCCAAAAGCTGGCACAGGCACAATGGGCTGAATGGTCTTTTTCTGTGCTTTAAGAATGTTTGATTCCTAAAGCAGACTAACCTCAGTTGGCATTGTCATTCTCACTCAAACAGTAATATCAGTAAAATAATATTAATTCAATTTAAGTTCATGATTTATCACATAACAGCGCCTCCTTTTTTATTCAGTGCTTCACATATCACTACCAAACATCTTTTTATTGTCTACATATTTTCTCCCTGACATATCATGATGATATAAGTATGTGAGACTATAAAATGCCTTCATTTGATTTCCAAATTAGATTTATGTCAGGCGTTATTTCAAAGCGCTTTGTTTATTTAATCAATGTCAGGGCCAACTCAATACCTCAAGTGAATTAATGCATATTTAATCTATTGAACTGTCTGAATAACTAATTTAAATGGTGAAAGGCAGATACCTTCAGGCAGTTTACAAACCATCAATTCATATTTTTATGGCCAGGATTTACTTTTGCTTTTGTGCTTGCCAAACCATAATTTCACACCCATTAAAGGCAGTGAGTGGAAAATCACAGACTGGCAAGCTCAGGAGTGGAAAACTCCAGCCTTTAAGCTTCCTGATCTGCACAGAAGGATCCCATATCACAGTGACGGTCCTGACCTCATGTCATTGCAGCCAAACCTCCCAAATACAGAGCCCCGTTGACCCATCTAGAGTCATGCAGTGGGGAGATCTGTCTCCAAATCAGGGACCCATAATTGCACTGGACAATTTATAACCAAAGAGCTAAGAGGCCAACATTTGTCTTGTGTGGGAGAGCAGAATGAGCTACCTGATGTTTGGTTCCCACTCAGTGATTACATTATTGCTTCAGAGTCAGAAGTCTGTGGATTCAAGTCCTGCTCCAGAGACTTGAGCACAAGATCTAGCCTGACATGCCTAGTGCATTACTGAGGGAGTGCTTCACTGTCAGAGGTGCATCCTTCAGATGAGATGTTAAACTGAGGCCCAGTCAGTTCTTTCAGGTGGATGTGAAAGATCCCATGACACTGTTTGAAGAAAAGCAGAGGGATCGGCTGCCTGTTCAGGTCAATATTCACTCCTCAATCAACACCTAAGAAATTATCTGGTCATTTATCACATTGCTGTATGTAGAACACAAATTGACCATCACATTTCCTACAATACCACAGTGGCTACACTTCAAAAGAGCTTTCTTGGTTGTTAATTATATCAAGATCATGAAAGATACTATGTAAATGCCAGTTTCTCATTTTTCGTTTGGCTTACTACACAAATTAATTGACCTCCAATGGCTTTGCTCACAAGACGTGCGAAGATGTGCTCTTTCATAAGGAAGTCCAGCTGTTGTAATATTGGTCTCTACAGATGAACTAACATGGTTTGCAGGAGCTGGTTACTTGGCTTAATAGGATTTGGGAAAAGTGTAGGAGTAATTGTGGGTTGGGAAAGTAAGGAGTTACTGGGGTCATGAGCATTGGGAAGGCAAGTAGTGAGAATTTTGGGGGTTGTTGGTACTTGGAGTATATCAGGAAGCAGGAATAGGGATAGTGAGGTGGTGGAATTTGGAGAGTGAAGAATGGGTTGTGTAGGATGGAATATTGGTAATTTGGGTTGGCGAAAACGTCTGTGGTAAACAAGTTTTCGAAGTAAGAAGACAGCAGGAAAAAGGAAAAAAACTAGGAGGGGGGATGGAATTCAAGGAAAGAAAATATGACAACGAGGAAGGGGCTTTTAAAATGTGTGTGAAGCTGACCTGCAAAACTACTGCAGGGAATCACTGTTTAAAAAAACATCTGGGAAGCACAACTCAAAAAATGAACCAGGAAAAGTCTCAAACAGCACAAAGTGCTGATTCAACAGAACGATGTGGGCTTGGAGAGTTAAAGTTACATAGCCTTGGCTTGTAACCTTGAGTTTAGTTAACTGGGGGTGATCCAATCAAGGAATTTAAAATGACCAAAAAAATTTGAAAGGATAGATACAAAGAAACTGGTGAATCACCAAATCCCGTTTTGGGAAATGGGCTCTATCCGCATCATGATTCATTCTTGGTGCTGTAATGGTTGTTTGGTGTTTCACGAAAGATCTGGAGGCCTGTATGATTAAACATAAACCGTTTATTGTTAAACCATAACTATGTACATATATACGAGATACTGCCATCCATGGGTGCTGACCCCATGCTTGTTCCTTCCAGCCTCTATTCTACAGTCTACTATCACCTGACTTTCTACATCATACTGTGGGCGCTAATGTTCTCCAGTCCCTTGAGTAAAATAATCCTTACTCTGCCAAACATCCTTATACAACGCTTGGAATGTGGATAACTCTGGTAAAGCAGTTTTTAATGCCCATCCCGCTTCATTCTGAGGGCATTAAGGGTCAACAATATAGTGTGGACCTGGAGGCTCATGCAATCCAACCGACCATGGGGCAGCCAGTTTCTTTCCCATTGGTGAACCAATCGGGTTCTTAGAACAAATTGGCAGCCTTTGTGTTTATTTCCTTGGTGCCAACCAATTACTGAATTAAACATCAGTGCAGGCAATTGTGGGAACTTGAACTTGTAATCTCTGAGTTATCAGTCCCACCATAAGCACTAGGCTACTTCTGGTGGCTCTAGACTCATTCCCAATCAAAGCAGATCAAAAGCAGTAAAACCCACAGGTCAGTCAGCATCTGAAAGACAACATTTCATCACAACATTATAGAGGATCATCCAAAAGTCCAGGATACTTTTTTATTCCAGAAATGCACCATCTCAGGGAAAAGATTCCAGTTAAGGGTTGATTCTATCTACTTTAAACAGATGGAAAGTCTGTGGGGGTTGGCGGGGGTGGGGGAGAGAGAGAGAGGGGTGGTGGTATTGGGTTACAAATTCTGGCCCAGCGCTCCCTTCTGGATCCCCTTCTCCAAGGGCCTCTGAACAAGGAATCGGCTCTCTTGTCGCTATCTGTTGGTAACATCGTAAACAGGGGAGAAGCATCCTAACAAAATCATAAAGAGCAAGAACAATCTTCCTGTTCTTTTTACGCCGTCACTAACACATGGAAGTTTTCTCACCTAATGTGTGTTTTTGAGCTTAATTTGTTCTTCTTCCAAAAATTTTATTTGATTCCACCTCACACAAGAACTTTTACTTTGTTAACACTGAGATTGGGCAACAGAACAACAAATCTTCAAAATATTTTTGATATCAAATTTATGGAAACAGAAAAATATTCCATAAATTCATGTTTTTCCCAATCACGGGATCTAGGAACTCCTGCAGTCCCCGGATTGAAATGATTGGTGTCCAATAGCCCCGGCCAATGTGGTTTTCCTTTGTGCTAGTTATGACTCCAACCAGCGGAGAGTTTACCCCCTGATTTCCATTGACTCCAGTTTTGCTAGGGCTCCTTGATGCCACACTCAGTCAAATGCTGCCTTGTTGTCAAGGGCAGTCACCCTCACCTCAGGAATTCAGCTCTTTTGTTCATGTTTGGACCAAGGCTGTAATGAGGTCTGGGGCCAACTGACCCTAGTAGAATCCAAAGTTAGCATTTGTGAGCATGTTATTGCTGTGAAAGTGCTGCTTCATAGCATTGTCAACCTTCCATCATTTTGCTGATTGAGAGTAGACTGATGGAGCAGTAACTGGATGACCAGACTGGATTTGCCCTGCTTTTTGTGGATCAGATATACCTGGGAATTTTCCACATTGTCAGTTTAGGTGCCAGTGTTGTAGCTGCACTGGAATAGCTTGGTTAAGGGTGCGGTTAGTTCTGAAGCACAAGTCTTCAGTACTATTACCGGAATGTTGTCAGTGCCCACAGTCTTTGTTGTATCCAGTATCCACCTCCCTGACAACCCAATAAACTTCAAATTTATATATAGGCACGGAGGGGAGTTTACAAGGTTAATTCTGCAATTAAATGTAGATTTTTAAATTTAATTGTACAACAAAAGATGTTTGTTTATTTGCCCAAATTTGCAGTAAATGTATGCCATTGACAGGACATCAGCTTTCAAAGGAATTCCCTTGACAAATAATGCAGGACAAAAAATATATCTATTTTGTTTTAAATCTGCTTTGCAATTCCAAACTAATTCATGCCAGCGAATTTCATCTCTGCAGCCAGCTCTCTGTACAGCTCGCTCTCTGAAAGAAATCCTAGACAGTGACTAACTTTCCTCCAGTGGGTTTTCAATGGGACATTCATCCACTCCAGAGGGAGTGGTTTACTTACCCCTGACCGGGGCAATGTATTAAAAACCTGCCCCACATTCTTCTGCTCCGAGACAAGAATCCCTCCCGCAGATTTATTGGAGTGGTTCAGGCAGGAGAGAAAGACAAGTCAGCAGTTTTATATCTTCAATTTATTCCCATAACCCCCTGAATTCTTATCTTACGTTCTAAACTCATCCATTCCATTCATTGGATTCCCAGAGGCTACAATCTTTCCAGTGGATATCTCTGAGCCACTCGCGTGTGTTTTCTTTTTTAATTCGTCGAAGAGAGGTTGAAGCAAACATTCGTGGCCAGTTTTTTTTTCCCCTCCCTATGTAGCTGTATAGTTATTAGCTTACCTCTCCCACAAGGCTGCCCGCGGAAAGTTGCTGTCGCTCTCCTCCTCCCTCCGCGGCTCGATCGGGACTCTCCGCCGCCGTTCAGCGCTCTCAGCGCGGATCAGGTGAGTGTGCGCTCCCGCTAGGGTGAAAACGCGGTCTCTGCCCGAACCATCTATGAGCTGAGCTGAGTGGAAAGGGGAGAGAGAGAGAGAGAATTGTTTTTTTTTTCCTTCATTCTGGTCTGAGAATGATGTTAGCTTCAACCGGGAGGAGCAGAGAAACTTGATTTCCCAAATAAAAAAATGCCACTTATTAAAAATGGAAGTGCCTTAAACGTCATTAAGTTTATAAGGCTTCAAGGAACAGAGAGGTTAAAGGCACATTATAAAGTTCTCGAACAACTCACCTCTGGATTGGGTTACTAACGGAAACACCAATCTTGAAAGAGTTCAGAGGTTTGTTCGGGTTTAAACATTGATGGGGGTTGCACTTGAACAGCAGTGAAAACAATTGTAACTGAAATCACAGAGTGGTGTAACTGAAATCACAGAGTGGTGCTCATAGCTCTGTCTCCTTCCCTCGGGCCTCTCTGAGACACAAGTTAGATTGTCACTTTTCTTCCCAGATTTTATTTAATTTAAGAAAGTCCTGGTATTTATAATAATGATTTGCTTGTGATGTGAATGTGTAAGTGAATAGATTTTAGTACAATTTCACACTGGTTTGCATATTATTATGTATATTGCTATCAGGGTATCTCAGTCTGTTGACATAGCTGTATATAGTTGTGTCCTGTGCTTCCGAATCAGATGATGCTGGATAAGGGAATGCACTTGTAATACTCCTGTGAATGATAGCGGAGCTAAAAGGGTTACATTATTTGGATAAATTCAATAGACTGGGTTTGTATTCCCTTTAAATATAGCATATTAAGGGGGGATCTAATTGTGGTGTTTAAGATGATGAAAGGTGTTAACAGGGTAGATAGAGAGAAACTATTTCATCTGCTGGGGGAGTCCAGAACATGGGAGCTGAACTTTCAAACTAGAGCTAGGTCATTCTGAAGTGATGGGCCGAATGGCCTCCAGTGCTTCATGAATTTCAAAGCTGTGTAGAGCTTTAAATTGGCAAGAGGTGGGCCCCACCAACTTGCATAACAATTAATTTTAAAAGCAAGCACTCATGTTTAGGGTATGTCTGTGGAAATTTGTATTGATCTTGCAATATTCTAAAAATTAAAGCGTGACATAGATACTCCCTTGCTCCCCACCCCTTCCAGCCTGATGTATTATTAAGATCCAGAATGCAAAACAGGCAGAAAACCTGTAAGGTTACAACACTCAATACATGTAGAAGAAACTCTGCCACAATTTTAAAGCTGTTCCACACTTTAGATGCAGTAACTACTTCAGGTGGAATCACAAAGCTCCCATTCATCTCAGGCCACTTTCAAACTGCACATTGCATTCAAACTTCAGATCGACAGACATGTTTTCAATGTTTTCTTTAGGAGGGAGACTGGCTGCTTTAAATTTTTGTCTAACTCAGCATCCGAGCTGTGTAACTGTTTTTTCCACACTGCAGTAGCTCCATGGCAAAGATTGTGCCACTGTAACTTATCCATGGCCACTCAATACTTTATCCACCAATTTTAAAAGACAAATATGAGTTCCCACATAAAATCATAGCAAGATACAGGTCATTCGTTCCATTATGCCTGTCCAGCCCATTGAAAGTGTTATCCCAACTGACTTGGAAATACATCGCCGTTCCCTCACTGTCTCTGGGTCAAAATCCTGGAACTCCCTCCCTAACAGCACTGTGGGTGTACCTACACTATTTGGACTACAGCAATTCAAGACAGCAGCTCACCCGCCTTAGGGATGGCCAATAAATGCTGGCCCAGCAATGCTCAAATCCCATAAATGAATTTAAAATAAACATTTCTCTCTCCCCATATCTTTGCAATGTTTTCCTTTTCAAGTATTTATCTAATTTCCTTTTGTAAGTTCCTACTGAATCTGCTTTCACCACCCCTTCAGGCAGCGCATTCCAGATCACAAAGCAACTCACTGCATTAAAACAATTCTCTTCATTTCATCTCGGGTTCTTTTACCTTTGATCTGTGTCCTCTGGTTACCAACTCTCCTGCCATTGGAAACAGTTTCTCCTTATTTACTCCATCAAAACCTTACATGGTTTTGAACACCTCTATTAAATCTCTCTCTAACTTTCCCTGCTCTACGAAGAACAGTCCCCAGTTTCTCTAATCGCTCTACGTAACCCCATTACTGGTACTGCTCTGGTAAATTCTCCACTGCACCCTCTCCATGGCCTTTTTCTATTCTTAAGTGTGATGGACACAGTATTCCAGCTGTGGTCAAACTTGTGATTTATAAAGGTTTAGCATAACTTGCTTGCTTTTGTACTTTATTCTTCTCTTACAAGGTGGACGTGGAAAGAATGTTTTCTCTTGCGGGTGAGTCCAGAACTAGGGCACACAGTTTTAAAATTAGGGGTCACCCTTATAGGACAGAGATGGGGAGAAATTTTTTCTCTGTGGATTGTGCAACTTTGGAACTTTCTGCCTCAGAAAGCAGTGGAAGTGGGGTCACTGAATATTTTTAAGGCAGAGATAGATAGATTCTTATTAGGCAAGAAAATCAAAGGTTATCGGAGGTCGATGGGAATGTAGAACTTGAAACACAAACAGATCAGCTACGATCTTATTGAATGATGGGGAGGGCTCGAGGGGCCGAATGTCCTACTTCTGCTCCTATTTTGTGTGTTCATATTAATAATATGAAGAGTTGCCCGAAAGCTGATTTCCAGGGTTTTTCTTATTTATTCATGGGATGTGGGCATCGCTGGCTAGACCAATTTCCTAATTTTCCATCCCTATTTGCCCTTGTGAAGATGGTGGTAAAGCACCTTCTTGAACCACTACAGTCCATGTGGTGTAGGTACACCTACATTACTGCAAGATATGTGAGCTTTGAAATAAGGATGCTCTTTCAGCTATCAGTGATGGTTTATAATCGTTTTTATTCTTTTATGGGATGGGGCATCAACAGTATTCCAAATTCATCCCTAATTGCCCTTGAGAAGGTGGTGGTGAGCCTTGCTAAGTGATAAGTGTCAACCAGATTGATGTGGGCCTGGCGTCATATAGGTAAGGATGGCGGATGAGTTTTTTTATTTTATTCATTCATGGGATGTGGGCGTCACTGGCTAGCCCAGTATTTATTGCCCATCCCTAATTGCCTTTGTTCAGAAGGCATTTTAAGTGTTAACCACATTATTATGGGTCTGGAGTCACATCTAGGCCAGACCAGGTAAGGACAGCAGATCTCCTTCCCCTATAGGACATTAGTGAACCCGACGGGTTTTTACAAAAATCAATAATGGTTTCATGGTCATCATCAGACTTTGATTGAATTCAAATTTGCAACAATTGATAATAGCTTCATGGTTACTATTACTGAGACTAGTTTTCAGGTTAATTAATTGAATTTAAATTGCATCAGCTACCATGGCAGGATTTGAACCCATGTCCTCAGGGCAGTAGTGTGACCCTCTGGATTAATAGTCCAGTCCATTACCACTATGCCACCATCTCCCCAGATTAGAATATCCTGTAAAGATGGAGGGAGGGGTCCTCATCATCATCTTGCATGATGTTATCTTGCCCCTGTCACAGAAATCATAGCAAGTAGTGCTCAATTCTTCCACATCACTGTGATGTATGGGATAGGAATGGGCCATGGGGCAATTCTGTTCCTGCAAACTGAAAGCCATGCACAGAGCAATGTTCATTAGACTTTTACTGCCAGTGAGAACATTTAAAGAAAAAAAGACATTTAAATGGTGCCTTTCACAAACTCAAGGTGTCCCAAAGCACTTTACATCCAATGAGTACTGTTTTTTGAAGAGTCACTGTTGTAAAGTAGGAAATGTGGCAGCCAATTTGTGCATTGCAAGCTCCCACAAACAACAATGTGATTATGATGAAATCATCTGTTTCACTGATTTTTATTGAGGTGCATATATTGGGCAGGACACCGGACCCCTGCCGTTCTTCAAAACCGTGAATAGTGTCATGGGATCACTTAACAGTCCACTAGAGAGAGCAGATGGAGCCTCGATTTAACATCGGATTTGAAAGCCAGAGCCTCTGACAGTGCAGTACTCCCTCAGTACTGACACTGGGAATATCAGCCTCGGTGGTGACTTGAGAGACAGCAGAGAGCCAGTCCCTTTCAATTGATATAACATAGAATAAATGAAGTTGTTTTGTAAAAAAAAAGTAAAAAGGCCACAGCAAAGCAAAAGCAATGAAAGATCACCTCTTATAGATTGTTTTGCATTCATAGACAGAGACTGACATCAGTGGCATTACGTTACACCATCTGTATCCATTCATTAAAAAATCTTGGGGCATCATTGTTGATGAATGTATTGTTTCTGTACTTCAGGGTATCAAGGTGGATAGCTCAGTAAGTCCAGATCACACTTAATTCTATTAATTATGCATGACCGATATTCAAAGATGGAGTCTTGCGTATCTGTGGATGTTCCTGAATATGAGATGTCAGCCAGTTGGTAGCACACTTGCCTGTGGGTCAGAAGGTTCCACTCCAGGATTGAGCACAAAAATCAAGGCTGACACACTATTGCAGTACTGAAGGATTACAGCACTGTTGGAGATGCCATCCTTTGGATGGGACATTACACCAAGGCCCGTCTGCCCTCTCAAGTGGATGTAAAAGATCCCATGACACTATTTTGAAGAAGAGAAAGGGTATCCTCCCTGGTGTCCTGGCCAATATTTATCCCTCAATAAAGACCATAACATCACAAAAACAGATTATGTGGCGATCATTACATTGCTGTTTGTGGGACCTTGCTATGCACAAATTGGCTGCTGCATTTCCTTCATTACAACACCGACCACACTTCAAAAGTATTGGCTATAAAGCACTTTGGGAGGTCTGCTGGTCATGAAAGGCATTATTAAAATGCAAGCTTTTCTTTCCTCTCTATTCCCCAGTGTTTAATATCATCTACTATTTTGGGAGTCTTGATGAATGTGTACACATTTTATTCTGCAACAAAGAATTCTTGGAAATTATAAAGAACACTATGTTTTAAAATCCAAATAACATGATAGTCAGTCATACTGTTTACAAACAATTTAACCAATACCTTAAGGTCATGTTGACCTTCCAAGACCTTAATGAGTTTCTAAGTATTGTGTTGGTAGTCTGGACCCCCCTGATGAGCCATGTCTTTTTGCATGGACTCTGTAGATCATATTACATTTCTGAAATCGGTAATTAAGGAATTTTACACCATCTTAGCCATATTTGACATCCTGCACTCCAGCTGAAGAGCTAAGGAAGCAGTATTTGATCCTTTGGCTTGAGTTGGTGAGTTTAAGTTTTGTATGAAGTATTCAAGAAATATATAAGTTTTGAGTTGAATTTCTATTGAGTTAGATGAGCATAGAGGGAGCAGACATCTTGCAGATGGTACAGGTCATCTTTTGAATGGGTTTAACTGGCAGATGTATTTTATGACTTAAGAAGATGGGAAAGATGAAAACACAGTCGGGAAGTCTTTGTCATGTTGATTATCCAAGGTTCCATTTGTTTTCGCAAGTGGATTATGCCAAGTTGCTTGTTTTTAGTTCTTTTAGATTTGCCTATGAGTCTTGTAAGGAGCCATGTCAGATCAGAGATGCTAAGAATTGTCCACTCAGGGGTTCGAAGAGCAGTATGAGATATCTGAGATCCTACTTGTCCTTCCAGGAGAGTCTTGATAGTTACAATGTAGCTGACTGACTTTGGCTCCTGGTCCAGCAATGCCTCGATTTTTAAGATTCTCATAATCATTTTCAAGTCAACCCTTGGCCTCGCCTCCTCCCTATCTCATAGCCTTGTCTAATTCTACAACCCTCTAAGATCTCTGTGTTCCTCCAATTCTATCCTCTTGCCCATCCCCAATTTTCTTCACCCCACCATTGGTGGCTGTGCCTTCAGCTGCCAAGGTCCAAAGCTTTGGAATTCCTTTCCTAAACCTCCCCACTTGTCTACCTCTCTCTGCTCCTTGAAATCTACCTCATTCATCTGTCCTAATATTTCTGTGTGGCTCGGTGTCAAATTTTGTCCCATAATGCTCATGTAAAGCTCCTTGGGATGTTTTACAATGTTACAGGTGATATATAAATGCAAGCTGTTGTTATTGCGTAAGGGAAAAGCTGGTTAAGTCTTTTGGTGGCATTGAACTGTAAGAGTAAGATTAGTGTGCATGATTTGATCTGGATTTCTTTGGTATGTAATAATTTTGAGTATTTGATGGCCCTCATCATGAAATTACTTGAAGTGTTTCTCTACGTGGGTTAAGATGAGAAGGGTTAAGAGTTTTGCTGTGAAAATTTAGTTTTTATAGGTTAAAGTGCTATTTGGGTGGTGACAGTACTGTGCTTGCTATGTTAAACCATAATCTGGCATCACATGTTAACAGCATTAACAATATAGGAACATAGGAGCAGGAATCTTCGAGTCTGCTCCTCCATTCAATAAGATCATGGCTAATCTGGTTGTGGCCTCAGCTCCACTTTGCTGTCTGCCATCCATAACCCTTGACTCCCTTGTCTATCAAAAATCTGTCTAACTCAGCCTTGAATAAATTCACTGACCTAGCCTCCACTACTTTCTGTGGAAGAGAATTCCACACACCAACGACCTTTGGGAGAAAAGAAAAGTTTTTCCTCATCTCTGTCTTAAAAGGGCGTCCAATTTTTGGTAAACTATTATATTTTTTGTTCTAACACTTTGCAACGAGTGTTCTGGGCATTTAACTGCAAAAAAGAGTATTCTACTTTAAAAAGATGATTGCTCCAATTAAACGTGTGTACGTTACTCATGGACCTGTTCAGTTCATTCCTCTTAACTGAATTATCTTTAAAGGCTGCCATTCCATTTCAGTGTCAAAAATGAATGATTGGATTTAATTAAATTCTGTTTCATTTTTTTCCAAGAAAATATCGCGAGCCAAAAGTACCCAAAGTGTGCTCCTTGCTCTTATGCTAGTTTAACCATGGAATCGACAATCAGTGCTGCAGATCGTTGAAGATGGGGCCCGATGGGTGCACTATTTAGAAAGCTATGTGATATGGTTTCCAAAATCTTAAATGTTTCCTACCCATTTCTATGGAGGCCTGTTCTATAAAAGGAAATGTCCATCTGAGATTGTCGACAAGCAAAACGATTTCTTTCTAATGCATAATGAATCCAGTATTAACAGTTCAAAGTCTGTTTGTGATATGTGCAGAAAAGGTCTGAAGCACTCATATGGTTTTCTTTTATCCACTATTTACACAAAAATGTTAACCTTCTCAGAATGAATAGTGATTATTAACAGGTTAACTGAGCCATGCTACCTGGACGCCAAGTATATTTCAGGTCTTTTTTGTATACCTCCACACAACTTTCTCCCAATCCATCAAAAAACAAATTTAAGAGACTCCCAGTGTGGCCCACAAATGTGACGGGGCCCATAAGTTAGAAATTATCATGCCCTATGAATGCATTAAAACAGCAAAAAGAAATCTTTCATCAATCTCAGGATACAGCCCTGCTGGCATTTATTGCCCAACATGAGATTCCCCAGAGAAGACAGTGGTGGAAACTGTTGCAGTTTTATGGTGAAGGCGTTCACACAGTGCCACTAAATAATGAGCTAAGCGATGATGAATGAACGGTCAATATATGGCCAAGATGGGATGATATATTACTTGGAGGGGACCTTGGAAGCGGGAATTTCCTCTGGCTTCTAACAGTCAGTGACATAATGATGGAAGATCAGTGGTCACTGATGTATCTGGGATTCTGGTGACCAAGGGAAATTCATGGCAATAATGTTTGACAGTTTTACATTCCCAATACAGTGTTTTCTTCAGTGTAATTTTACCTGGCTCCCCTGAAATTCGCTGGAGAATCAATAATGGGAAACAAGGAAATGGTGGAAGCATTGAGCAGGTATTTTGCGTCTGTCTTCACTGTAGAAGAGAAAAAAAAGTGCCAAGAATACTTGAAAATCAAGAAGTAAAAGAGAGGGAGAAACTTTAAATAATCACAATTGTGAGAACAAAAGGTACTGGGAAAAATATCAGAACTGAAGGTTGAGAAGTCCCCTGGACCTGATGGCCTTCATCCTAGGGTCTTAAAAAAAGTGGCTGCTGAGATAGTAGATGCATAGGTTGTGTTCTTCCAAAATTACCTAGTTTTGGAAAGGTCCCAGTAGATTGGAAAATATTCTAATGTAACGCCTCTATTCAAGAAAGGAGGGAGACAGAAATCAGGAAACTATAGGCCAGTTAGCCTAACATCTGTCATAGGGAAAATGCTAGAATCCATTATTAAGGAACTTTTAGGAAATCATAATACAATCAGGCAGAGTCAACATGGTTTTGTGTAAGGGAAATCATGTTTGACCAATTTATTAGAATTCTTAAAGGAAGTAACATCAATGTGGATTAAAGGGAACCTGTAGATGTGATGTACCTGGATTTCCAAGAGGCATTCTACAAGGTGCCACATCAAAGGTTACCTCATAAAATAAGTGTTTATGCTGTAAGGGGTAACATATTAACATGGTTAGAGGACTGGTTAGCTAATAGGAAGAAGAACGTAGGGATAAATGGGTCATTTTCGGGCTGGAAAGCCATTACTAATGGAGTGCCATAGGGATCAGTGCTGGGACCTCAACTGCTTACAATCCATATCAATGACTTGGATGAAAGAACTGAAGGTATGGTTGCTAAATTTAGTGATGACACAAAGATAGGTAGGAAAGTAAGCAGTCAAGAGGACATAAAGAGCATCCAGATGGATTTAGGTAGGTTAAATGAGTGGGCAAAAATTTGGCAGATGGAGTATAATGTGGGAAAATGTGAGCTTTCCACTTTGGCAGGAAGAATACAAAAGAAGTGTATTATTTGAATGGAAAAAGGCTGTGAACTCAACAGTACAGAGGGATCTGGGTGTCCTAGTATATAAATCACAAAAAAATTGGTATGCAGGTGCAGCAAGTGATTAGGAAGGCAAATGGAATGTTAACATTTCTTGCAAGAGGAATCAGGTATAAAAGTAGGGAAATTTTGCTACACTTGTACAGGGCATTGATGAGCCCACATCTGGACTACTGTGTACAGTTTTGGTCTCCTTACTTAAGAGGGAATATAATTGCATTAGAAGCAGTTCACAAAAGGTTCACCGGACTGATTCCTGGAATGAAGGGGTTATCTTATGAGGAAAGGTTGGGCCTATATCTGTTGGATTTTGGAAGATTGAGAGGTGATCTTATTGAAACATAAGATCAAGGGAAATTTGGGATGGGCAATAAATGCTGGCCTGGGGTCCTTGTCAGGGTGAATGCTGAGAGTATGTTTCCCCTTGTGGAAGAACCAGGGGCACAGTTTAAAAATTAGGGGTACCCCATTTAAGGCCAAGGTGAGGAGAATTTTTTTTTCTCTGAGGGTCATTGGTCTGTGGAATTCTCTTCCCCAGACAGCAGTGGAGGCAGGGTCATTGAATATGTTCAAGGCTGAATTCGATAGAATTTTGATCAGCAAAGGAGTCCAGGGTTATGGGGGGCAGACAGAAACTGGAGTTGAGGCCACAATCAGATCAGCCATGATCTTATCAAATGGCAGAGCAAGCTTGAGGGGCTGAATGGCCTACTCCCGCTCCTAAATCTTGTACGTTCTTGTCATTGTTTCCTTGATGAAGTTATGAGATATCATCTATGTTATTTATATACACCTTTGTCTGACCAATTGGACTCCCACTAGAACACTTTATCCTAAAAGATGGAACATTACAAAACTGAAAGGGTTTGAAATACAAAAACAAATTCTGTCAATGAAAGAATTCCAGAAGCTTGTGGTAATTTTTTTTTTGTTTCCCCACTTGGGACTGGGATTCCCTTGTGCTTCATGCCTCCTCTGAGTGGCCATGAGCCACGTCTGAAGGGGCCCGACTCCACTAAAATTGCAGGGGTGGGGGAGGGTGGCTGTCGACCCCCCCCCCCCCCCCCCCCTTCACCCAGTGGAGCAGGGAAGGCTGGGAGTGCAGCATACAGGCTGACAGCCCGCACTCTTGTCCCACGCCGGCTAAAATTGTTACCAACAGGAATGGGGACAGAAATCCCTATTTGAAGCAAATTTTTGCTCATTCTGGATAGCGGGAAAGCAGTGTGACTATCAGGGACATTGGAGCCATCGAGATTGGCTATGGTGAAATAGGATAAGGTGTCATCAGCATACATGTGGAGTATGCTCAGTAGAGACAGAACTGTACCAGCAATCTATTGTTAAATATTTTTTCCCATAGATTTCTGGCGGGGATTTTATCTGGATTTCAGTAAAATCTATATTGGCAGATAAATGAGTGAGGTGATTATGTTATTTTATCACCGTGACTTCATTGTATATATGCTTTTCCATTAAGGAAGCACATAGCACAACAGTTTTCCATTTGGTAATGTGTAATTCATAACCTCCATTATCAATACTGCAAATGCTACACCATTAACCATCCACTTATCTGTACTGAGTGTCCAGAGTAAACATAATACTCTCATTCTCTTCACATATCCCTGAATTATTTGTTGTAAAAATCAATTTTTTTGCATGTTCTGCTCTTTAATCTTTAAGTCAAGACGTGTTTAGGATTGGAAAATTAGTGTAACACAAAATAAGCACATTTCGGTGAGATTTTGGGTTGCCAGTTCCATCTCAGGAATGGGTCCAATTCAAACCACTCCTGCAGGGTTTACAAGAGAGAATTTCACTGGCTGTCCACACAATAACATGCTTCCCATCTGGTTCTAATCTACATTAGCCCGATCCACAAATATAATTTACATTAGGGCTATGTCACTGAGCCCAAAAGTTACAACATTTAATTATTAATATAAAGCTAATAATTCACTTACGCCAAGAAGAGATTAACTTATAAAAACAGAAAGAGCTTGAAACTGTCCTTTGCACAGTCCTGGTCTCCCTATTATTAAAAAGGATGTAGAAAGTACAAAACAGATTTACAAGGATGCAACCAGAACTGAAAAGTTAGGCTCATTGTGAAAGGTTGAACAGATTGGGCTTCTTTTCTCTAGAAAAAAAACAGCTAAGGGCTGACCTAATAAAGGTCTTTAAGTTTTTTTTATTCATTCAAGGGATGTGGGCTTCACTGCTAGGCCAGCATTTATTGCCCATCTCTAATTGCCCTTGAGAAGGTGGTGGTGAGCTTGAACCACTGCAGCCCGTATGGTGTAAGTACACCCACAGTGCTGTTAGGGAGGGAGTTCCAGGATTTTGACCCAGATTATGAACGGGTTTGACAGGGAATCACAGAGTCACACAGTGCAGAAGAGGCCCTTTGGCCCATCAAGTCTGCACCGACATGTGAAAGACACCTGCCCTACCTACTTAATCCCATTTACTAGCACTTGGCCCATAGCCTTGAATGTTATGACATACCAAGTGCTCATCCAGGTACTTTTTAAAGGATGTGAGGCAACCCGCCTCCACCACCCCCCCAGGCAGCGCATTCCAGACCGTCACCACCCTCTGGGTAAAAAAGTTTTTCCTCACATCCCCCCTAAACCTCCTGTGACTGAGAGAAGATGTTTCCAGTTGTAGGGGAGTCCAAAACTAAGGGCAATCAAAGATAGTCACTAATAAACGCAATAAGGAATTCAGGAGAAACGTCTTTACCTACAGAGTAGTAATGATGTGGAACTCACTACCACAGGGCACAGTTGAGGGGAATAGCATAATAAATTTAATAGGAAACTAGTGTCAGCTATGGCTCAGCTGGTAGCACTCTTTACTCTCAATCATAAGGTTCTGGGTTCAAGTCCCACTCCAGGGCTTGAGTACAAAGATCAAGGCTAACACTCCTGAAGGAGTACTGAAGGGACATTGCACTGTCAGATGTGCAGCCTTTCAGGTGAGACGCTCAACTAAGGCCTCATCTCCTTGGATGGATGTAAATGGTACGATTTTGAAGAAGAACAGGGAAATTATCCCCAGTATCCTGGCCAATATTTATCCCTCAATCATTATCAGGCTATTTGATCATTATCACATTGCTATCTGTGGGAGCTTGCTGTGTGTAAATTGGCTGCTGTGTTTTCTACATTACAACAGTGACTTCACGTCAAAAAAAAGGTACTTCGCTCATTGTAAAGTGCTTTGAGACATCCAGTAATCATGAAAGGTGCTATATAAGTGCAAGTCTTTCTTTCTAAATAAACAAGTTGGAAAAAGAAATAGCAGGTTATGCTGATAAGGTTAGCTGAAGAGGAATAGACCAGTTGGGCTGAATGGCTTGTTTCTGTGCTGTAAATTCTCAATGGAACAGAGAAAGAGCATCAATTGTCAACTAAAAATAAGCTGAACATTTTGGATTGTCTTTTGGGTGCTGATGGGCTTGCTGTGTATTTCCACCATTTTTTTTTTTGCTTTTATTTCAACATTTACATTTTTGTCTTGTTGCTACCAAAGCAGATTAATAGTTAGTTAGGAGCTATCTTAACCCATTGTTAAATAGCCTGTCAGATCTAATTGGCTTCCTTACCACAATGAAGTGGGTAAATTTTGTGATGCTTCTTAAATAATAGAACAAAGTTCATTTTTGTCCAATGTTCTGTTTTAATAATTTGGTATTTTTCAAAGACAAAGGACCTATTCCAGGTAGAATCATAGAGTAGTTACAGAATAGGAGGCCATTCAGCTCATCTAATCCATGGTGGCTCTCTGCAAGAACAATTTAGCTAGTCCCATTCGCACACCATTTTCCCATAGCCCCACAATTTCTTTCCCTTCAGGCGCTTATCTAATTCTCTTTTGAAAACCACAATTGTATTCGCCTCCACCATCCTGTTAGGAACTAGATATAGTTTAAGTAAGTTGTATTTGTATTTGTGGATGTTAGGAATAAGTTATAGCTTTAAGTTTAAGTTTTTTATTTTATTTATGGGTTAAAAGGATGAAACCTGGGTCTAGTTTCACTTTAAAGTATGCTGCCTGCAAGTCTCTGGGTTGGTTTGTATACCTGCATTCTAATGTGGTGTTATGACTCTTCAAGTATAAAAACTGGGCTGTTGCCTAGCAGCAGGAGGCCCATAGACACAGAGAAACAAAAAGCAGTTTTTTAGTTCAGTTGAAAACAGGAGCTAGGAGAAGCTGGACAGGAGGGAACTGCAGGAAGCAGATTTCCCAAAGAACAGAAGGGGGTCCCAAGAAGATCTTCTAATCAAAGGAAAAGAACAGAAAGCTGGAAAGGCCCTGTTAAGTGAAGCTAAGAGTGAGTAGCGGAGGAGGGCTCCAAGTTTAAAGACAGAAAGCTGCAAGACGCAGACTTAAAGCAAAATAGGCTTGTGAGAAGCCAGAAGATCCAAGGAGACTGCCGAAGGTCTGTAACTCTTTACTACGGGCCTGTGAAGCAGTGCTGTTCTGTTCGCACAGATGAGTATCTGAGAGAAAGTGTGCATGGAAGGCAAAGCTTGAATGCACATGGTGATCCAGGGGACAGGAACATTGGAAGGACAGATCAAAGCCTGGAGGTGGACCCTTGTGGAAGGCATCTGAGAGAAAGCATTGTTTTGGAGAAGATTCCAAAGCGGGTTCTTTGGGAGTGGAGATTGGAAACCCTCGTGTGAAAGAAGGAGTTCAGTGAGACTGGTTGGCTCACAGCGTGACAAGTGTCTGGGTGGAGTTGATGAGAGAACCATAGCACCTGTTTGGGCTAATAGCTGTCACTTGGTTTCAGAGTGTGGTGTGCCTGACCACAGGTCGCTTATTGGTTTACATGGACAGTGTACTTTTTTTAATTCGTTCATGAGATGTGGGCGTTGCTGGCCAGGCTAGCATCTATTGCCCATCCCTAATTGCCCTTCTTCAGAGGGCATTTATGAGTCAACCACATTGGTGTGGGTCTGGAGTCACATGTAGGCCAGACCAGTTAAGGACGGCAGATTTCCTTCCCTAAAGGACATTAGATTGAACTAAAAAACTTTTACTTATTGTGAACATTAGAGTATAAGATAACTTTTGTAACTTGTGGTATCCTTATGATTCTGTATATTTTTGTGGGTAAAGGTGTATTGTAATATAGTTAGGATCTATCAAGCCAGGTTCCATCCTGGGATATGACTTGTCCAGTAGTAACATCAGCTGGGATCATAACCATTCTCTCAGGCAGTGCATTTCAGATCCTAACCATGTGCTGGGTAAAAAGGTTTTTCCTCATGTGGCCTTCATGTCTGACAGCTCCCTAAGCTCCTGGGTACAGAAATATATCATTTATCTCTGCCTCCATTAGGCTGCCAGATAAAATAGATGCGTATTGTCAACTACATTTTCCAAGGATCAAATGTAGATCCTCTCATACCAGTGCACCCACCACCACCCAATCACTAACCACTCAATTAGGGCAATGGGCACACAGTGGACCACTAGGTATCTGAAGCTCTCTTCTCTCCTTGCTGTCCAGAGTATGCAACAGGCACCTCTAAGGCCAAATGTGGCCCCAAGCCTTGGGGATCCAGCCCTTGAAGACCTTACACCTCAGTGCACGCTGAGCTCACATTTATTGTTTAGAATGGTCGGCCTATTTGAATTTCATGAGTCTGAGAGTTTGAAAAGTCTTGTTCCTAGCACTGGTGTCTCATTTGTTGCATGAATCTGTCTTGTATTCCCTTGAGTATAGAAGATTGAGGGGTGATATAATCAAGGTGTTTGAAAGATTAAAAAATATTTGATGAGGTAAATACAGTGAAGCTATTTCCTCTGGTGGAGTGAATGAGGAGCCATCATTCCAAAATTAGAATTCAGGGGTGAAATCAGGAAGCACTTTTTCAAGGGTAGTGGAAATCTGAAATCCTCTCCCCAAAAGGCTATGGATACTGGGGTCCAATTGGGGCTTTCAAAACTAGATTGATAGATTTTTTGTATGGGTAGCAAGGTGGATAAATGAGGGCGAGGCACAGAGGTAGATTAACGGGACCATGGCTTGATACTTTATATATGTCTCCAGGATGTCATGGAACGCAGAAAGGTAAAAGCTTGGACCCCGGTATACAACAGCACCAGGGATAGTAATGCATAAATTACCGCACATGGTGTTACAGCAACAGCCTGGGAGGAGTTGGATTCCAATCCCATCTTCGATACTTAAGATGTCTCTCACTTCTATTTATTTCATGTTATGACTTTGTTAATGGGAGGCACTCCTGTGTCACACAGCACCCTCTATTATGAAAAGGAACTTTTGTTTTTCTAAAAGCAGGGAAAATAACACTGTCTGGATAACTGCAGCACCATCATCATCTGTTTTATGATCCAAACTCTGCAAACAAATCTCAATCACTCCATCTGAATTATTATGTAGTGATCCCAGTACAAAAGACCATTCGGCCCCACAATCTTGCACTAGACATTTTACTGCTTTAAAAGGGGTTATATAAAGGTAAGTTGTTGTTATTGCACCTCTGAGCTCTAGCTCCTCTTTCCTTATGCTCTTTAATACTTTTCTCCTCAAATACTTATTTAGTTCCCTTTTAGCGTGGCTTAACTTAATGGTACTTTGCCTGAAAAAAATGTTTCTAACTTTGTTTTGTGCTTTTCATACTAATTCTGAGATGATGCCTCCTCTTGTTATCAAATCATCAACCAACCACCGAAGAGTTCAGTGTTTCCTTGACATTTTCCCACAATCCAAGCATTAAATTCCTCCACTGAATACAGAAGTGTTTAAAGTCTCTCATTATAACTATATTAACAACAGCTTGCATTTATATAGCACCTTATCACAGTTTGAAGGAGCTTAATAAGTGTGTTATCAATAAGAATATTGACAACAAGTTACAGGAGGAGAGATTACAGCGGGTGACCTAAAGCTTGGTCAATTCATTAGGTTTAAAGGAGCATCTTTAAGGAGGGGAGAGAAGTGAAGAGTTGTACAAGGGGAAATCCACAGCTTTGAGCCTCAGCAGCTGAAAACAACCATCTCGTGCCTGGTATCTCCCGAGTAATCCATTGCTTTAATCTTTATTTCAGTTTCTCTTTAAAGAATGAAATTGCAATTATATAGTTATATCATTACATATAGTGCCTTTGACAACTTCAGGGGTATCACTGGAGCGAGAATACGTGGGGTTTGCCAGTAAGTTTGAGGTTTTCCGTGGTCAGTGGGTACAGGTGGGACTGGATTCCATTAGAACAAAAGAAATAGGAGCAGGGGTAGGCCATTCGGCCCATCAAGCCTGCTCTGCCATTCAACAACACCATGGCTGATCTTCCACATCAAATGCAGTCCTGCCCTATCCTAATGTCCTTTGATTCCCTCAGTGTCCAAAACATGGCGGATAAAGGGGAGATTGTTAAGTTTTATGGAAGATAGTTTTGTCATCATTTAGGTATTACCTTTGCGACCCCTCTGATGATTTAATCACACACTTATGGATTAACTAAAAGAGCTGACGACCTCGGGATGTCCTAAAGCGATTTACAGTTAATGAAGGCCTCTTTAAAGCACTTGGGGACTTGCGCAGCGTGCAGTATAACTGGGAACCCTACCAGCTGCAAATCGCAGTGGTCACCGAGTGGAAGGTTAGAATAATCGGTTTCAGAGTGAAATGTTCACAAATTGGACCCAATGTCTCTCTGAGTCTGACTGCCACCCACTCCAGGCTAGGTTTACGGCTGGTGAACTGCTTTCCAGCTCACTGCTCTTGACACAGACCCGGTTACTTACTGCAGTGTGTCCGGCTGTGCTGTGCGGCCAGCGGCGAATGCCTGGACATTGTACCGAGGGCAGGTGCGCGGCGGAGGGTCGCTCGTCCCTGGGCCCTCTGCTCCCTCTCGCTCTCTCTCCCCGCCCGCTCCAGCCGCTGCTGATCCAATCTCCAAGGTCCCTGCACCTTGCCTCTGTTTGCTTTCTCCTTCTTCCATCTGCCCAACACGTGGCTTGTTCTCACGCCCTTCCCTCCCCTGCGATCTGTCAACAAGGAAACTAGCGAGAGAGGCAAGAAACTTAACAAAAACAGAACACACACACACACAGAGACGAGGAACTTAGCAAAGGCAGTAGAGGGAAGAAACTTGGAGAGGCTGAGAGACACGGGAAACTTTGTAAAGAGAGAGGATGGGGCAGAGAAATAGAGAACAAGAGACTGGGAGAGACAAGGAACTTATGAAGTGTATGTGACGTGCTGTATGCAAGACTTGTAGTATAAGCTTATTAGTGACACCTTAATTATAATTAAGATAAGCATATAATTTAGATAAACCTTGCAGACTCTGGTTTAAACCAGAAGTTGCAGGTATTTAGCCTGCAGGGTTATTCTGGAAAGTTACCTTGCATTTTAAAATAGGACCTTTTTTTTCAGTTGAAACTTATGAAAAAGTCAGTCTCTTTTAAAAAAAACTCAGGCCGTTCATCATGTTGACACTGCTGACGTTTATTGCCATCCTTAAAACTTTAATCTCTTTGACCAAGCTTTCAGTCGCCTCCGTTAATATCTCCTTAAGTGACTCAGTGCCAAATTCTCTTTGCTAACACTCCGACCAAGCACCCTGGAAGGTGTTATTATATTGTGTAAGTTATAGTGTAAGAAGGTGGTGTTGAACGTCCTCCTCAATACACTGGTTGTTTTTAAAATTGAATGGCTTGTGGGGCCTCTTCGGCAGACATTATGGGCAGAATATTAACTACTTTAAAAATATTCACGAGCTATAGGTCATTTACATAAGACATAAGAGCAAAAATTAGGCCATTCGGCCCATCAAGTCTGCTCCGCCATTCAATCAAGGCTGATAAGTTTCTCAACCCCATTCTCCCGCCTTCTCCCCATAACCTTTGATCCCCTTACCAATCAAGAACCTGGTCAATTTCCAGGTCCTGGCCCCACACTTGCTGGCAGTGCATCTGCCCAACAGATCTTACAGATGGTGGCCTCCTAATTGCCTGTCTCTGCAAGAACCATACACCAATGTGGGTGGTTCCTGAGGTAGCAGACCCAATCAGAGGGCCAGTGTCACTGGGATAGGTAGGTGCTGCGGACCCAATCAGAGGGCCAGTGCCACTGGGATAGGTAGGCGCTGTGGACCCAATCAGAGAGCCAGTGCCACTGGGATAGGTAGGCGCTGTGGACCCAATCAGAGGGCCAGTGCCACTGGGATAGGTAGGCGCTGCAGCTGTAGTAGACCATGAGAACCACTGCATCTTGAGGTGCCCTCTGAAGGCATCTTAATTTGGTTGGTGTAAAGCATGGCCCAGCTGCCAGACACCTCCACAGGACGGCTAGTGACTGCAGGTGTGGCCTGCCAATACCTGAATCTCTGCTGGTGGGAGGCAGCGGCAAGTATAGGAGGACTGGTGGCCCCCCTGGACCTTCAAGCACCTGCTGGGCTTTGGTTTCAGTGTCACACCTGTCCCCAGCAACATCCCCAATCTTCCCATAAGTGGGCACTTACAAATGCAAATTGGCTACCTACTGCTGCCAGCCAGGTATCCCTTCCTTTCTGCTTCCACCCCAACCCTGGCAAGATCAGCCTGCTCCAACATTCAATAGGATCATGGCCTCAACTTCACTTTCCTGACTGTCCACCCCCGCCACCCCCCCGCCAAATAACCCTTGACTCACTTGATCAATAGAATGGTAGAGACAGGACCTCTCCACTCTCAATACCTTGTCCTAGTTTCGTCCTAGTCCCACCATCCAAGCCACCTCAACAAGACACAATATTCTGTCCTATGAGTCAATGCCATTATGGAGACTGGAATTCACATGCAAACTAGGTAAACTCCTCCCTGAATGGCATCAATGGACTAGCTGTGTTTTTATGACAATCTGACAGATTTATTGTTACTATTTTTCTGGTGACATCTCATAAATGACCAGGTTTATTGAATTCAATTTTGCACGTTGCACTGACCTGACATCATTGGATTCCTGGTCCAATTCTAGTAAATAGATATTGCTGGAAATTGCTGCCACAGCAACTTATGTTTATATAGCACCTTTATTTTTTTTTTTATTCGTTCATGAGATGTGGGTGTCGCTGGCTAGGTCAGCATTTATCGCCCATCCCTTATTGTCCTTGTTCAGAAGGCATTTGAGAGTCAACCACATTGCTGTGGGTCTGGAGTCACATATAGGCCAGACCAGGAAAGGACAGCATATTTCCTTCCCTAAAGGGCATTAGTGAACCAGATGGGTTTTTACAGCAATTGGCAATGGTTTCATGGTCAACATCAAACTTTTAATTCCAGATTTTTTTTATTGAATTCAAATTCCCCATCTGCCATGGTACGATTCAAACCCAGGTCCCCAGAACATTGCCCTGGGTCTCTGGATTACCAGTCCAGTGATAATACTACTACGCCATCACCTCCCCTTAATAAGGTAATACATCCCAAGATGCTTCACGGCAGCGTTATCAAACAAAACTTGACACACAAGCATATGAGGAGGCATTAGGACAGGTGACCAAAAGCTTGTCGGAAGAGGTATGTTTTGGGGAACGTCTTAAAGGAGATTAGGGAAATAGAGAAGGAAAGAGATATGTGGAGGGAATTTTAAAGCTTAGAGCCTTGGAAACTGAAGGCACAGCCACCAATGGTGGAGTGATTAAAGTCAGGGATGCTGAAGAGACCAAAATTCAAGGAATGTAGAATTCTCAGAGGGTTATGGGGCTGGAAGAAGATACGGAGATTGGGGCAGTATGGGGCCATGGAGAGCTTTAAACGCCAAGGATGAGAATTTTAAAAATCAAAACATTGCCAGGTCAGAAGCCAATGTAGGTAAATGAGCACAGGGAGAGAAGGATGAATAGAACTCAGTGCGAGGTAGGATTTAGGCAGCAAAGTTTTGGATGAGTTCAAGTTCATGCACTCCTATGAATTACATTCCCAATGGATGACATTGTCCCTGTGATTAAATGTACAACATATTGGAGTAAGAGGAATCAAAGGGTAAATACTGATTAACAGTTGATCATAAGAATAATGCTTAACTCTTGATAAATCAAAATTATTTTTTTAACCAAAAAATAATTTGTTTTATCCAATTAACTTGAACTAACCAATGTAAATAATTCAATGAAGAGAGAATTCAGTGATTAGAAAGGCACTGAATCTGATAATTTGAATTAAGTAACTTTAAATAAACTGTAGACTGGATATGGGCTTCATGGTTGCTGTGTAACTGTATCAGCCTCATGGAATTCAATGGATCAGCTTTCGACCAAGGTACCAACTAATGCAAATATGCTGTTAGAGGTAGATAATTACTCTAGTGTTTGAATGCAGTCATGTCAATGTGCTCGGAATATAGGAGCAGGAGGATGCTATTCAGCCCTCAAACCCGTTGCGCCATTCATTTAGATCATGGCTGATCTGTATCTTAACTCCTTGGTTTTGTAACCTTTAAAAGGCCTGCCTAATAAATATTTAGCCATCCCAGTTTTTGAAATTTTCAACTGACTCCAGCTTCAACAGCTTTTTGTGGGTGAGAGTTCCAGTTTTCCACTACCCTTTCTGTGAAGAAGTGTATTTTGACATCGCCCCTGAACAGCCTAACTCTAATGTTAAGTATAGATCCTTTGATCTGGATTCTCCCACAAGATGGTGGCATAGTGTTAATGTCACTAGACTAGTAATCCAGGGGCAAGGGTTCAAAATCCCACTGTGGTAGCTGGTGGAATTTAAATTTGATTAATAATCTGCAATTGAAAAGCTAGTTCAGTAATTGTAACTATGACAACTATCATTGATTGTTTTGTAAAAACCCACCTGGCTTAATTCATTAACAGGGAAGGAAATCTGCCATCTTTACCTGGTCTGGCCTACATATGACTCCAGACCCTCGGCAATGACCCTCTTAACTGCCCTCTGAAATAGCCTAGTAGGCCACTCAGTTCAAGTTCAATTAGGGGTGGGCAACAAATGCTGTCCTTGTCTACAATGGCCCACATCTCATGAAAAAAAAGATGAAACAATTTCTCCCCTATTGTAGAATTATAGAATAGGAGGCACAAGTCTGTGCTAGCTCTTTCAAAGAGCAATCCAGTTAGTTCCAATCACCAGCCCTTCATTATTTTTTCTCCTTCAAATATTCATCTGATTCTCTTTTGAAGGCTGTCTGAATCCGCCATCCTATCAGACAATGTATTCCAAATCCTAACCACTCATTGCATAAAAAAGTTTTTCCTCATGTCGCCTGTAGTTCTTTCGCCAATCACCTTTAAATCTGTGACCTCTGAATGGAAACTATTTCTCTTTACTCACTCTGTCTGAACCCTACATGATTCTAAATACCTCTGTCAAATCTCTTCTCAGCCTTGTCTACTCTAAGGAGAGCAACCCAGCTTCTCCAGTCTATCCACCTGGCTGTAATCCCTCATCCCTGGGACCATTCTAGTAAATCTTTTGTGCACTCTCTCTAATGTTAAAACCTCTGACAACCAGTTAGTGAAGGAGGAGACCAGAAGTCAATCTTTACTCAGTTTTAGACTTATTCACAAAGTGAAACATTATATTTGATACAAAGAGTTTTGAGCAAATCAAATTAACTAATGAACCACCCCTCAAACGGGTACTGCAACAAAAGAAAATTTTAAAGGAAGCTTATCAAATTCAAATAATATTTTAGGGGGAGTTGATGCACTGCAGCCTCTGCAGCACCCATTGGTCAGAGAAGACCTCAAGCGTACCGACAGAAACCACATGCCCACTCTCCAAGGACACCCAGACGGTGTCTCTTTATTTTTCACTGAAGTGGACTGGAAAAACCTCCTGCTCCTTCAGGGACCATGCCATAAGAGGGCATTGCCAACCATGGGATTGGTCCATGGTTATACTAGGCAAAGTACTGCAGTGGTTTGCCGTTGCCTTCTGCAGTATGGCTGACCAGGAAACTCTCTCACTCTTTACCAACTGCTATCAGGTGTATTGGAAAGCTCTACAGGCTGATAATCAACCTATTTAGCCACATTATGCACACACATTCTGTGTCCGGAGCTTCTGGTCCAGAGGTTGGAACACTACCCATTGCACCACGTGACCACCCTATCAGTGTCTCTTTACGTTTTATTTTGCAACCATTGTACATGAAGGCACAGCATCGCAACAGAGCAACAGACAAGATCTTGTCATGACCAGCATCTGAGGTGTTTCGAAA
This sequence comes from Cetorhinus maximus, assembly GCF_964194155.1. Taxonomy (NCBI): domain Eukaryota; kingdom Metazoa; phylum Chordata; class Chondrichthyes; order Lamniformes; family Cetorhinidae; genus Cetorhinus; species Cetorhinus maximus. The sequence goes on from NC_135891.1 coordinate 7,787,097, forward strand.
TTTTTGGCCTTAGTAACAGATATATAAACAGAAGCATCAGACTCCATTTGCCATGTAAGATTCAACAAATCAGAACGGCGTCTTCAGCAGTTGTTCCCCTGGACAACTGCCTCATCTTTCGCCTTTTCCACTTCAGCCAGTGCACATGCTTCTTCCACCACTTAGCTCTCATGTCGAAAAGAATCTCAAAATCCCAGAACTGAAAGCAGTGTCTCTTTACATGTACTCGAGTAATTATCCAATGAGTGCCCCCCAGCTTAATTTATACAATTAACGTCTAAAGCCTTCACACCCTTGGTAGTGCCCAGAATTGGACACAATGCTCCACCTGTGACCAAACTAGAGTTTTATAAAGGTTTAGCAGAACTTCCTTGCTTTTGTACTAATTCCTTTAATGAACTGAAACATCTCAATCTGCAATATCGTCCCTTTATCTCCTTTAATCAAGTCTAGCAGCTAAATGATCAATGTATATATTTTAGTAGTGTTTGTTCAATAGGGCTAATTATATGAACATAAGACCTAGCTTGTCCTTTGAGGGAAGGATTAATGTGGTTCTTGCATTATATACTTTCAACTCTATAACACATTGGCTCAAGGGTTAATTCAACTCACTGTAGTGTAATCTGCCCCGGTGACATTTGAAATGTATCTGTCAAAGCTAGAGTACAGATCAGAGAAAACAAGCTGATTGCGAGCAGAGGGGAGATGACAAGAGCCCCCTTTGTGTGTCAAACTTCTGACACAGGTTTTGGAGCCTGGGCAGGAAGCCTAACACAAGGGTTAGATTATTTCGAACATGTCTGAAGAGCTGTAGAAAAGTCCTTCAATAATTTTTATCACCAGGTGGAATTGACCGGCCTGAAAATCCATGATGCCTAACAATGGGTTTCTTCAGTGAAGCATTCAGTCTGCCATACCGGAATCATGTTAAAACTTATATTTATATAACAACTTTCACAACCTCAGGATTCCCCAGAGCTTTACAGCCAATGAAGTACTTTCTGAAGTGTAGGCCAGCATCTTCCAGCCCCGCACCCCCCACACAGCGGCAGGGATGCCGGGTCATTGAAATCTCCGTTCACATTGGCGGGACCACATCCCATTGGCGTGAGGGGCTGGAAAATTCCGGCCATAGTCACAGTTGAAATGTGGTAGGTAATTTGCGCAGAGCAAGATCCCATAAACAAGGTGAGAGTGACTGCCTTTGACATCAAGGCAGCATTCGACCGAGTGTAGCGTCAAGGAGCCCTAGCAAAACTGGAGTCAATGAGAATCAGTGGGAAAACTCTCCACTAATTGGAGTCATAGTGATAATGGCCAGTTAATCTATTCTAGATATTAATTGATGGATACATTTTGACAATTGCACCAAGGAAACTCCCCAGCAGTTCCATGGGATCTGTCATGTCCACAACCGCACCTCCCACCGTGCTGCACTCCTTCAGTACTACATTGGACTGTCAGTCTAGATTTTGTGTTCAAGAGTCTGGAATTGGGTTTCACCCCACAGGCATCTGATTCAAAGGCAAAATTTCTACCTACTCAGCCATGGCTAACCTCTAACTTAATAACATGCAGTTACCACAGGTAGGGATGGGGAAGGGATACTGATGCCAACAGCCACAGGAAGGGAAGCAGAGCCATGGATGGAGGGAGAGGACCCAATGCGAGCAAACTCTCCCTCTCTTCTGCCCTCCACACACCGGCAATGGATATTCTTGGCTATTCATAATAGTTGGAGCCTTTAATTGCCAAGCCTTTCTTCAGGGGGGGCTTCTGTCCCAACCCCCACCTTCCCCCCACCCTTTGATATTACCTCCTCGCTGCTGTAACTGTAGTGCATTTGCCTGCCTTCCAGTGGCAGGATCCCTCCATTAACACCAGTCCCACCCTACATGACCCTGAAAGGTGGGGTTGGACACATGGCACAGTTGAGGTGATTGACTGGTCCCCTGCGCCAACCCAACCTCCAAGAGCACCACAACCCTAGGTGGGAAATCCAGAGTTAAATATAGTAAGTGTAAGCAGCTTGCTTCTCAAACATGTTATACATTAGTAAATAAGTAACTAGGAAAGGCTACAGGCTTATTGGGGGACATTAAAAGGCGATAGTTTCAGTGAATAGTTTCTAATCACCATCTGGAATCAGAAAAAAATAACAGCCTTACAATGATTCCATGTGTCCACTATTCTCTAGAAAAGGGATGGCATAACTTGAGTTCTTTACCCCCTGGTCCTCCATAAACTATTTAGCTGTCTGCACAAACACAGTCCACAAACAGGGAACTGGGAATACTAAGAGTGTGAGATCCAGGGCAGTACTTCAGAGGTGCATGTTCTGGTCTTGTGATGATAATAGGTATCTTATCCTGCATCCTTCCGTTTCAAAGCAAACCGCTGTGTTGTTAAATTATGCAAGCCACAGATAATTTAGATGTGAGCAGAATATTTAACTTGGACAGAGAACACAGACCCAGGGGACTGAATAAAAAATTAAAAAGCCCGAGGGACTTTAGGGATTAAAAGATTTTTTTTTGCTGCCCACAGATATGTGTGTCCAGCCAAAGAATTTATTAATGTGTCAAATAGCCTTCAGGAGAAACACTTTCTATAGTGTCTCAGGATATCCCAACGTAATTTACAACCACTGAAATACTTTTGAAGTGTAACCACCAGGTCCACTCAGCTCCTGACCTCATTACAGCTTTCATCCAAACATGAACAAATTAACTGAACTCCCTAGGCGAGGCGAGAATGACTGCCTTTGACATCAAGGTAGCATTTGCCAAGGAGCCCGAGCAAAACGGGGGTCAATGGGAAACAGAGGGAAAACTCTCCACTGATTGGAGTCATACATAACACAAAGGAAGATGGTTTTGGTTGTTGGAAGTCAAGCATTTCAATCCTGGGGCATTGTTGCAGGAGTTCCTCAGGGTAGTGTCCTAGGCCCAATGATCTTCAGCTGCTTCATCAATGACTTACCCCCCATCATAAGGTCAGAAGTGGGGATGTTCGCTGATGATTGCATGATGTTCAGCACCATTCGCGACTCCTCAGATACTGAAGCAGTCCATGTCCAAATGCAGCAAGACCTGGGCAATATCCAGGCTTGGCCTGACAAGTGGCAAGTAACATTCACGCCACACAAGTGGCAGACAATGACCACCTCCAACAAGAGAGAATCTAACCATCTCCTCTTGACATTCGATGACATTACCATCACTGAATCCCCTACGATCAACATCCTTTGGGTGGGGGGGGTTACCATTGACCGGAAACTGAACTGGACTAGCCAAATAAATACTGTGGCTACAAGAGCAGGTCAGAGGCTGGGAATTCTGTGTAGAGTAACTCACCTCCTGACTCCCCAAAACCTGTCCACCATCTACAAGGCACAAGTCAGGAGTGTGATGAAATATTCCCCACTTGCCTGGATGACCGCAGCTCCAACAACACTCAAGAAGCTTGACACCATCCAGGACAAAGCAGCCCACTTGATTGGCACCTCATCCACCACCTTAAACATTCATTCCCTCCACCACAAACGCACAGTGGCAGCAGTGTGTACCATCTACAAGATGCGCTGCAGCAACTCACCCAGGCTCCTTCAACAGCACCTTCCAAACCTACGATCTCCATCCCCTACAAGGACAAGGAAAGCAGGTGCATGGGAACACCGCCACCTGCAAGTTCCCCTCTAAGCCGCACACCATCCTGACTTGGAACTATGTCGCCATTCCTTCATTGCCGTTGGGTCAAAATTCTGGAACTCCCTCCCTAACAGCATTATGGGTATACCTACACTAAATGGACTACCATTGTTCAAGAAGGCAGTTCGCTAATACCTTCTCCAGGGCAATTAGGGATGGGCAATAAATGCTGGCCTAGCCAGCGACATCCACATCCCGTGAATGAATAATTTTTTAAAAATCATTGTTGTAGGAATTGTGAGTGAATTTGAAAATTGAAATGTGATAATTACCAGATATTTTAGAAATGAAAGTAAAATACTGCGGGTGCTGGAAATCTGAAATAAAAACAGAAAGTACTGGAAATACTCAGCATCTCTGAAGAGAGAAGCATAGCTAACATTTTGAGTCCAACATGACTCTTCTTCAGAGCTGAAGAACAGTTCTGAAGAAGAGTCATATTCAACTCTAAACGTAAACGGTTTCTCCACAGATGCTGTCAAACCTACTGAGTATTTCCAGCATTTTCTGTCTTTATTTTTTTAAGTGATATTGGTTGAGGGATAAACTTTGACCAGGATACCAGGGAAAATTCTTCTCTCCCTCTTCAAAACAGTTCCTTGTTTTAACATCTCATCTGAAAGATGGCACCTCTGACAGTGCAGCACTCCCTCAGTACTGTACTGGGAGTGTCAGTGAGGATTTTGTTCTCAATCTCTGGGGTGGGAGTTATAGCTACGACTTTCTGATTCAGAAGCGGGAGTGCTATTTACTGAACTGAAGCTGACAACGCATGGAAGCACTTCTACTCCAACTGGTCCTACTGTGTACCAGAGCTCCCAGGAGCAAGGAATTCACCCTGTTTACATTGCAAAGTGAGTTTCGCAGCACCAACAGTGCTGCTTGAATGTCTCGGATCTCCTGTGAAGGAAGCAGCATCACCTCATTTGCATTACTGCAGTGTTACTGGGTTCAGTGCCATCAGCAATGAAGGGAAGATGAATAAACAGAACACCTTACATTTAGATCAATCCCTTCGGATAGAAGTATGAACACACAGTCGGTTCTGTCATTATTGTTGTCATCGTTGCAGGGTAGCTGAAAATAGGGGCCTTATGAGCTGTGATGTTTGAATGGGATTTAAATCATAGAATCAAAGCAATTTACAGCTCGGAAGGAGACTATTCGGCCCATCATGTCTATGCCAGCCACCAAGGGGCCATCAAACCTAATCCCACTTCCCACCTCCCACCTCTTGGTCTGTAGCCTTGTAGATTACAATACTTCAAGGTCGTATCTAGGTACTTTTTAAATGTGATGAGGGCTTCTGCCTCGACCACACTTTCAGCCAGTGAGTTGCAGGTTCCCACCACCCTCTGAGTGAACACATTTCCCCTCAAATCCCTTCTAAACCTCCTACATCTGACCCTGAATCTATGCCCCCTGGTTGTGGACGCCTCAGCCAAGGGGAGTGTGGCCCCCTCAAGATTATATATACTTCAATTAAATCTCCCCTCAGCCTTCTCCAGTCCAGAGAAAATAATCTTTGCTTATCCAAACTTTCTTCATAACTAAATTTCTCCAGCCCAGACAACATCCTGGTAAAATCTCCTCTGTATCCCCTCTATAGTGCGGTAACCAAAACTACATGCAGAACTCCAGCTGATGGCCTAACTAATGTTTTATACAGTTCCAGCATAACCTCCCTACTCTTATATTCTAGATCTCAGCTATTAAAGGCAAGTATCCAGCCTGCCTTCTTGATCACTTTATTCTACCTGCCCTGGCACCCTCTTGAGAACTTGGTGCAGCATTGGTTACAGGCAGCAGAGCTTAAGATAAGGTGAAGCTTACGGCAGTTGGAGGATTGGAGGCTGACCAGGAGCTCATTGGAATGGATGATTATGGAAATGACAAAGGCATGGATTGTGGTTTTCCATCGCAGATCAGCTGAGGCAGGGGAAGAGTTGAGTGACATCACTAAAGTGGAAGCAGGCAGCCTTTGTAACGGAGTGCATGTGGGTTCAGCAGCTCAACCCGGGGTCAAAGAAGACATTGCGAATGGATTGTGAATGGACTAGTGCATCCGGAGGTGGTGGTCAGGGGGAGGGTTGGAATCGGAAGCAACAGTACGGAGTTTCTGGCGAGGTCCAAAAACAATAGCCTTGGTCTTCTCAGTGTTTAACTGGAGAATATTGCTGCTCACCCAATGCCAGGTGTCAGACTAACAGGTCAACAACACAAACAGTCAAGAGGGGCGATGATGAGACGGAGCCGGGTGCCATCCGTATACATGTGGAATTTGACACAGTGTTTTCCAATGATATTGCAGAGGGGCAGCATGTAGATGAGAAAGAAGAAGGGGGCCAAGGAAAGAGCCTTGGGGGACACCAGAGATATCAGTGCAGGAGTGGGAAGAAAAGTCATTGCAAGAGATGCTCAGGTTACAGTTGGATAGTTAAGAGTGGAATCAAGCAAGGGCAATACCACTGAGCTGGTCAGCAGAGGAGATGCATTGTGGGAGGATGGTGAAGTCGAACTAACTCTTAAACATCTGCTGTTAGAGCCCATCCCAAAGCCTACTTACATTCAGATTCACACAGACATGAAAATCAGGCTGGTTTCAGCTTCAGACTGAAAATCAGCACGTGCCTAAACCAAGTCACTTATTCTCACTACGTCAGATACCTTGGTACAACCTCCTAAGTTTGTGAATCTTGCTTTGCTGTAATCTGGCTTTAATGGACACTGGTCAAAAAGGAGAAACTGGCACTGGCAAGGCTCCAGACTCCAGCAAGAATGAAAAAGGAGGCATTAGACTCATTCAAAATTTAGATTCTTTGATTCAGTTAACAGACCGGCGTTTGCAAAAGTGACAGAGGGAAAATTAATCAGTCACTTAAGTGTGTGCTGGGTGTAGATGGCAAAATTAAGTGAAAATCACTGTAATAAATGTGGCAGACATTGTAATAATGTAAAAGAAGCTTAGTGTATATATGGGACCGATTTGTTCCAGTCAGCTGGGGGTGGGAAGGGATGGGTCTCCAGTAAAAGCACAAAACGGCGATGGTAAATAGGGAGCTAGTTTTACACGGTGACAGATTTCCTTTTCTATCCATGACTAAGTCATAAGGTTTTGGGTTCAAGTCTCACTCCAGAGGCTTGAGCACAATAATCTAAGTTGATACTCCAATGCAGTACTGAGGGAATGCAGTACTGTTGGAAGTGCCATTAAACCGAGGCCCTGTCTGCCCTCTCAACTGGATGTAAAAGATCCCCTGGCCTCTATTTTCCTGGCCAATATTCATCCCTCAACCAACATCATAAAAATCAGATAGTCCGGTCAATAATCGCCTTGCTGTTTGTGAGAGCTTGCTGTGCGCAAATTGGCTACCGTGTTTCCTACATTACAACAGTGACTACACTTCAAAAAGTACTCCATTGGCGGTAAAGCACCTTGGGATGTCCTGAGACGGTGAAAGGCACTAAACAGAATTACAGTGAGTGACGTATAGAACCCCCATCAGAATTTCAGCCCCCATTTTGTGCCTATTGAGGTGTAAGATCCAGTGCAACACCAGGGGTGTACAGGGCAGATTTTTACGAGAAAATGCACCATTCATTTTGTACAGACTGGGCGGTTCATCAGAAAATTTCATGCCCATTGCTCATCATTTACCACCCACGACAGACGAAGACACAGGAACATGACACTGGGGCTTTTCCTGACATCGTACCAACTCATTGAAAATTGGAGTTCATTTTTGTTCGGGTTCCTTGGTGTTGTATTCTGTCAAATGCTGCCTTGATGTCAAGGGCAGTCATTCTCACCTCATGCCTGGAATTCAACTCTTCGGTCCATGTGTGGACCAAGGCTGCAATGAGATCTGGAACCAATTGGCCCTGGTGGAACCCAAACTGAGCAGCAGTGAGCAAGTTATTGCTGAGTAAGTGTCACTTGGTGGTACTGTTAATGACACTTTTCGTTACTTTGCTAATGGTTGAGAGCAGGCTGATGGAGCAGTAATTGAATTTGTCCTGCTTTTTGTGGATATCCCTGGAAAATTGTTCACTTTATCAGGTAATTGCCAGTGTCGCAGCTGTACTGGAATAGCTTAGATGGGGTGGAGCTAGTTCTGGAGCACCATTTTTCAGTACTATTGCTGGAATTTTGTCAGGGCCCATAGCCTTTGCAGTATCCAGTGCCTTCAGCTGTTTCTTGACATCATGTGGAGTGAATTGAATTGGCTGAAGACTGGCATCTGTTGCTGGGGACCTCAGGAGCTGTCTGAGATGGAACATCCACTTGGCACTTCTGGCTGAAGATGGTTGCAAATGCTTCAGCCTTACCTTTTGTACTGATGTGCTGGGTTCTCCCATCATTGAGTTTGGAGATATTTGTGGAGCCTCCTTCTCTGGTTAGTTGTTTAATTGTCCCCTACCTTTACAACAGAATGTAGCAGGACTGCAGAGCTTTTATCTGATCCGTTGGTTGTAGGATTGCTTAGCTCTGTGTATTGCATGCTGTGTCTTGTGTTGTAGCTTTGCCTCATTTTTAGGTATGCCTGGTGCTTCTCCTGCCCTCCTGCACTCCTCATTGAACAGGTTTGGCCCCTAGCTTGATGGTAATGATAGAGTAGGGGATATGCTAGGCCATGAGGTTAAGGATTATGGTTGAGTACAGTTCTTCTGCTGCTGATGGCTCAAGGTGCTTCATCGATGCCCAGTTTTGAGCTGCTAAATCTGTTCTGAATCTATCCCATTTAGCATGGTGGTCATGCCACACAACACAATAGGGAGTATTCTCAGTGTGAAAATGGAACTTTGTCTCCAAAAGGACCACTCAACATCGACATAGTCACCGGACACAATAAAGGTACACTCAGCTCAGCTGACCCAACAAACTCTTCCTCACTAACATAGGGGGGCTTGTGTCAAAATTGGGAGACCTGTCCACATTCTAGTCAAGCAACAACCAGGTATAGTCATACTCACCAAATCAAGCCTCACAGCCAACGTTCAGATCCTCCATTACCATGGTCATGTCATGGACAGATGCATTTATGACAGGTAGATTAGTGATGATGAAGTCAATTGAGTTTTTTCTTTCAGGTTGGTTCTCTCACCACCTGCTCTAGGCCCAGTTACATCCCTCAGGGCTCAGCCAGCTCAGTTCATAGTGGTACTCAAGTGGTGATGGACATTAAAGAGTACATTCTGTGCACTTGCTTCTTCCAAGTGGTGTCTAACATGGAGGAGCTTAAGCAGTGCATTACATGGTAATCAGCAGGAGGTTTGCTTGTCCATGTTTGACCTGATGCCATGAGACTTCATGGGGTCCAGGCTCAATGTTAAGAACTCCCAATGCCACTGCCTCTCAGCTGTATACTACAGTGCCACCATGTCTGGTGGGTCCGTCCTGCCGCTGAGTCAATACATAGCCAGGAATGGTAATGGAGGATCTGAACATTGGCTGTGAGGCTTGATTTGGTGAGTATGACTATATCTGGTTGTTGCTTGACTAGAATTTGACAGCTCTCCCAATTTTGACACAAGCCCCCCCGATGTTAGCGAGGAAAAGTTTGTTGGGTCAGCTGAGCTGAGTGTACCTTTCTTGTGTCCGGTGACTATGTTGATGTTGAGTGGTGAATCCGGTTTTATTCTTATTTAACTTTTCTGTATCAGTTTGATACAACTGAGTGACTTACTGGATCATTTCAGAGGGTAGTTAAGAGTAAACCACATTGCTGCGGGTCTGGAGTCACATGTAGGCCAGACCAGGTAAGGACGACTGATTTCCTTCCCTAAAGGACATTAGTGAACCGGGTGGGTTCTCACAACAATCTGGTAGTTTCATGGTCATTATTACTGCGATTAGTTTTTTATTCCACATTTATTTACTTAATTAATTTTAAATTGCCCCTGCTGCTGTGGTGATTTGAATTCATGTTTATGGATTACAAGTCCAGTATATTAACCACATCTCCTACTCCTATTGTAACTCCTACTATAACTTGGATAAGCTTTGGAGAGTGCACAGCAAGGTGCAACTGAATAGACAGTTGGCATTAGGTACTTGAGTGATGAGGAGAGGGTGTGAGAGCTGGTAATGTTCACATTGGAAAAATAAGATCGGGGCATCTTCTTGAAGTAGCCGAGGTTCTGAAAGTCTTCGACAAGGTAGCGTATATATTCATCTTGTGGGATAGCACAAAATGGGTGGCATCATATCAACTGCCCGTTGCACCCCTGCTCAATATTCAGTTCCATTTGCATTGGGTGGTATTGCCAATAGGGTACCACGGCCCAAATCTTCCGATTAGCTTTGGAACCGCTTTGTCCAATGCTGGTCAGACAAGAAACTACCCACGGACCTGGAAAAGGCCAGACTTCCGATCCATGATGCAGAAGAACTCCCTCAATGCAGAAATCCTCACAGAGAGCAGTGTTCAGAAGTCATGACCCTTCTTTCTGGCACTAGCTACCATAAGGTAAGTTTAAATGTCCTGCGTGAATGGGGTGATGGATGATGGATGAATGTTAGTAAATGGATGAGTTGATGAGGGAATGAATGGGTAAGGTGGGTAGGTGGATGAGGTAAATGGGTGAGTGGATAGGATGGCAGGTGGGTAGGGTTGCTGGTGAGGGAGTGGGCAGGTGATTCCAGGGGTAGTCGGGTTGGATCGGGAGAGGTTGTCAGGATGGGGGCTTGTCAGGTCTGGTCAGGGGATAGTTGGTTCGGGTCGGGACAGGTGGTTCGTGTGGTCAGGAGGGGTAGTCGGGTCGGGTCAAGGGGAGGTAGTCAGGGGGTCAAGGAGGGTGTCAGTGGGTCAGTGTGGGTGAATGAGGGGGAGGTGGTCTGGTGTATAGTTACACAGGAGTTAGACGAGGACTTTTGTACCTAACGTTTCTTGGGTGATTAATTGATTCAGGTAAGTAAGCCCGAACCGTCTGAAGTCTCCACCTCTAAGTCAGCAGGGGAATTGCCCATCAGCAGTTCAAACTTCCCGGGCAATTCTTGCGGAGTCAGTACATCAGGACTTCCATGTGGTCCCAACATCTTGGATCATATGTCCGGTGTCTGACGACCTGGACACCGGAAGATCTGGTCCCATTCTTTTTGTGCTACAGGACAGGGCAACATTCTACCCCAGGTAGTTTTAACAGAGTCACAGATTCTACAACTCAAAGACCATGGCTTAAACTGAGGTCCCTAACATGATTTAACCATGTTACACAGAGCAGGGTGCATGGAATGAACCATCTAAAGAACCAGTGGGGACAGAATGGGTGGAGTAGGGGGGAATGACCATTTGTAGTCTGATTGAGGCAAAATGAGGATGGGCGTGTTAGGCAACCAATGGAGAGAGTGTGGGGATAGGGTAGTTAGAGGCAGAGGTCATTTGATGATGATACCTCCAGGAATACATCCAACAAGGGTTGGCAATTAAGTTCCGCATTCATCTGAGCATCTCAATGTAATATTTTACGAAGTGTAAACTGGACACTAGCGGTTCATTGATCTCACTCTTCTATTGTGCACTTAATATACAAAAAAAAAGCGAAATCTTTTACCAGTATATCTTGGCATGGTAACCATATCCTTTCAAAGGCAGTCTGGACAGCATTAATCCAGTTCAAAGTATACAGATTAAACCACAACACAAATCTCCTCTTAATCTTTGGCATTGGTTAGCAATGATTTAGCAGTCCTTCTCAGAAAAGCAACAAGATTAAACCATGTGAGAAAAGGAAATGCCACACGGGAGGTTTGCCTTTGATGTTGTTTCTAAGGTTTGTTTTTTTATCTGTTCATGGGATGCAGGCGTCACTGGTTAGGCCAGTAGGTGAGTTGGTAAGTGCAGGCAAAGTTTCATCTTAGTCAACATGTGATAGTTTATTTAATAACATAATTCACTGACGATAGGCTGTGCTGATGGTTCTGCCTCCAATCTGGAGATTGGCTTTTGCAAAATGTTCTCATTTTTTGTTCCCTCATTACTTGGTTCTTGGTTTTTGATCCGGGTTCTGCTCAGACTGATAATGTCTACCAGCCCAAAACCAAATGTTAAATCAACTTGGGCTAGTCAACACAATACTTGGTGGGTATAAAACCACTACAATGAAGCTGGCTAAAATTCAGCAAGTATTGATAGCAGACTGTTCCAGTGCTCTCCTGGCTGGCCTCCCACCTCTGTAAATTTGAACTCATCCAAAATGCACCTGCCCGTATTCTAACTCGCACCAGGACCCCTCAGCCATCACCCATTGACCCGCAGTGGCTCCCAGTCCAGCAATGCCTCGGTTTTAAAATTCTTATCCTTATTTTCAAATACCTCCATGGCCCCACCTCTTCCCTATCTCTGTAACCACCTCCAGTCCTGCACCCTTCCAAGATCTTGCCAAGGTGCCAGCATATGCATGATGGGCTGAATGCCTGCCTTCTGTGCTAAATTATCCTGTGAGTCACCTTTCCTGAAGCAGTCCATGTCCAAATGCAGCAAGATCTCGGCAATATCCAGGCTTGAGCTGACAAGTGGCAAGTTTCATTCATGCCGCACAAGTGCCAGGCAATGACCAGCTCCAACAGGAGAGAATCTAACCAACACCCCTTGACATTCAATGGCATTACCATCACTGAATCCCCACTATCAACATTCTGGGGGTTACCATTGACCAGGAACTGAACTGGACTAGCCATATAAATACTGTGGCTAGAAGAGCAGGTCAGAGGCTAGGAATCCTGCGGCGAGTAGCTCACCTCCTGACTTCCCAAAGCCTGTCCACCATCTACAAGGCACAAGACAGGAGTGTGATGGAATACTCTTTACTTGCCTGGATGAGTGCAGCTCCAATAACACTTAAGAAGCTTGACACTGTCCAGGACAAAGCAGCCCACTTGATTGGCACCCCTTCCACAAACATTCACTCCCTTCACCACCAACACACAGTAGCAGCAGTGTGCACCATTTACACGATGCACTGTAGGAACTCAACAAGGCTCTTTGGACAGCACTTTCCAAACCCATGACCACTACCATCTAGAAGGACAAGGGCAACAGATACATGGGAACACCACCACCTGCAAGTTCCTCCCCACAAGTCACTCACCATCCTGACTTGGAAACATATCACCGTTCCTTCACTGTTGCTGAGTCAAAATCCTGGATCTCCCTTCCTAACAGCACTGTGGGTGTACCTACACCACATGGACTGCAGCGGTTCAAGAAGGCAGCTCATCACCACCTTCCCATGGGCAATTAGGGCTGGGCAATAAATGCTGGCCCAGCCAGCGAAGCCCACATCCCATGAATGAATTTTTTAAAAGTACTTTCTGTTTCTAGGTTATGTTACCGAGCTAGTAATACCGAGAATGTGAGTTTGAATCTCACCATGGCATTTGAGAATTTGAATTTAGATCATTAAAAATCTGGAATTTAAAAAACTAAGCTGGTATCAATAAAGTGACTATGAAGCTGCTCAATTGTCATAAAAAAACCAACTGGTTCACCGGTATCTGCCCTTTATATGTGACTCCACTCCCACAGAAGGTGTTGAGCCAACAGTTTACTAAAATCATTACAAAGAATAACTTCACCCCAGGGAATCAAAATGAAGCCCCACTTTTCAGGGGGTAACTAGGGGACTGGCCTTGCCAGTGATGTCTTCATTCCAAGAATTAAATTAAAAAAAGATTGGATTGCATCAGCTCTTGTTGTTAAACCTGCCCAATCCCTTATCATCATATAGATAGGCCCTTCTTTGCGTGGCTCTTCCTCTGGTCCTACCATCAACGTCTCCAGAGAGCAAGAGCCATAAGAAGCAGTAGCAGGAATGAGGAATGATGGATGCTGCCCAAGGGTTTGTGTTGCTCAATGTTCTTCCCTTTTCTCATTTCAGCGCCGTGTCTCTGTTTCTCAAGTCAATCACACTCCTCGTTTTGAAAGATGAAGCTGCCTCTGGCGATTGGTTTATTCCTGATAATGGAAGTTCTCTTGATGGCTGGGGTTCACTCTGCCAGAATAAGACAAATGAAGATAAGGGACAGAATGATTGCAGGTAAGGAAAAAACATTGAGAGAAATAAAACACAGCGTGGAAAAACACTAAGCTGCCAAAACCAGTGGAGACTTCAATCAACTCAGTTTGTGTCATTTTAGAAAGCCTAGTAGCTGGGACAGTATGGCTGCTGCAACTTGTTGTGGTGCACCAGATGTCTCGATGCATAGTGCCAGGGAGTAAAGGAACCCATAGTCCATTCATCTCACTTAGCTGCTTTTGGCTGGAATGAGAAGAGACAGATTGGAAGCAAAGCAACGTGGGCGTTGAGTCCACTGATAAAATTTGTGGCACCCCATATTGACATCTCTGAGTTTCTTTGGCATATTATTAGGACCTGCCAACCTGCCTCTTTGCTCAGCGCCTGGGCAACAGTTACAAGGAAAGACTGCAGAGAAAAGAATAGGATTTCATATCCGCAATAAAAAGAGGATGTATATTTCCCAATGTTCAAATACAAATGCTTTTGTAAAGCAACGTTAGAAATTGCCCACTGTTTTGCTTTATGTTGTAAATTGTGAGTAATATTTGAGTGAGATAATATTTAGGATTTTGCGTGACTTTCCTAACTCATTATTCCTTGTAACAAAAGATTGAGTTACGACTTAAACCATCAAGCGGGTTTTGTCAAAGAAGTACTTCTAATTTGAAAATTCACGGATGTTTACAATATAAAACATTCTCAAGCTACAATTAGAGGAGGTCTTGTGGCGCAGTGAGTAGCGCCCTGCCTCTGAGCCAGAAGCTCCAGCTTCAAGTCCCACTTGATGGTCAAGGAAGGTATGTTCATAATATGGCCAAACAGGTTGACTACCCTTTCCTTCCAACACACGCTAATGGCAGATGGTAAGAGTGGGAGAAATTCCTGGTCAGCCATGCGATAGAAAGAAATTGGAGCCTCTACCATCACTATCCATAACTCCAGACTGAAACATGCATGTAAAGGTGGATGTTGCCACAGCAACTCGGACACCTTGGGGGGGCTGGCTGGCTCACTTGGCTGGATGGCCGGTGTGGATCAGATTGGTTCCAACAGCTCAGGGCTCGATCCCTGTTGTGGCTGGGATGTATTCAGGACCTGCCTCCTTGCCCTATCCATGGTGGAGATTGTGATGCTGTGGGTCAGACCAGCCGTTGGGCAGAGTATTCAGGAAGAAGAAGCTACAATTAACCTCAACACTGTAAGGCTAGGGAGAGGGAAATTGGCTGGGGCTTCTGATCACTATCCAGTGAAGGTGTTGGATACCTGGCTGGAATTTTCCATGCCAGTTGGTGACAGGCATCATGGCAGGCGTGAACAGACAACATGCCGAGAAGGCCAAAAATTGGTTTTATGCCATCATGAAACCGCTTTGTGATCTTCGGCTCTGCCCGTCTATGGAGGGCTGCGGCTCCCGCCATCCAATGTCGGGAACTTCATTTTAATACGTTTGCATCTCATCATTGCGCCTGCACACTGGAATCATCCCCCATGTCAAATTTACATCCCATGTCGGCGTGGCTTCAGAACGGGTGTGATTTACGACTGCCTTTAAAAGGCGTGCATCTGGCGAGCTGAACCTCGAGGGGAACTCGGAGGTGAGTGCGCACAACCTTGCGCAACGCTCACGGGGATCGCCCGCGGGACATCAAGGAAAAGGCGCTGTGCATTCTGGCAGGCAGGGGGACAGGAAAATCGTTTTTTCCTGGCTGGCTTTCAGTGCGGTGCCGGGACAAGGGCTCCAGTGCGGGGGGGGATGGGGAGGGCGTGGGTGGGCGGCAAGGCAGCACAGACTGAAGGAAGTACACAAGCTCATGCTGGGAGTTTGAGGGAGGGGGGTGTCGAGGGTGAGTGTAGCACCCGCGCACTTGAAGAAGCTTTTCAAAAGTAAGCATTCTTCCGCAGCTGAGACCATTCAGCTGCAGCTCCATTGACAGGCTTGGAGTCGGGCCTCTGAAGTTTTCTGCCCACTCAAGAAATGCAAAAACATGAAAGTGCCATCAAATACTCCAGAGCTTTTCACCCCTCCGGCGCAGACTGCAAATTAATGTGCCTTTTAGGGGACTGCAGAATAATTGGATAACTGGGTAAGTTGTATAATCCCCTTGCTAAAGGCGGCCATGGCGTAGTCACTGGTAGAGGCGCTCATAGCCCCTTGAAATGTCTTTATTGAGGTTTGGACCAGTATCCCTCATGGTTCAAGCTAACAGCGCAGCCTTACAGTGTGGGTTAGGAGAATGTCTGCACCTGAGCTGAGGGCACAGCATGCAGTTCAATGGTCGAAGCTGCCGCCAATCGGCCAAGTGGAATGGGGCAGAGATGGGTGTGGTTTCGGACAGCCATGTAGCACATTACACACTGGCGATCCAAGTGGTGGCCAGCACTCTCTGGCATGCATGAAGAAGCCTTCAGACTTAACTAAGAGAGGTTCTTAGGACACATATGCCAACCCATGTATCTCTGTCTTTGATCCTGCAGGAGGTGAACATCAGGATCATGGAGCCTGGTGATTTAGCGGTATTTCTCATGGCTTACAGGGTGCAGAGAAGAAGAAGAAGAGTGCGACGGAGGCACCTGTCCCACCAACGGGAGGAGCACCACCCTTAAGATGAAGGTGTGGCAGGGCCAGCTGAAGATCCACAGCGAGCCATTGCTCGGAGGTGTCTCACTAGACCCAGGGTCTATAGCCGGTGCTTGTCATTCCTGCAGATGACTGAGAGCCAGTGTCACCGAAGACTGCGCATGTCTAGGGAACTGTTTGGCCACATATGCCACCTGCTGCAGGATTTGGTGCCACGGGGGCATGGAGGGCATCCACTGCCTGTGGCTGTTGTTAGGAAATAGAGATAGTTTAAGTGAATTATATTTGTATTTGGGTGTGTTAGGAATAAGGTATATCTTTAAGTTTAAGTTCAATTTATATTTTTTTCTATTTGTGGGTTGAAAGGTAAAACCTGGGATCTAGTTTCATTTTTGATTGGAGACAGCAGGTCTAAAGCTCTGTTTGTATATCTGCATTTCTAATGAGATAGTTATGACTCTTAAAAGAGAGCTAAAGCCAAGAGAGTAGAGAGAAAACTGTGCTGTTGTTTAGCAACCAGGGTCCAGAGAGGGAGGCCACACACACACAAACATGCACACATGCACACACATGCACACTGAAAGCAGTTTGAGTTCAGTTGGTCATTATGCTATAAGTTGAAGGGAGCAGCTAAAGTCTCTCTCTAGCTGACATACTAGCAGATTGCTGAGGGAAACAAGTTTAAGAATCTTAGATGAGTTGCTCTAAAGCTAAAGTTCACGGTGAATGCCAAGTGAGTTCTGGATCTTGAGGGAGATACCAAGTTGTCAGCGGTCTACTGGGAGAGGGAACTGCAGAGAGAGTCAATTTCACAAAAGAACCGAAGGGCCCCAAGGCCAAGGAGTGAAACAGATAGGAAGGGTCCCAAGAAGACCTTCCAGTCAAAGGAAGAACAGGAGTCCAGAAAAGGTCCTCCTGCTCTGTGGAAGTGAAAGTAAAGAGCAGAGAGGAAGGCTCCAAGCTTCAAGCTTAAAGGGAGAAAGCTGCAGGAAGCCGATTTAAAGCGATATAGGCGTGCAAGAAGTCAGAAGGTCCAAGGAGACAGCTGAAGGCCTGTAACTCTTTACAATGGACATGTGAAGCAGTGGTGTACTGTTGATAACTGAGTCAGTCAGAGAGTGTGTGTGGAAGAAAGCTTGAATGCACATGGTGATCCAGGGGAGAGAAACATCGGAAGGAGAGTTTGAAACCCTGGAGGTCAACCCTTGCGGAAGGCGCCTGTGACAAAGCATCAGTTTGGGAGAAGATTCCAAAGCGAGTTCTTCGAGAGTGGAGATTGGAAACCCTCGTGTGAAAGACGGAGTTCAGTGAGACTGGTCGGCTCACAGTGTGACAAGCGTCTGGGGGGAGTTGAGGAGAGATCCATAGCAACTGTTTGGAGTAGCATCAGTCACTCGGTTTCACAGTGTGGAGTCTATTGGTTTACATGGACTGTGTACTTACTGTGAATATTAGAGTGTAAGATAGCTTTTGTAACTTGTGTTTTCCTTACAAACCTGTTTATGTCTGTGAAGGTATAGTTGTGGGTGAAGGAATATTGTAATATAGTTCATCTTTTCTCGTTAATAAATGTTTTATTCTTTTGTTAAAAGTTCATTAGCTGACTCTGTTCAGCAACCATTCTCCACGTATCTAAACAAAAAATAAAAGTTAGGATCTATCAAACCAGGTTCCACCCTGAGATCTGGCTTGTCCAGTAGTAACATCAGCTGGATAATAACACCATGAAAGTGACTGCGGCGCTCAATTTTTACACCAGTGGCTCCTTCCAGGGCTCCGCAGGTGATCTGTGCAGGATCCCGCAAGCCTACACTCAAGCAGCTCACCACTACCTTCTCAAGGGCAATTAGGGATGGGCAATAAATGCTGGCCTAGCCAGCGATGCCCACATCCCATAAATGAATTTTTAAAAAGTGATCAGGCTCATGTCATGGAGATGCAGCGGAGATCCTAATAGTCTCAAGATTCCAGGAGAATGATGATGGCATGCAGTGAGGACACTCCATAGATCTTCACATAGCTTCTGTGCGCATCTGACTCCTGTCTGGCTGAGGACAGCTCGCTTGCGCTCTGTGATCAGGATCATATCATGGAGACGCAGTCACGAAACTTTAAATGCATCTGATAATTTGTCTGCCTTCAGCCCTTGACCCCTTCAGGAGCACAGCGTCACCGAACACAGATGCTGAAGAGATGGGGAGGGCAGCCCCACCTTAAAGGTGCTGAGAGCACACAGTGAGGATGACAGAACTCTGTGACGCCTTCCCACGACATTCTGGCAGCAAAGACAACACCATCATAATGTGTCCAGTGAGTGTGAAGCCAGACCATCACTTTGCCCTGAAGGTTACACACTGCACAGGGAAGAGGCCCTAGACTTTTCTTTTATTCATTCACAGGATGTGGGCTTCGCTGGCTGGGCCATCATTTATTACCCAGCCCTAGTTACCCTTGAGAAGGTGGTGGGTGAGCTGCCTTCTTGAACCGCTGCAATCCATGTGGTGTAGGTACACCCACAGTGCTGTTAGGGAGGGAGTTCCAGGATTTTGACCCAGCGACAGTGAAGGAACAGCGATATATTTCCAAGTCAGGATGGTGAGTGATTTGGAGGGGAACTTCCAGGTGGTGGTGTTCCCATGTGTCTGCTGCCCTTGTCCTTCTAGATGGTAGTGGTCGTGGGTTTGGAAGGTGCTGTCGAAGTGAATTCCTGCAGTGCATCTTGTAGATGGCACACACGGCTGCTCCTGTGTGTTGGTGGTGGAGGGAATGAATGTTTGTGGATGTGGCGCCAATCAAGTGAGCTGCTTTGTCCTTTATCTTGTGCAGGAACCAAGGTTTCACGTCTGAATGACACGAACACTGCTCAGTATAACAAGGAGCCATAGGCAGGGAGACACTCTTGGGAGTTTATTTACAATAGTGAACATTATGTACGAGTGATTAACACCTGTGCCCACGCGGTGCAACTACATCTTCTTAACCTTCCTAACCCTGCCGCTACATCTTGGTGCATCCCCAACATCCAGAGTGGAGGTGAGACAGCCTGCTGACTGCTACGCTATGTTGTCTGTGATGACCTTGGCGGGTGTCCTCTGGTGGGCTGAGACCTGGAGGGCCCCGGCCAGCTTTGGGTATCCTGCTGTGGGCCAGGTGCATCCTCCTTGGCCTGTGGAGCTGGAGGTGATGGGGTCAAAGGAAGAGGAGATTTGGATAGGCCGGGCATTCCTGGAATCAGCTGGGTGGATGGACCCGGGGTATCGAGCTGCTGATCCTCCTCCTTATGGGTGCTTGATGGCCTCTGGCTGACTCCTTGAGGAGAAGGGGAAGCTGGAGCAAGATTGGGCTGCCCTGCACCCCTCTCGCATTGACACTGTTGGAGGCTAACTACGGTGTTAGCGATGGAGTTCAGTCCACACAGCAGTACAGGACCAATGTCCTGGACCATGGCAGCTGCCATCCTGCCAGCATTGGCCTCAGTGCATTAGCATGCCGGCGCTATTACCTCAGACTGAAGGTGGGTGGACTCCCCCATCATCCCTTGCAATCTGAGGAGCGGAGTGGACATCTCTTCCTGATGTTCCCATGAATATCTTTGCAGCTCCAACAACTGATTGAGGTCCAAGTCCAGGGGCTCATCATCTGACTCAGGCTCAGCAAATTCCTTGCCTCCAGCAGTCCTCCAAGTGCCAGTGACCTCAGATGTCCCTGCCTCCAACTGCTGTGGAACAGATTGTGCGCTATGCTCACCAGATTGTGATCCTGAGGTTGCTCTACATCTAGGTTCCACTGGGGTGTGTGTCGCTCCACTGGTGGAGGGTGTGGGTGAGCGCCGTGACAGGTCTTCAATGTTGCTCCCCTCGGGGCCCTCATCCGAGGTGCTCTTGGTGCTGGAGTTGGCATCAAGGTTGCCTGAGGGCAACATGGCAGATGTGCCTAGGATAGAAAATGGAGACACAGAACAGTGGACTCAAAGAGTAGCGTTGAGAGAGGGATGATATGGTGCAGAATCTTCACATGGAAGCTTGCTACCGACCTCTCCGTCGCTGCAGGAACAGTCCACATACTCTCCAGCTAGCCCCAATGCGCGACTCTTGAACGAAGTGAAGACCTTGATGTCCACCCTCAGTTTGGGACCTCTCCTGTTGATTGTATGCGATCTTGTCCTGCGTAAAGACAGATGGAGAGAATGTGAGCAAGGCGCATGCCAGGCCAAATGAGAAGGATGCCAAGTCTGCGTGTGTGCTGAGTGGGGCCATTGATGGAATGAGGAGGCAGTCTCCAGAGGAGATGAGGCCAGATGGAGATGTGAGGGTGCGTGTGAGAGAGTGAGTGGTGATCCCCCTTGAGCTGGCAGTAAGTGAGATACCAGTGAATGTGTGATTAGCTTGTGAATGTGTGAGTTTAGAGTGATGAGATGGTTGACTTACCCTGGTGGCACGGATTCATTCTTTTTCTGCACTGGATGGCCGACCTCTTGTATGACCACCACTGCCACCGCTTCCCAAGCCGGAGTGGTGAGACTGATGGACCTCCTGCAGCCAGAGCGGGGATGGAGCACATCGCGGCGGGCCTCCACGGAGTCCAAAAGGCATCCCAGGGATGCGTCACTGAATCAAGGGGGCTGGACGCGTCTTGGCTTTTGGGGCCATGTCTTCACTGGAGCAGCCCTGGGCTGCAAGCATCGGGAAATGGCCGCACAGCCAGTAAATATGGCACCCGGAGTAAGGAAGCAGTGAGGTTATGGCATGGCGGGCAAATCAGAGGCTGGCCGCCAGTGATCCGGCGTGTCTGCGTAATTTATGAGGCGGGAAGGCCTGATAATCTACAACAAAATAAAAACAGAATTACCTGGAAAAACTCAGCAAGTCTGGCAGCATCGGTGGAGAAGAAATCAGTCAACGTTTCGAGCCCTCATGGCCCTTCAGCAGAACTGAAGCATAGTTTCAACAAGGGAGAAATATAAATTGGTTTAAGGTGGGTGGGGGGGGAAGAGACACATTGAGGGTGTGGTGTGAGCAGATAATCAAAAGATGTCAGGGACAAAAGGGTCAAAGAGGTGTTGAAGGTGGTGGTCTTTGTCTGAGAAAAGTGCTAATTAAGAATGCAAGACAGGATATTCAAAGTACAGCTCTAGTGGGGGTGGGGTGGAAAGACTAAAGGTTTTAGTTTTAGATTTAAAAATAATGGAAATAGGTGGGGAAAGAAGAATCTATATAAATTATTGAAAAAAAAGGCGGGTGGGGGGGGGGAAAAGAAACGGGGTGGGGATGGGGGGAGGGGAGTTTAAGATCTAAAGTTGTTGAATTCAATATTCAGCCCAGAAGGCTGTAAAGTGCCTAGTCGGAAGATGAGGTGCTGTTCCTCCAGTTTGCGTTGGGCTTCACTGGAACAATGCAGCAAGCCAAGGACAGACATGTGGGCAAGAGAACAGGGTGGAGTGTTAAAATGGCAAGCGACAGGGAGGTTTGGGTCTTTCTTGCGGACAGACCGCAGGTGTTCCGCAAAACGGTCGCCCAGTTTGCGTTTGGTCTCTCCAATGTAGAGGAGACCGCATTGGGAGCAACGAATGCAGTAGACTAAGTTAGGGGAAATGCAAGTGAAATGCTGCTTCACTTGAAAGGAGTGTTTGGGCCCTTGGACGGTGAGGAGAGAGGAAGTGAAGGGGCAGGTGTTGCATCTTCTGCGTGGGCATGGGGAGGTGCCATAAGTGGGGGTTGAGGAGTAGGGGGTGATGGAGGAGTGGACCAGGGTGTCCCGGAGGGAACGATCCCTACGGAATGCCGTCAAGGGGGGTGAAGGGAAGATGTGTTTGGTGGTGGCATCATGCTGGAGTTGGCGGAAATGGCGGAGGATGATCCTTTGAATGCGGAGGCTGGTGGGGTGATAAGTGAGGACAAGGGGGACCCTATCATGTTTCTGGGAAGGAGGAGAAGGCGTGAGGGAGGATGCGCGGGATATGGGCCGGACACGGTTGAGGGCCCTGTCAACGACCGTGGATGGAAAACCTCGGTTAAGGAAGAAGGAGGACATGTCAGAGGAGCTGTTTTTGAAGGTAGCATCATCAGAACAGATGCGACGGAGGCGAAGGAACTGAGAGAATGGGATGGAGTCTTTACAGGAAGCGGGGTGTGAGGAGCTGTAGTCGAGGTAGCTGTGGGAGTCGGTAGGCTTGTAATGGATATTGGTGGACAGTCTATCATCA